>NC_089694.1:10528311-11172755 GCF_031753505.1 Anomalospiza imberbis
CTTGTAAATTGATCTTATGAGGGATTTGTGAAAAACTGTGATCTTGAGCATGCCACAGTGACTAAATTGCTCACAAATCACATACGATTTCCATAACTGAGTGTCTCGGCTCTCACAGTCAGCACTAGACCTACTTACTAACACATGAAAAATGCATTCTCAGACTTGGCACATGGCTTCTGCAGCTGCCAAATACACCCCCTGTGAGACAGGAGCAGGCTGGTGAGGAGGAGATCATTTCCAACACTGCTAGCGACAGGAAGAAGAATGAGAATACTGTTTATCTTGTTAGAGATTTTCTGATCATATTAGTGATTTCATTATGCTGCTCCTAGAGACCAAACCTTTAAAAATGGCACAGAGCTCAAAAATGCCCTGTGAAAATTGCGGCTATAAATCAGACTCACACCATATTAACAGCACAGGAATTATACAATGTCATGGAAATACAAACACTCCTTGCACTTGGTGTCTGAATGCCCTTTTGCACTGATATTCACACAGGTGAACCTGTCTCCATCCCTTAATTTATCCCAGTGCCTGGTTTCTGGCATACCCAGATTTCACCACAGGCTTTTGAGCTTTCAGGCAAGGCCTGAAAAACAAGATGATGGAGTTACTGAAGGGAAGAACTTCAGAGCAATAAGTGTAGCTCAGTCATGATCAGAAATAGCCCAAATTCTTTTAAATGCACAAAAGGCTTCCAGTTGGATAATTAAAAAAAATAAATTTCAAAACTTCTGGTGGCATAGGAAAATCTACACTGCATGTTATTTTACACTTTAGACCCAAAAAATAACTCCTAATCCACCAATCCTCACCAGGTGTTGTAGTTTAATACTGGCCAAATACCAAACACCCACAAAAGTCACTTGCTCACCTTCCCCTGCCCCAGCTGGGCAGAGGAGACAAAAGGCTCCATGAGCTGGGATAAGGACAGGGAGAAAACTCACCCAGGGCAAAACAGGCTCAACTTAAAAGTACAAACTGAATTTATTACTAAGAGAATTGTAGGATGATAATGAGAAGTAAAATAAGCCCTTAAAAACACCTTTTCCCCCCCATCCCCTCCCTCCTTCCCACCAACACTGCAGGGAGACAGAGCGTGGGGGTTTGGTCAGTTTGTCACCCAAGGTTTTCTTCTGCTGCTCTGGGAGAGTCCTTGCCCTGTGAGACCTACCCCACAGGCTGTGGGTGGATCTCTGCATCCCCGTGGATCCCCAGGGGCTGTGGGTGGATCTCTGCATCCCTGTGGATCCCCAGGGGCTGTGGGTGGATCTCTGCATCCCCCATGGATCCCCAGGGGCTGTGGGTGGATCTCTGCATCCCTGTGGATCCCCAGGGGCTGTGGGTGGATCTCTGCATCCCTGTGGATCCCCAGGGGCTGTGGGTGGATCTCTGCATCCCTGTGGATCCCCAGGGGCTGTGGGTGGATCTCTGGATCCCCTGTGGATCCCCATGGGCTGTGGGTGGATCTCTGCATCCCTGTGGATCCCCAGGGGCTGTGGGTGGATCTCTGGATCCCCTGTGGATCCCCAGGGGCTGTGGGTGGATCTCTGGATCCCCTGTGGATCCCCAGGGTCTGCGGGGGCTCAGCTGCTCCACCATGGTCTCACCAGAGCCTGCAGAGGAATCTCAGCTCTGGCCCCTGGAGCACCTCCTGCCGCTCCTCCTTGACCTTGGTGTCTCCATGGTGTTTCCCTCACTTGTTCTCACCTCCTCCTCTTCCCTGGCTAGAAAAGAACTGCATGTGCCCTTGTTTAGATTTTTTTAAATGTGCCATCACAGAGGCGTTACCAGCCTCTCTAATTGGGCCAGCAGCATGTCCATCTCCAGAGCCAGCAGAGATCGGCTCTGCTGGACATGGTGGAAGCTTCCAGCAGCTTCTCTCAGAAGCCACTTCTGTGGTCCCCGGTACCAAAAACCAGGCTGAGCAAAACCAGTGCACCAGGCTAAGGTACCTGCAACAAGGTTAGGAGGACTTTTAGGATGCTAACAATCTGCATATGGTTCTAAGACTTGCTGTTTTTTCTGTGCACGTGTCCATAATAAGTTTCTTTATTCATATTAATTTCACTTCTCTTTCTCCCCTCTTTAAAATAATAAAAAGTCCTTCTCTACCTGTACTTAATCTCTCTGCATAGATTCATGTGCCACATGATCTCATCTCATTTTTATCAAACACAGCAGAAATTAAAAAAAACCAAAAAACCAGAAAGATCACTTTTTGGAGCCCTCCCAAACCACTTGTCATTGAAAGAGTTTCTCTCACATTCTCTCACATCAGAACTATTGTGATTTGTGCAATCATAAATCCAAACTATGTAACATAAATGACTGCAGAAAACTTTATCATTAGTAAACTTACATATCTCTAAAGAGGTGACTATACAGCTAGAAAACTATATGCTTAAATTCTTTCAGAAAGACTTCTCTTGTGAAGACGTGAGCTGAGAGCAGCACAATAATTAATTAAAAAAATCTATCACTATCTGTTGCAGAGTAATCCACTATCTGGGGTAGCACTATGATAAATAAAAGTTGTATGATATAAATGTATTCATATCACTCCATGTGTCATTCATACACAGGAATCTTAAATTTTACATGAAAGGCAAAACAATAAAAAAAACTAACAAGATTTAGAACACAAGTATACAGGATCTAGATTTAGTATATTCATAGCATACAAGAATACAAGACTTTGGGGGAAGTGTGAGTCTGAGTGTTTTCCCTTTGCTTTTAAAGGAAAATTTAAAGGAAATTTTGTCTCAAGACAAAAATCCTTCAGTCAACATTAAGGGACTGTAAACAGAAGTCAGATCAGACCCTCTGTGAAGTGAAACAGAAACTCTTTGTTGATGTCTTTCAGACTTCAGTGGTTTGGCCCAGTCATATTTTTCAAAGGGAAGAAAAACTGAGCTTATAATATACATAATTAAGATATGCTATTTTCTCAAGAATTTGAGAAGAGGTGCCAGAACATCCTGGCCTCAGTATGAGAAAAGGAAATCTCATTCATCCCGTCTAACTTACAAGATTTTAGGAAGATCCCATTCTGGACTTTTTATTAGCTATCCAAATAGCATCTAATCTTCATAATAGGAGAATAAAGCATTTTATTTTTAATATACTAAAAATTCTTTTGAAGCACAAGAGGAGTAAAGAAAGAAATAGACACTTGGCTTAATTTCTTCTGTATTTTGACAATCTACAAAAACAGTGGCAGACAGGAGTAAGCCAGAATACAAAATCCTCTCATCCTGGACAGATCAGAAGTACCACTCTACTGGGATTTTCTGACAAATGCTGGGTTTCTGGATGCTATTAAAAGGGAATATCTACATCAGGAGGGTAGGGATTAACAACAGCATTGAACAGAGGAAGGGAAAATCAAGACTATCTGATAGTAAAGAGCAGTAGTGCACAGAAAACATTAATTAGATATGTTTTGATATACAGGACCTGCTCTGTAGTCCTCTCTCTTTGAATTAATGACAGAATTAGTGGGACAGCATTACTCAATTGCAAATCACTCCCCAACCTCTTTAATAAAAATTACTATACCAAGTCCCCTAGACTGAAGATTTTGGCATTGCACATCACTAAGATGCATTTAAAGGTGTCTCAGTTGGCATGCCCAGATGAACCAAGGCAAATTTCCCAAAAAATGCATAAAAGTATTTCAAAGATTAAAGTAATTTTATAAATGAAGCCAGCAAAGAATTTCCCATCTCAGTAAACTTACTGAGTCAATGTTCCTATTAACACTGATCATTTTGTCTTCACTTTTTGCTAACTCTTAGGTGTTGGAGAAGTCAGTTGGCTGAGGACTGTAAGTGTACTCTAACTGTACTTCAAAATACTTTAGAAGCATCTGAGCCAACAACTCTTCTGTCATACTTTATTTCACTCACAGTAACTCCAATAAGGATGAATCCCAGGCTCGTTTTCCATTATCTTATTTTGCTTCATCAATGTCACAGTTTCTTCTGCCTCTCTGACATCTCTCTGTATGATAAGCACTGGTGTAATTTTTCATGTTCTGGCCTCATTTTATTCTTCTGTTGTTCTTTAAAATTATGAATATTAGGGATCCTACCAGGATATTGGTGCTTTGGTCTTATTCTCAGTCATTGTCTCACAAGCCTGGCAGTCTCTCTCTGCTGTGCCTTAACCTTCCTGACAGCAACACATCTCTCATGACAGTGTTATATCAGAACCAGCAAATCCCTGATTCTGGTATGATGGACATCTCTCTTCTCTGCACTCACAACACAAAAGGTGCCCTTAGATCTTCCCTTGTCTGAGCAATTAATGTCCCACATTACTGCCAAATTTTCCAGGAACTCAACTTTGCATCTGAAGCAGAAATAGAAGAAGTAGATTGTTTGATGGGCTCTTGGTTCAAAAAAAGTCTAAGATAAATGAAACACCATAGCAATAGAGATGAAAGAAAAACAAAGAAGTGATGTCACAGGTGTTCTGATGCAATGAATGACTGCAGCATTTTGGAAATATTATTCATCCTAATATATACACAAAATATGTGGTGACTAAAATGACTGAATGTTGATGATGATGATGATGATTGATGGGCATGCTTACCTGTTACATGGTTTACCTTTGCCCCTGAAGGATTCTACAACCCTGCAAATATCCAAGCTCTCTGCGAAAATATACAGAGGACTGTGTTATCCAACTATTTAGTAGATAAAAGCCAGCTTACTGAAGTTAGACTTTATGAAAACAATAGAAAAACCTCTTGATAGGTGTTTTTTATAGGCTAAGCTATTGAAGACACTCAATAAACATCTCAAAAATAACAGCCATATGATCACCAGCTTGTGAGAATAATATGCATCCCAGGAGAGCTCTATCACTGGTGATGTAATTAATTAAAATAAATATATTTTATTGTACAGAACAGGTAAATAACTATTTCTTAAGCATTTAACGTAGGGCAAGATCTTGGCAATTTATGTTGTATAATTTACAGAGCAGATTTTTTACTGTGCTACATTTCAGTCCTCAATTGCTCAACATGGAAGTTGTTACCTTCCAGCCCATAAAAATTCAACAGGATTTTTCAGAAAAAAACCATCCTTGGCACTCTTCAAAAAGGTGCTTTTTTTTTACAGGCAGAATGAAAAATTCATTTTTTTCAGTTGCTACACGAGATATCACTATGACTTGTTCTTTTTCATACTGGTCACTTTAGTTGTCAGATGGATACACTGCCCTTATGCTTTTAATTTAACTGTGTATATATCCCATTTTGTAGAGAGGATACACAGCCAAATACCTATTTATGAATATGCAAATATACTTCATAGTGGTGTTATACCAATTTCAAAGATACATATGATCATGAAACTAACAACAAATACTTGACATACAAGATGAAGTTAAAATAGGGACACCATATGTCAATGTGATATTCAATACATCAGGCAGTACTGAAACTACCTAAATATCAGAATACAGTACTATCTGAGAGTGCAAAATGAGAAACAGAAATGGCAACTGCTGAGCTAGAGAATGGGTTTGAAAATCTGGATTTCTAAATGTATTTGGTCATCAGGCCCCCTTTCACAGAAAGCACACTGCATCTCTCAGCATCACAAATTCCCTACTTCAACACAGTGCAAACCTGATTGCCACTTTTGGCTATGTAGAGTTCAGAAACCTCTGTGAAAACTTCATTACCATCTTTCAATGACACCTAAGCAATTGGAAGCAGTGGAGAGAGAGCTAAATGCTTCAGCTTGAAAAGTAAAGCAGATTTATGTCATGCTTTGTTTTTGCACCTTGGCAAAAACAAAAACAGAGTTATGTAGCCAATCTTTAAAAACTCCTTAATTTTATTACAGAGACCTTGATAAAGATAATTCCTTGCTAATGCAATGATGTTGCAGGATACTATAGTGTCTTCTTTTTCTTTTTTAGACACTTTAAAAAAGAATTTCTTGATTTCATTGTGACTATTTTTCTATTTTTCCTTTATTTCAAGCACAGGAAGCAAATATAATAATCTTGGAAGAAAAAAAGACTGGTATAAAGTTGTGCATTCTTTATATAATTTTAGGAGGAAAATAGTTAACATTTTATCCTCATGACTTGCAAATGAAAGAAAATAAAAATGCCAAGCAAAAGACATTAGAGGAACACATTTACCATGAATCATACTGCCCTTGAAGGTGCAGCTTAAAAAAGCAGAGAAATAGATTTGACACCACTTGGACTTGCAGCTCGGACATGCTGCATTAAACTGTTCAAAATTAATTTAATCTGAGCATGGAGAATAATAGCCTCTCAGTTCAAGGCTTCTGATAGCAGTAATTTGCACTCGAAAGTACTTCCAAAGGGAAAGAATAAATGAAGGGCGACTCTCCAAAACGGAGTGAGCAAATGTATTCACTAAATGAAAGCCTCTTGATCACACTGAGAAAGAGCATTCAGGAGAACGACACATTCTATATCATTTTGTGGGTTAGGAATTTTTTCTTCAACTGCTTGCTGCTACAAGGAGAGCTACTGTTCTTCCTGGACTGATGATGGGGTAAGGAGCTATTTACTTAGAGCTCTTGCATTTTAGCTCAAAAGCTGTGAGATCCACTTGCCTTAGAACCAGGGAAGTTAGACTTGTGTAGTGAAAAATCCTCTGGTCACACTGGTAAAGGCAATTGTGGACTAATTGCATACAAGGTATTGGCAACTCCCCTTGCTTTATCAGCACAGGACTAAGATCTAACTGTAATAAAGTGTTAACACTCCAGCCATTAAAAAGTACCTTATCAACTCAAACCACTTTTATATTTCATGAAAGTCATTTACTCTTCACTTACACATTCATAACTTTCAATTGCATTTGCCATACCTGCAGCAAAAATCTTTTGACAGCAGTTTCCTTTCTTGCTGAGCTCCTAGGAGGCCGTGTGATCTCACTGAGAGGGCTCCGGGACACTGGGCAGCACACACTGATTCTCTGCTTTAGCTTAAAAGATGTAGTCAGTGTTTTACAGCAGCATCAACTCAAGAAAAACTGCCCCTGTTGCAACACACTGGACACCTGGATGGGGACACCTCACTGCCTTCAAAAACCCATGTGGGCAGAGATACCCAACACAGAGACTGCAAGGCTGTGCTCCACTGTTAGAGTCTGGCCTTCGTGGTGACTTCTGCAGCCCAAAATGAATGTCTTGAAGTATTCTTCAGGAATGAGGCAAAGCCTGACCTGTTTGACCCGTTTCAAGTCTAGGGAAGACTGTGGGGAGAATCACAGGGGTCAAGAGTTGATCATCAACTTTGTGAAGGTTAATGCTCTATCCAGAGTGGGCTGATAGAAGAGCAAAGGGACTGGTGTTGCTGACAGGGAAGAACTGGAAAATAATCTTCACCTGTTCATTCAATATGCTGATTCTTTCTTTCATAATTCTTACCCTTTCATAGTAATAGTATTAGTAATAATAATAATAATAATAATAATAATAATAATAATAATAATAATAAACAAGAGTACACATTATCTCCTTTATTTGTAAAGCAGACAAGCCTAATATCCCAACCCCAGTTATTTAGGGAGTTCTAGTAAGGAGGTGGTGACAGACCTGTGAGCACCTAGGCAGGCCTGGGAACAGGCAGCAGTGAGGAGGCGACTCAAAGCCCCAGGGCACATACTAAGGCATGGGGCTGTCTCTTTTAGGGTCTTGGGCAGGCTCTTGGGTTTTACTTTTTTAGCTACACTTTAAAAGGAAAAAGCCAAAAATATGTTTGGGGATGTATGTGCATTTCCTAATGTGTGTGCACATTCCCCCACACAGACACCTCTTTCTTTTAGAAAATCCAGCATTGTTAGGAGCTGAATCCTGTGGATGTGCAGCATAAGGCAAACTGTCTGCTTAAGTAAACAGTAATAATTAATATACTTTCAAGACAGAGAAGTATGGAGAATGCTTTGCACTACATTTGAACTGACAGGATGAAAGAACAATACATGCAGTGAAAAGTAAAATTGTAAACCAAAATCGGTTCTTGATTTTACACCTTTTTAATTTAAATATTTTGTCTCATTTTTCTCTCTTTTTTTTGTTTTTTAGGAATTACAAAATCTCTACTTTTTTGAATGAACTTATTGGCTGTGAGAAAGTCTTAGGTAGAGATACAAATAAAAAGTTTCATCAGACAGCAGAAGAGTAAATAATGTATTACTATTCAAATTTTAGTTCTAATCCTACAGTTGCATTACTTTTGCAAATTTACAACAAAGAAAGCCAAATGTCTTTTTGAATTCTCTGGTACTACTTAATTTCTTCTGAATAATTTACCTGCCATTAACTGTTCTATAATATTTCAAAGAAAACTGGTTGTGCCAAAATTCTAAAAAAATACAGAAAAGTGTTTTTAGAATGAATTAAAAAGTTAAAATAAGTTGAAAGCCTTCAGGATATTGCAATGCATATGCTCCTGATATAAACAGCATTGCCAAACACTGGCACTTAAAAGACCAGAGCTACTGTAAACATGAGCTTCTGGTACTTGTCACCAGATCAAAACTGGAGGATAAACTGTGAATTTACATTGTCTCTATGCAAATTATTCTTTGAAGAAAATGTAGGTTGCAAGTGTTTGAGGCTCATCCTTTTATATCCAACAGCTTTCTTGAAACACCTGATTTTCTAATGTTCTTGACTAAGAAAAGGGAAGGCTTTCTCAGCTTGCTCTTTCCAGCATACAGCCATTTAGTTGCTAAGTTAATTTATCTAATTTCATTTGAAGTACACTGGCATTTAACCCTTGACTTGGCAGATGAATTAGCATAGCAATGTTGAGCGACTTATGGGAAAACGACCCTGCAAGTTAGCAAGTAATTGATGTTAGAAAACATAATAAAGTATATTATCCCACATTTTAGTTCCTTAAGCATATTAGCAACAGAGAATTACATTGAGAAAATAATGGCTGGTTAACATTTCAGCTCATTTATGTCTTTCAAAACTCCAGTACTACATTCTGTTTTTCAAAAGAGTGCTGGTTTTGGCTTCACAGCAGCTGGTATGGGGCTGTGGTTTGGATTTTCATGAAAACTGTGTTGATATTTCAGAGGTGCCCTGTTATTGCTGAGCAGTGCTTACACAGAGCCCAGACCTTTTCTGCTCCTCACCCCACCAGTGGGGAGGCTGGGGATGAACGAAGAGCTGGGACACAGCCAGCTGAGCCCAACTGACCCAAAGAATATCCCAGACCATATGGCCTCATGCTCAGCAATAAAGCTAGAGGAGGAGGAGGAAGGGGGGGCATTTGGAGTGATGGTGTTTGTCTTCCCAAGTCACTTACGAGGGGTGGAGCCCTGCTGTCCTGGGGATGCAGAACACCTGCCTGCCCTGGGGAAGTGGGGAATGAATTCCTTGGTTTGCTTTGCTTGCTTGACTTTTGCTTTACTTGTTAATCTGTCTTTACCTCAACAAATGAGTTTCCTCACTTTCACTCTCCCATTCTCTCATTCATTCCATCAGTGGGAAGTGAGTGAGGGCTGAGTGGCCAGCTGGGGTTAAACCATGACAGCCAGCGAGGAGCACTTAATCACCTTTGCTTCAAATCACTTTTCAAGAGTAAAACTGGATGCCTATCATAAGAATTACTTCATAACAAAACTCAATTTAGGCCAGGAATAGAACTTTCAATAAAAGAACAATGCAATAATAGCAACCTTCAATCTTTAAACAAATTCAGCAACATATCAGGAACAACAAGTGAAATGGCAATTGATACCAACCCTATTTTTATTTTGAAATGAGGATTGAGTTTTTAGAGTTTGGAGTATCTCTAGATTTAAGAAAAAGTTAAAGCTCTTGGTTTTATAATATTTTTTAATTTACGTAGATTTCAGATGTTTACAGTTCTCAGAGATAAAAATAAACAAGAAAATTACTAGTTGTGATACTTTAATTTTGTTAGGCCATAAAGTTTCATGACCCTAGTACATTGAAAACTAAAAGCTCTATCCCCTTTGTCAAGAATTAAATGGTATAAAAGTGTTTTTCCTAAACATTATATCTTTGCTTTAAAAGATAAGTACAAGCAATTAACCTGTTCGATGACTTCTGACTGCACATCCAGCTAAGGAGCCTCCTCATGGCCCGATATCACTGTATCACATTTTTTAAAATAACTTGGACCCACAGTTCAGACAAAGTTTATGCAATCAGGAGATAAACGATGTTTGTAACTGTAAGATATTAAAGTCTTTCCCTGAGAAAGTGAGATTACATCTAAATTTTGTATATTTGTTTTGGAGTCCTCAACTTTGTTCTAAACCATGGTGCAAAGGCTGTGTAGCTTGTCTGAGCACAGCAGAAGGAGGTGAGCTGTGGCCCTTTCTCCCTCTTCTGCCCCCTCCCATGGCAAAGGCACAGCCAAGGGCATTGGGGAGTGAATTCCTGGCCCTGGGCTCCTGAAAGGCTTCTTGTTGCATGACAGGAAGGGGTCAAATATTGTCATAAAACAAAATTTGAAGCCTCAGATTTGTAAATCCTTAACAAAATCATTTTCCTAAAATGAAGAAATATTGATTGAATTTCATTATCAGATAGGGACCTATAAGCCACGTGGAAAATATGAAAAAAGCCAGGTTATTATTCCTAAAAATGTGTATGTTCTTTTAGTTTGCTTCTTCATATAGGGAAAAAGTATTGCGATGGCTGAAAACATTTATAGACATTTATGTTCTAAGGATAACATGGAGAAAATGAAGATGCCAACAATAATGATAATTCAGAATAGGAAACCATCTTTGTGAAGTACCTCTGGTATGGCATATAAAGCTTTCTGTGTTCACGAGCTCACTAACAAGAGAATTCATAGAAATTTAAAAAGTTTATGATCCGTTAAAAGGAAGCATCTGTGCAAAATGAATGCTGACTGCAGAAACTTGCATAGGAAACTTGCAGTTATATCCCTCTGGTGGGAGAAAACACTAGATCACAAAGTAACCCTTCAACCAAGACCAGGCAGAACTACTTTAATTTCTGGTGATTCCACCCAATCTACAGAGCACTGAGTCTATCCACATCGAGCAGGGATAACCAGTTTCATTGATGTGCTATCCAAGCCAAGAGATGAGTGTTAAGAGAGAACAGAGAAGCTGAGGTGAGAATGAAAAATTACTTTTGGAATAGCATTATAGAGAAATGTAGACAACCCCAAACCACTGAAGCCCAGTCAGGCTTCTAGTCAGGTACTTATCTGACTATGCCACAATTTCATAGCTGACAGAGGATAGATTAGTTGGGGTTTTTGAAGCACCTGGAAGTATTTATCCTTTTTGAAACGTTCGTTATCACAAATTAAAAATATATAAATAACTAAAAATAATGTAAACTTACTGCTGATAAGCAACAAGCTATTATTCTTCAACTCAGCAAAATTAATGGTTGCATTCAATGATCCAGCTTTAATGATTTTGTGGTTACTGATTTATGGAAAATCAATTGAAAACTTCTCAACACCACCCCAATACCACTGTAGACCCTGTAATTAAAAAAACAAAACAAAACACATGAGGGTTGCAGTGGCTGTGTGACACCTCCAGCTCATTTCTGACCATGTGTGGATAGATTCTGTGGTAAAAATACCATCAGTACAGGGGTTGTGAGTTACCCTGGGGATCCTCTTCACACCTCCTGTGGATACTGAGAGAACATGGTGGAGGGACAATGTAGGGGGATTTGTTACAGAGACAAAATGTTTTAAAGGGACAGAGAAACTAGGAGGTCATTTTTGCATCTCAGACTTACCAGTAACAAGACAAGGAACAGTGTAAGTTGAGGAAACCTAGTGATAGTTCCACATCACTTACAGGTAGGGTAAGTTTTGTTAAAATCTGCAGAATAGATACAATGCAAACGCAGTACCTGCAAAAGTGTTTGGCCCTTCCATGTAAAACAAACGAATTTTGCCTTCTGAAATGACACTGAAGATACAGCCTGCTTTGCTAGACCAACAATTACAGCATCACTGTTGTGGACTACTTAGGAAACTAAACTAACATGTAGGGAAAAAAATAACTGTCTCATAATATCATAGCAAGAGAATAAGGCCACTTTTGCAGAATGTCTTAATTTAAAGGATAAACGAACAGAACCAAAAACATGAACTATGAAAAATATTCAACAAGCAGATGGTGTGAGAATAATTTGAGAAGCTGATATCCAGTTAAAAACACTTCCTAATGACTGACAGCATTAGGGATTGGTGGCATTTGTTATGTAAGTGGCTACATTGTGTGTGGTGCTGAAGACCAGCTGCAATGTGGAATTACAGAAGAGAAGCAAAATTAAAAGAAGCAGAAGCAATAATTGCAAAGATGAATTAGAGCAGAAAAGTGGAAACATGGAATTGAAATGAAAGTATGGCAATCAAGCAAAAGTAGTAGGGAAAGTGAAATGAAAATATTTTGTTTCCAAACAATTAATTATAAAACTAATTTAGGATCTCTATTAACCATATCTGAAGTCTACTGGATATGGATCACAAACTCATATTGCTATTATTATGGTGTTAGTCACCATCCTTTTATTAACTCGATTACTTTACATCACACTTTGTTCACACATTTACCTATAATTAAGCACCTCTCTTATGCTTCATCTTTTTAACAGTCCAAATCACCTTGAAAATGCTGCAGGGTGGAATACTGACATGCCTCTCAGCACAGATTATCAGAAACAAGTTAAGAACATCAAATTAACTGTGACTGATTTTAAGAAGGCTCCTTCAAGAGCACATCTGCACTTGACATCATTGCGAGCCTGGTTAAGTTCTGACAGTGTATTTTTACCTTGGAGCATATCTGGCAAACCTTGTTAATCTTTCTAGGGGCATGTATGACATCAGATTGGTGATAACACATGAACTGCATTTTAAGAAGCCAAATGTCATCTCTCTAGAGGCCTCTTAGCACTTTTGAAAATGCTGATGGACAATCTAGTCCTTTCACGATGCCCTGTCTTGCCCTCTCAAAATGATTAGCTCCTAGAAAGCTCAGAGAACTCAATCTCACAAAATATCTATTCAGAAACTCTCCCAGCTGACCAAATATTCACGGATCCTTTGTCAGAATATTCAACAGGGCTTCTTCAGAAAAGTCTTTTGCTTTCCCATTTTTGCCAAGGAAATACACTATAAAATATTGCCACAGTAATGACCAGTAATTGTATAAAACATCAGGTTTCACTGGAGCTGTCCTCCACCTTTTTGGGTTTATTTCCATCTTGATTCAGCAAAAATTCACATAGTAAATATCTCTCATGGACATTCAGATTTATTATTGTTATAACATTTTTCCTTGCAACTATAATGACGATTGATTTAATCTCTACAGCATTAGCCTCTTGCCAACTGAATACTGTCTTGCTCTCATAAATCAGAAACAAAATTATATATGATGATTCTGTTTACCATTCAACTTTCTAAAATATTGAGTTTCATAAAACACAAATTATTAACTTATAGTTAAATGATCTCTTACACTAAAGAATCAAAGATGATGAGGGAAAGACCATAAATATTTCATCACTTCTCAGCAAGCCAAGAGCATCTTTGTCACCAACTCTAAGGGGTTAAATATTTTTTTTCTTCTCAGGTGCAGGTGAATTAAATATCACTTTTCTCATTCGGGTCATGTAGTATCAATTTCACCAACACTTGAGCATGCACTCAACAGCGTGGTGCCAATGACTGCAATCTCACAAAGCATCCTGTGCAGGAGGAGCAGCTCCACACCAGGGTGAGCGTGGCTGTCACACACCACAGCTGCCCACGTGAACTGCAGTCCCCTGCTCCGCCCTTCTCTTTTCTTTCCTGTCCATCTAAGAGACACACATGGGTCTGCAAAGGTATTAAAAGAGAGTAAATTTTTTGTTTCAAATGTGTTTCTCCCTGCAGGGATCATTAAATGCTTGAGTTCATTGCTAAAATGGAAGGATATCAAGTTTCCTTGGACTTGGATCATCATTAAAACACTTTTCTACTGTTTTAATTACTCTTTCCCAGCTGAACTTTAACCACATGAAAAAAGCCCCATCTACTTCAGTCTATTCTACTTTTTCAGGGCTTGGAGAGTAAAGGCCAACCAGTGTATTCTTATTGACAGAACAGGCTGAACACAGCACATCCTAAGATAAAACATTAGACATAATAATGCAGCTGTTTGGCTTTAATCCAAATGTTCCCAAACTATCTTTGGAACTTCACTGAAATTCACTGGTAAGAGTTAAGTAATTCTACAAAGTTGGCATATGATTTATGGCATATGCATGATATGGCATATGCAAAATACTATCATATGCAGGAATCTGCATATGGCAGTATTTTGAGATCACTAACTGAAAAAAAGATTGGAAAGCACAGGGAAAGAAAAAGAATGCAAGCAGCGTGGTTATTACTGTAGCATATTAATTAGACTATGATGACTTTTCAAACCGTTAAATGAAAAGCTGATTATGTTGTCATACTGTGTCTTTAATGAAAGACCTAATTGTAAAATTGCCTGGTATTTATTTTTATTTTTATATAATTGACATTTAAAAAACTCAGTGTATAATTATGTATTGGGCAGAGGTTTATACCTTAACAAAAATATAAAGTGAGTGTTGTACTGCTGTCACATGATTCATGGCAGATCTATTAAATTAAAATACTAAAATAAAAAATAAGGTAAAATACATTAAAAAAACTATTGACCAGTTTTACAGAAGAATGCATCTGTCACAGAATATGACAAAAAGGCTTTTTCCAGTCTGGAATTCTCTACAGAGGCCCCTCTTTAGCTCAGCTGCCTTTTGCTGCACGCATTGTTTCTATGCTGTTCTTCAAAGACACAATATATTGCATTAAATACTAGGATAATGTACATTGGCATCTATTAATACAACTGTCAGACAAAGAGGGTTCCTTTTTCTCAAAGAGCAGAGAGGGCAAATCCCATGTGGGAAATAGTTTCTTTGCCTTCTAGAATTGACAGGTCCTGAAATTGGCCAAAGTCTTTAAAAATTGACTAAAAATAAAAATTATTCTCGGTCCTAGTTTAAATCTTGTAAGTTTTCCTGATATCCTAGTTTAAATTTCAAGTTAGAAATCCCTCTTTTATTCCCATATAATTTTGAAATGTAGAAGTGAAAATATTTCTCAGCTTGATTCCTTGTATTTCTGAAGCATTTCTAAATCTATCCTTTCACAGATCAACAGAAATACCTGTAAAAATATTCCAGATTCAAATATATCCTGCCTATGACATATGGTCTCTACCTGAGGAAGATCAGAAGCTACACAGTGAAAGTGAATCATGAAAGCTTAGCTTTAAAGAATAATTTTTCATTTGCTAGCTTGAGATAATTTTAAGTTCTTGGTATGATTCCAATACTTTCAGGATACTTGTCAACAGCACGGATAGACATATGCAAGGTAGATTAGATAACAGGAGCTGTGAAGATGCAGCAAGAGCAGCCCTGACCATAACAGGAACCCCAAATACCTGCTGAAGCAGCCTGGGGCTGATGTTCATACTGTCACGTTCTCATTGTGACCAAAACAAATTAGATTACAGCTTAGTTCTGTAAACTTAGTCATGCAGTGAGCAGAACTTTCAGTAGGGGTGGGAGCTTAACCAGGATGTTTCAGAATTTTTTTAGAGTATTTTTTTCCTATTCTATGTATTTTGTTGTTCCACTATAAATGTCTAAGTGTTGCAGCTGGCTAAATCTGACTCGTGTGTGGAGCGAGTTCCATGTGATAATGTGGAATTCCAGCCTTTGCTGGCACAGGAGCAGTCTCTGAGTGGGGTGAGGTGAGTGCAGCTCCCAGCTGGGTTCTCTGGCCAGGGGACCCCATGCCTTAGCCCTGTGTGGCACAAGGTGTAGAGTTTGCCCCACGGCGAGGCAGCAACTTCTCTGCTGTGCACATCTGCCCATCTCTGCACTGTTACACACAGCTGAACTCCGACCCACACCAGAAGAAGAATTTTGCTATTTCAATGCCTGTGTTTGGTAGGAAGGCTGTGAAGCACTGTTATCCTAGTAGGTACACAATGGATGCCTTTATTGGAAAACTCAAATTATTCATCACAAGAAATATATTTTTAATTCTTCTGTTGCCACTGTGACCTGGCGTATACGCACTAACCCAGCTTTAAACAGCTGGATACAGAACAACACTGTGTATGGGGATGCCAGAATACTGGATCCCTGGATTTTGCTGCCCCATGACATACTTGCAAGGGGAAACAACACCTGTGATTAAGAAGGATGCATGTGGATACAGAATCGTCCTCAGATGTAAACTTAGCTTGTATTCACTACACTCAGCATATTTCACCAATATAGATTCTGATATTTATGATGAAATGCTGATGTTTAGTATGAACACTAATAGATTTGTTTACAGCGCAAAGTCTGGAGCAAAACACTTAGATATTTATATTTATAACTGTATATTGAAATGATGCCAGTGGTGAGGGTTGACTTTGGCTGGATGCCAGTGCCCACCAAGCCCACTTCATTGCTCTTCTCCTCAGCTGGAAATTTTAAACATCTCACTTGTCTTCTCAAAGGAGGCATTTCTCTGCTTTTTAGGATGGTTCTAAATTACTTGGATTGGAAGTAAGTGTTATTCCACATCTTTAGTGATTTTTGAAAGCTATCTCAAATGTAATATAAATTGTAATTTCCTTTCAAATCTTTTTTGTACTTTGCAGTATAGAGCAAAGAACAACATTAGTAGTTAGATCAAAACTTTGGAAATAGAATAGTTCCAAAAATCAAAACGCCCTAATGCAATTACCAGCCATTGTCTCATCTAAAGTCAGCTGGGTCCACACTGAAGTCAATGTCATTTGGCATTTGAGAAAAGCATGGAGCAAAGTGTTATGCCATAAGGTGAAGGTATGCTCCTTGGAATGTTATTGTAGTGCTATTCAAATTCTGCCAGTCAGCCACATTCACTTGTCTTCAGATAAATGTTGATTTTCCCTCATTCAAACCAGAATTAATGTTTAATTTCCCTGTCATTTTTTTCCACAATTTTTGAACCTGTTAATATTTTGTACATGTACTTTTTGAACTCTAAACAGTTATTTACATAATATATGTTTTTTCTTATCATGGTGCATTTATGCCTCTATTAAATCTGTGGAACTGTAGAGTGCCTGATCTGAAAAATTATATGCAAGCCAGACCTTCCACTGTTCCAGTCAGTAAACAGAATTCATATAGAAAAAATATCAGATTACTGCCCATCTAATCATGCTCAGAAATCCACAAATTCAAAACAATAGCCCACTGATTTTGTCCTGTCTCTTTGTTGTTTAAAAGCTATTGGTTAAATTAATGCAACACAAAAGAAACCCCAAATTTTAATATACTGACCTATGTATATACATTTAAATAACTAAATAAATAAATACATTTTAAAAATTGAATATATTATGTTTTGTGGGGTTTTTTTTTCTAAATGCATATAGTAATTTGAGGGGCCATATTACTTCTTGCAGGGGGTACTCCAATACTTAGACTGTTACTGTGCCTATGACTGTGCTCATGTTATTAATTTATTGCTGATCTCACACTACTGATGAAGAAGGACATTTGGAACACACCCTGATGCTCTGTGGGCTGTTAGAAACATGCCTGCTCAAGGACAGCAGTTTCAGGGATAAAATCCTGCTTATCCTTCCCTCATCTTCTCTGTCAAGGGAAGCAAGCTAAAAGTTCCACCAGCACTCAGTGTGTCAGCCCTGGGGCTGACCTCCTATTTTCTTGTGTGGCTATTTCCTTCACAGTTTGGAAATCTGAAAGAATATGAAAATTGCCAAATACACAGTTTCAGATGCAGACAGAGGAGAAGGAATAAAATCAGTACATGCTTCAGCTTTACTATAGGAAGCTACAAATGTATTTGCACTAATTAATCTCCAGAAAAACCTGTCAAATAAATTCATAACAAAATAGTAGAGCAGAAGGCCACTGGTTGCGGAATTAATGAAATTATTTACTTTATTATCTTCTGATAGAGCTAAGCATTTTTCAAGCCTTTATAAAAGAGGAACATTGCACATTAATTTGAGCTGCTTAGAGACCAGTTTTGAAAAGTTTTGGGTTTAATTTTTTTTTAAACTATATTTCCTGACACAATGGAACAACCAGCTGTCAATCTATGCTATTTAGCATTTTATCTATGCTCTATATCCCAAAGATCTATATAAAGTTCTTTGGGAAAACAAAGTATGCCCAGACACCATCTTTAAATCCTATCTACAGGCATGCAAAAGTATTTTTAGACACAAAGCATATTTTTATTCCTGGAAGCATTAGCACCTTCTTGACCATTCTCATTAATTGGGCCCAAACTCTGCAACACAATTTCAGGTATGCACTTTGACTTTTGAACAGATACATGCTGGCTCCAGCTAAATCGACATAATTATCCCTCAAATTAGTCAATCATTTTGCATTCAGCCAGCCATACTCGATGAAGTTCTGACTATTTAATAAAAAATTAAATGTGCATGTGAATATGAAGTATATTAAAAAATTATATGTAAATGTCAGTCTGGCAAGAGCAGCTCCAGAAAAACATAAATCATGAAGACTGATAGAAGACAAAGCAATAGATCCTACCTGCAGCAAATGTCACCTGCCTTTTTTCCAGTTGGCATTCAACCCATAGGAATTTACTGAAGCAGCCGAGGAACTGCTCTTTATTTTGTTGATCAGATCATATGTATAATTTTAATACCTTCTATATCTTAATGAAGCACTTTTAGTCATAAACTTCATTATAAATACATATTTTATGATGAACAAATTAAACATTTATACACAATTTATCAGTATTTATTTATATTTATAAGCCTGAAATTTTAAGGAGAAATCTCTGTTTAGCTGTTGAAGTACACTGAGTAAAATAGGATGTTTAATGCAAAACCAAGGATTAGATAAGAACTCAGTGTGAAAAACTCATGTTTTCATGTAAGGAAATAGAGAAGGTCCCTACTGACTCATTCTTTTTCTGGACAAGATGTATGTCCTCAATGGAAAAGAGGAGAAATGCATATGGGGTGTTGAAAATTTCAGGACATCCCCCTGAAAGTGAAGAGAAAATGTTCACATTTAGTAGGAATCATCAAGATACAGCTCATGAAGAACATCCAGAAATAGGTTAAGTGAGGAGTCTTTTCTGTAATTTTGGTCTCCTGTGGCTCTGACTCGTGAGCTCAGGTTGTGTTTCAGTGGACTGTGGATCCAGGAAACTTCAAACAATTTCTGGCATTTGTATTTCAAGAGGGCTCTCTTTATGCCTGCTTGTGTGGATGGACTTTTTCCTTTGCAGCCCTGTTGTCTGTCATTTCTGATGTAGAAATAAACAGAAATGTAGGCTCTGTAGGAAGCCTGTGAAGCAATGAAAGGACTTAAAATAACCAGTGAAATAAAAGTTGTACATACAGCCTCACCTTATTTATTGCTGAACTTCTGCCCACATAATTCTTGCAAGGAGCTGTTTTATTGCAATTCTCTCTCAGAATCCCTAATTTCTACTTTCACATTTAACCAATAGTCTAAAATATATCCACTTGGCAAATATTGTGATATGCAGTTCAAGAGACACTTGACTTTTAATCAGATAGGGGATGTTATTTTCTTTTTAAGTACCTACCCAATCTGCTGCTGAATTTGGTATCCTTTTTATTCATGGTATTTATAAATATTTGTTGAACCCAGATAAACTTATCCCTTCCCTCATCCTCATAAAACACTCCAAGAAAATCCTAGGTTTTAATGATTTCTTGAGCAGAGTAACAAATAGCCTGTGACTAGGCTTCTGTATACAGAAGTTCTTTTTCAAACTGTGCTGACATGAAGTGAATATAAACTAGAAATAACCAATTTTAAGACCTCCACCGAGGTTTGTTCTTTGACAGTTGACAGGAAGACTGAAAAATTAGCATTTTGGTAAAACCTTTATTTGTTTAAGATGCCTCTTAGCCAAAGAGACTGTCTGTACAAAAGGATTAACCTATTGACAATGACTTTCTAAATCCAAACTCATTGAATAACAAGTACTGAATGTGTTTACCTTCCTAATGCACTCACAATTCACAATGAAGTAGGCTTTCTTGAAAAGGTCAGAATGTATGAAGACCTGAATTTCAATAGGAAACATAAAAAAAATAGAGTTAAATAGAAATGAATTTATTTTATACAAGAATTTGTAGGATTGGATACATTTTGGCTATTGAAATGAATAAAAATATTAAAAAAAGGATTTAAAAAGACTGCCTTTACAGACCTTTTAGGTTTACCTGCTGCACATTCAATTGCCTGTGTCTTAAACACAACATCCAATCATTTCTCCATTAATCTACTATACATGAATTTGCTAATCCTAAATCACTCACATGTTCACCCCAGCTGTGTGTCCCCTCTGGGCAGAGAAGTTTAAACACGTGAAATGAACAATTATAACTTATTTCAATTTTCTTCTGAGGAACAGTTTCACCATGTGAGGCAACTACACTTGAAGGGTCATTTTCTGAGCTGGTTTTGAACTGAGTTCTCTGCAAAACTTTTATATATTTTGCAGGGTAAATTGGAACAAGTTGATTATTCACCATAAGGCATACTGAAGAGATAATTATTAAGATAGAATAAGTTGTCATACACTGAAACTTTTTTTTTAAGATAAGACTGCAAATGAAGCAGTTTAGATTAGGCAAATGTCAGTATTTTGCAGACATCACAATGTGAGTACTATACATATGAAAGGGAGCATTTTTATAGAAAACGTAAAAAAATGTGATAGAATCAAAACAGAACTTTGTGTCTGGAAGAATAAAATCTTCCCCACATTACAAAAATGCAAGCGTCCATTAAGTATTTTGGCTACATTTACTATGGCCCTTAAATTATACACTGAGGCCAAAAATTATGTTTAAAGTGTTGCCCAGGGACCCCACGTTCAGGTGCATATACTGGAAAATCATGCTTTAAAGCAATTCCTGAGCACTTAAGTCAATTTGAGGCTTGTGAAAACCTGTCCTCAAATATGTATTCCTTTAGGCAGCATTTTCTTTTCTCAAAATTGCCAAGCTTTCACTACATACAGAATACATGTGTCAGGATATTCAGGTCTTGACCTGCACCATCACAGCTGGATTATAAATTCTGAACAACTCAAAATTAACTCAACCCATTCACTGTTTTAAGGTGCTAACCATTATGACAACTAGGGATACTTTAAGCATCCAAAACTGAGAGGGACAGGAGTCCCAAAATGCAATGGGTTTGGGGGTGAGTCAATCCTGGAAGAATTTAATGATTTGTACTGTTGAAAGAAGCCCCTAGCTGCAGACTGTTTTGTTAATTTGGATGCCCTCATCTCAGAATACCGCCAGCATTTCCTACTGCGTGTGAATATGGGTGACAAGTTTGCTGTCTCTCCTTGGCCAGAAGATTCTGTTTCTGGTGAATGAAGACATGACCTTGGTCACACAAACTTTCTTGTGTGTCAAAGTATAGCAAAAAATGTTAAGAGTTCTTTGCCATGGGAATCCCCAAATAGTACAGTCTTGTTTAAGACAGACTATAGGAAAGATAAAATGTTTTCACTGTACCTTGGGGGTTATTTTTTAACTTGTTTGTTTCTGTTTTGTTTATTTGTTTGCTTTGGAGGGTTTTTTGTTTTTTGGGGGAGGAGGTCTGGAGAAGGAAATTGTTGATTTGTTTTTATTTTTAAAGATTTTAGGATATACTTCTTCCCTCGAGATCTTAAATTAGAGGAATTAAAAAAAACAACTTGTAAGCTTCATCCTGCTGGCAATTATTTTGGGGTCTTATTTGCAGAATAGGACTTTCTACAGTATAAATAAATCTCACTTGTGTTTTAGCCAGAGCTTTCTTCAAGGTACCCTAAACAGAAAATGCTCATGACAACCAGAGGTCACAACATCAGTGAAGCCTCATCAGCACCTATTACAAGTGGAAGGTAAAATTCAGTGATGCTTTGTCCCACATTCTTATGCATGAGTGACCAAAGATGTTTCCACTGCATGTGCCTACATTGCTGGTGTTAAGATGATAGAGTAAACATGGCAGAAACACTAATTATCATATTACCAAAGGTTCTTCAACTTGACAAAGATAAGTGTTTGAAAAGAGCATGGACACAAAAACATTATTATTGTCTTGCTAAATATGTACCATAGTCCCCAAAGAGATAAGAATGCTAATGATAGAAAAGCAAGAATAAAAAATGGTGAAGATTATTCCACTTACAGGAATACAGTAATGAAATATGATATTGCAGATGACCTCATTAAAATTGAAGCAGTGTTCTGTTAAAGCAATAATTCAATATTTTTAGAGAGGAGCTTGAAACGAAGCTTGTGTGTCTCTGCATGTAACTACACGTAGAGAGAAGTGCACTTACCTGCTGTAAGTACATAGCTAATCACAGGCTTGTCCTTCAAAATATGAAACATCAAATAAGTTAGGAAGAAGAGCTCAAATAATAACCTTATGTAGATCTCATAGTTTTTTGTTTTGTAGGATACAAACACGGATATTTATATACAAAGTGGGTATTATGCAGAACAAGCTCTGAAATGTAAACTGCTTAAATAATCAGACTGAAGCAGCCTGATCTTCAGAAATGTGATTTGGAAGACAAAAGCTAGAGATTTAGGAAATGACTACAGCAATGCTAATATATGTGAGCAGCAGTAGATCACTGAGAATATTTCAACCAAAGCATGACTTTCCATTAATACCAGCTGAGACAAAGAGAGAAATTTAATATACAGTAATGTCAATAGAAGGAACAGATGTAAAAACCGTTCTTAGCCACGAAGAACAGATGACAATGCAATCAACCCATGCAATACGTGTTTGAGAGCACTGCATCAATTTCCTTTATTATTAGAATGGAGATTCACATCCAGTTAGAAATTCTTAAGACCCTACCAAAGTTCTGTATATTAGAAAGGATAACTATTGAGGGAAAGAGTGATGCTAATTTCTTATGTGTTACCATGCACAGAATCACTTTTTTCTGTTATTCTTCAAAATTTTCCACAAGTTTCAGGTACAATATTGATCATTTAAGTCAGTTTTTAGCATTAGCTAGAAATATCAGACCAAATGGAAATATCTATAGTTCTCTATAGTTCTTTTAACTGCATACCGATTGACTTCTGCCTAATAGTGTATAGCAGGAAAAAAATCCATTGATTAATTTATTTAGGGACAGCTCTGTATTTGCACATAGTCTTACTGACATCAACAAAGGCCTATTTATGTTTGAAAGTCTAATTCACTAGAAACTGTGCCGAAAATTTACAACTAAGTTAAAAGAGAAATCTGTCTAGGTTATTATGCTCTTCTTATATGAGAAATTACTTAAAAAAAAGTCAATGAGCATCAGATTTTTTTAAAAAAAGTTCAGTAATGCAGCTTTGGGGAAAAAAATCTCACTGTTTTAAACTGGTATCTAAAAAAAGCTTAATTGAGCCTTTCCATTGCAAAAATTCACCATAATGCTGCAACTACATGATATTTAAAGTCAGTAAACAAACTATGAAAACTAAGCATCTGGATTGTAATTTAAATGTTAGACATAAGCTAATTTCACTTAGGATAAAACCTTTTGAAATTACAGAGTGTTTTCATGTACATGTTTAATTGCCCTCTGGTTATTACAGTGATTGTATATTCAAGGTAGCTTAGTATTAATATGGATCCTAGAAATGTTTCTATATTTTGTTGCTACATCAAAATAATTAAAAAAATTTTTTCCTTTAGAATCAGTGTAATCAATTAGGAAAATATCTTCTCTGCCTGTCAGAGGACACATGTTTTCGGTAATTATGGGAACAGAGAGTAGGATCAGAATAACATCACAAAATATAGAAAGCATTCTGTTCCACTGGGTAGGTATTTTCTTCTTTCCTTTGTGTATTTAAAACACTGAAAGTATGACTTTGTGTTACTATTTCCACTTTAACAAATCTTACTCTGTCAGGCTTTTGTTTATTTATGATGAACCAAAAGAGAAATGTGGGGTGAACATGCAGTTTCTGACCATTGGGAGCTGTAAGTGCACGTGCAACAGAGCTGTTGTGAACATCAGGTCAGCTGTGAAACAGCTGGAAGTGTTCTTTTTCCTTGGCTCTCCTGATATGGTTCAATATAATTTTCCCTGGATTTCATTATTCTGTTGTGGCAAGATCAGTTAAAGCAGTGTTGAAGTGGAGTAGCAGTGCTGAAGCTCATACTAGATGAGAGCAGTCACATTGCAATCAGCCATTCTCCAGCTGAGGACATACTGTCTGCTGCCACATGTAACCCTTCGTGCTCCTACCTTCATGAAATCTTAAGTGTGATGAGACAAAGAGCAAACAAAACCATTGCAGAATACTTCAGCTGCAAAGACTCCAGTTAACTTCTAAAGCCACATGTCTTTAACCTCCCTCACAATAAATTGTGCTTTGTTTTATACAGGGAGGGTTTAAGGTAGTAAAATTTCATTGTGTGTGTTTTACAGAAATGCAGCAAATTAAAATAAGAGAGAAGTGTGATTAGGAATACCAGGTTTTAAGTTAGGGCATCGGCACAACAGGTATGTCAGAAACTCAGTATAAGGAAAATAATGAGCTGAAAACCCTGGTATCAACAAACATTATATAGAAATAAGACAGTAAATCACTGCTGGAGAAATGCCCTATGTTAAAGAAGGCTTAACAAATAAGTTACCTGCATCAAGGATTCAAAATCCAAACTTAAATAGAAAGATTAGTATTAGACCTATAATAGTGACAACTTGACCAGGTGCAAAAGACTGTGAAATGCTGAGGCAGATTAAACTGCAAGGGCAGAAATCAGAGCAGGACTGCAGACTTCAATTATTTTTAGACAGATTAGGTAAATGTCACAGTGTTCTCACATCAAATTCGTTTTTATAAAGGGCACAATTTTAGCAGGGAGAAGTATCAGAGAGAAGTATTTCCTACTCAAAACTGTGCATGTGCTCTTTGCTGTCCTTGCCTCTCAGTGTCCCTTTTCCTCACACCTTTGGCTCTTAGAAACTGAGCTTTTTCAGACTCCTGCAACTGAATCCTGCTGCAGAGGAAAGCACAGACAGACAAAAAATACAATTACAAATGAAAAACTGCTGTAATTGTACTGTGACATAGGACAAGGAGATGACATCCAAGGAAAGTTTGTCTGGAAGACGTGGAAATAACAGCAGCTCTTTGGGTGGGATTTGGAAAGAGGGCGTCACTGAAATTTGGTTTCAGGCTGAAATGGAAGCCCTGTGCTGGCATTGTTGGATATTATTGTCACCTCCAGTTCAGAGTTAACATTGGGACAGGAGCAAAAACAGCATACAACTTGGCTAGTGAGAGAATAAAATCTACAACTAGTTGATCTTAGTTCCTGAGGATGCTACGGGAATATTTTGTTATAGATGAGGTGACCTTTATGCACTCCTCTGAAAATAAGCTATACTGTTTTACATTCATGATTCTGCTTTAAGTACAAAGAATCTGTTACAAATAAGGTATATATCATAATCTGGCTTGGTTTATTTTATCTAATTCTTTACACATATATTAATCACATTGTAAAACTGAGGTGTCATTTTCATTTCTCCCACCCTAACTAAATCTAATCATTATGTAAATAAACATCTGCTCCTTAAAACACAGCTAGGAAACAACCCACATTTACTACAAAATAACAAGATAAAAAGGTATTGCAACATTACTTTGCTTTTGCTTTATTTGCTTCAGCAACATCGAGGTCTGAAAATACTGAATTTCACTGTGACTCATATTGCAACTGTTTCTTCAGATTGTAGGAACCATGGAAAGAACCAATGTACAACAAATCAAAGCTGTTTCTATGCAGCATGTTTAAGGTAGGTTCTCCCTTTAAAACAGTAACCCCAGTGTGATCTGATTACATAGATTTAAAATATCAGGAACACAGGGACACAAGAAAAAGCAGGGCTGAACAAGAGCACTTGATGGCAATCCAGCTACCTAAATCAGGAACACAGTGAAGTGCACATCTGCAGGTGAATGTGCTTTCTGCTCACACCTGTTTATCTTACTGGAGTTGTTTTCCAGTGGAATGAAATGCTTCCATTTTATGGTTTTATTTTCTGCTAGGAGTTTGCTAAGATGTGGCGCTGGCATTCATCACCTCAGTAATGTCAAGAAAAGAAAGAGGAAAACAGAGAATAAATGGAAAATGTCCAAGTATTTCAGACAAGGGTTTCTGAAAGATTAATGGAACTCCACTTGAAAAAATACTATAGAAGTGGCCCAAATTAATTACGAATACAGTAGGTATAAATTTGAAATGTTTCACGGACCAATAAATATTTCTTACATTATATGACTATGGTAAAATGACAGTGGTGTTTGCATCCAGGGTTGGGCACAGGAATTTGTACAGGGCTCCATTATGGGAAATGATACTCCAAAGCCAAACTTCTAAACAAGAGTCATAGATAAGCTGGAAGGGCTGCATGAGACCTGATAAGAGAAGCAGTCTTTTAGAGATTATGATGACAGACAGACATATAAAATTTCCAAGAGAGAAGAAAACACAAAAACAGACAGATTTTGAAGTCCTTAATCATGAGCAAAGTACAAACTCTTTTAAGTGATACTTCTGTTTGAATGAAGGTGATTGTAAATCACTGTAAAAATCTAAAGATATATCTAATAGTTGCATTTCAAAATGATACAGAAATGGTTTCAAGGCTTCCAAACTCAAGATCAAGGAAGATATTATTACAGTTTGAAGGTTCCATGCAACAAGAGAAAACAATGCTTCTTATTCTGTTACAACACGTTTTCTGATACATTTGGGATAGGAGGGCACATAAAAGAAAAGCAGAAACTGCTCATAATTCTCCACATTGTCATGCACATGCAGCAAACTAGCTCTTTGGTCTATTCTTTATTTCCCTTTTCCCTGGACAGAATGCAGACCAGGCAGCTTTCCAAACACAGCAGTATTGCATGATAGACAGAAAAAAATAATTATTTCCTGCTTTAAAGAGATGGGACTTTAACCTAATATGCAAGGGGCTGATTCAACTGAATATGAGATTTTCTTTATTGTATCCAGAAAATGTACATGCTTATTTTGAGGATAGGTAAAAATTGTTTGAATTCCCTCTAGGGGCAGTGGATTTTTTTTAATGCCATGTCCAGTAATAAAAAATGAAGATAGATCTTGAAGTAAGTTTTTCCTCTCTGAGAGGTGGTATGAGTAAGCAGCACTAAGGCTGAGAATAGACATCTTTTATAAAGAGCTGGTCAATACTAGAGCATACCTTTGAGATAGTGGTTATTTCTGATAAGAAACAAAATAACTGAAATTTTTTTATGTCTAAATCAAGAAGGCAGATAAGTAATCAGCTTTTAAAATAATATGGGAAGTTGTTCATCTCTCTAAAACAGTTTTCTATGATTTGTCTTGGGCTTTAGTGCATTTAGCACATTTCTTCAAGTCGAAGTAGCAATATCTTTCAAGCTTTCTTTCATTTAAAACTTCTAAACACCTAATGAAAAAGGTAGGTTACTTGTTTATCCAATAGCTGGATTTATAAATTCTGAAAGTAGCTCTATTTTTCTTTTTTACCTCTTATGTTATTGACAGTAAGAAACAGAAAGCACTTCATACAGTTTTTCTCACTCCAGTTAAGGATATAATTTCTACTTATGGCCTCAAGTCTTGCTGTGATAATTTTGCACTTCTTTGTATACCAAAATATTTGAAATTAAGTGTCATCACTAAGAATACAGCATTTTGTAGCAGAAATCCATGGTCTCTTTTGATGTATTTTCATAGCCATTGTCTTTTAATAGGACCTTTATTTGTAAGCTATATAACAAAAACCTAGACCACAACATATTAAATTAACACTATCTACAAGCTGTCTCTAACAGGGACAGAATGGAAAGACATTTCTTTTTCTGTGAACATGGAAGCATTTCTATATTTCATTCCAGGTTCAAGTGATATAAATGCTAAATTTCATAATTATTGAATTATTTCTTTGGTGAGTAGTACAAGTACAATGTAGTTGTCATGTTCTAGGAGCTTGCTCTTTTCTTACATCTCATTTACTCTCAACAGGATTCCAGAGAGCAAAGTGTAACTGTTGCATGAAAACAGTTTTTGTCGTAGTTGTGTTTTAAAACAAAATATGTGAAACAAACCCCTGATCACCCTATCTGAGAAGATCCCTCAAAAAAAAAAAAAAAAAAGAAAAAAATCACATTAGAAGCCAAAAATGGAGATTTATAGCACACTTCTCATTGGCAGCATACAGCTAGGACCATTGAAGGATTTGCAAGTGCAATCCTAAAGACAAAGCTGAAGAATCCTCATTCCACACAGTGTAATTATTAACACTAGCCAGTTATTCCAGTCATCACACTAAAAGTTAACTATTAAAAGACATTATGCTTTGCTACAAATAACAACATAGAAATTAATTTAAATTTTAGTTAATTTAAAGAGGATGCTGATAGGAGTTTCTTTTTGGCTGCATGATGCTCAGAAAATCATGGCTACTACATCAAATGAAAGAGCAAATAAACTGCTGTAAACCATCATTCAGTTGCCACCAGGAACACATTGTCCTGCAGCATGTCCAGTGACCTTGGCAGGCTGTGGTGAAGGTCATGGTGTAATACACAACTGGCAATCTTGCCTGGGACATCCTGAACACATAGAACCTACAGATTAAATAGTCTTAGTTCTACTGTAGGAAACTGTCTTCTCTGACAAGCTCTTTTGCATGATTTTTAGTGAAATGTGTCTCAATTGGGATGACTTTTTTGCTTTCCAAATTGTTCTTACACACAGCAGAGCACAGCACACCTCCTGTGCTTGCTTTACACATTGTATAAGCCATTCAAGCGTAACCTGAAGGGATTTGCAGTTATTTCACATCCTTTATCTCCATCCACAAACCACTAAGACAACTGTCCAGTCTGAGGGAAAACAGACCACATGATATGAGGGCAGAATATGTCTCAAGTGATTAGAGAAGAATAAAAAATTCTTGAAGCTTACACAACATAACAACAATGCTCCCTTTTCTCTATTTCCTCTCTTCCATGCCAAAACATCAAAATTCCAAAGTGAACAAAGACTGTTTTATTTTTAAAAAATCTGCTAAGCAGCCAGGCACTCGAAACCTGAACATTCAAGGGAATAGCTGTTTTTTGCCTAATCCTGACCAATATATCCACATGAGCTTGAAACAATGATTAATGGACAGAACCTTATTAATTTTATGAAAATAGCAGATTCTTAAGGGAACTGTGTAGATCTCCCAAATCTGTTAGCAGAGCCAATGTTTCAAAGGTCAGAAACCAGCTTGATGGCAGCCACAAAGCCACTCCAGCTCCACAATACTGCTGCTTATCCTTGTTCAAAATGCTGGAACCCTGAATGATTTCCCATGCAGAAATTATAGAAAGAGATTTTGGTAGAAAACGCAGGAGGCGGATGAGTCACAGAGGAACAGACAGACACGGGAGCTGTGGTAGGATAAAAGAAAGGCTCCATTAAAAGTCTTTTTTGAGGTAGTTTAAATCATGAGAAACCTATAACAGGAATTAGACTTTTAAGTTAGAAGCAATCAAAATCATGGGAAAGTGCTGTAAATAGAAACACAAATAATCAGGTCAAAATTTTCAAAGAGTAGGATTATACATGCTTCAGTAAAAGGACTTTCAGCACGGGATATTCTTTTGATGGGTATAAATTTATTTCATATTCTGCAATGGACAGTATGGCACTAGGTAACATAGATATTAAATTGTTTTCTTCATGTCATTCACTACATTTACCTTGTTTTTTCTGTATTTACTGCATTTCAGCAGCTTATAGAAAGGCAGAGCAGTGGAAAACACAACCTGAGGTTTTGCAATGCTTTCCACATTGCTTCCAAATACAATTTAAGCTGAGGATTTCAATCCCTATGGCGTTAAACATCTGTACTCCTTGGACCTTGGTGACCACACATTCCCTTGTGTTTATACAATTCCTTTCACGTATCAAACCTTATGCTTAAAGCTGAGATTGCCTAAAGCAGTGCATTTTCGGGAAGGGGTATTTAACTTTTTTATTTACTTTTCCTTCTCCAAAGGTTTGCCAGAGAGTGTCTCTACTTTTTTTCCCAAACTGCAGATCTGGAGGTAAGCATGAAAATAAGCAATACAGAGCAGAATATTGCTTGGGATGCTACAAAGGTTTGATGCTGTTTGGACCCAACCTACATCTATTATGTAGGTATTTATTGTGTGCTAAATTTTGTAAATAAGATACATTTCAAAACAATGGACTACTCTAACTTATGTTATAGGTGAAAAAAAATTGAAGTGTAAAATGCATTTTTGCTATTTCACACTTGACATGGAGGATTTACAAGTGATAGACACTAAATTTCTATTCACTCATTTGCCATACCATAGCAAGGATTGCCGCTGCTGAGCTGTGTAAGTACCAAGAAACTGAGGTCCTGGCCTCCAGGCAGGAAACCTCTGGACACATCCCAATTCACCAAAACATGGTGTATTTAAAGAATTATTCTTATGAAGACAAGGCCCCTACTGATAAGTCCCTTTCACCAATTAAGTCAACATAATCACTTAAAAATACACAAAAGATATTTCTAAAAGAGACAAATGGGATTTATATTTCACAGCATGAACAGTAAATCTCAGAAACAATAAAGTGGAACTAGTAGGAATAGGTCATTCATTCACAGCCACAATGTACTAAGCCCAGGAAACTGAAGGAGAACACATTATTTTCTATAGTTTAACAGAAATGCAACAAGAATGAAACAGACACTTACAGCCTTTACTTTTTGTCTTGGCTTTTTTGTGAACACAACAGTTACTGTACTGTGCAATACAGTTTGCATTCCTATCATCATTAAATTCTAGGTTTCAAAAGCTTTCATTTCAGTTGTTGAAATAAATATTACCTTAAAGGCCAGGACATCAACCTAACACCTTAATTTATAAGACTGAGAATGAAAGGATAATTTGATTTTGAATGAAAGGATGATTTAGAGCTAAGTAAGATTCTCCTTACACCAGCGAGAGTACCAAAAACTGAAATAAATGGAACTCTAATTTAAAAGAAAGTTGATATTGCAAACTTCCCAAATAATTAGCATGGTCAGAAAAATGAATTATCTATTAATTCTCAATCCCTCACTTATTATGAAGTAGCTAGAAAGATTAAACATAGTAACTTCAAGAAAATATAAAGCTGTTCTGGCAGTCATCTCAACATAAAAAGGCTTTATTATGGTGGCAGAAAAAGCATTATTTATTTGACAAAAAATTCCATTACACAGATTTTTTTATACATGTTCTAATTTCTTTAGCATGGCAATATGATGGCCTGTATGCTTTTGCAGACTATCGTATTATTTATTATTAAATTTGCAAAGGGTATTATTAAAAAAGGAGTTTAAATTCACAGCTTCTGGTAAACAAAATAAAGTCAAGATGAAAATTCAGTGAGCCTTTGAATTATGCACAGAGGCTTTCAGTGCATTGCTCGGTAATTGTAAAATCTGTGGAAGTGACCATAAATAAGTAAACTCCATAGTTCTCCTAATCCCTTTTCTACAGTGCACAAATAAACTACCTCCTTCCTATCTGTTGAAAGAATTTAGGAATCAGAGCCATCAGTAGGAGCGGTATTGGTAAAACCATAGTTTTTAAAGGCTTCCTTATTTCAGGTATCCATTTATACCTGTTGCAGGACTAATTTGTCTGCAGTGTACTGATAAAAGCTGACACTCATAAAAAATGAGTCAAAGGAAAGAAAAAATTAATCAAATTATTTCACAGTTTTCATCATCATAATATTTTTATTATAGGCTGGTTAAAACTTCTAATTAAGATCTTGATTAGCCCAGGCCTGCATTACAGATTTGTTATATTAAAATTTTGTGATTCTTTCATCTGAAAGTTTTGCACAGGACTAAAACAATCATGTCCAACTTCCTCTCTAAAATCTGAAAATTCATTACACAAGTTACTCTTGTACAAATGCATCAAGTTTGTAGCCTCATGAGATTTCACTAAGGCACTGAAGAACTTGTGTCATTCACAGACTCTAACATGTTTTAGACATGATGGCATGGCAGTCTAAGAGTAGGTCATTATCTGCTTGCACAGTTCAGCCTGTCCAATCTTCCTTTCTTACAACATTGATCTGGGAAAGTCTTTAATGCAAGAATTCCATTAAAAGGGACAATGGCTGAGTTTTCCTGCTAGTGCATGCTTTGCTCTATTTTAGCTGCTAAATGAGAGACACAGTGATTTGGCAGTGAATGAGCACAAAGAAATGCTACTCTAAGGGAACCAATTCTCAATGCCTGCTGCACTGAAGAATTTTCAGGCTGCATTGTCCATAGTACAGTAACAGAAAACTTCATTTTGAAACTATGCAATACATACAATTTCTGCATGAAAAAGATACACAGAGTTTATAGAACAGCTGGAAAGTGTCAACACAGTGATGTAAAATTATGGTTATTATACATTCTACATACTTTAAGTAATTTTGGTTTGAAATTAAAATAATAATACTGAGTACTGGAAACCTCAGTAGAGATTGTATCTCATACCATGTTAAAAACAGGGAAGTCAGATTTTTATTCAGCTAAAAGTCAATTTTCACAGCAGCTGCTCATTTATAACATGTACAATTAGGAAGTATTATCTGGATCTTTCCTCTTGTTCTTTAAGGAGATTAGATGAACAAAATCCATTTTGTCTGGTCTCTTGTAAAGCTACCACATTTATTCAGAGCAAACAAGAAGTGAGATTTGCAAGCACTTCTAGTTCTGTGAAAGTACATTTTAAAGTTTTAGGTGCCTTGTGGACATTCAGGAATGCAATTTGTGCTCTGAGGAATCTGGAAACTTCAGCTTTAAGAAAGGTGGAAATATTTCCTGATTTGTTTGAGAGCTGCAAGTTACTTTTGGCAAAAAATCCTAGAACTATTCTTACTGTTGCTTTGTTCGAAAAAATATTTAAGGTAGGAGCAGGGGAGAATGAAGTTCTAACTCATCAAGCCAAACACAGCAAGCTAGAAGGCAGAGCTCAGGTCAAAAGCCTAAGAGGAATAGGAGCCTTGGCTGAAATAAAGAATGTCCATCAGAAAATTCAGCACTACTTTTAGGTCCCATGATGGAAGGAGAGAACTCTTATATGGGGTCATATGGGGGACACTTGAAGAAAAGACTGCATTAAGTCTGGATGTGAACAAATCTGTTTCCCTTTAATGCATCAGCTACAGTAACGGTAGAAATGTTTGCAACCTAAAGTACTTTTAGTCCCTTTCAGAATCTAGAAAGGGTAACACAGTGGAAAACCAAGTGTGTCTCAGAGTAATCCTGTGTGCCACACTTTCAGGGAGAGCTTTTAAAAGGGGTATATGTGACTTTTTTAAAATGCATGTACAAAATTAGAAGCAAACCTTAGATCAAAGGAATGGAACATATATTGCACCTTTCTTTCGAAACCTGGAAAGGTTTGCAGCCTGGTTTTTCCACAGGATGTTTATGAAACTAGCAAAGCTGGGGTTGTTACTGCAAGACTGACAATTCTAATTCTGGGATCAGAGTTGGCTTTGCTCTGAAATAGCATTTAAACTGTATCCCCAGTGGTTTCTAGCCCATGCAAACACAAACTGAGAATCCCTAAATCCCACAAAGTGTTACACAATTTACCTGTATTCTCCACATCCCAGAATAGACTCAAATGTAGTGCCCATTTCTTGTCACCTTAATAACTTGGATGGATGACAGAGAAAATATTTTATTATTTTCCTGTCTTTGACAAGACATAATTAAAATCCAGTACTCTAATATCTGAAAAGTAATTAAACTGATATACATAGAATCCTTCAAAATTATCCTAAACTTTAAGCAACATAATGATTATATGACAATTTACAACTAACATCAATCTAAGTGATTTAGAAAATGCTTACTCTTTATATAAAATGGATGTGAGGAAGAAAAGCCCCATGTCTTGATTTATGTTCATTTTCTAGACCAGGCCAAAGTATGGAGTTCATTGATCTTGCCTTTAAGGTAATTTTAGCAATGATTAACAAGAATAAAACTCTATTTTTATGCCAATAAACTCAATACAGTTAAACCAGTGAAATGACAAAAGAAAAGGAGATTTTGACTAAAATATTGTCTAAAAATCAGGTTTTTTTTTAAACTGAGATATCTGGATTTAATTTATGGTATGGAAAGATAGGGCACAACAGATCAAACTAATCTAGCATGTGTTGCTACTTTCACTTCTAAACATATGAATGAATGGCAAAATGACTTAAGGTAGAAATTTTCACCACAAAACTGGATTAAAATTCTGCATTAAAAATATTTTTTTCTAGTGGCTGTTTTTGCTACACTTTTAAAAAGCCACGGCATAAATAATCTTTGGTTTATGCTCATAAGAAGCATATAAATAGATTTACAGATACCCTACACTGCTCTTAAACACCATCCAACCAGTGTTGCCATCCCTTCTAAGCAGCAGATTCAAAAACCCCTTCAAGAAAATATTGTATCTAAAAATACATTGCAAAGCTCTTGCCACTAAAACATGTGACTTATACTCTATTAGTGGCAGCATTAGGACAAGCATGTTGTTTGCTGACCTGCACAGAATATTTTTGCACAGCTAAACATCTGCTCTGGCCACCACTCCTTTCTTGTTAAATTTCTACCCATCATCAAGTCAGTGTGAATTGCTCTCAATTCATCAATAAACAATATTTGTTGAGAGGAAACCCCTCAATTTAAACACAAAATTCATATCCTAATCTAAGGCTTTGTCATGAATTTATAAGAATAGGAGCCTGATATATGCAAGATCACTTTCTCACAATAGACATTAAAACTACCAGCCTTAGTTGACAGTTCTCAAAAAAGGTTATAGCTTGAGTAATTGGCAAAGAAATTCATAGAAGGGATTAGAATACAGCTGGAAATAAGGAACTCACTTTTAGAAAATTCTAAATTGATTACAGAACATTTACAAACAAGTCACTTGATAAATTATTTACTGTTTAACTGCAAAACACTGGATAAGACTGTATCTATATCTATTGAATAATAAGCTACATGACACTTCTGCCATTATTTAATTGATAAAATGAGCACTCAGGAAATGATCAGTCTTTTTCTGTCAAAGTGCTCAGAGTAAATGATGGCGATGATGACAAAGATGACAGATATTTTTCTCCCTTTTTACCATTTGTTTGACAATACCAGCATCCCCTACATTTATGAAGTATGACATCATTAAAATCTCAATATTTCATCATAAATACTTCAATTTAGAATAGATTCAAAAATTGTTCATGTCTTTCCACTGAGGGACTCAGATATAAATGACACTGAAGTTAATATATGAACTTCACCAAAGGTTTCCTAGCAGACGCAGGCATTCTAACATCCATGGAGCAATGCCTCAAGCATTAAGCTCAAATGATGCTTAAAAAATTCTCCCTTACTCAAATGCTCATGGGCCCTGGTACCCTGCACCCATGGTGCTGACCCTTTGAGTCTGGGCTCAGATCATCTGTGCTTAGGAAGAACGGAGCTCACAGTCAGCAGATCCAATTTTAGAGCAGTTCCTCATTAGATGAAGCCTGTCTAGAGCACATCACCACCTTTTAAATGACATTATTTCGCAGCTGGCAGGGTTTTCTGAGAGAATACTCAAAGATGTAAGACTTTTCTTGGTGTGGATATTTTTCCTGCAGCTCTGGAACATTTACTACTGTGCTAAAAAAATAATACTAATTTAAAAAATTAAAAACAGTGGCAAAAAAAATAAATAAACCCACACACAAAAAAAAAAAAAAAACACAAAAAAAAACCAAAACAAAACAAAAAACCCACAAAAACAAAGAAACAAAAATATCATATCTTCCCTGAGGTTGAACAAACATGACTCTGTCTTCTAGCTGGGCACTCAAGACATGGAAACTAGTCTGTAGTATCCATGCTTCAAGAAATTAATCCTTTATTTTAATTGGCCAGTCTAGGCTTAAGAGCTCGCCACAAAGCTTGACATATTTCCTCTGTGACTGACCTAAAAGTCTCCCTGTTGTTCTGAGCTGGGAAACGAGAGAGGGCCCGGGGTCCCAGCTTGCTGTGACATCCACAGAGCTCTCCTCTGCCCTAAGCTCTGTGCCATGACTTACACGGCCTGACGTGGCCATAAGCTGGGCCAAATAATACTTGTTCCTAAGTCAGTTATTTGAAAATAGAACTGGTAATGTGAGAGTTCCTGTGATACTGTTAACTTTGTGGAGAACTGAAGTGTTTGTAGCATCTGTAAAGCTGATGGATTGTTTCTCATAGAGGCAGCAGCTCTATAGCAAATAGGGCTTTTATGAGCAGGAAAGCAGCAAGGTCAAACAGCTGTGAAGGGTACACTGCAAACACAGGTGACTTCCAGAGGAATAATCCATGCCCTGGAACATACTAGTTGTTCCTTTGAAATGAGACCAGATGTGAACATATTAAAAAAAAAAAAAAATCACCCATTCTTTTTTAACAACTTAATGTACCTAAGATGAGCAGAAAAGATTAGAAAAATACTGCGAGGTTTTGGGTTTGCATTTAAGGAGGATTCAGCAGAGATAAATTCTTTTCCAATAGGATAGTACAACCTAAAATACATGCTCAGGTCTCCCCAAATGTACAAAGAATACCCATAGAGTGTCTGTCTTACCACTGTTAAATCTCAGAAATTACAAAAACCAAAGAGGGAACTGTGTTGATTTGTTTATCTACTCAAGCATGAAATATTACAATGCAAGAAAAAGCAACAGTCGTTTGAATTTTACTTCTTATTCTCATCCCTCTATGTTCTCAGTTCATATTTCTGTCATTGAATTGGCAAGAAAAAAGGCAAATAAACCTCCTCAGAGGATGTATTTCTCCATAGTATAGAAAGTATCTAAAGATAATTAAAGTGAAAGTCTGTTGAAAAATTCACTGGCAAAAAATGCCTGACAAAATATAACTTTTGCTTTTGAAACTACATCAAATAACATTCTATCAGATCTTGTAGATATTGTGAACATCACACAAGTTTATGATACAGTCTAATTTAAGACAATCTTTGGTTCTGATTGCAGCTTGTCATCATGGAGGAAACATTAACTGTAAGAGTAAAACACAGGTCTCTTGTCAAGCTAGGACAGGTGGCTTGACTTTGGCTATTGCCCAACCAAAGAGCCATAATTGAAGTGCTAGAAAATCATGTTAAGTAAATATAAAACTAAATAATTATTACAGATCTCTGTTTAATTCCTGGTTTTGTTTGTCTTCCTGTGTGACCTTCAATGAGGCATTTAATCTCTTTCTGTATAAAACTGTAAATAGTTATCTGAGAAGGACTCTGGGATACCAGAAGGCATATAAACAGCTAGCAGCAAAAAGTGACATAAATTATGAATCTGTTTTATGAAAAGCTTGCGTCCAATTGAGTAAATAGAGCTTTCCAGTCTGAATTATAGTGTGTGAGCAATATTTTCTTTATAATGAATTCATTTTATTCACTAAATGCATTACGTTACTCAAACACCAGGAAAATGGTGTCAACCATACCTTCCATCATTTATGATAGAATTACAGTCCCTCTTATTAAAATCAGAGCTTTTATTCCTAACATCTTTTTAATATGTCTTATCAAGGTAGAGTGTTACCAGACCTCATACTCTGACCAAAAAATGTGCTAAAATGGAATTCTAAGTCTACTTAAAACCAAATTTCACATTTATCCTTTTACTTGAATAATCCTGCTCCAGTTAGTCCATACTGGCAGGGCAGTGTGGACTCCTCCCAGCACCACTCAAGGTGTGAGCTCCTCCCACAGCTGGTGCTCTCTGAGCACTCAGGACTCTCTGGTGTGGAAGGCAGAAATTAAAAAGCTGATTATAAACACATCACATAGCAGAAGAGTGGTGCAATGACAGTAAAGTATTTTCCCCTCATTAAAATGGATATAATTATTTTCAAAATTGTTCATGTCTAATAGGTTGCCTTGCTATTTAAAGAATTTTAACTCTGCCATGATGTCATGAAAATAAATTCATAGAACTTTCCTATCTCACTTAGCAACGAGATGCAAATGTACCTAATGTTTCCCTGAAAATTGAGAAAAATAAAAGTACAGTGCCTAATCAACATCAGTAATGTTATGTTGGTAATCATTCACTATTAGTCTGAAATTACTTCAGCAAAATAAACAAGCACCTATTTCAGTTTGCAATGCAGTTTAAGATAACTTTCAAACTGAGAAACATTTTAGCTAAGAGGTGACGAAAACCAGATTTAGATTTTACCTTCTTCCCCCACATACTCCCAGGCCAGATCCTTGCATAGGCTCAGTACTAGAAATTAATGAAAGCACCTTCAGTGAGTTAAGTTTCTAAATCAAAAAGTTATGATTAACCCCCCTTTATAACCATGATTTTATATGTGTATATATATGATTAATTGTTTCTGAATACAAAACAGTTGCAGAAAGTTAAGTAAGAGCAGTAGTATTAACAGGAAAAGTTCTATTTTGCTGCAGAATAAGATATCAACTCCTTCAATGAACAACTTAGATCCAACAAAAGTCTCATAGATCAGAAACAAAAATTTCCACTGCTTACATTTCTGTGACAGATAACCTAAATTAAACAATTATTTATCTGTTAAGACATTCCCTGTTCCAAGTCAAAAGTAATACTGCATAGCAATAATCATTACATATAAAAATGAGGAAAATAAGAAGGGAGTTATATAAAATATAATTTATCTCACTGCAAATCTGATACCAAACATTAGCAGAACATCCTAATTATCCCTTCACTTTCTCTGAAGCTCTTTTAAATAGAATAAATATTTGTACTGATAGTTCTTGATGACTGGCAACACCCCTGTACCCTACAAAAATCCCCAAACACCAAACCAACAAATGGAAAGCATGGGAGCTTTGCTGAGGATGTTCTAACATGAAAGTAAATTATTTACAGAGCCCTGTGCACCCTGACCTTGAATATTTCCAGGGATGGGGCATCCACCACCTCTCTGGGTAACCTGTGCCAGTGTTAATCATTCTTTTATTGTACTCCTTGATGATATGGCACATATTCATCAACCACTTTCACTCTAAATCTAGTGTAGCACAGGAAGGCTGGGCTTCCACACCCCTGTGCTCCCAGCCTCCTGTTGCACAGGAGGGCAGGGAAAGCTCACAAGGGCCATTTCTGGGGAACTGACTGAGAACTGCTGTAAGGTTTTTGCCAGACTGGGCAGTACAGTTTTTCCTAAAAGAAGTAAGATTATATTTCTGGATCAGAAGCCTGAAAGGCTTCTTTAACCAACACAATTAATTTTCATCAAGGCAGTTTCACTGGATGAACATCAATATGTTCAACTATCATATATTAACATCAGTCATCAACACTTTAAATTAATTCAGAAGTTTGGCTCCTTGTTTCTATCAGATACAAGTCTGTCTATATTTTTTTTCTACAAAGCACAAAACAGCATGCAAAAATAAGTCATGGCACTCAAAACAACCTCAAAGAGTTTTGAGGTAACCCACCAGATCTTTTGTATATGAGATCCTGAAATGAGGTGAGAATTCAGAACTTCCTGCAACTATCAGAGTCATTGCTGGAAAACTGGGATCACTAAGTCACTTGGTTCAAAAAGAACTTTCTGATGGATAGAAAAATCAATGCATTTAAGATTTATTTGTCAATAAAAAATAAAAGCTGTGGTGCATAATATTTTTCCCAATAAACAGAATAATTTACTACTACTACAGTACAACTTTTTTTTTTTCTATTGAGATATTATTGAAAATGTGTTGCTTGCAATGAAACCCTAACTACTGAAAAACAAATGCTTGAAAGACACAGACAGATCAATGTTTGAAAGAGTCTTGTTACTGCTTTATGTCCCACACCACCTGAACAGGAAGCTGCTCAAAACTTCACAGCTGCACTTTTTACCTGCCAGCAAGTGTTCATACTCTTGTTTTGCTACAACTTTCATGTCTCTGACTTCACTCAAGTTCATCCTTCTTTGCACTTGAGTCTTGTCAACTGCTGTGCTCCAGGTTCAAGTTTCAGTCAAAACATGAATGATCCTAAGGTTTGGTAAGGATTTTAAACTTCACTGTGCCATAGGAGACATATAATTCAAAAAGAATGCACTAGAAACTGGTTGATTTTATTAAACCATTTTCACTAGACTCGCAAGTTTCCTGACTTTTCAGCTTTACCCTAGACAACAAACTTCCTTGTCTGATTCTTACTACTCTGATTAATTCATCAAAGACAATGAGACTTGTAAATGTGCAAAGGCAATGAACTCTGGTACCCTCATATTTCTTTGCAACCCATATTTGCTTAGGTTACTGAATATATGTGAAGTAATAAATCTCAAAAAATTGGTTATCAGGAAGTCTAGAGATCAACCTGGATGTTAAGCAAGCATGAATTACCTTGAAATAGAAAAATGCCACTATACTCCAAATGGTTTGCATTCTTTGCTCTGATATCTCAGAGACTTTACCAATGTTAATGAAACTCAGTTCCTACTCTAAAATGTCTCCCTTGTTAACCCTATAGCTAATGTGAAAAAGTTTTTTTTTTAATAATTTGACAAACAATAGGGATTAGGCTTTTTAGTGTCAATTTTGCTATCTTTGCATTTTAGTGTCAATTTTGCTAATATAAATTTATACCAAATCTAACTGAAAATCATTATCCAGCCAAATATGTTTTATTTGTTGTTTTTCCCCTGCTCATCAGGAATGCACAGTTGATGTCTTCACAATGGCATAGACTAGGAATGGTCTAAATCCAGCTGTTGGACAAAAGAAGAGAGAGAGCAAGAACAGAAGAAAGCAAGGCAGAAGTGAGTGGGCAGACAAAAAGAGAGAGATAAAAGGTGGCTAAGGAGGTATGTCTTCCATTCAGTAAAAGCAGGAATATATCAATACTTGATGGGTCTCCAGATTTAACACAAACTCCAAAGCTGAAAAAGCTATTTAGGTTTCCTAATGTCCACCTCAATGCAATCATGCTGATATTTTAGGTTGACTGAGTTGCACCAGTTCAGGCTGCCTAGAAAGCACTATGCAATGTAACAGCCCTTTCAGGAAGGAATTTTGACAGTTTCATCTGTCCAGTGCTGCTAAGATGAGCACCTTTCAGATGGCATTCAGAAGAGTTAGCACAAACATGAAACTCCAGTAGGCATACAAATGTCTTCACAATTAATACAACACTGCAGTGATGCATCACACCTCGAAATCACCACATTGCTGCTTCCTCACTTCAAAGAGTTGCTAAATTAATTTATATGACAAAATAAATTAATTTGCTTAGCAGATGAGAAGTCTGTGCATGTTGTCTACCTGGAATTTACTGAAGATATTTTCTTGTTGTTTCCCACAGCATTCTCTTGAAGAAGGCCTTGGATGGGAGAATTCTTCACTGCTGGGTGCGTGGCTGACACCACCCAAAGGAGGCTGGAGCCTGCTGGCCATTGGTCTCTTTTCTCAGATGACAAACGACAGGATGAAATGGCCTCAAGCTGTGCCAGGGATGGTTTAGATTGGATATTAGAAGAAATTTCTTTACTGGAAGGATTGCCAATGTACTGAAAGCACAGGCTGCCAAGGCAGTTATGGATCCACCATTCCTGGAAGGATTTAGAAGATGTTTGGATGCAGCATTTGGGGCCATGGTTTAGTGGTGGTCTTGGTTGTGCTGGTTAATGGCTGGACTTGATGATTTTAGAGGTTTTTTCAAACTAAATGATTCTATGACTCTAAGTCCCCAGCTCAGTGGAGCTCTTTGCTGAAAGTTAAACTTTGTCACACTACTGACTATGTCAAAGAACTTCATTGTTCTCTGTTTTTAACTCTCAGGTCTAGGTTTATCCAGATAAATAAATTCTCAAAAGACTGAAATTTTTTGAAGTCTAGAAAACAGCTTACTAGAATCAGCACTTCAGATTACTTCAGAGTACTTCAGAGTACTTCACATCAGACCTTTGGTTAACCTACAACACACCAATACAGAGAAGTCAAATTTTATGAAATTTAGGATTTCAGTGGCCCTTGTGAAAGGCAATCTGTTATTGGGCAATCAGATATAACACATATCTGTACCAATTGCAGAGAACTTCAATTTGAACCAGGCAGTTTCTGCTCTGTGATATCATTTAACTTGAATTCCATTTACCTATTAAATGTCTGCTAGTCTGCAGACTACAGATGCAGAGTTTTCATTTTATGGAACTGCTATTTTCTAGTCAGGCAAAGAAGTAAATAATTAAGAGATTGCATTTATGGAGAGTTCGAACCTTCAAGAGTTTCATTGAGGGGAATAGCAAGAATCTTCTAAGGTATACTGGATGGGAAAAACTCACACTGCCAAGCTCATACTACATCCATCAAAACAAGAAAGAAGTTAAACAATTTTGGTGTTTGTCATCACAAGCTGTGTAGGTAATACAGCTCCAAGCTGTTGTATCATCTTTTGATGGGATGCAGCAAAAAGAAAAAAAATACTTTTTAAATATGTATGTATATATATATTTATTTATAATGTGCTCATAGCTGTGCACATGTGTTTTATATCTATTATTTTGGGAATTAAGAAATTTGAAAGGAATTGTTCTGAAGTGGTTGGTGTGAAAGCAGCCATAGGATAAATAGATGAGTACCTGTGTCATGTATTGCCATTTTTATTTCCACAAATGCTATCATATGGATTTTGTTAGAATGGGAAATTCTAACAAACCAGATAGAGAGGCAGACACACTCATCTAGAGAATGGCCAAGGAGCCTTTCTGCATTTAATGATATTTGGATTATATAACATTTTGGATGCCAGATAACATAAATCACAAACCACATCTTATTTTGAAACAAGATAGAAATAGGTAGGAAGTTCATAAACAGAACATTTCCCCTGTGACTTTCTGCCATTTCTGTAGTACTGTTAAGAAGTATGAGAACACCAAGAAATCACGAAAAAAACACTGTTTAAGGATTTGTCTCTGCTTGCAAACGTTTTTGAGTACAGCTTCTTGAACAGCTTTAAACACATATCACAGTCTAAAAAATCAAGAGCACAAATTCTGGTGGAAGCTTTTTCTCAAGTAACCACTTTAAGAATCTTGAGATAGTCTGAAGAGCTTTCACTACTGACAGAGAACTGTGTAGTGACTGGCAAATCCTACAGTGAAAAAATACACTGAAAATACAAAGACTCAGTACCTCCATGTACAGGGTCAGGAAGTCTCCCTGCCTTCACTGATAGGTCTCTGCTGGCAGCTGAAGAAGCCCCAAAGAATTAAGTACTCACAGTATCAGATTTACTTAATTTTGGATGCATGTTAATAGACTACCCATACTTTGGCTAAAAAGTGAAGATTTACTTCTCTGGGTGGAGGAGAGGCAGAAAAATCTAATCCAAGTGCTTTTATTTATCAGTTTAATAGAACTGTAACTTTTGAAATAAAAAACATTTGTCACAAAAGTAGCTGCCGTGTTATCTTTGTGACAGACCATTTCAGACATACAGTGGTAATATCTGTGTCCTTATTCCCTGAATTAGGATCATCAATTCCTTAGATACTGCCTAAAGCTCTTTTGAAAGGTTTTATTTTCCCATTACAATTTTACACCAATTTTTAGAGGGAAAAATTACATGTTTTAAATCTGGGATGTTTGTCTCAGATTCCATTTCAGAACTTTGTTTTAAGACGCTGACCAAGTGTCCCATGATAAAGGCCACACTTTAGGCAAAATTGGACAGGGGACACAGAGAAGAGCTCAATGTTGTGAGAAATGAGTGAACATGTCCTCTAATATTAAAAGAAAATTAAATTAAATAGATTAAGTGATGATCCTTTAGAAGTTTCAGACTTTTTTGGAAAACATCAAATCTAGCATTCAGTACAGGGTATTACAAGAGGGTGCAAGTGCTCTGTCAACTTCAAAAGGGTCAATACCAGAATGATTAAGAATTAACTCACCATATTCAGATTTTAACTCAGGAATGTCAATGGAAGAAGCGAAGATCAACTGAAGTTTCAAACCAATCTGTTAATCTTCCTGACACATTTGGCCATATCCTAGTGGTTTTTTCCACTCAGGCTCAGCCTTATTTGCTAACTATTTTCATTTTAAGGTTTTTTTCAGGGTGTCACTGCTGGATGTACCTGTACCAACCAGTGCTCTCACACAGACATGCTCAAGCTCTTGTGTTCTTGGAAATTGCTTGTTTTTGTTGTGTTTTTGTTTTGTTTCAGTAGCATATTTCTGAACCATCAGATTCTTAAGAATTGTTATCTTTCATGCAGTTAGGAAGGCTGTGTCATGTGTCACCTCAGCCCTAAGATTATGATAAAGACAAGATTTAAAAAAAAAAAAATACATGGAAAAGTCACAGTGCTTTCAGGATCAGGTACTACATTCTCCCCATCTAATCAGTAGCTGCAGTAGAGATGATATCAAAATATGTGAAGCTGAGGAAAAACATCTAAAGATTTCCAAGAAATCACTGAGATTGTGGAAATATTTTCAAATATAGAAGTGGAAAAAAACCCTGATTTCTAGAATTAAAAATGCTTTTCCTTCTTTAAAGAAAGAAATAGAAATTGAAAGAACTTGAGGTTGCAGCAAAGTAGTGTGTTCTCTGTATTTAGAGCAATAAAAACGAAAAGTACGTAATTTTATTTTGCATAATCATTATAGCTGACCATTCAAGCATAAAAGTGGATTTTCTGCTGGAGCAACACTTTTAGTTTCTGTTTTTCATCATAAAACTAATTAAAAGTGGAGACAGGTTGAACTGTAAAAAAAAAAAGTTTGGGTGTATTTGAATCCTGGCTTAGCCATTAAGGTAGTATATCACCAAATACTATTCATTCTTCTTGGCTTTAAGTTATGACTCAAAAAAGCTCCAAAATTTAGCTGAAATAATTTCAGAGGCTCAGTATCCCCCAAATTATCCCAACATATGTTTTTTCCCCCACTACAATTTTTTAAAATATTTCCTTTTTTCTCTTAGAGTTGATGAAAGGCAACATTCCAATGTTGATTTTCTGGGTTGATTCAATTACTGCAAAAGCCATAGAAAGTGTTTGAGACAATTTTATGCAATGTGTACATACTTCCTCTTAAAAGCTTGCTCTGAAATTCAGCTGTGTCACAGCCCCATTTCAGCACACATAAAACTAATGGAAAAATTGCCTGATATAGAAACACAAGCCTGAACTCTGGGTAGCCAAAATGTTTTAAGATCTAATCCACCAAGATTTCTACTTATTTACTCAGGCATGTGGGTGTAACTTGAAGCATTTTCAGGAGGAAAAAATAAATGGAAGAGACAGTTAGGGCAGCAGATAAGCCATATCAAAACTCAAGAGAGATTTTAACAGGAAGATAATGGACGGCTGTTAAGAACAGTTACCAAAGACTTGTTGGAATATAGACCTGGAGGCCAGAAGATGGGCTAATGGAGCATAATTTTGCATTTCACATTTCTAGAGCTTCATATCTGAAAATCAAAACACACAATACACACGAAACCATGCACATTTAGAACCCTTCATACTTCAGTGGCCAGCTGAATGTTCCCAGCACACACAAGCATGGGTGTAATCAGCATATTTGGGACCCGGTGTGCAGGTGTTACCTCCTGGCACCTGCCCTGCTCCTCTGCTGGGCCCAGGCTGGCCAGACCTGAGCTCTGAGCCGCACACCAGCCCTGCCTGTGTGCAGTGACACTTCTATTAGCCACCAGTCACAATTATTTGAGAAGACCTTTTGAAGAGAGTTGGAACAATATTTTCCTGAAAACATGTGCCATTATTTTCAGATTGTATACTGGGATCATGCAAAAACCTAAACTTCACCTTAATGATTTTAATGAACCCTCTCCCTCCTAAATGTTACAGTTGTCCCTTGGCAAGCCAGGAGTTCATACTCCTGTCCAATTTATAATTAAAGGATGTGTCTCAAAAGCTGACATTCTGTTCTACTTCAAAATATTGGGATTTTTCTGTTTTGTTTTCTTTTTTTTGAAATTCTAGATTTGAAAACCATAGCTAATTATTTAGTCAGAGTACTCTATGCAAATGTTCCAGAAGTTGGATGGTAATTTGACATTTGTAATATATTATTTCTGGTTCTCAAGTCACACAGTCAGTTTATAGTAATCAGACAAATACTGTGTTATGTTCTATAGGATTAAAAGTTCAAGTACATTTCTCCTAAATGGTTGCACTGAAGTAAAATAATTTAAATTCTGAAGAAATATGTATCATAATCTAAATCTAAATCTTAATAACAGCTAGTTTCATGACTAAAATTGCTTAAAAAGCAGGATTTAATTTTTAATAAACCCGTCTAAAGATACTTTTGGTTGTATATTCAAAACTTACTGGCATTTTAATAGCTTTATTTGTCATTGTTACAGGTGGCTGCTATACACTTGCTACAAAGATAAATGCTTTCATAGCTCATCAAAAGAAAGTTATTTAGATTAAGACAACATAGCAACTTCAATTGTAGAATCAAACAATAATTATTTCCACAAAGTGTATTGCTTTAGTTATGCCCAGGATCATCTACAAACTTAGAGATGCACATTTTAATGAACAATTATCATATGCCAGGGAGATTAAGAGAAGGATAAAGCACTGATTATAACTGAGAAATAGGAACAAGTATAGAAATAAAAAGCTAGAATTTTGCAGCTCAGAAGAAGAAAAGAAAGATTCAGGAAATATGGCAAACTGCACATGACTGAGGAGAATCAAATTGATTGCCCTAATTACTTTTATGCAAAATTATCTTTTCAGTACAGAGTATGCCCATTAATTTTTACTAATGAAATTAAGCTTTCTCAATTATCTGTAGTTATACAACTGTTATGCTTGGTGCAGATCAATAATGGTCACACAGCAGTGAACACTATTAAAGTCCTTGAATATCTGGCCAGAGCTTTCCTGTAAATCTCTAGCACAGTCCAAGCAGAAAGACAGTAAATGGAAATATAAACTGAAAGGGAAGAAAAGGAAACATTATTTTTCTGTAACATAACACTAACTCAGGTTTGTTGTGTGACATGATCTGCAGTGCTTTTAGAAGGCTAAATTGACAGGAAACACTTTTAGCTATGCAGTGTCAAATAACAGCAGCTCGGGCTTTAAACCTCCAGAAGGAACACTCCTGGCCCAGGATGGGATCCTGCAGCATGATTATTCTTTCAGCTTGATTAGCACAGTGACATGCTTGGGCAGGAGGTGACAGCTGAGATACATCCATGGTCTGAATCACTACAGCTAAATTCTCTGCTCTTTCTCAAAGCCAGAGCATCCAGAACATGAACATTTTTGTGGGAACTGAAATTTAGAGTTTACTCTGAAATTCTGCAGTTCAACTATATAGATTAAATACATTACAAAAAATATATCTATGGTTTTATTTGTTAAATATCCACATTTTTCATACTCATGTCAGTCATTCCTTTAGGTACATGCACAACAAAGGTCTGTCCTATATCTTATTAAATAGACAGACATTTGTATCCAGTAATATTTTAAATGGCAGATGAAATTGGAGGCCAGTTTAAAACCTTCAGGCATATATTCTGCCAGTTCAATACAAAAATAACTTTGTTAACTCAAGTTGGAAAATAACTAATATATTATTATATTCCTTCTAGCAGAAATTGAATTTATAGTTTTGGGAAAGTGAAATCTGAGGCCTTGTGGGACCAGTAAAGACCAGTGCTCACAGACATTACTGGAAATGACCATATTCCATCACAAAAGTAGTGCTGCATGTCAGCTTGTAAGAGAAGCATCTCTGCTGCATCTAATTATTAAATTCAAGGGACTTTGAAAAAAAATGCATTACTAGCTAGAAATTGCATTTTTAATTCCTGTGGCAGAGTCTCAATGAAAATGAAAATGCATATTTTAATTTAAGCTCTGATCCAATTTACAAAGTGATTGCTTGATAAATTTTTCTGGCTGTCTAAGCCTATCACACTTGGTACAGAAATAGTATTAACAAAATCCTTGTAAACTTTTTTTTTTTTTAGCTCTTTCAGCTTTTAATATATAAATTAAGCTAAAACCTTGCAGACACCATGTAGTTATGTAGTTTATCCCCATTGCCCACAGCAGATATAGTCTATGAAATAACTGTCTGAAACAATTTAAACTAAAAAGTCTAACTAAAGGTCTGCTTACTCTGTTAAATATTTCCATGTGTCCCTACCCATGGACGCCACATGTCATGCTGCTTGTAATTCTTCTCACTGATCTTCCCTTCACCTTCCCTCCCCGCTTCCACTTGGGCTTCAGCACCTAAACTAAAGGTTGATTTATTGTAAGAACTCAAATGAACTCAAATCCATACAGTTCCACTGCTACTGTATGAATAGTTTTGAATGTCCTTCCAGGATCTTTTACATTTTGTTTGCACAAGAAACTTGAGTCCTGATTTGGGCATCTGCAGGGTACAATTAGCACTATATTAGAACCCTAATGTTAACACACCTTCTCTTAATCCAAATTCCCTGCCTCATTCCAGCTGGCACAAAGGAACTCTCTTGTCATGTAGTTTTCAAAGTCATATTGCAACCTCTTGCTTTTGCTGCCAAGCTTTCTTACTACTTATTTCTTTATTTAGCTTTTTCTAAGCTTAAAGTCTTTTGCATAAGCTTCTTGATACAACTTTTAGGTTGTATCTTTATTGTTGGCAACTTCCAGGTGCCAAAATTTCCTGACCTATGTTGCTCAACTTTGGCTTCAGTCTAAATATCCCACTGCTCTCCTGGCTGTCAGTAAAGGAGTTTGCTTTACCTTTCAGCCTGAACAAATAACAGCCATTGTCTTCAGCAGCTTCACTGAGCTTTCATGACCCATCTGAACTAATACTAATATTCATATGTATATATATATAAATGTGTATATGAATTTATACTTATATATGCACACAGATGTATGGCTATAGATACACACATATGTGTAATCTCTTTTACAGGAAAGGTATAAGATTTCCTGTTGGTGGCCAAATCTTCACTGTGCTCAGGTTTTTGAGTACGTAACAATTAACTGCTGTGAAATAGTTTCTGAGAAAATACTGAATCTGTCTGGTTCCTCTGTGGTTTCCCAGCTTCAGTAGTGTCAGCCAGCCAGTGCAGAGCAGAATGTCTCCAGACAGCCAGTAAATGCCACCTCCAGAATAAGAACTTTGCCAAGTTAAAAAGAGATGACGGAATCCCATTAGGTTACTAATGACCATTTCCTTCCCCTGCTGAGGTGCAGGAGCTTCCCCTAAACCTCCTTGGCCAGCACACGGCTTGGACTGAAGTGTTTGGGCACAGCTGTCTTCACCTCACAGCTACTGAAGAAATTAGTGTAGTTGTAACAATCATGTGCAGTTTGCATCTTCTGTGTGTCAAGTAGTAGTGAAAGATGGGAGACTGAAAGTTACAAAAGTTAAATCAAGCAAGATTATTTCCTACCTTTTCTTACCCTGGCAAAAGTTGGAAGTCAATTTTCACAACTTTTAGATTTTTTTTTTCTGAATACTCCTGGGCAGGTGTTTTATTCCCTATTGAAAGCAGGATCTGCTACTTGCCCCCTTTTTTTGCAGTTTGGGGCTGTTCAGATGCCTGTGTTTGTCGGGACTGGACCTTCATGTGCAGGCCAAGCAGAGCCTTGTCATTAGGTATGGCAGCTCCAAGCTTCACAGGCTACTTCTAATGAAATACTGCAGAGTGGAGCCACAATTTCAAAAGCACTTATCAACAGTTAGTGACATGAAATATGAATGTGTCTCTTTATGATGACATTTAATGACTGTCGAAGTTGTGATGTGACAATTGCTAAGTCTGTTTCCCTTCCTATCCCTGTTCTGTAAAGAAATATCTGTGTAAAAAAGGCTCATAAATGAGTGCATGACCAACAGATACTGAGTGATAAGAGGGAAGTATTATTTCACAATAAAATATGCATTATGCTGGATATAGTGTTCTCCAAAAAGCTGTTAGTGCTCTAATTGAATGCTGAAAATGAAAAATAGACCCTCTATTTTAGATGAGAAAAAGAACTTTCCTCTTTCAGCTCCTTGCAAATACCTCTCTCTACAAAGTAAAGCAGGTCCCTCATGAGACATATGCCCATTAGTATTGCAGGCAAGGCTAACTTATTTCAAAATGGATAAAAGACACAGCAGCTGATAAAATACTCTGTCTTCAAGGAACAAAGTAAAAAGCTTTTGTGCTATAGCAAAGCATACAGATTTTAAGAAAACAAATTAGTTACAAAGCACCTCTTTGGAAGCTGGAAGTTCAATCCCTCTCATTTCACAGTTATTTACTCTTAAAAATAAACCAGAAAAACTTATACACAGCCTGGGAGTGGCAGGAAGAATTATGCTTTCGGTTGTCATGGGAAATTCCATATCTCTCCAGAGAGAACTGAATCAGCCCACTCATAAATTATGTGATAACTGAAGTCAATAAACTGCAGTCACACTGGAGCTACCTCCTTGGCACCCACTTCTTTATGGAATAAACTGTTTCATTCAGCTTTGCTTTCTCCCTCCTTCCTTCCTCTCTTCCACATATATATTGTGGATTGTCCTGCATTCCTCCTGAAGGACAGGTCTGAGCTGTGTTTAAGTCAACAAGAACATTTCCACAGCCCTCAGATCACCATGGATTACCCTGCAAAACTCCAGCTGTACATCATGTCAAACAGAGCAAAGCCCAAAATCACCTCTGCAAAACTGGGGAGCCCAGGAAGCTCCAATGCAGAAAAAGAGGCTTTGGCATTCCAGCACCACAACTCCTTTTACTGAAAATATTCTGGAAATTAAAGCTGGAAAGCTCTGTGAAAAACAAGCAGCTAAAAATGGCCAATCTACTAAGTTTAAAGTGAAATAGGCACAGTTTTGCTCTTACAGCTCCTCCAGAGATCAAGCAATCTTCTCTCGTACTATTTATTGTTCAGTATTATAATTTAAAATATGAGCTTCACCAAAATTCCAAAAGAAAGATTAAAAAAAAAATCCTTTCAGTGCCTTTTTTAATGAAATAAAAGTTTCCTAGAAACACTAAAAAACATAGAAAAGTTGCACTGAACTCCATCTCTGCAATACCTACTGGACAAGAGAAAAATACCCAGCTATACAACCCCTACTCACAATGAAATTTAACTTTATATTTAACACCCCTCTGCTTTCTCATTTGAAAATATTTTCATACCATTTTGTCAGTGCAATCTCTGCTGTTTTACAGAATCATTACCTGCCACTAGCAATGAGATAAACCACTGCTTCTGAGTTGCAGTCCAATAATATTTTACATATAAAAGAGAAATACAGCTGAAAAAACAGGGCTACATTGAAATCTATGTAGCAGGTACAACATCCCATCTGGAAACTGGATTTGATGGTGAGTACCAGAGATGGACTATTTCCTGTGGGTATCACAGTAAAACAGAGCAGCAGTTGAAACAACACTTTCAGTAACACATTATGTGACCTTCATTTATCTATTCAATGAAGAGGAAATCTGCTTAAGACACAGTGCCAAGATATGTTATTTCTTTTGCCTGAAATGCATTTTTCACATTGCCATATTCCTAATGGAAAATGTGTTGTAAGCAACAAGCAATGTATTTGATCTCACAGCACACTTAATTCTGGCAGTGAAGATTTTTACTGAAGTTTCTGTTGGTTTAGGTGTGGAGGAGATTTTTTTTTTCTTCTTCAAACTTCATGGCCACTTTAAAAATTGCATATTCAAGATGTTTTAAAAATACCTAAACACACCATAGTTGTCTGTCAGCAGCACTGACCTGGTTTGGAGTAGGATAGAGTTAATTTTCCTCCTGGTAGCTGGTACAGTGTGGGTATAATGCTGATGACACACTGATGCTTTAGCTGTTGCTCTGTAGTGCTCACTCTCAGTCAAGGACTTTTCAGTCTCATGCCCTCAGGGAGTAGATACATGGCAGACAGGAGAGATCATGGCCAGGACAGCTGACCCAAACTGCCCAAAGGATATTCCACACCACAGAAGGCCTGCCCCGTTGGGCAGGAGGGGCTGATCCCTGCTTGAGGATAGGACAGGCATTGGTCAGTGGGTTGTGAGCAACTGTACTGGACATCAATTTCCTTGCTTGGTTTTTATTTCTCTCTCTTTCCCTTTAAAAAATTTATTACTATCATTTTTAGAATGATATTCTTTACTTCAATCATTAAACTTTGCATATCTTAACGCAGGTTTTACCTTTTTCTGATTCTCCTCCATGCCCCACAGCAGGGGGTTGTGTAAGCAAGCAGCTGAGCAGTGTTTAGTTCCTGGCTGGGGCTACATGATGACGAGGCACATAAAGGCATATAAAAATATAACTGCATTCCATGTGGCACATCTGGCAGCAGCAGTGGTGGCCAGTGGCAGCAGAAGGCTACATTGTGCATCTCTTCATTTGCACCCTCAAATTTCAGCAGAGGTCAAGAATGCCATTTTCTGAATTCAGTTGGGAAGAAAACTGTTTCCAGTTTGCTGTGAGCAGAACTGTGTGAAGCAAGCCCTCAGCAGTTCTGTGCACAACTTCTGCAGCAGCTGATTGCTGGTAACAGGGTTCTGGGAAAGATCCAAACCACAGCTGTCCACTGTCAGACCACACCAGAAGAAAGAGCACAACAGGTGTCATTACCTTACTGGGACCTCAAAGTTCTTGCTGAATATTATGATGTATAGCAGTATTTCTCAAGTTAACGAGAAACGACATGGTATTTAAAATTCTATCATAAAAGCTCTCAAGTTTTGATGTCAATACTGTTCCACACATAAATAATAGAGTTGAACTGGACTCTGATCACCTACAACTGCAGGCATGTCCTCTCAAGTGACATAAAATACAGGATGGAAAAAGCTGTCTAATTTTGTCCTAGATAAATAATTAGCAAATTGCATTAATGTAACATATTGAACAGAATGAGCCATCATTTCCTAATTTGTAATCACTGAATCATGTCAGGTCAGATGCATGTTGTGTGATGCTATCTATCATCAACAGCTATACTGCTTTCTTTTCATGCAAACACAAAGGCAGATGAATGATATTTGCATTTTCTGAATTTAGCAGTCTATTTCCTATACATTCAAAATCAGAGTACAAAAGCTTATTAAAGAAATGTCTTGTATGATGGGAAAGAACCAATGACAAAATGAGAGCTGATGGATATTTATAGAGGGTAAAGCATTCTGAAATCTCCTGTGAGGAAAAGGTGCACTATAGTACTATATTTATTTCACATATTCATTACCTACTTAACAGACTCTTGAAAGATATACAACTATAAAAGACCACTCTTCTGCTATGACAGCATTCTAGTTTACACTCACTGGTGATTTTCCTAGAACAAGAAATCATTCTTGGTACTATTATAGCAAAAAATGATGGAAAATAGCACTATATTTTGGTTTTTAGGTTCATTGTTGTTATCAAGCAATATTCACAAATCTTTGTGGCCTTCAAAGTTTACTTATACTTCACATTTCCCTTCTAATCAGCAGGTTCACGTGACCCAAGTATCAGACATAAATTTTCTAAGTGTGGAAATCTCAGACATGCTGCCAAGTCACAGTAAAGTGCTTTATTTGCAGTGCTGCATGCCTGTGGTTTTTAATTGCATGGAGTGCTATGAAATCAGTTTTTGTGATTTGCGAAGGGCACAGACAATCAAACACAACTTTTACATCATAACCCTGCATAAAAGCATATGTTCACTATAACATTCCAGAGCTGTAGGAAAGGCCAACAGAAAGAAAGACAATGTTTGATTGTTTACTCACCCCATTTATCTCACATTTATGTGGAATAGATAAAGGAGCTTTAAAGGAGCTCCAGCAGCACAACACATTTAACTCTTGCTGCTGAAAGTCTAAAGTACAATAGGCAAATATTGGAACAGTCAGAAAAATGTGTTGCTTCTTTTCCAGTACAGCCTATATCCCAAACCAATGCAAAACACAGAGTGGAAAATATTTAGGAATATCTATTAAGTTTATATGCAAAAACTTTCTGTGTGTATTCTATTGCAGTTAAAAGCCTGGCTTCACTTAGGCAGAAAAGCACTTCTATGTGAATCTTTCAAGTAACTTCAATATGTTCTTTATAGTTTTGGTCTATTGCAGTGGGAGGGGGGATCGTTATCATCTGTGCAAGTAACTGCCTGGAATTCTGCAGACTTCCTAGTTAATTGTATACTTAGCTGTATTTAAATATTATATAAATTGCATTTGGCTTTAGGCAACAGAGAAAATGCATGGTTACTACATAGGTATGGCATATATTTTCACCTCTGTCATACAGATATCTTCTACTCCATTATGTTTTGGTTATGGATCTTTTACTCAACGTTATGGTTACCATGGACAGTGGATATGATTTTTGACAAGTGCATCTTGACATGGGATACATAGATTTTTAACAGGCTAAGAATATGTACAGCCATTTTCTAATTCAATACAGTACTTTATCTTTTAGCCAAAACTATTTATTAGCTTTAGCAAGGAACTTCTTGAAATTATGTCCTCAGTTTATTATTTACTATTTGAAACACAAGAGAGTATAGGTACTTTTTTCATAAACAAAGGCATACTAGCTTCTTTGTATCAAATATAGATGTTTGCAACATATATTTTTTAAATTAAAAAGCTTGCCATCTATAATTCATTAAAAATATTTCAATCAACTGATGATCATATTTTTCAGGAATTAAAGATTGAAAAGACAACCAAGAAGCTAACTAAGATGGATGCTTAAAAATGTAGATTAAAAATGCCATGAAATATGCTGACTATATCATGTTTCTACAGTGATAGAGGTTCACCAGACCAACAGTCTGTGTGTCTTGAGAATTTGGTTTGGATGTCTGAAGATAACATAACCACGTTGCTAAGGTAACAAATGTAGGGTTGTTTGGTTGTTTTTTTTTTTTTTTTTGGAAGAATAAACAGGCATGTAAAACCAGCATAAAATAGACAAGTAATATCTTGATGCCTGAGGGCTTTCCTGCTTTATATATGGCACTTTGTAGAGATGTTTGATATTTATCTTTCACAGCTGATTACTCATTTCTTCATTTAGAGACTCCATTAGAAACCATTTGTGTAAAATGGAGAAATAACTAAAGATACAGAAGAAAGAGCAAACTGGCCTGTGCAGGCAGGGCTGCAGCCCTGCTCGGCTGCTGCATCCTCGAGTGAATCACAGCACTTTTGTCCAAGGCATAGCAGAGAGAATGTCAGTGCAAAGCCACTCATACATCAGGAAAATCTAAATCATTGCATAAATAAAAAAAGGTAGGACTGTGAAGATCACAAAAAACCCCCAAAAACCCAAACAAACAAACAAAAAAATCAAACCCAAAAGATCTGATTCCATTAAAAAAGTGAATTACACTGCACTCTTTTCCCCTTTTGTATTTATTTTTGCTTAACTAGAATTTATTTGCATGAATCTTCCTGAAAATTGTATTACAAATTGCATTATAATGGGAAATCTTAGAGCATAGAAAAAAGTTAATTACTATCAGCACCCAAATCACTGTCCTAATATTTTGTCAATTAAATGAAGTAGAGAAGATATTAAACTATGGACACCTTGCTTCATGTGCTAAGACAGCTCAGGTCTGGGATCAGATGACATTACACTGCAGCAGTGCTGGTGCCTCACTGTGAGGTTTTATTTAAAGAAGGCAGAGCCTGAAGTATTAAAGGTTTCCATTTTACCTAAAAGCAGGTGCCCTTTTCCACGACAATCTTTTTTCCTTTTCTTCATTCCCCCTATCCAGTGCTTTCCTCCTCCCAGAGAAAGAATCATTAAATAAGGATTCATGGAAATTGAATAACCTACATATTTGAATCAGACATTTATAGGAACAAATTTAGCTTTGGCTCTGAGGTTTTTGTTACCATAAAACCACTAGTTGCACTTCAGGTAAATTACCATCTTTCCATCTACTTTGAGACAATTCAGAGCTGTATTTTTAGGAAGTGAGGTCAAAGACAGAAATTCCTACCTGTCCACATGCATCATCATTACAAAAAGAAGAGCTGCTTCTAGTTTAGTGAATAGTGTTCAATGCTTTCCCAAGCTAATGAGCACCACTAGGTCATATTTTAGGACATGATTTGCTGTTGAGCAGTCTCTTTTGGCCATGAGAGTCATTAGTAACATGGTAACAGGAGGTGACAGCGTGAAATGGGGGTGAAGGAGTGAGACACGATGGAAGTGGCAGCATCTCATTGTGCTGGAGTAGAGGCAGAACAGAAGTTGTGTGAAGAGCTGACATGGACATGGAGAACAGATCACTGCATTGATGAGAAGAACTGGGGAATTAGATTGAGAGCTGCAAAGAGGAATGGAGATTAAGAGGAAAGGACAGGTGGAAAAGGATGGGCAGAACACGAATGGAAGATTGGGAGTTTTTGCCTGGAGAAGGAACAAGGAGTTGACAGCAAAGCGGTGTGAGAGTCCTACGTGCACAAGAGAGAGAGGCTGCTCCCTGAGATGCAAGAAGGGCTGGGATAAGAGGTCTTGGGACTTTACTGTGGTAACTCTAAAGCCATTCTAACTGTGACCTGGTTTGGCAGTGGACATTGTGTACAAACCTCCAGGCTTCTCTCATCATCCTCTCATTCAAGTCAAATGCATTATTTTTTGCTGACATTCTTTTCAACTGCAATGCATTGGGGCAAAACAGAATGACAGGGAATCACTGTGAAGGAAACTGAGGTTGCAGACTGATCCAAGCCAATTGCACAATTGCATTGTACTAGTTTATGAGCTTTCCATAGCCATAAAAAATCATCTGCACTCAAACCCAACCATTTGAAACATTAAAATAATGAAGTACAAATATACTTCTGAATAAATAAGATATTTAAAAGGAATCATTTGAAAATGATGTCTTCATACATTGTTAGTCTACAAATTTTATCTACTACAGGAGCATGGTAGCTTACTCCTTCACACGAAAAACAAGACCTAAATTATACATAGTTAACCTCCAAAATGTTTGTAAATTAGTTTGAGCACTGAAAATTTTAGTTCTTGCATTCTGAACAGAATACATTTATTTTCAGTGAACTTCACCTCTTTTTCAACATCAGGTACTTGAGATCTGTCACATATACATGAATAATACATGAAATTTTAAAATACAGCATTTGAAGCTGTTGCAGATATTTTGAAAAAATACTGTAAAAACAGGTAGAAAAGAGGAAAACAAAAATATCTAATAACATGCCAAGCAACTGACCACCATATGTCACTCACATGAAGAATTACAGGTATTCTATCAGCATTCTGACAACCACTGTTATAATTTTTCATATTCAGTGATCATGTATTCAATAGCTGTACTCAAGAAAACAAATATGGAACAAAACATATCTATAACAGCTTATTATATATGGAAGGTGTCTTGCACATCACTGAGTTTGCTCAACAAGCTCTCAGAAGCAGTGCCCAGTGTTCAAAGTACAATGTTGCACAATGCTCATGTTCTTAGATATTAAGAAGTTATTTCATATACGCCTTTTGAATGCATTTTTCTTTGAAAATCATGTGGTTTTCACTTGGTGTCTCCCAAATAATCCTTTCACTAAAGAGTTTGTTTAGGTCATTGACACTTTTGATGGCATCTGTATAATTTATTGTTTTTAAAAGGGAAAAATATTTTCAGAAGAATCGGCCTAATTAATTATATTGATAATGACAGATATTTTGTTTAACATTCAAACAACTTGAGCTTTCCTGTTTGCTTGGTGAGAGGATTTTGTTTTTTTTAGAACCTATAATTAAAACCAAACCTTCATGGCCAAATAGAAGCACCAGTTGAAGACCTTGTCCCTGTACAGACATACACTAGCTTATTCATAAATTAAAATTAATTTCAGGCTTTTTGAGATAATAGAATTGGTAATTAACAAGACCAAAACACAGTTGTGCACATTTGTTTGTTTTTTTGGTTTTTTTTTTTTTTTTTTTTGGCTACTACCTGGAAGATTTACATTGCAACTGCCCTTGGTACTTATTGACTTACCATCTGAAACCATAAAAATCATTAGCAATTATTTATGATATCAAAACATTATCTTCTCATAAAACAAAGTTCCTTTTTTTAAGACCTTTTCAATGCTCTTCAACAGCTACGGAGAATAAAAACCACTCCAAACAGAACACTGTGGATTCTTTAAGAAGCTTTGGAAGAAGAAAAAGAAATCCCCTTTTTTTTTAGGCTGAGTAGGGTAGTATGCTGCATACCATGCCTAAAATGCTGCACAGCAGAGGAATACTTGTCCATGCATTATTCCTACTCTCCATTTGAATAGTGTGATAAATTGACTTGAAAATGATAATTCTGAACATATCACATAGCTGTTTCAAAGCAATTGCTACATTTTTCCTCTCAGGGGTAAACTGTAAAATGTAAATTATGTGGGTACTTGCATGTTAAAAACCATACCCAGGTTTCTACAAGCTGTTATTCATGAATCTTTGCATCATGCTGGCCTACTCCTCAAAGTACTCAAAGGACCCATCTGTAAATCAGGACGGGCTAAAACTTGTTTATTTGCTTAAATTTAATTTTTTAAAATCTTGTGACTCCAATATACATGTCTATCCTGGAGAATTTTCAGTGGGATTTCAAACCAGGTCTCCTGAGTGGGTGAACAGCTGCTGGTCAGCCAGGCTCCAGTCTGTCTTAGCCTTTGCATTTGGGCTTTGGCTAAAGATGCTGCTGAAACGAGATGAGTCTTCTCTTACAAAATGAAGCAGGCTACCTTGGAACAGTCCCAATTTTCCAGGACTGCTTGGCTTCTGTTATATGCATCTGATCACAGAAATTTAAAAACAGTGAAATGACATTTCTTACAGTCTTGAGGTTTATGGGGGGGAGGAATAAAAGTTTTAAATGTCCTATCTATCAAAATAGCAGGAAGATTCTAAATTTTGAATAACCTTGATGCAGATGGAAAGCAACAAAACAGCTCTATTTGAAGTTTGAGAAGAAGCTTCACATTACCATTAGAGAGCTGACAAGAAGTGACAAACATTTGCTTCATCCTATAAGCTTGTTTAAAAACCAGAAGGGGACAAAATGTAATGTGTCTATCACAGACATACTATTCAGGATTCAAGTGGTAACTCATAATCTCAAATACGAAATTTTAAAATGAAAAAACCTGGGTGTCCATTTCTATTAAATTAGGACAAGATGCAAACTCATTGTGATAGCCCTGTCATCCAGTCTTATCCCCAGCTCCCAAAACTCGCACAAAGAATGTTACAATCAGCTTCTGGATGACACAAAATCTCTCAGGCCCTGTCAGGCATAATCCTTTGGTAAAATAGGCTTCTTTACCTGTGATACTATCACCTGTCATCAGAAGTGATGTGATGCCATATCAAGGAAAACATATAACTTGATTCAGATATAGAATTTTAAAGAAAAAAAAAATCTATTTTGTATAAGTAATCTGATTTAGAGATTTCTGACAAGTGCTGTAATTATTTGAAGCACTTATGACAAAATGACATAAATTGTCAATATAGTAAAGATATCTTCAAGGTGAGTAATCAAAATAATTTTGATTAAACCACTTCCTAGTTACTGTTTAGATGATGATGCAGTAAGAATGAGAACACAATGCAGTTAGTGACATTGGGAAATATTACAAATGTCTCTGTAGTCATATATATGGAGAAATTGTTTCCGTTTTGATTTTGACAAAGGTGTTTAGTACTGTTTTTTCCTCTGTGATCCTGTCACTGAGAATCTGAACTCTTGCACAAGATGTCCAATTAGTCTAAAATTAGTCTAAGTCCTGTATATTTTCTAGAAGAGACCTATAGCTCCTACCATTGTTTTATATCCATATGGATCTTTTCATAGTGTCTTAAGATGATTGAAAAAATAGTATTGTCTAATGTTTTTTACATAATTTTTCTACACAATTTCAGACAGATCCCTACATTTACCCATTTATTCCATACATACATAGATTTCTAAGAAGAGAGAAAACCTCTCTATGGTCATCTAGTTCATCCTCCTGCACAAACCAGAACCCATAATTCAGACTACCAGATTAAAATATGTGTTACAAGTATAGCCTATCTGAAAAAAACCCAAAAAACTCCAAAAAAAATCTGTTTTCTAGTTAATGGCTTCAACAACTCAATCATACTGCCACATAAGGATCATAGAATGACAAAATGGTTTGGGTTGGAAGTGACTTTAAATTCATCCTGTTCCGAACTCCTTGCCAGTTTCAACTTTATTTTGAAAATATGTCTGTCAGTGGTCTCTGTTAATAACATATTTAATATCATACACATATGTTAAAGGATCTGCTTCACCTAATCACTTCCCACTTAAAGGCAAGCTTTAGAGTTCTCTCTCATAGTTAACTTTTCACACAGGGATAAATTACATTTGACTTCACTATGTTGACATTCAAGTTATTTTCAAAATTATATTTTTCAAGAGTACATTGTCACCTCTCTCCTCCCTCATTTAAGTATGGCAAAGCCTTTTATTCCTTGAGATGTGACTTTTCATTTTAATAAAGAAAAGAGCTGAATGTTCTATGTGACCAAGTTGCAAAATGATCTAAATTCTCTGCTGAATTAAAACTTTCTTTAGGACATACTATGTTTTTCATTCAGCTTCATAGAAGACTTTGTCCTTTGACCAAACTGTAAACACCATGCTTTTTATTAAAGTATTTTTTCTAGTTCCTCCAGACTCTACTATAAAACAAAAATGACATTTCACAAAGGCTATCATTTGTTCTCTATTTTGAGCACAATCTTTGGTCCATAGTCTTACTAATGCTTTTAAACAAACATTAATCAAGTTGCAATACATATGACTCTACCTGTCTGCTTGTGGGGAGTGCAAAAGACTGTGGCTTGAACCCTTTGGTTGGTTCTGTATGCAACCAGTATATCAGCTAAAATAAAAGTTTTAAAAATGTATATATAGACCCCCATATTCATGTTCTACATGAAGAGTTTCTACCAGACACACTGATGCAAGCACAGCACTGTTTAACAGACCTTTAGCATATTCAGTTCATCCAAAACTGAATCCTTATTGGATCCTCACGGTGCTGACAGAGTCCTGAGCCTGTAAAATAAGCATGACCACCAGAATGCACCCTTGAACTTGGGAGGACAGGACACAGTAGATCATTATAACAGCTATTTGAGAGTCAATGTCTTCTGGTATTTTAATAATGCTGATTAGTATTATAGTAAAAATAATGTGCTTGAACTTTGGAAAATGCCATTAAACTTGTGTGGCACCTTCCGAATTTTGTTCTACCTACCTAAAACCTATTATATGAGAAGATTGATTTATCTATTGATTGCATTTTATACAGCTATGACAATTCTTTGCAGAGAAGGATGAAAAATATTCATCCATAGTGCTTTCACGATTGACCTGAAAACAAACAAACAAACTAAAAAAGCATCCTAATACCTCTTTACTTTCAAAATACTCAGAGACTTATAGACCTGACATTTCTTAATCAGAACACAGCTGCTGTGGTGCTGGATTTCTTCGGCCCAACTAGCTCCCGACACCATCAGTGAGAGTTTCCCTGGAAGCTGTTGAATCTGGGGTGTGGCTGTAGGGCACAGCTGCCCTAGGGCACAGGCAGGCTGCACTGGGGATAGGACAGTGCCAAGGGTAGGGACAAGGAACAGGGAGAGGTCTGCTGTATGTTTTCCAAAGGCCTTTACTCCCCAGAGGGTCAGGAACAAAAAGACACTGAGCAAAGGCATACATCAACTTATATATGGGGGAGGTCCCAGGGGAGAATACAGTCTTTAACTAATTGGGAGAAATGGGGTGGAACACAAGGTGGGGAATACAATGTCTAAACCAATAGGGGAGTTCAGGGGAGGAGAACAACTTAAACAAACCAATGGGGCTTTGAAGGGTACAAAATTGATAGGGAAGTTTCTAGAGAAAGGGGCAGGCATGGGAAGGGATTGCCATTCAGTGGGAGGAGGAACAGGGAACAAAAGGGCAGGTCTTTGGGGAGAAGGACAACTAGGGCAAAACCAACAATAAATGGGGGAGGGAACAATCCACTGGTAATAAAATATGCCATAACAATACAAAATAGGGGGATATTATAAAACTGATTACTAGGACCATATTTCAATCAAAAACATGCACAGCAATGCAACAGCCATTCTTTCAAGCCTTCCAAATAATTCCTGTTCTCTCTTTCAAATTAACTCTGTCTTGTAGGAAAAAACCCAACAGTTAAATGTTTTCAAAGCACTATGTAAACAGAACAGGCATTATACTGGCAGAAGAGGCATCAGGGAACAAGTTCTGAGCTCTTAGTTCCTGCACTTGTATTCTTAGTTCTCATGATGGATGCCACCACCATGCTTAGAAGCTCATGCTGGAGCTACTCTTTAGCTATTCAAGTATGACTGGGGGGCTACACAGAACCTTGATAAAAATGACTGAATTCTGGTTCACTGAACTGAGATTTTTTTCTTACAAAAAAGAGCTGTTGACTGTCATAAGATTTGTAAGAATTTGTATGTCTTTACTTCAATTGAAATTGAACAATGTGTGAGGAAAATAGCATGACTGCACTCTGAAAATGTCACACCAAGTGCTAAATATCTCAGAGAGTGAACAACAACTGTGGCTGAGCTGAGAATCTTTCCCCTAAGATTTGCTGTTTAGAAAGGGAGCCTATGAGGCAGTAATCAGTCAGATCAGCATAGTTAACTCAGGGAGGGTGGGTATGAAATATTATTTGAAGACTTTTGAACTGATCAGTACTCATAAGCAACCAAAACACTGAAACACATGTTCATGAAGTGAACAATCATTTGCATTCTACAAGAGCTCAAATTTCCAAAAGACATCACAATTTGGAGTCTTGGAGACAGCTGATGCTGCAGGTGAACACACAGGTGACCACAGCACAGCTGGCACTGGCAAGGAAAAGGTACCTCGTTTACACACATTACCATGGCTCTTGAAACAGAACAGTGTTCAAAAATACCCAAAGGCTCTAGAAGTTTTTTTAGAGCACAAAATAACTCAAATAACATAAAACCCAGTGTCATCTTGTGAGACCCTCTGCAGCTGATTCATCTTATCAATCAGAGCTGCCTTGATGGTATCTGAGTAAATGCCTAAACAGTAGCACAAGGGAACAGCAAACCAAAAACAATACCAGAAAGGAAGGTAGGGTAACTATCAGGCAAATTTTAGCTAGAAACAATGACAAACTTTTTTTCAGAAAGGAACAAAAGAGAAAAAAAGGAAAATATTGAATAATTCAGAAATATGTATGATATCTCAAAGTTCAAGAGTAAGAATAGTGTATATCAAATGTGTTTGCATAAAGATAAAAAGGGAACAAAAACATTAGTAATGTCACAGTAGGAACTTATTTCTTGTAATCTGCTCAGAAGAAAATAAGAAAGACTTTCTTTGGAAAAAAACCCAAATAAATAAAAAATCCCACAAGATGTGTGCAAAGGCTGTGTGCTCCTAAAAGTAAATATCTTTGCCATGGTGTCTCTTGGAAAAGCACATCAGCTGCACACAGAACCATCCACTTTGGTGTCAAACCCAAATGTTTGAGGTACATAGAAGAAATAATTCTGGGAAAGGCTACAGCACATTTGATTAGTGAGGAGGAACTAATTTCAGGATTTTAACAGACAGTGTGGCTGCTTCAGCAGCTCTTTTGTGATCTAAAAATCAAAAAAGTATCCTTAGACTGAAACCCCAAACTTCTGTTATGATAAGATGGCTTATTTAGTTGGTTTCATGCCAATATCAACAACAGAAGCAGAAATAATTCAAACATTTTTATTTAAGTTGACAGATCAAACTTTTTAGAGTACCCTACTCCTGGAACCTCAATATCTGAAAACCTACTGGAAAGAGTAAAGGGCTAGAAGACTAGCAAAGGGAATAGCCAAAGAATTTATGGAGTGCCTTCCTAACTTTGGAATATATAAAGAGCAAAGAATTACACAACCACTTCATGAAATAATCAACCAATATTTTTTGAAGGTGTGCAAAAACAGGCAATAGTCACTTGACAAGAAAAACTGAGTTAAACAGCTACCACTTTTATTTCTTGATATTATAATCAATTTCCATTTTAAACAAACATTTATTGTAGGAAAAATTATACATCTGATTAAAAAGCAAAGAATATATATTTGTAAGTTTTTCTAATAGCTAACTTACTACCAGTATTTTTAATGCTATTTTATTTCTGCCCTAAATTTGCTGAAGTTGAGCTTTCATTTCTAAGACATTTTTAATGTATATATTGAAACCATTCTTTGGTAGATTGAAGGCTCATCTATTAGTAACTTTCTATTACACTGACATTTAGAGAAAAATCTGATCACCATATTCTATTTGACAAATACTTTAAAACTTACATTCTTGAATATTTTCTCAATGAATTACATTTTCTCTTTCATCTTTTTTTTTAATCTTTCATCATTCAACTCACTGAGCTTCTCTATTTTTTTTAACATTCATCCTCAATTGGAAATGAACACAGTACAGGGATCAGTATTGACAGAGAGAGTTCAACCAAGAATAAAAATTTGTTAGAAGCCAGCACAATCAGGAGCCTGCTCTTAAAGCCCACCATCATTGGAAACTCGAAGACATGAAAGAATAAGAAAAGCTCATATTCATATACAGACAGGTTATAGCCAATGTTAGCAACATCCATCACTAGTGAGCCATTTACAGTATTTCCTTCCATAAAAACCTCTAGTCAGTGACTGTAACTCCTGGTGAGACCCTATCACTGGAAAGGCTAAAACACTAAACTGGGTGAATGGACATCATATAATTTTTCTCCTACTTGCTGTTAATTCATCATCGTCATTTCAAGAACATTGGTTAAGATTACAGCTTATTAATGCCTTATTAGCTGAGTTTAAATCACAGAGGAAGTAGTTCAGATGAGCACCTGAAGGTATGGTATCAGGAACATGGCCAAGAGTGGGCCAATGAAAGAGGAAAACAATACAAAAAACAGGATTTTGCAAATTTCTTTGAGAACTTTTTTTTTTTTTTTTTTTTTTTTTTAATTAGGGGGATGAGGAAAATGAGATTGTAAACTTTCAAGTATCCAGTAATTGTTTTACTTCCTTACAAACACTTCTGTTTTGTTATTAAAAAATATTTTTTACTATAATTTTTATTTCTAATGAGTATAGGTACTCCACTCATTTCTTCCTCCTGTACTCTTTTTAAAGCAAACTGTAAATCTGTTGAAGTTCCAGATAAAGTTTGTATCATGGGCGTACTAGTGGGTCAGCTGAAATTGTTTTGTTTGAAATGAGATAAATTGCCAGGCCATGGCTTCTGGTTCACTATCCTGGTCCACTAAATAATGTGCATTTGTTCTGTCCCCTTTTTTATACACAGAACCAATCTAGCATGAAGAGCTTTAAAGTCAGTCACTTACAGTACCTGAAAATGAATGCACTTAAACTCTACTTATTTATTTATTAAACAGATAGGTGCTGGTGTGCAAGCAAAAGAAATTGAGGAATCAGTGAATAAAACTAGCTGGCAAGCAGATTTAGAAGATCAAATGCTCACTTTTTGTCCACAAAAAGTACTTTCACAAACATAGAACGAATGGAAATATCTCACTGGCTTAAACTGAATTGTCACCATTTTATTGTCATCTTTCAATCTTCCTTAAACTCTTTGGGAATCTGCAAATAACAGCAAACTATATTCTGTTCATGACTTTTTAGAGGAAGATTGATGTGTACTCTTCTCCTGTTCTAAATGCAGTGCTGGGATGCCACAACCCTTTGTGGGGCCATGATTTTCAAAAGTAGCATAGAAACTGTGCTGCAATCATTCCAAATTACACTGAGCTCTATAGTCCTCTATTACAGTAATTTTTCAATACTTGCCATCCCTACTTGTATAGCACAGTTGCACTCAAGATCATAACAGGCCTTGGATAATAGAAATAATACTGGTTATTGTAATCCCTCTGACACAAGCTTGCCTAGCAGTAGCCACAGTAGCCTCCCATTAACTTTCCATTATGCTTAGTGTCATTCTGCTGTTGCTGTGCTATTACTCTCAACACGTCTCTCTGCAAAAACAGCCTCTCTTTTCTACAGTGAGGTATCAGCTAAACATCAGTGAACATCCCTGTAAACAGACAGAGGAGTGTGCAGGGAACGAAATCAAGCACAGCTGAATGAGAAAACAGGCAGGACCTGAACCAAGGAATCTCCTGTGTAAAAGTGAATCCAGCTGAACCCCTGGATTTATAGCGGAGTGATGAAGTATCTGGGAAAGTAAAATATTTCCTCACATGCAGACACTGATTGAGATTTCTTTTTATGTTCATCTCCTGGTAACTGATTAAGTAAATTTTATGTGTTTTCAACTACGACAGTGTATAGTCTCTAATATTGACTCAGTTGAATGGCCTCATCAGTAGAGTGAATTAGTTCATCACTCCATGTGTCACTTCTACCTGCTAGGACATAATAAGGCCTTTTTATGGTGATGATTTAATGAGGGAAGCTCAGAAGTGCAGCACATATTTTTAATATTCAAATTCACATGTAACGAAAAATATTTTTAAAATAAGTGCTGATTGATTGGTGAATATGTTTTCTAAATAATGTTTATATTCTGTGTGCAACAACACAATGACAAATAGAAATGAAGGCTAAATCTAATTTTGAGAAAAATGCTTATTTTAACAATCTGTAAGGCACTTTGAACAGCCTGTGTGATTATGCTGGTTTTAAAAATAAACTTTAAAAAAAGGATACTGAATAGAAATTCAAGAATTTAGCTTCTTAGATATTTTCATTATCATAAACTAGCAATTTTCATTAAAATCCAGACGGTCTAGAAAGTAATAGATACAGCTTCTTACATTTATTCACACTGCATAATCCTTTCATATAACTTATTGATATGAAGTGGTTGCATTTTTGCAGGTAATGTTAAGAAACAGTAGACTATGAATGCAAATTTATTTTGTAGCCTGAGAGGTCCATTCAAAAAAAATTGTCTAGGACACATTCCGTTTCATTTTCATACAATTTCCCTCCATGGTCACTGCAAGCTACTAGCACATTATTCAAGCACATGCCAACCTGATGCAAACATTCATGGGTTCAGTGGCTTAGGGAACAATCACAATTTACACCAGCTGACAAGCAGTCAACAGAAATGGGCCTATATTCCTATAAAACCTAACTGTATATAAATAATTTATTACAATTAAGGAGAATACAAGTTGAAAATGTACACTTGCTGAAGGGATATGTATTTATTCAGATTTCCTCACACTGATGAAAGACTGAGTTATCTATTTTAAATGGTGCATTTAAGACTCAGATTTATCATGGAAATGGTATTGCGGATACAACATTGTTCTCATGACACAGAAGTTCTTTGGGTCAAACCTATGTGCTTTTTATTCAACAAGACTTTGAATATCATAGCCACTGCCAGAAATATATAAAAATGAATAATGCATTTTCCTTGGAAGAGAATTCAGGTAGAATGGGTTGAGAAATGCTATATATATAAAAAAGTGTTAAACTAAATGCATAAATACAAAGGTACTTCAATCAAATCCTTCCCCTAAGCCTGACTCAGCCAAGGAAAACAGGTATGAGAAAAACAAATACAGATCCTCTGTATGTTTCAGGTTTAATTTTCTTTTTTGTTGCTTTATAGATAAACAACAAATTTAAATCAGAATGTTCTTTTGATAACACATGCACAAGTATTATGCTAAATAACCATTCCCTAAATCTTAAGGAAAAAAGTTAGCTTGATACATTTCTGCAGACTTGTAGAGTTAGATTTTGAATTTAGATTTTGTCCAGCTGTATTCTTCAAGAATGCAAGTTTGTATATTTGTATGCAAATCACATAGGTGGTTTGTCATTGACTTTATATACTATTACTACTTATTTGTACGTACAAGTTGCCCAGAGAGGCTGTAAAATCTTTCTCCTTGGAGACATTTCAAAATCCATGTGGACATGGTCCTGGGCAATCTGCCCTGTTGGCCCTGTCTGAGCAGGGGTAGGACCTCTGGAGGTCCCTGCCAATCTCATCCAGTCACTGATTTGGTATGTGGAAAGATGGCTTAATCTACAACAATTATAGTTATTATTAAGATATCTACTTACATAGCCACATGGTTTAGAGGAATGTGGAGCTTTAACTATAAAGCCAGTTGTTTGGTGATCTTCTAATAATAACTGAAGATGTACCAAACCCCTGAAATACATTGAAAGCATTGAAGGCTATTTGAAGATTGGTTATGGTAAGGATGGGTTAAAGGTTTCCTTAAAGAAAGATCTCCAAGTTAGGATGACGGAGAACTTGCTTACGTTACCCACCCTACATCACAGCAAGTTATTTCCCATTTGCATGTTCTATTTGTCACTGGAATAGATTCTTCCCGCCCAGGTTTATTTTAGCCATTATATGATAGCATACACTCATTTTGGTATGCAGATATGAAAACTAGGAACTTAAGCTGGAAATAAAATGTTAAAAACCTGGTTCATATCTAAATTTCATTGTTTACTGTGATAATTTACTTCTGTCCATTCACCTTGCATGTGCCTCCCATTCCTCTTCCACTGTAATTACCTTCAATGTTTATTGCACACAAGCCATTTCTATTACTAATCCACGTTATTTCCACATGAGATATAGGAAACACAGCACCTGTTATTGATCTATATTTCATTAAATTATTTAATGTTGTGCCTCAAGGGAAAATACTAGCAAAATGTTATAAGGTAGATCAGGAAATTATTACAACAAGAATGAAAAAAACACGTGACAAAAGAAAAATCCCGAGCTTAGAAAAGGTTAAAATATTTCATTCCTCAAGGTTTAGTTTGGACCCATCTTGTAAAACATCCTCACTGTTAAAGAGAATTCTTTTTAATAAAAATAAAGAATGTTCTTGTCAACTTTGATGATGTAAGAAATTCAGGCTGCTTAATGAATGTAGAAAAGCTCAGGTTACCCTACAAAAGAACTGCATATCCTTGAGGACTCATGTAACACAAACAGAGTGAAGTTCAGTAGTGCAGGAAAGGCAAAGCTAGAAAATTGGAAACCATGTTCCTCAAGTTGAAAGATCACAAAACGGAAAATATGAAAGAATCGAATGTTTGGCACTGTAGGACTCAGAGTGAGATGACCAAGTGCAATGCCGGGACACATCAGTCAGCGAGGTGACTTAAAGAAGCACCACAGACACACAGAAGTATTAGTGCTACTCAAGCTGTACTCCTCTGTGTAATTCATCATATGTATTCAAAGAATAGTACTGCAGACTGGAACCAGGTTCAGAGAGGAGTTTTCTGAATGGTCAAGAAAATGGATTCTTAGCAGAGCAAAGATTATCAGCCTCTCATTTTTACCCCAGCAAAACCAAGGTCAAGTGTGAAAGGCAGATTCACTTTGAAGCAAATCTGATATCTCAGCAGCACAACTGGGTTTCAGATAAGAGTTCAGGAGACACCTTTTTACAGTTTGGTCCTTGTAACAGAAATTTTCTGTCTCTGTTTATGGGAGTGAAAAGTAATTGCCTTTGAGGTACATGCTTGTAGATATGGAGTATATAACTGTAGAGAGCTATGTTAGCAGTTTACATCAGCTAGGAAATGAAACAATTTCTATAGCATATCTGTAAACCAGGAACTGAGGAGATTGTACTTTTCTTTACACTTCTTTCTATGTTGTTTTTATAGCACATCAAAGATCTCTCATTAGAATTACATTGACAAAGGAGCCCATCACCACATCAGCTTATTACACGCAATTATAGAACATGAGCTGCTTTATTCAGGTATTCATTAACCTTTTCAGAACTTACAATAAGAAATCTAATCAAACAGAGGTGGTAGGGTGCACTCTGAAATGAGAAAAGTTGTCATGTACAGTAAATTTTAATGCACTGACTTTTCTTAAATTAGCTGGTTTTATTAAATTGAATTAGGTGAATTTATTTTAATTAGCACCAGCTGTACAAAACAGGAATTATTCTGCACTGTAAAAATAGTATATGTTGTCTGGAATGAGTGTTACAGAATATTTTGACTTGTATTCAAATTAAAAGGGTAGCACTTATTAAATTTATTCTTTTTAATTTTGTGCCAGGTGTATTTGCATTCCTAAAGTAACAGCATAAGCAATTATAAGTAGACCTAATTAAGTTCTTTAGTATTTATCATTCTAGAAGTACATAACATGCTTAAAAATAAGTAGAGTGAACTAGCAGACACTTTATAGAGCAATTTTACCAAAATAGTCAGTAGCTACCTTACAGTAGTGTCTTAGGAAATAGCCCTGTGAGAGTTCATTGGATATGAGCAGAAGCCAACTGCTGGGCGAGTCTGAGGCACTGTCTGAAGCCAATAAACCTAGAAAAATCCTCCTGTGAAGGTCAGTCTGCTTAAGAAAGTTGAAGAAAATGTTCTTGGAAAGGGATAGTTGAATACAAGAACTAACTTGATCAGTCTCCTGAAAGATGCAACATCTGGGATCTAGTTGTTTTCTCTCACTTTTTCCTGCTCCTGTTTTAGCACTTTTTAGGAGGGGGTATTGATTTCAAAAATACAGAATTTAATTGATGTTCATACACTAATCTCAATGTTGCTAAACCTTGCAGGGTGATACTTAGGAACCTTATGCATCTGTGTTTTGTTGCACAATATCAAACTATTTAGAAAAAAATTGCAGTGGTGCATAAAATACTTAACCAGGTTAAACTTTTAAGCACTGTTAACACTAATTTCATCTTTTGCACTGAAAAATGCTTGTCAAATTTTTGAAACTGTCAGGTATACTGTCATCAAGACTTACCTTAAAGATGCAATTTTTAGATTTCAATACCAATTGATAAAAATCACAATTATTGCTGTATTGCCCTATATATAAGAGAGTATATTGAGGGCTTTATGAAATATATAAAATTTACTTGCCATAAGTTTGGCAAGTTGGTTTCTACCTCTTATGTCAAATCCTTATAACCTGTCTCAATGATAACAGCCAGTTAATCACCACCAATTATTCAAGGGATTATTTCACATGCATAATTACAGTTTTTGGTTCACCAATTCCCTGTAAAATATTGACCTATAAAAACTCCTGTTAACCTGACCTTGCTGTAAAATACATTATTAAATGACCAAAGCTATTAGGGAAGAGAACTAAAGGCCAATGTTTGAAGGACAAAGACAGCTACCTCCACATTTAAATGCCTCTGGTACTACATGAAAGTGTGTATGAAGCCAAGGTCAATTAACTGATTGCATCCTGATTCTCAGTTGCTGATGTTGAACACAATAAATTCAACAAAATAAAACATGAAGTCCTGTATCATGGGTGGAAGAATCCCACAGAAGTAGTAGAGATGTGGGACCAGGCAGATAGAAAGAGACTCTGCAGAATAAAACCTGAGGGTGCTGGTGGACAGCTTGAACCAGAGCCAGCAGTGTGCCCTTGGAACAAAAAATGGCCATTTGCGTCCTGGGAGGAATTAGCAGGAATGCAGCCAGAAGCCCGAGAGAAGTGATCCTTCTCCTCTGTTCAGCACTTGTGAGGCCACATTCCAAGGGCTGTGCCTCATTTTGTGTCTCTGAGTACAAGCTGAGCACAGGTGCATTGGAATGAGGTCCTGCAAAGGGCTGGAAAGGCGAGGGTTGGATGGAATACAGGAGACTGGAGGAGAGGATAAGAGCTGTCTTTGTTCAGCCTTGAGAAAAAAGACATGGGGGAGACCTCACTGCCATCTGCAACCACGCAGTGGGGGGACGTGGACATGGAGCCAGATACTTCCTGTAGTGGATACAGGCAGGACAACAGGCAGCAAACACATGCTGGAGTGTGGGGAATTTTGACTAAATATAAGAATAAATCATTTAACAATGAAGGTAGCCAGATGTGAACAAGAGTCCAGAGGACTCGTTGAACCTCTTTCCTTGGAGTTATCCAAAACATCTGTACAAAGTTCAGAGCAAACACAGAGCCAACTATACCCAGCCCTGAGTACCAGTTAGAACCAGAGATAACAAGGCTGCTCTCACACCTAAGTGATTGTAAGTGTCTGTGAGTCTTCTGGGGACTCATACAAACTTCTGCATTTTTTAATCTACTGTAAATGTGTCTTTTAAAGTCTTTTTTTTTTTTTGGTAATTCACTAGCATGCAATTCTTGCATTAATAAAATTTTTGCTCACAATAAATTCCAGGAGTGCTACTAAGCTGGTAACAAGTAAGTATTAATGGTTTTCAAAACTTGGCTCCTAAAATGTAGCAACATTTGGTAATAATAGCCTCCAAAACTTAGAGCAGATGCTCACTTCATTTATTTTCAATAATTCAGTTATTATTCCTCTGTTATGAAGAGCATTTAAAAAGAGCTATCCTGGCTCAGTGCACAGGTAAGAAATAACCTGGGAAAGCCTTTCATGCCATGTCTACCAGCAAACCCTCTCAATGCATTTCATTAGGTGCAGTTCGGCTTTTGGTGTTAATTTATTGTTTTTTTGGACTTTGATACAGATTTAAACATTGTTAGAAATTAGAAAAGGAAATTTAAAGAAAGAAAAATGAGAAGAGAACAAAAAAGAAAATAACATCTAAAATGCAAGCCTGATGCATAACCCCAAAATGAGTCTAGCCATCATAAAAGACAGGATAATCCCAGGAAGCAGTGAGGAACCATTGTTTACATTGGTGTGGTTTGTAGTCATTTTGATTTTGCATGTAGTTCTGCTACTTCAAATATCGAGCCTCTGGGCACAGAAGAAGTGTTCCTCAAAGCATCCTTTCCTTCCCTTGTTCTCCCAACGAACTCTTTGGTCTGCTTCAAGAAACTCTTTTGGCTACACCTGCCACTGAACAAATGTTCTGCAGTGCTCAACACCATCAAAGAGAAAATGAACTACAAAGGTGCAATCCTTGCCTTTCAGTACCTTTGAGCTGCAGCTTTGCTTGGGGAAGTTGTCAAATTTCCTCCATCTCCCAGTGCACTCTGCCTGTGCTGACCTATCACCCCCTCACATCCAAAAGCTGTGCTCCCACTCCCTGGTGGTTTACACTCTCCTCGCCATCTCAATCTCTTCATGAAATAAGGAAAGACAGAAAATTCTCGGGGAGCTCATGCATAGAAGGGAAACAGTTTGATGCTGTCTTGATTCTTTACGTGAAGTATTGCAATATTTTTACTCTATTAGATGAAAATTCAAAATAACTATTTCTACACAGACCAATTAGTTTCTTAAATGTTTCATCTTTTAAAAAAATGTGAAATAATGCGAAACCAGCCAGGTGACAGCTCAAGGGATAAGAAATGGTTAGAAAACAGCAAGGATTTGGGTTTGGACTTCTTTGTTTGTGGTGGGATTTTTTTTTTTTTTTTGCTTGTTTTTTTTTAAAGTAGAAAAGCACTATACATTTAGAGAGACTTAAGGATGATTTTTTTACAACTGAAATGTGACAAGCAGATTATAGGTTTACTATTATTTGTGATGTTTACTGGACAAAACCTGGCACATGGACAATTCAAAAGAATGTGCTTAAAAATATTTTTGAAATTAATATCTGCAACAGTGTGTTGACTGAATTTAAAGAAAGTTGGTCCTGCATTCCCAAGGAAATTCAGAATTTAAACCATATTATCAAAGACCATATAATGAATTAGTTCCATATAAAAAATCAATAATAATCTGTTCAGCTCAAATGTATAAATGTCCTCACAAATGATCTCCCACCAGAAATGTCATGTCCTGCACAACAAATGTGCTCCAAGAGAACAAGTAGCTTACTAAAAAAAAAAAAAGTCCTCGCCCCTCCCACTAAATAAAAAACTAAATTCTTCACAGTAAATTATTTGGTTCTGCTTTCATAGTCATACATCTCTGAATACATCACATAAAATTTAGTTCAGCCAGTAATTTCTGTAAGAGGCAGGCTCAGGTCAGAGCCAGCACTGCACAGTGAGGGTTTTTCCATTTGTGGCAAGTGACAAAAATCAAGCAGGAACTGAAGAAGTACAGAGGGAGCACAGGAGGATCATAAATGGGTACAGTACAAGCTTTTACTTTTTTACTGTATTAACTTAAAGCATCTTAAGTTTCAGTGGAAAGCTGGAATTGTGTGTTGTCATGGATGACAGCATGCATCAAATATTGAGGAGGCTAGGGAAGCCAAGAAGAGCTGAGGAAAGAGCTACCTCAGTGCTTAGAAATAAAGCAGAAAGGCCAAGGGGGCAGAAGCATGTTCAGGAGATGATGGCTTAGCAGCAGCAGCATCCGTCTGGTTGGAGCGAGGCTGGGACTCTCCTGACAAGTGCCAGGGCACTGCAGGTGCCTGCAGGAATAACTTCACTTTTGGCAATAGACAGCAGGCATTGTGCTTGAGGCAATGTGCTTGAGGAGGGGGTTTGAAACCCCCACTTCCTGACTCCTGGTAAAGACTCCAAACATCTTTCAGGCCCTGCTGGGACTGATGGATTCATCCTACAAGATGGATTATTGCGGTTTGGGGGCTGGGGGCAAAAGAAAAAATCTCCAAAGGAACCCGAGAGTGTATCACTCCTTACTTAATTTCACTAGTGAATTACTACTTTACAAAGAGCAGAATATAAGCTTATCATAATTTCCTCCTTTCGTTTTAACCATCATCCTTTTTACTTGAAAATAAGCTTTTAAACAGACATACATGAAGAAAAAAACCCACCAGTCTGATCTACCTGCTTTTCTGAAAATTGGAAGACTAAGAGCTGAAAAAGAATCAAAATGTAATGATGTACACAACTCTGTTTGGTCTGTTGTTAGCAGTCACTCTGTGTGCACCTTTCAATAATGTTCTCAAGCAGAATTTGACAGGACTGTAAATATTTTGGTAGATGTACAGGAGAAAAATAATTGTTGTGCTCTGATCCTATTCTTTCATTTGGAAAAGATAGGAAATCCATTATCTAAGGAAATCACTTGTCCACAGGAATGGACATGGCAGTTACTTTATGCAACAATGCAAATATGAGAAGCTCCTTTAATTCAAAATCCCTGAATAAAAGAAGCATATGTGAGTGCTGTCAAATTGCATACTGCTCTTTGGAAATTAAATAAAACTAATTATTTCATCACCATTTGAACTTGCTTCTCATAGTCTTGTTCTAGGGAAGGTGAGAATTTAGTTATCTGTTAATGAGCTGAATATATTTTGAAAAGAAGAATACTACAATAATGCTGGATCATCCAAATGCTGAAATATAGGTAGAGAGCAGATGGGATAGGGTGTTCATAAGTAAATTAAGCTTTATTACTTTTCCTTTGTATTTGCTTAAAGCATATTTGTGAATTCATAAAAATAATTCCTCTGGCTAAATGAACTTTTTAATTACCTGATGTTCAGTGATACAGAGAAATGTAATATCAGTGACAAGACTGGTATCCAATTGTTCATTTAATTCAGGATCTGCATCGTTGCTAGGGAATGTATTCACTTCTCATTTGTTTTTCAACATGTGAAACTATTCCTAATATTAATATTAAGGGTACCACGTATGATGACAACAAGTTTATTTGCAGCTCAAGTCTTTGTAGATAAATCAGGCAGAAGTCTGTGGTATCTACCCTTACCACTATGGTAAGTTATAAAAAGCTTAAAAGGTCTGAATTTTGGAGTGCTCTGTAGAAATTACTCTTTCTTATTAAATAGTTATTCCAATCTAAGCATCTCAGAAATTGTCAGATTGCACAGTGAAAGCATTCAATAATGGCTTAACCACTGCTGCAAGACAGTTTGGAGAGATTTTTTTTTTGTTTGTTTGTTTCATTCTGCAAAATGGCTGTTTGCTTTGTACTGATAACCTGTCTCAGCAGCTTCAGAGCAGAGACTTGATGCATGCTCACTTCTTGCTAGGCTGACAATAAGCTGCAGTTGTGCAGTGCCTAATTATTTTTTTTTAAATCGTGTATCTAGAGAAAGATAAGTGATCTGATCACCTCAAAACACTGAACATTCAGAGTTCCTTTGAAAATGCATAGCAACACTAGAATTTCTAGTCTGGGAAGAAAACTGATATTCAGGGAAATTTCCTTTAAAGGCAAAGGTCTAAATGTAATAACTTATAAAATAAGTTTGTTTTTTCCTTGCTAAGCTTCTTCTAAAAGAATCCATGCAGAATCCATTCAGATTGCTAGCAAAATTCTTCTGTATATGAGAAATACAAACCAAAAACTTCAGAATAATTTAAAACTGAAGAATCCTCTGTGGAAATATGAAGTTATCTCAAGAGAATTATTTTATGCAATGGCAATAAATCTATTCAGTAAGCAAACAGATGAAAAACAATAAATGAGCCATAAGCACAGTAAGCAATAAAAATTTAGCAGAACTGCCATCCAAGGCAGCAAAACAACTAATCATAGTGCATAAGAGAAAAACACTGTCTATTAGGAGAGTTTCAGCTGCTAATGGGTGTGAAGAATGTTTAGGTTTGATGTAGAGAGAGTCATTTTGCTGGCAGTGCACAACAAAGATGGAACTCTAAAGACTGTATGAAGCTTTCAAATGCTATTTGAGAGTTTATGAAATAGAGTTTTATTTTCACAGACTGCTCTGTGTGTAATAAATGTATCAAGAATTGAATATTCAACTTCCACATATAGTTGGCATAAGTGGCATGATAATAACAGACACTGCAACAAGTTCGGGAAAGCACATTTGGAGAAGGAAAGAAATGATCAGCAACATGGTCTAGCAATATCAACAGAAAGGAGCAAGTCAGTAGTACTAGAGCCATCCGTGGTAAAGTAGCAGCAAGTAGTAAATGTGTGCCTTTGCTAATAAAACAACTGCATTTCCACTTTTGCTCCATAAAGAATATTTTTTTATTTTACAACGCAGGCAGTATGCAAATACCTGCTGAAATAATTCAGAATGATAGCACAGGGCTAAAGACAAGCATTAATCTTGACTGAATTACATGTTGGTCATTAATGTAAATCAAGCTCTAATTCTTATTCTTTAAATAGACTTTTAAAGTGCCATAATACAATAAAGGTGATTGAGTCTAATGCACTGAGGTGATCCAGATTCCTCACCTGCCTTCTGAAAGAGCTATGAGATACCTACTAGATGCTTGCAATCTGAACGATGCACTGAAAACCAAGTTAATAATGGCTAAAATAGAAATATTTCTTAAAGCAAATTCCATTAGAGTGACAATGAGAGATTTTTCTTCTGTATAGAAAACTACTATATGGTCTGAGATATTTCCTAGGCAAGTAAGAAGCATTGTGTATTTTTGAAAATAGACTAAGGTTCCTGAAGGTAAAAAAGTAACATGATGACTCCATGCCATGGGTATCTTTCCTACTAGAAGGAACAGCAAGATTTCCTATTTTCTACCAAAAAAGTCACAACATATTTCCTCATCTTACTACATGAAATAGGGCAAGATAGGCACCAAATCACTGAATCTGCTCCTGATTTTCACATTTAAGAAAAAAAATGAATAATTTGATCCCATTAGGAAAAATCCCAAATCATGAACATTTATAAAGGAAAGGACTAAGATCTCACCAAGGCATTTAAGTCTCCATCTAAGAAAAAAAAAAATAAAATTGAAGGGAGCAAGTGCAAGTCTAGCAGCAAAACATAACCTAGAAAGAAAAGCAGGATGGAAAATTTTGACCTGGAAATAAGGTTCATATTTTAAGGTTGATTATTCTTTGAAGTAAAACACCAAATGATACTATCACCACCCTCCCAACACCACTATGTTTTTTTTCTTCTTGGTATCTTCCAATCACAATCAGATGGAGACTGAAGTACATAATACCAGTGTTAGCAAAATAAAATGCAAGGGTACATGTGTAAAATACAAGGGCCAGTGACATACAGGAGGCTAAATAAGATTATGTCATTATGCTACTGTGCCTCAAACTGTGAACGCTTTCTTTTAAAGGAACAAAAGAAAAATCTTTTTCTGGTCTCACACAATAACAACATGTTGCACTATTTCACTTAACAGAATTCAGCTATTTGAGTGATGCTTTCCCTATAGACATATACACAGCTTGACAGTCAATGTCTACCATAAGGACAAAGGACAAATACCACACCAAAGGCAGAATTGTTCTGATCCCAGATCTCTCACTGAGCCAGCATCAGAAAGTAAATACACAAGATTGATAGATTTTTGCCTGAAATAAGTATTGTGCCAGCTAAAAATCATGTAAGTGCTTAATATTGACTGTCTGCATTTTGCTGTATGCTATATAAGAACATTTAATGGCTAAATTAAGTAACTGCCAGATCTTTAAAAGCTTCAAAAATCTATTTAATTTCAAGTTTGGTTTGTGTCTCAGGGCAGCTCTTTTGCTTTGTTTTGGTCTGTGGGTTGGGATTTCTCAATAGTTGTAGTTCAAGTTTTTTTTCCTCAAAAAATCAGAGTCAAAGACTGGTTTGGGTTGGAAGGGACCTTAGAGATCATCTTCTTCCCACAACTGCCATGGGCAGGGACACCAGGTTTCTCTGAGCCCTGTCCAGCCTGGCCTTGGACACTTGCAGGGATGGGGCATCCACAGCTTCTCTAGGCAACCTGTGCCAGGGCCTCACCATCATCACAGAGAAGAATTTTTTCCTAAAATCTAGTCTAAACCCACTCTCTTTCAGTTTAAAGCCATTACTCCATTGCTGCCATTGATGAACTATCCCCTCTATTTCATTAAAAATTAAATAAAGACCCAAGGGGTTGAAGGAAAATGGATTTTTCATTTTTCTCCCTTTTGCTCTTGAGAATGATTTATGAAGTACAAGTGCATTCATAAAATAGATACTATAGCCTGGAGAAAATAAACTAGATATTATTCAATTGTTAGTGATTCATAATATAAATGGCCACCACCAATTTCACATTGCTTGTTAGAATCATTTTTAACACATAACTCTCACTTAAACCATGAGCATTTGACCAGTTTGGGTCAGCTGTCCTGGCCATGCTCCCTCCCATTGTCTTGTGTACTTGTTCAAGGACAGAGCATGAGACACTGAAAAGTCCTTGACCTAGGGAAGCACTAAACAACAACCACAACATCAGTGCATTACCAGCATTCTTCCTACTTTCAATCCAAAATACAGCACTGTTCCAGCTACTAAAAAAGAAAATTAACTGTATCTGTGACATAACAAAAGCAATTTAAAGATATAGTGAATGGGGCTTTTGTTGTTACTGATGTCAAATGTGCAGTCAAATTAACAGTAGTTTTATTATCAGTCTAATAAAACCAGGTGAAAATTCGGCTTTTCTGATTTTAGAAAAGTGGTTTGAAACTTAATGAAAGCCTATATTTTTGTATAGGTCTTGACTTGTTCTGTCTTGCCATTTCAGACACAGCTACTGACAGCTGCTACACATGTATTTAAAGTTCCATAAATAGCCACTGGAAGTAGTCGTGCAAGGAGCTGTATGTAAACACACCTTTTTCATTCACTCCTGGCTGCAGAACTACAGCTACTGCAGCAAAGCTTTCAAAGAGTTCACATTTACTGCAACTGTGTCAGAAACACAATTACCCCACACAAGAGCATCTCTCCAATGTTTAGTTAATGATGAGACAGAGTGCATTAGACATTCCATTTGTAGGAGACAAAGTGATCCAAGCCCCATCATGTAAATGTCACCGAGCTCCACGAGCATGTGCAAGGATCATAGAAGGGGGAAATTATGAGACCCAACACAGCTGCCAAACCTTGCTGAGGCTGGAGTTGCTCTTGCTTCATAAGGCTGATGCTTCACTGAGGTGAAACCTGCTGTTCAGTCTCAGTGTTTGGTAAACTCTGGAAGCTCTGGCACATGTGAGGAGCAGGCATTTACTGAAGGTAAGGGTGTGAGGCTCCCTGCTTTGTCACACCAGGGAGGCCGATCAAACGCAGCACAATTGGCTGTCTAGAGAAGTCATGCTCCAGGCAGGAGCAGAAATACCAGCAAGAGCATCTTTCCTCCTATTAACAAGACAAGTCCACTGAGAACCGATCAACCCTGCCACTGCAGAGCCAGTGTGAGTGTTGTTCTGCACTAATAGGCTGAAGAAAGTAAATAATGACTTTTTAGTATTCTGAAAGATCTCTCTAAATCACAGAAGGCTCTAATAGCATAGTCACACATTTAAAAGTAATATTCACGTTTCAGTAACATGAAATGCTGGGAATGATTCATAGAGTAGGTTTCAAAGCCTTCCCATTCCCCACCACATCAACAAATAGCAAGAAGCTGTTACAGAAAATGCTTTTTGCTCTACAAACATGATAGCTTTTGTTTAGTCCCTCACCAGTGGCCTCTAAACAATTACTGAAATAGCATTTTTAATCTGAGCACTAAATTCAGCTAAGTATTTTAAGAAAGGCAATGAATTTAGGAAGGATGCAAATCACACATCACTGTGTTTATATTTCTTCCTCATTAGAAGCCTACAACAACCCCAGGCAAAAGCCAAGTGGCTGCTTGCACATGGATGGAGCAAGGATGCACCTCTGCAATATCTGTCTTATCTAGACCTCTGGAGAGCATCAAAATTGAACTTTGGCTCAGCACAGCTTAATCTGCTGAATTTCTGGAGTGTGCCAGTCATACAAAAAAGGACACATTTTACAAGAAAGGGAAAACACATTTAAGTAACAGGAATGTGTTTAAAGTGTTGTGTGTATAACAGTATTAAACAATCTCTTTTTTTCTGATAACCACAAATTTGGTAGTGTTCCAAAAATTAAATCTTGGAACCAAGAATAAATCTGGGCCCAAGAATAAATCTCCAGTGGCACTGGAGGTTGCTTTGATCATGGCATACAACAAAAGGACAAAACAATACTTGGAAACTGGCTGAAAACCATTATGACCAAATGTTGTGGATTTGTAAAGCAACAGAGATGTGAGTCCAGGCAGTGTTTGCACATGCACACTAAGGTACAGCCAGGCCAGTTTCAACAGGAGATTCGTAGTATTTGCAATCTGGAATACTGTTAATCTGGATAATTCTGGCATTATCTGGAATACTTTAGAACAACTGCATCACATGAACATTACTGTCCATTAACGTTATAATTGCATGTAGTTTAATAATGACACAATCTGTAACTGCTATTTAATCAGGAATTTTTTCTCCAACTGTGATCACATTGTTTTCACATAGTATCAGAAATCATTGATTTTGATATTGAATACAGCTGATTTTCTAAAATAAGCAAAATTCACCATCCTACATGAAACAAAGTTTATCAAGACTGGTATATTTGGATTAATGGTGCAGCAATGCATTTCTCTGGGAAAGACAGGGCTATTCTAAACAGACCAGTCCTTTTCTTTCATATGCTTGACTTACCCCTGCAGGTTAACTTTCCCAACAGCTCTTCACTGAGAAAATTTGTTCTTTTGGGGGGCAGCATCTTTGACAAGTGTTGCTGAAATGGCAAATGAATGACCTTCTGATATAATATTGTAGGTAAAGTTTTCCAGCTGACTACTAAAACAGAGTCCTACACAATAAAACTTCTGCTCTGCAATTCCAGAAAGGTTTCATCATGAGTGGAGAAACAAACTCCTCAGGAAAGAACTACTTGCTTCAATGAACAGGCACTGCAGTGCAAAACCTAAGAGGTTCTCCACCTTAAATCATCTAATTGATTTTAAACCTAGAGCTATTTGCTACAGCTATTTTCTTAGAAATCTTATCCAATCCAATTCATCTATTTTTACTTTTATCTAAAACACATTATTGACAGAGCCTTTATTTAAAGTGTTAGAATAACTGAGTGGGAAAACGTAACAATGAGAAGGCAATGATCCAGAAGAGACAGCTTTCCTCAGATTTCACAGTTAAAGCATCATGTTCCAACAAGCAGATAAAGAACACAGTAATTTGTAGCCACATCCCATATGCTCCTTCCTGCTTCCTCTTCTTCCACCAGATGCATGCACTTTGCTATTAGACCAGGACTCCTTAAAAACTGTCTTTCAGCCTGGATTCTATTGGCAATTAAACCACTACATTGTTCAGATATATACAAGCCAAAGTAGATGTAAATGAAAACAAAACAAAATACAAGAAAACTGATAAATACCATGAGTTGTATAACTCAAACTGTAACTGCACAATGGCTGGTAATATGATCCACACCTCTTCTATAAGAGACAGCCCCTAATATATCACTGCCTATTTCACACATGCAATAAGCCAAAAAAGCTGCGAGGGACGTGGTGTGATTACTCAATAACTTCATTAACTTTAGAAAGTACACAGAGATAAATTATACAGTGCAGAATATCATGTACCTCAAACAAGCTTCTATTTTTCCCAGAATGTTAATAAAAGCTTTAAGACATATTAAAAAAATAAAAAAAAGATAATTATCTTGGGCTAAGTAGCGATTTTGTGCCTAGGCCTTGTGCATCACCCAGCTGAATATGCAGCTTAGGTAACAAACAGGGCAAAGAGCAGAGGGCTGCATCTGCTGACATCAAATCTCTACAGGAAGAAAAATTTATTCTTTATTAGTAATGTCTTCATTGAAAAACAGTGAGTCAGGAACTCCTGCAGAGTTTTCAGCCATTCAGCAGACAGGGTGGCATCATCCTGTCCCACACTGGTGCCCTTGTAATAGTCCAGCTTTGAAACTCATCTGCAAAGCTTAATTCCCAGGTTCCCTCAGAAACTAAGGGGGGCTGCCATCACTCTGCTCATCCACAGTCGCCAAGGTGCCTACTCAGGCTGCAGTTGGGGTCTCTCTTGTGGATGGGGCAGGATTCACTCCTATTTTCCAAACTCCAACCACAGGTGACATGCCCCACAGGTAGCAAGGAAGCCCTGAGGAGGGACAGAATGCTTTCAGAAGCCTTCCATGGCTTCTGAAAAGTTCTATATAATGGCCATTTCCTAAATGGTGGTTATATTCCAGCATAATGATCCATGCTGCACCAAAATGCAATGTATACTCACTTAATTTGATTTTATTTCTCAAGGGACTATAAAAACCTAGATGTGGGATCCAGTGAAAAAGTAGGCCCAAAAATAGGAGCATCAGAGTATTAAGAAATTACATTGAAACGTTATCAAGAATGATCATAGCACTAAATCATCATATTCAAAATATTGTGAGCATCATTATTTGTTACCTTCCAAGCAAGAATTCAGAGTGTGTGTGGATGAATCAGTGAGTGTCCAGTGTTAATGTGGGCAGAGAGAAACACTGGGCAGCAGTGTGATGCCTAAAGAGGCCACCGGGAGCAGAGGCTAGACAGCGTTAAAGGAATGAAGTCGGGATTTATTAAAAGGCCTTTAAAGGATACACCTTGGGCAGTGCAAGAGCCTGGCCGTGGTTCCACCCAAGATGAACCAAAATGGATGCAATATGGACTCTGGGTCATGTGCTTTCATGCCTTTATAAGTTTTGCTCCATTAATATATTGGGGTCAATTGTCCAATTACAGCTCCAGCTTATGAAGTCCCATCCTCCCAGTTTGCTCTCCTCAATTTACTGCTGTTTATACTTTTTGGGCCTAAAGATGCACCAGTGTCCTAGGTTCTCAGGCTGGAAAAGGATTGTTTTGTCTGACTGAACTGTGAATAGAACTTGCTAACACTTCATCTGAAGTTCAGAGTCACACGCTAAGGCAGTACGGAATCTAAAAAATATGAAAGCTAAAACTTAAGGCATCAGTGCAGTGTGTCCTGCCTATGGGAGCCCCAGGTGTTCTCTTCACACCTCAGCCCCATTGTGCAGCAGTGAGGTGGGAGAAGGGCAAAGAGAGCCCGCTGTCCTTGGCAAAAGGGCTGATACCTTGGGACCTGTGGTTCCTCGGGAAATGAGCTCACAGAAAACTAAGGAAAGATATAATTGCTAATATGATGCTCACCAAAATACTCCTTGATACAATGTGGCTGACACATGTGAATCAAATACAAGGGGAAGAATTCCCATCCTGAATTAGAATGGACATGAGATCTGGACGAGACCCCTGATTTCTGTATTAGGAGATCTAGTATAAAACATTAGAACAAATTTTCTATTTTACAGACAGATGTGCATTTCCGGGATAAATGAAATAATCTGAATAATCTGACCATTGTTTTTTTTTATCACTGCTGTTAGATTTACAATAATAATTTTAAATTATTTGTAATTTCCAGTTTTAAGGCATCGGACACAAAATTCAGTGACCAAGGAGGCCCAGACATGTTTTTAAGTACTATAGAAAACATATGAGACTGAAAATAGTACAGTTGATCTCTTTCACAAATAGCATATTATCCAACAAGTTAGGATGGAGATTCAGTAATGGAGCACATGAATGTGTTGGGAGGGTGAGAGGTGGCTCTGAGGAATGTTCCAAAAAGTAGGAGGAAAAAATGGTAAAAAGTCAATATAGAAGTACAGAGTAGCATGAATGAAAAAAGAGGCAAAGCTAAAATGTGCAAACTTAATTTGGGGAAAATATGCAAAGGGTAAACAGGATAGATTAAATGAGCTAAGAGAAAAAGACCAAGTTTATCAGGAGTTTGCAAGATGCTTTGGCTCCTGGAATGAGATGCAGTAAAACCCAGCAATGGGACAGAATGATTTCAAGAGAAAAAAGCTAATAATAAAAGCTAACTGTTTGGAGCTGTGGGAATGGAAGATTTCTCATCAAATCTTTACAAAACAATTACCAAGGAAGGAGAAAAGACAGATATTTGCTGTATTATAGAATGAAAACTGTAAGGCTCAGGTAAGAAAACAGGAAATAAAACAAACCAAAAAAACCACCAGGTAATATGCAAGATCTGGAAAGGAAAAGTGCAGTCATCAGTGGAAATCAAGAAAAAGATAATTGAAAAATTCAGAGAAAACATGATGAGAAGGCCAATTTTAAAAACAGCGCTGTGTAGCATATTTAATATTTATTTATTTAGTCTTGGTTTTAAAGTACTTTGGTTTTAAAGCCTGTCAGAACAATCTCCCACTGCTGGAAAAGAAGCATCCTTTGCATTAAAAAATTAATTAATTTTTTAAATATTTGTCACAATTTTTTTTGTGTTATCTAAGTGATTGACTTCTTGCATTAAAATATAAATACCTACTCAGTGATGTATTGCATCTCCTTTGTCTTTCTATTTGTTCCACACAGAACATTTTGCACAGAAAACAATACCACGTCAATAAAGGTTTTATGTACACACACTCTCCCTCCTCCATTTCATTTGCAACAGTGCGAAATTTTTTTTGCTATATTCTGCAAATACACGGACTATTGTACAAAATTGATACTTTAGCCTTTTCAGCGTTCTCTTCAGGATAGGCAAGTCCAGGGCCTCTGCAGATACATTATGAAATGATTGATTCTGCAAGAGTATGCCTTGGTACTTTTCAACATTCTAATGATACAAAAATAAATTGAGTTTGGAAATTTCCATCATTCTTCTCTCTTTTCTCTCTAAGGAGAACATGTTACACATTTTTTTTTTCTCTCAAAGGAAAAAAAAAGCAATCACACTTCAGCCATTAATGTTCTCACTGAAATTGCAAAGCATCATACTAAATGTACCAGCATGCCTCTGACATATAAGAGCACCTATTCACCAGTGTAATGGAAAAAGTTAGTGATTACATATACTGAAGTGATTGAGCCAACAACGACTCTAATGAAAGGAAAAAACCTTGATTAATAACAAGTGCCACTAAAAGAACAGATTGTTTTTTAAGGAATGAATCACACAAAGTAGTAATGCATTGTGTCCTTATCCATTGGCTGGGAATTGGTAAGGGAAAGAATACAAAGACAAACGTCTGAAGATCAGCAACACTTTTGCTAGAAGGATTTAAGAATGAATTTCTGCCTTCTTCCCATGTGCAGATGTATGGGAGCAGGTATTTCACAATCATATGTTTCTGGAAATCTCTTCATGTTAACTATGCTGCTCTTTTAATGGTTTGTACTTTGTGTTAAGTTGAGGAGGATGCAGGTGGTTCTACTGCAGAGCACTGCTTTTGTATTTTAAGTCAGCATATTATTTCTATAAATCAAATACTGTGCCTTCTTAAACCCTGAAATGTGCACACACCCCTATTTGAATAATTTAAATTCAGTATCACACAAGGCAGGAAAACCTTTTCATCATTAGAGAAGGGGAAACTCCAAGGGATACAACACACGTCTTAGGGGAATGACCAACATTTACATGCAAGGAATGCTGAAAAGCAAAGAAAACATATCAGATTTTAAATGAATCAATTATTATGGTTCCATAAACCTTTTCTACATTTATTGAGATATCTTGTTTTTTCTAAAAGTGAAAATGTACTGATTTAAAAAACAATCATAAAACACTCTCATACCTCAGCTGTGCCGGTTATCTCGTGATGCCATTGAAAGATTTGTACCAGGTAAAGCCTGAGAGCTGCCCAAACAAGAAAATCCCATGCAACTGGTAAAATTCTATACAGCCATCAATAGAAGACTGTTAGGCATCTTGTAAATCAGCTGCTTGTTATTTATAGTAAATACTGACGAAAAGAATTGGAGAAAAATTTTCAGTCAAAAAAAAGGAAGCAATTTTAAAAGAAAACCCTGAACCCTGAATATTTTTTCCTCTGCTTTCTAAATAAGAAAAAAAATTATTTGAGGCAATGTCTGAATCAGAAGTGATAGTTTTGGAGAAAATAGTGTTTAATGTAGTACATAGATCAGCTTTGTAAAAAACGTTTTAGAAGCCACCAGATCTTACTCCAAAATAACTTTGCTATTTTATCATAAAATTGTTGATCATTACTGATGGATACTCCCTAGCCAGATTTAACAGCTACCCACGTAAGACTGACAGCACACAGACATAAGACACCAGTTTTCTGTGAAAGCAAGGGATTAAATACACTTCCTCTCCCACATAACTTCAGAGAGATCCAGGAACTACAGCCACTACCAGCAGCAATTCCACCATTCCCAGCAGTTTCAACCTGACAGTGCTGAACATCAAACACAAGCCTCACCTACACATTCTTGCGCCAGTTCTCCCGCATTTACCCACTATGGCAGCAGCATAAACCAAAGCAAATGCTGCTGAAGTTTAGTTCTTGGTCAAAATGGGAATTTGTGCTTGAGCACTATTTTGTGCAATCAATGCACTGCACCTTCACTTAAAAATACAATCAAAATAGGAGTTTTCCTCCCACTCCTTTCTCCTAAAACTTACGAAGCAGATGGGCTGTTCACACATTCACACATGTAGTAGAAACTCTGATAGCCACCAGGAGGTCTGGCTTCACCAGCAGCAGAGTGTAATGGAAAATCAGCTGTGCTGTTACAGTGTGCAGTTCTGGGTATGGACTTAATCAACCCATTCCATTGCTTCCAATTTTCATCAATTTTTCACTTGTTACAGTGCTTACATGAAATCATCATAGCTGGAATGACATATTTGATGCAAATTTGTTTTTAATCTTCTCTGTGAAGCAAACAGATCTACCTTCTTAAGAACTACAATCCTAATTCTCTTTAGCAATATCGCTAACTAGATATTGGCTTTTTTTTCTGAAAACATCGAGATTTGTTACTCTGCAGCAAATTGTTTCAGACACAATGTCAGAGTATTGCAGCTTGAGAAACCTGCTTGTTGAAAACAAGAAAAAATCTGAACAGAGATAAAAATAAATAGTCCTTCCTACTGATTGCCACTGCTATAAAACCCCCATTTTCAAACCAGTATCTACACACTTCTTGTGGGGTCAATAGTAATTTATGTTTTAAGTGTACATGAAGCAGCTGAAATTAGTAATGGAATAATAAAGAATTTGGGAAACTGCAAACTGTACTTTTCAAATGTGACAGGCTTTGCCTTTTCAGCATGCTTGTGTATTCTGGCTCTGAATCAGCAGAACACTTAAGTAAATGTCTCAATAGGATAATTATGCCAATAAGTATAGAAGTCATTCCATTGATTTTAGTGGTGTGACTCAAATCTAAGTGCCTACATATTCCAGTATTTTTCTGCATAGTGACCTTTAGCAATTATCTAAACAGAAACACTTCCTTCTGTGTTTTTAGTTATTCCTGACCTCAAACAGAAGCTTTTTATTCCACAGATATCTCCATATTTTATTTTCGAAACAAGGTAGTAGGCTTCCTTTCACTGTTTAAAACTGAGCTTCTTGCTGTTGCCATAAGACAGATCAGTAGGTTCAATAGAATAGAAATAGGAATTGGGCATAATCCATACTGATGACGCTGTATTATTAATAAATTACCTACTATGAACTTTCCATGAATTATTAAAGCAAATAAATTCTATTTTAAAGTGTTATAGATACTAGATAATTTATAAATATGGGATCATTGAATTATATTTCAATCTTTCCCCCAGTCTCTGTCTGTACTTCTATTTCTGGATGACTTTGAAAATGTCCATCCAGCATTATTTGGTATGACTGTCCATACATGAACTTGAATGTCACTTGCAGAGCCAAGCCTGCTCTGTATCTGACATCCTGCAGGAACCATCAAAGGACAGTGGCTTGTCCAGAATCTGCTCTTTGCCAGGAAGAAGTTCTTTGCAGCACACTCTCTAAGAGAACATACTCACCCCTTCCAACACTTGGAACAAATCCTGTCCCTTGCTCCTGGATAGTGAACTGTAATTGTATTTTAAAGAGACTGAGAAGGAAAAAAAAAAAACCCAACTAAGTGGGGAAGACTACATCAAGTGCTCAAACAGCCTGCACTGACAAGTAACCTGTCTTCTAGAAGTTCACTTTGCTCTCTCACAGCTGATGGCTCCCAGCAGTTCTGCCATCAGATTTCTGGAAGAGAATCTCCAAGTGCTCTGAGTAAGGAATGACTGCAGACATGCCCTACCTAAGGCAAATTTGGGGGTGGCAGAGCACTGAGAAAGGCATGGCTAAGTGCCCAGCATGCTGATGTCAGAGTGCTGCTGCCTGAGCCCTGGTGAGATGCACTGAGACAGGTTTGAAATTTCCATTCCTAGTTATACAGCTGGCCTGCACATAGGCAGAGATCCACTGGACAAGCTGTGCTGAAACTGCAAATTTTACACATCCCACTGATGAAAGGCAAGAGCTGGGTGACTGTAGCATGTCTGTACCTACCCAGTTGAAAGCAAGAATCTTCCTGACACTGAGGATTTGAGAGAACAGTTTTTTTCCAAGGGGATTTCTGAAGGAGTCAGGGGGAGTAATGCCCTGAAAAATCTAGTTTTCCCCAAGCTGCTGTCCCTAAACTTCTTGACACTACAAGAAACAAGCCATGCTGCTAAAACAGTTTTGATATATTCAGTATTTTTATCTCATTATATAAATTTCTTTTTACATGCAAAATCTTCTTAAATTAAGGAATAAAAAATAAAGAGACAAGTTGATTGCATTGAAATTATCTATTTTTCTAGCAAATACAATCCTGCTGGCTGTGGTTCAGATAGAAATCAAAATAAATCTGCAGTAATTAAATTAAGAGCTTACACATGCTGTCTTGGTTTGGTTTTGCACAGTTTCTTCCCATAGCTGACACCCTTTTATAATTTTGGAGTTTTTTAGCTGGAATTAACATGTATGACAATGAATGGTGCCACCAAGACAGTGTTACCACTGTTCTGGCTTTCTTACCTACGTAAGTCCTGGCCTGCTGCACCTATTCTTTTTTAATCCAAGTATTGAGCTACTTGGGTTAAACAAAAAAAATACATTACTTTGACATGACTACAGTTGTAGGTTTAAGATTTGGAAGAATGCGTACCAGGGATTAGATGAGATCAGTCTACTTACACAAAATTTTATCTAAGTCTCTAGAGACAGAACGTTAGTATACTAAGCTACCTGAACGCTATGTAACATTTAAAATCCAAGAAAATCTCAAAATAATTTTTCTGGGAATATAGAGAGTTACAGTAGAGGTTGCTGCAAGAAAAGAGCTTGCTGCTTATAATATTATTTCTGGTATTACTATTAGCTGTTAGAAAAATGATTGGTACAATTATTTCTATTATTACCACACCATTACGTGTAGTCTTTAGTGAAGTGCAGCTTGGAGAGCAGTATTGTAGAAGTCATGTACTACTGAGAGCAGCATGAATGCTGTGCATGGTCTCACAGCCCCGACACGAGAGTGCAGGGAGTTCAGACATGGGCACAAACACTCTTGGGAGTTTGAGAAAAAGATCTAGAAACTACCATCTTGCTGCAAGCCTTGGTAGAATTTCATTGGGATAAAAGTCACTTTTGAGCTCTTGTGCCTAGCATGATTTGAATTCCTCTAGTGCCTTGATATTTGTAGCCTCACTGTTCACTGACAGCCTAAGGAGGGAGACTCAGTGCTGATTTCCTTCTAAACAAGGCACCAAAGTGTTCAGCTCCAGCAGCAATCCCATGCCCTGGGAGCTGCTGTTTGGTGTCACAGCCCTCCCTTCTGCTGGAAAGCATTAACAGCCAGAAGGTGAAAAGAACATGATTATGGTTTTGGAAGTATAACTGAAATTGTCAGGCAGAATATATATATTTAATCACTTGCTGCCTTTTTGATGCTAGCAAAATGTATCACAGAAGGTACAATCCTTCTAATGCTAGCAAAAGCGCGTGCTAGTATTATTTATACTATATAGTGATCAGCTTTATTTACTCCAAAAAATGCTTTATATATAAAATTATGGCCTACAGGCAGAAAACCAAAAATATAATAATATTGAGTATCTCTGGCCATTGGCTAGCATTATCTTTTGAATTATTCATTTTATCTTTCCTGTTACTGATTCACTGGTTTACAGATGTTCGAAGAACCACAAAACATCTCTACCACATGTGCTTTTGGAAGCCTAAATACAGACAGATGATTAAGCCAACTTAATACATCAGTGATTTGTAAAATAATACTTTAAAGATTGTAAAATAATTTGAACTGCATAAACATACATTTATCTTAAAGGACAGAGCTCTGGAATATTGCAAGAAACTGTCTCTGTGGTGCATTGCTGAAAAATTGCATTGCTGGAATTCTACAACAACTTCATTTTTTTATTTTATGTACATAACTAAAGGAATAATGAAATTTCACTGCTAGATAATTCAGGATTTCTCCAAGAAGTGCTTTTATTCTTCCCTTTAAAACTATTTCTTGATGTTAGAAGTAGAAACAAGGAGAGTTCATGAGATCACAATTCAAATGGTAGTGTACATTTACATATGATTTATAGTACTGGACCCTGTGAAAAAAATCACCTTTACATCATAGATTTCCATTAATATCAAAACGAGGTTTTGTTACACAAAAGACTAAGGAATGAAGTGTACTATTGTCTGCTTTGTTATCTCTGTAAGTTACATTGACTCTGTAGTCCTTTCTTGGAATTACTATGAAGTAAATTGCTAATGGATTGTGAAGGGAAAGTTGCACTGAGGTTCCATTTCAGTGAGACAAGTTGATGTCACACAAGCATCACAATTTGGCAAGCACAATCTGACACTTGATAATTCAGTAGTTACTGCCCTACATTAAGCCATCATAGTTAGGTATAGCAAATTATAATCAAAAAGTTTGTTATCATACAGAATACACTGTAAAACTGAAACAAGATATTTATGCAATAATGGAGGAGGGAGGAAGAACGAAAAATAATAATAAAATGCCTGTCAAAGTCAGAGAAGACTGCTATTTGACACTTGAATTGCTGACTATTCCTCTTTATTGCTAATTTGCAATTGGGTCTAAACTTTCAACTGTGTAAAACTGATTGAACATTGAACACAGTCATTCTAAGAGAGTTTCTATACTCCAACAAGGTGAATACTGCTATTAGGAAGTGTTGTTATTGTTTTTTTTTCCTTCTTATTCTTCAGATTTCAAAATTTAGCTCAAGCTATTAAAAAGCTCAAGATAGACCAGAGCTCTGATGGAATAATGAAAGATTATCTTCAAAAAGTGGAGTCCAGAGATTGGAAACTGTGACCCATGAGCATTTTTTGAAACTAAACTCCATGGATGTCCAAGAGGGTCCACAAAAAAGGGAGGCCATCAAAAGAATGGCTTGTTTCCACTGTCATAGCATAGCTGTTACTTACTTTTAGCTTAGGTTAAGTTTTCTAGAAATAAATGCTCACAGAGATTCAGGAGGTTACTGTAATGTGTTATTAATGTTTGTAAATTGCTCTCATAACCTTTAATAAAAGTGAAAAGGACAGTGTTGTTGCCAAGTATTTTTCATTGGTTGCCTGGACATTCCCAGCAGTCACTCTCCTGTTTCACTATGGCAATATTAATAGAGAATCTCTGATATGGGAACAGCAGAAATGAATGCTTAAGATCCTCAGAGCAAACCATCCACTGTAGGGATGTAATCTCAAGCATTTCAAACGGTGCTATATCTAGAATAGAAGCTGCAAAGCATGCTTTATCTTTTATGGCATATAAATCCACATATGTCTTGAAAGTATGAATACCCCAAAGATCCATTACACAAATTGTCCAGGAAACCACATTTCATCTTGAAGGCCTGTAACCCTATCAAGACTTTGCAGTGGTGAGAAGCCACATGTTGACAGATATTTCATGTGCTTAAGAACTTCCCTGATTGTACAAGCTAACAGGAATTTATGAAATCACAGCATAAGACCCAGTTTATGAGGGTGATGTCTTATCACACACCTAGTACACTTAAGAACACAGATAAATCACACTCTTTCATCCATAGCATAAGGTTTGTTAGTGCTCAGTAAGCACAATAAGCTGCTCTGCAAGCAAAGCAGATATTTTTCTGTGTTTACAGTTGAAACTGCAAATATAATAAACCATAAACATGATCCCAGCCAACCACAAGCGTGACAATGGTGTTTGGTTTTAAACACAGAAATTATAAGCTGAAAGTAAATGTTGCTCTGGCTGCAGGACAGGTTTTCACATCCAATACCAGCATCTTCCAAGCAGACAGGATAAACGTACCACGAGGACGAGGGAGATATTCAGAGCACACAAGGAGGAAGCCTGTCTGATTCCCTGAGCAGAGCCCTGGAAATTCCCTGCATTCACACATTTTCACTGTTGACCCTCACATCTTGGAAAGGGGCAGATTCTGACTAAAATGCCTCTCCCAAACTTGGCACATTTATTAGGTCTCTTTCTGTTGCAGAATCTTCCAGAGAAGCTCACAAAGTGGCCTTCCCTTAGCCAGGGCATTTTCAATATCCTTTTTTTGACTGCAAAGCCATGTATTTTCACTAGAATGTTAGAACAATTTAAATTCAAAATTCCACCTTCATGTTAATATCAGTCATTGGGCCAAAAAATCACTTATGTCAGTGAATGAGTTTAAAATTACTGGGGGTACAGACACTCAGACATCCCAGATACAACATTGCAATCATTTAAGTCTTGATTTTGTTTCAAACCACAACAAAACCAACTGTGTTCAGTATCAGTAGGGGTCCCAATTAAACTGCATACTTAGTTAGCACATAACTCATTTTAGGCACCATTTCAGTGTAAGTTTTTTTTAATGTCATCTGCACTAATCAGAAGATAATTATGTTTTTAAGAAGCTAATAATTACAAAGATTATCTGTTTTAAGTTGTTAACATGCCTCACCAGCACATTAAGAAGCAGGATGGTTTGGAGAGTAAAAAAGGCAATTTTTCTTAAACAAGGCAATATAAGATAATATTTTAAAAAATAAATTTGAGATGTTTATCTATTGAAAGAAGAGCTTTGAAATGCAATTATGAGGAATGGAAAGAAAATTGAAGAGCAACAGACAAATCAAGTGTGCTTTATATTCAAATCCTATTAAGAGTAGTTAAATTGAAGCTTAATTAATTTTTTTGAAGATGGACCCTGTCGGTAACTGATTCTATACAAGCATCCCATCTTGCTTCCACAAGCAATGGTAGGGAGCAATTTTTGTTAAATTATACAAATGTTTGTGGTTTCATCATCTTTTTAGTCTCAGAGACCAATACCATGAGAAATTTAAACAGACATGAGGTGGTAGATGGGCAACTGAGAAGACAACTGTGCTGTAAGACACAGCAAGACAGGATTCAGAAACCTGGAAGTTATTTGGCAAACTTAAAGGATTTAGATAGCAAAGCCAACAATCTACACATGTAAAAATAATTTCTGATAGAAGTTCTAGGACATACTTCAGGAATGCTTCTATCAGTGAGCCATTTCCATCATCAGCTCTGGATGTGGAGGGACAACTCCCCTCAGCAACAAATGTGCTTTAAAAACACACCTACTGAACCCAGTTTTACTTATTGCTGACAAATACCACTAGCAATTTTCTGCCTGGCCTATGGCTTTCCATGGTCTGATGATTAAACATTTTTTCCCAGCTACTTAATAACCCCCTTTACACAGCTTGAAAAGCAAAACTATAAATAGCATCCTTGAGAGAGACCCTAGAGAAGATGTGTGGTTAACACTCCCAAACCAAATACATGATATTTTATGTTGAAAAGGGGAGAGGGCAACAAACTTTCTAACCTGCTGGTTTTCATATAAAGACCCTGAGGTGAAAGCATATTAAGGAGCCGCTGAGCCTGCTCTGCACCAGCTAATATTAGTTTGAACTTGACCCTGGGAAGGGATGTGAGCATGCAGAAAAAATGAGCGGGCAAAAAAAGAAAAAAAGAACTGAGATCCTAATATTGTCTCTTGTGCATGTCAGCAGTGGCTGCAGGGGTGGCCACTGCAAGCTATACTTTTGCAACTCAGGAAAGGTTTATATTTTTCAAACCATATCTGCCTTACATCCTTAGCCTGTCAAGGCTAAATCACTTTACTACTCTTCTCTGTCACCTCTAGTTATGCCTGCCTTGCTGTATGTTGTTGGAATCCTAAGTGACATAGCAAAAGTCAATTCCAGGTATTTTGGACAGATCTATTATCAACAACAAAGGATAGTACGGATCTAAGTACTGAAACAGTTTAAGCCTTTTACCCAGTGTTGCATTATGCACATTTGAAGAACGTAAATCAAGATTGACCCAAAAGTGAATTTTAAATGACTTCCGAAATGTTAATTATAGTAAACTGTTCAGTATTAACATGTCAAACAATCTTACAGAGGACTCAGTAGTACAGAGAAGTACACTTAGCAACTACTCCTATCACTCATTTGTGTCCTGTGGCTACATCAACAGTAAATCTCTTAAACGCAAACAAAACCCTCAGTGTGTGCAAGGACATACTGGTATGTCAGTACATACAGATTCTTTACAATTAACATGCCTAACATGAACACATTTAGTGCTCAACAAATAATTTTTTAATGTCATTGATCCTGGATTTTTTAAAGCTACTTTCTGTTCCTTTGACAGATTTGCTATTCTGCATTTCATTACTTTTTCTCCTTACCTCGTTCTTTTCTTTTAGATAAGTGATGAGGCCTTCGAAAAAGATTAAGTACTGGCAGGCAAAGCAATGGCCCAAACACAGATTTAATTGGAACCTCAAATCCTGTGAAAAAAAAAAAAAAAAAAAAATTAAACCATTAATAATTTAATTTTACTAGCAGACAGTGAGTTCATGTATCTTGTTTTAGGTAGCTTCCACTACACTTCTTTGTATTTGATTTCAGTAGGCATACAGCCTGCTAGTCAAACCATGTTTGAAAAATAATCATTAACAGAATATTTCAGGGGGGTGTGCACAGCTGCTAACACAAGCTGATGGGGTTAGTTCTCATCTGGAGAAGTCGTCCACTGATGATTGGTAATGTCAGAATTTACTTGATTTCAGCTTTAAGTTCAAAAAGCACTTTTTTCTGAAAAACTTAAGAATCCTCCCATGGTGTAGCATTCAAAATGCTATTTCTTTATGCTGCTCTTTGCCCCATGAACACGTGACAGAGTACAACCATTATACAGCAACATGACTCAAATGCAACCAAGTCATAATGCTAAACAACTCATGCTTCAAGACAAAAGATACTGAAAGAAATTTCATTTCTTTCAAGATTTGAAAGGGCTCTAAACATAAAAACCTCCATAAAAGTAAACCATAAAAGCAATTTTTTAGAGAGTCAGAGGTCATAAATTGTAGTATTGGGCAAGCGACAACCAAATAACCAACAAAATAAAGCAACCCAGAGTATGAGTGACTTGCTTATTTCTGCAAATAAGATATTTTCACATTAGTAATTTTTATTCAGACATACAGTACAAAATATCTCAGGTGTATCACAGAACATCTCTAATATTTTGTCAGAGAATCACGCTTTATATTTCAAAAGACCATAAGACCAGACTCTTACACAGTACGTGACATTAATACAATTATTTCAATGGACCAGGAATAACTTCCCATGTAACCAATCTGACCAGCAGAGCTATAATTTTCCAAGCTCTCAAAGCTACATTGGGGAGGAGGCTTGTTCCATTTTCCTACTTTGCTGTTATTGCACAACAAGTCTATATAAATTTAATTTGGGATTACAATCAGATTTATGTACCATGACCTCAGTCACACTAGGCCACTAGAATTCTGTAAACATTCTGTAGTAGGCAAGGAGTTATCATTAAGCGTGTTCAATTATATACATAGTTATTATTTAATGTGGCAAATATATCCAAAGCCTTTACAGAAAGTGGCATTTCAAACTGCTGTAAGACCATCATGCAAAAGCTCCTTGCATGATGATAGCTTCAATGGATGTTGGATTCATTTTTTATTGTTTGTTGATTGAGTGCTCCAAGATGCTATGTGGGTTTTAGAGACTAAACATGTCTATGACTATGACAGCAATATTTTTCATTAAAGGTAATTTTCTGGAGAACAAATTTACTGCAATGTCTCTCTAAGCATCACATCAGAAGCATTTTTTGGAATGAAGAGGTAATCTGTGGTCAAGATGATGATAATAGAAATGTTCCATGCTCAGATTATCTTGCACATCATTTCCTTTCCAGAACTGATTAGCTAAAAGGCACAACAACGAATGTGTGACAGTCTGCTTGCAAAGCTGCTGCAGAGGGAAAGCAGAGGCAGATTCTTTGCATGGCACAGAGACTATGTCAACAAAACCTGCAATGACAAGATGAGATCTCTGTGCATGGTCCCCATCTGCCCCATTATGCTCTCCCAGAAGCCCGGGGATCACAGCACAGAAGCACAGAGAGGCTGTGCCAGAGCCAGAGTACAGCAGCTGATGAGGCAGGGCTGGTACCCACCCCATCCAGGCAAACCTGAGCTCAGGCATTCAGCTCAGTGTCTGCATCCTGCACCCTCTGTTTCCAGTGGCTCCTGTGTTAGCAAGATCTTTTCTACTGCCCAGGTATGTCCACCTTGCCTCAGCCTGCAAGGTAACGCAGAGGACACAGCTGATGTCACTTCATTAAGTGCAAAGGCACCTAAAGAAAGGCTGGCAGGAGCACTGGGAATTTTAACAGAGCTGGAACCCAAAGTAGAAGCAGGCCACCCTGTCAGCTACAAGGCTGAACTCCAAGCATTCAGCTAAGGACATATCTGTGGATTTCTGACGTACCACAGAGAGAAAGCAACAATGCTCAGCACTGGCAATTCAGCCTCAGATATTTTTAGAGGTTTATGACTGTCTTTTCTCCTGAAATTCAGAAATGAGCTTGAGGGGAAAACAGGCTATTTGCACCTGAAAACAATTCTTGGTCCAAATATCACTCTTTCACTTACTTCTCCATCAATAAATAATGTTAAATACAACTACTGTGCTTCCTGGTGCTCATTTCAAAAATGTCTTGCAAACTGCAAGCTCTCTAAGCAGCACTGCTCCCTTTAGCACAAAGAAACATTTGAGTCAGTCATTTAATACATAGCCATTCAAAGATATTACTGAAGTTTCACAGGAGGCAATTTTAGAGCCTGGTGTTCTAAATGGCATTCAGATACTGAGTCCCCACCTAATATATATGCACCTATGAAGCTATAAAATAACAAATACAAAAATAACAGCAGTCACAATAGACATCATTACACTTTTGTAGCAAAACCTGCCAGAAACAGGACAATAACCTATCCTGAGCAGTAAAAGCAGGACAGATCAGCTGCTAGGTCCCCCCTGAAAATATGGGAACCCTTGGGACATTCAGATGCTGTGCTGTATATGAGACAAAGGAACATAACAATCGGGATCCATAAGAACAGCAACTGAAAAAAAACCAACAAAATTGTTCAATAGCTTTACTATAAATATACTCACTGATGCTTCAGGCATAGAAAATTCAATAAAGTGGTGAACAAATCTCACAATGTCTTCAAATTAATTTACATTCACAGAAATGTCACAAAGATCATTTTGAGGGCAACTGACACTATCTAATTAACAAACTGAGCATTTATTTAGAGAGTGACTGCACTGATTGATTTACTGAAAACACATTCTGTACTGATTTAGCTGTTATATTACAACCACCTAACATTTGAACCTTTGAAAGTGTGCCACACCTAACCAAATTGCAATTTACTATGATATTAGATTTCTTATAAGTTTACCCTGCCATGATGAATATGTGCTTGGAGTGGAACAAGAGAAGAAATAACAGCATCTCCCCCACAGCCTGTATTTGTGAAAGAACACACTTGAAAGAAAGAGCATGCAAGAGCTTGACATGTCCTTGGGGTGTGATTAAAAGCTCATGAAATAAAATAATTCAAAGACGACAGCTCTGACTTTAACCACCACTAGGGACAAGAGATCTTTCACTTAAGACATGCCAGTCATTCACAAGTATAACTGAAATCATACAGAAAATGCATTTTAAAACCCAGTGATTTAGATACAAACCCCAAACCAGAAAGACCCTGTGGGTGACATAAAAATGCCACAAAGTTTAACAAGACTTTCATTTTTTCTAATAATATTAGGCCAAAATTTAAAAATGTACCTATTTTAAATTGATAGGATTGAATGATAAAGAAAACTTATATATATATATATATATATATATATATCGCCACATAGAATATGATTTTTTATTTGAGAAGAAGTCTTCTCCCCCAGGCTGTTTCCTATCCAGTGCCACATCTGGGCCATGCTAACTTGGCTCTGTAGCAATGGTCTGAGATTATTCAAAGCTATTGAGATTCATAACCTGCACTTTTTTACGTTTTATGTAGCACTGCCTTTTAAGTGGATGTATTTCATTAACCATATTCTTTCCTAAGCTTCAGAGTCTGTTCCATTTCTGTGAATTCCCTTTATTTCCTTTTTGACAGTTCTACATTTAACTGCCTACAGAGTTATAAAGCCAGCTGTAGCTCACATTATAATATATATATATATATGTGTCTGTATATATACACACACAATTTATATGAGCTCTCATCTAATCCAAAGTTATCTTCAACAATTTCTTTTTTAAAAGTAATGAGATTGACCCAGCACAAAACCACAGCATTTGAAACACGAAATATCTTGAACAGAAAACTGATGAAGTCTGGTTCAGAGCCTAATTTTTAGTTCCCAAGTAGTCCATGACTAAACTTTCCAAGTGTGAATGCTGATGTCATTTCTCTCCTGGTGCAATAGGTGGTGTTTAGGAAGAGCAGACACACACTGCAGCCTCACTGGAAAGAGGTATAGGGCTGCTCATAGGGGCTCCCCACCCAACCCTTGAAGGCTGATAACTAAACTGCTTTGAGGAGTGTCATGTTGTGGGAACTCACTGCCTTTCTGAGCTCTCTCTCTTCATGAAATGTGTTCCAAAATAGGTTCAAAGTTACCAGGGAAAAAACCAGCTAGATGTGAAGCATAAGCCTCCATTCCTTAGCAAAAAAGACCAAAAATATATTGCATCTTACACTTTTTCTTATTGTAATTAACAAACTAAAAGACCAATCAAATCAGAAAATTGCATTTAAACTGTGGGTTACAATGTGTTCAGTGGTGTGATGTCCTAATCCGCTTGAAGTTAACTAAATTCAGATGTTTACTTCAGCACAGTTAAATATTCAGAGGATAGAATTGCACAGCTCTTAGACACAGAGTCCCAGTGGGGTTCTAAATCATTCCAACACTTCTGAAAAAATCCCACCTTTTGGAGACACATCCCTGCTCTCAATTGCTGAGAGCCAGGAGGAGACTCTCTTTCTTTTGGAGGAGAGGTGTGATGTTCAGATTATGTCAGTGCTCACTGTTCTTGCAAATGCAGCTCAGTTATCAATATTGAGATACATGAATAGATCACCTTTGCTTCTCTTCAATATTAATTATGTTATCAGGCTTAAATTTGAATCAAAAGTCCAAGATGCTTTACCCTAATATTTAGAAAGCAGTCTCTTCACATAATAAGTTCTACAATTGATCTATTTATTCTCTATCTATTCTCAGAGTAGTATTTACTGTTTTTAAAGCCAAATCCTAGCTTTCATTTAGCGGCTGTGAGGTTTTTTTTTTTGTTACTGTTGAATTGTTTATAAAAATACAAAAGAAAACCGAAGATTTGTTGCATGCTTCCTTTTTTTGTTTGTATTTTTTGAAATTAGTTATAACAGTACTTTAGTATTAATAATAAGCCCATTAGTAACAAACCAAACTGATTAATAGACAGTGGGTTTGTCTTTATCAAGTATGAATGTCATATGAGGCTGTACAGAATAGTTCAAGTTCCATTTTCTAGTGTGGAGAATGTCATTATTTTGACAAGTTTAAATCTGTGTGGCTTCCTGACAGAAGAGAAGGCTTCAAACATAGGCTTTCTCCAGCAGAGAAGTGTTTAAAGACAAGAAATTTAACACTAATAAAGCAGTTAAAACTCTGAAAACATTTTTCCAATCCAAAAATTCTCGATTTCTTACACTTTCTTCTTCTCTCTTACCTTCTCTCTGGAAAGACCTGCCTTAATTTGTTCTGAAATCTTCTACACCATGTTTTAGGCCATGGTGTGTCTTCAGACTCAGTTTAAGGCACATTTTCATTGTGCTTAAGGATCTTTCCTCTTCTAATGCCACACCTAAGATTTCATATTAATTTTGCAGGCCAGACTAAAACTTGGCCCTTAGAACAGATTCAAAATTCAGGGTGCTAAACAAACATAGGTTGTGGTTTTTGAACACCCATCACTTTTCTACCAATATATTAAAGGCTGGCTGAAAGAAAAAAGAGGAGCAGTTTCTATTTGTGCACTCTTCCCTCAAAGAGCTTACATCCTTCTACCTTAGGTATATTTTCAAATCCTCTTACTATCAAAAACCAATTTATTTCAATAATAACCATTTAATTCAAATTTTTCTTAGGCTGCTTCAGAAAAATAAATTTCCAACAAATAAACAGATTTTCTTAGTATTCCCACTCTCTCTGTTATTTGCTGCTATGACAATCTAAACACATATTTATGCCAGTCCCTACGCAAAAGGTCTCAGCAATACCATGTAATTACTTAGTTAAGCTTCTAATTCATTTGTTGTTAGTTTTGTTCCTTTGAAATTCCCTCATTAAGTTATTGCAGGGAGCTGTGTTTGCACAGTAAAAGAGAAAAATACAAGCTCTTTATTGCATTCTTTTAATACCCCTTTTATCTTTAAACTAGCTAATTAGCATATTAATTACCTAGATATAGTAGACACAATCTTACAATTAACTGGGTACAACAATCTACTGATTTGTACTAACATCATCATAACGTCTTCACTTGCTCTGATATACTCTGTCAAATATTTCCAAAATTAAAACAACTGGTATTGGTAGACATGTACTAATGATAAGTATTTAAGTGAATGTTTGTGTACTTTGTCAAAAGCTTCCAGTCCTAACAAATAAATACACAAAGCTTATTAATTACATAAGAAGTGAAATTACATTTGCCAAATATATTAAAAGCTTATTCCTTCTTTATTTTTAAAATCAAAACTTCTATTTGTTTGATTTAGACCTAACTGCTCTTCTTGCCAACTTCCAAATTTCAGTGGAGATAATCTTCCTTTATATACCAGTAACAGCTCTGAATGAGAAAAACACCCTGTAAAATGAGTGAACAAAACCCCATTCCCTGCTTGGATTCAAAGTGCTGCTGAGGGCCAGTTTGGGTATTACCAGAAGCTCACAGAATATAAACTTGCCATTACTGCCCATGTCTGGCTTCTCTCCTGCTCATGTTCTTCATGTTCCATCTGCTATGGGTGTTATTACACCAAGAAATCTGTCCTTCTAAACCCCACCACTCGTTACTCTTACCCCCACTGCAAACCGTGCCTTGCAGAAAGGGCTGAGCTGGGAGCAGACACTCCAGGTGAGGCTATTTCAGAACAAACTAGGTCAGTAATCAATTCACAATAGAACAAATTCTGGTTCACAGTGAAATAAAAAATATTTTGCACTTGCAGCTTAAGTAGACTACAGTTTGGTCCAGAATGGTCAAAATATATCAGTCAATAAATTTCTGATGGCAATTTCAGCCTAAGTGCCTACACCACCAAGTATGATTGATCTACTGGAGCGATAATATTACATTTTCTGTAGCTGAGCATTTTGCAATACAAAGAATTAATTTTAATGCAACATTCCAGTAATGCCCTCATAAAACTATGGTAGCTGAGAGGTATGTTTTCACATGAATTGAAAGGGACACAAATATTTATAGCACAAGCCTGAGAGTGTGAATACAAAATGAGTATCTGAATAGTCATGCACTGACTCCAACAAGTTTATTGGAAGACTGAGGGTTCCATGGGTGACTACACTGGCAAGTTCTCCTCTACTGCAGTTGTTCCTGACAGCTCCAGTGCACAAAAAGCCCTGTCCCTGTATAGTGTGGTAAGTGCCAGCCCACTCTGCAGTACTCCTTTCCTCTCACTATCCTATAACTCTCCTCAAGTCCTCTGAGCTAGGGCAAAAATCCAAGGCAATTAAAAAAATAAAAATATTAATGACAGGCTGACCACTTATATTTCTATTATTGCAACAGCCTATTGATGTTAACAAGCATTTATGAAGTCACATATATGAGACAACAGTATTTCAAGATTGCTGTAGACTTGTGGGAATGTACAGAATGTACATTATATTTTTTATTTCAGAAATCTATCAGATCTGGACATTTTATATTCAGTTTCATTTAGACATTGATGTATCAGATGATTTAGAGTGTATATGCTTCACATTTGTTTGAAATATCTCTGACAAGTAGATATTTTTGAATTAGTGATCTAAAGATTTTTTTTTTGATGATATAATTATGAGCTGGAGGCTGAATTTTTAGAAGTGAATTTGGTGGTAGATTTGCAATTCAAAGAAGTTACTTAAATTAACAAAAATGCCCTAAAAGAACAGCTGTCTACCTGACTGATCCAAGAAAATGAACACTGAAAATAAACAGCTGCCCCATGGAAGACTATGTGATAAAACTAATCACCCTTTGCATAATGTATTTTTTTCCCCCTGTGCTTATTAAAGACCTGGTGAACCTTCAAAGCTATAAATATTTAAATGCTACAGACATCCCAGACATGTGAGTTCAAATGAAAATAGGATTTCAGTAGCCTGACTAGAGCAAAACTGGATCTCTTAAAGAAACCAGTTCTGAATGTTATATGACACCCCAAAACATGCCTTAATTTTTTTTTCAAATGCTTTGTTTTGTTATGCCAACAAATTCTTTTTACAAGGACCTTTTTTTTCTGAAATCTCAATGTTCTCCATACAAGACTCAGTGTCTGGACAAAGGATACAGTTCCACTAATGTCATCACAGCAACATATTAAAGAGAGCAAAAAAAAAAAAAAAAAAGAACCAGAACATGTATAAGGTTAGTAGGATAAATATCCCTGGGTGCTATATTTTATCATAGATCCTCCAAAATCAAGTCACTAAAATCAACCAAGTAATGACATTATTCAGTAGTTGAGATGTTTCAGCCATGTATTTGTCACTTTCAAAAAGCTAGACGAAAGCAGAGATAGAAGCAGGCGTGCATCAAAATAATTTCAGAGTTCAAAGCAAGGGATTCAGCTGCAGGTATTTTCACAGCACTGAGGACTCAGCAGTCATGACCCAGAGTAAGACACTGGATGGAGTCCTGATGGTGAGAAACTGCTGTGTGACAAATGAAACAAAAAGTTTCAAACCAAATTGATTTCCCTCTTTTCATGTCCATGCAGTGAGGGAAGGTGGGCCATCCTTTCCTTTGGGCCTTTTTTTGCTCTCCAGCCATTCTCAGAGGCTTCTACCATTCACATATTCCCCAGAATACACCATTTTCTCCCCAGTTCCTGAGCCACAGATCCTACTGGGATTCCAAAACTAATGCCAACAAATTCAGTTACAGCAACGGACATAAGAGAGAGCATTGAAAGCAAAGCTAAGCCATCTAGCCATCATTTGTCATGCCTTGGGGGTATTAAGTATGGCCTAGTCTGATTTATGGGGAAATCCATAGTGCTCTGATAGCCTCCTTAGGGAACCATAATTTGGGATGCTGCCACTGGTCCTGAAGCAGCCAGAAAGCTGTGATGGCTGTGGATGTGATCTCTGCCCTGATGTGCCCTCGGTAAACCCTTTAAGTTTTAGCCATCACAACAGTCCCAACAGTTTGCAGGGCTTTTTCCTAAAAGCTTTCCAGCTTGCAGGCTTCCAGGTCCTGTCAGCCCTCCTGCCATGCTGCACAAGCTGCCAAATGACCACAGTGTTTTGTTCTCAAAAATGGAACAAGCCCTCTGTCTCAAGGGGCTCGGTGTCAGAATCAGGCCTAATACTCAGACATTTGTGCAACGCTCAGCCCCTACAGAGTCAGCCAGCATGTGTGTGATTTGTCAGACTGAGCATTTTACTTATATCCAGGAACAGATCTTTATCAGAACTACCCACAAACAGCTGCAGGATCCATTGGGCAGAAAGGCTGTGATAAGCAAATCTAGAATATTTACTGTACTTCAGTTACTAAACCAGAGAGCTTCAATTTATGCTCATTTATTAGGATGAAGACCTGCCTATTATCAAATCAGCTCACTGCCTCTTTCAAATCCAACCATTAAAAAGCAATTATTGTTGTCACCTGCCCAGGTGCACAGATTGAGGAGCATGCAAGAAACAGTCTTCTTTCTGACGATGCCATGAGTGCAGTGCTTTCAGACTAAACCCTACAAAAAGCCAGGAAAGTGGGTAGAGATGTTTCAATCAGTCAGCAGAAGTGGTAGCCTGGAAAGAAGAGCACAAAATGTACCTTACAACAGCCTTGGCCTTGAGGGCTCTAACAGACATTTGTCTTTTTTTGAGGCACGTCTTTTCTTCCCTTTACCCCTCCAAAAACCATGCTGAGAAGTTCCACTCTTGGTAAAGTCAGTAGAAGATTTCCACTGATTTTAATGAGACCTGGAGCACATGGGCTCTCACTGAGGACAGCATTTCTTTCTTTTCTATTTTAATTCAAAATTTCCTTACACAGGCTGCCTGAATGGATGCAAAGAAGATTAACAATAATATTCCAAACTAGTTTAAAAAAAATATTTATTCTAAAATGTCTCAGCACATGCTCAGATGTTATGAATATTCAGTACAGCCCGCCTCAGCAGACATTCTTTGCAAGACTATTTTTACTAAAAGACATTTTGATATGACATATAGAAAAGATAAGACTTTTTATACAAAAGAGGATTCACTGGAAATACTTCCTAATGAAATTTTTATGCTATGTAAGCTAGCCTGCCTGCACTCTTTTGGATTATCCTCCATGGTCCGCTACAATACATTCCACAATACAGCATGTTAAAAGAAGGACCAATCTGGTCAGTTCTTGAGTCTTTGTATATTAATATGCTACTACAAACAGAGGATGACCCAGGAATATCTCAAGAGTAAAACACTTGAACAACACACCCTCACTGTGCTATCAAATCTATTACACATTCCTTAAAATTAATAATAAAAATAGATTTTAAAAGACCAATTATAAACTAGCACAAGAGAAAAGCATTTTAAATAGCTCATGCTAATTGTGTTTATCTCAGTGTGAAGCCATGTCAAAGAGCCTGCAGCAAATGTATTTTGTTAAAAGTACCACTTGCACAGCAGGCGTTAAACATTAGAAAGCAAGCTTGTCATTAGTGGGCTACAGCAGAAAAGGCTACTAAAACTCAGCTAAATTATTAATATTGTATCTTAAAGATGTCAGATGGAGAATTAAACTCCTTTTACACAGCACATGATTTTGATGCTACTTTTTCTTCATGTTAGTCCATCAGTAATATCCCAGTTTATATAATCTGAGGGAGGACCAGAGGGCTCCCATGTGCCAACCTTGGTTTGCATTCCTCAGCGTGGGAAAGCTCCAATGCTCTCCTTTTACTTCTGGGGCTCATACATTTTATTTATGTGCTTATCAAATGGAGTTGATGGTTTTTTATTTTCTCAGGTTATTTATAAGGTTAATAAAGTATATCAAAGATAAGATTTTTTTTAAATTTACATCCACTGTGCTGTTTGAGACTCTTAGTATTTCTGCAGGTGCAGTTCCAGGCTGCTTATAAGCCAGTTTAACACTGAGCTGAAACTGAAGGGGACAATTCTCCTCTTTCATGCCAATCCATGTCTTCTGGAGAGATGAGTTAGTTGGCTTCTGAGATGAAGCATTATCTTTTTCAGGATTATTTTTCCATTGGATCAGTCATGCTACCAATATGGAAAAAAGAGAACTATGAAGAGCACCAAGGTGCAAGGTAGAAAACATTACTTTAGATGGTGATATGCCACCTTCCTTTAACATGAAATCACCAAGTCTGGTTTAAAGAGAAGGGCTGAAATTTGAAAAATACCACTGACTACTAAGAAGTGAGCAAAAGGAATATCTCAAGAGAAGAACTGAGCTACATATTGAATAGTCTATATGAAGGTTTTCTTGCTTTTGCAATCAATTCCTAACACCCCACCACGAACAAGCAATACGGAGACACAATGCAACACTTCTTCCTCTTGGTCTTTGAAATCTGACAGAGAATAAGAGGAGAAACATGAGATATCCCTTAGCAACACAGCTATGATGAGAAATTGTGTTTCCTTAAAACATGAAGAGACTCTCACCTCAGCAGGTTACACTCTCAAGCACCAGCTGCATGGGTCAGTGCTCACATTCATCTACCATGCTGAGAAGAGAACTTTAACGGTTTGAAGTTGATTTTGTTTATTTCATTTTTTCCTTACAGTACTTTACTCTCATTCTACAGATTACTTTTAGTCACAAAGGCATTCTGAGAGGACAATGCAAGCCCAAACACACAATCCTACCTAATTCCTATAGTTGAAAAGAAGACACCAAAGGTTAGGTGTTCTTATATCATCAAGGTTCATGAAGCAAAAGCTTTATGAAATAAATTAAGTATTTTATTCATAGATGTTATATCTGTAATGCATTTGGTATTGGCCCTTAGAAATTTTTTTTGTAAAATAGTTTCTAACTTCAGAGAAGATGAGATGAAAAGAAGTAAAATGAGGAAACTCATACTTGTGTCAGCAGAGTAGAAAAATGCTTTAGTATCAAACACAACTCAATTGCTTCCAGATTACAACAGGGGGAGGGAGAGAGCAGCTAAAATGTGGGTGTGCCTTCACTGCTGCCAGAGATCAAATGTGCTGCTCAGCATGCCTTGGGTGAAGGTGCTGTGAGAGACCAGCATGATTTTCTGCTAGTGGTCCTGAAGACTAAACCTGACACCAGTGAGATACTCTGGGAGTCCAGCCATCCTTTCTCCTCTACAGGAGGACCTAAAGGTCATCTACTTAGTACAGGTGTCTTGGGGAGCAAAGGAATGCACTCATTCCTGAATTTTAGGGTCTTACAGACTGAAATATTGCTCAGGCTGTTGTTTAAACATCAGTAGAAAGATGCAATAGGTCGGTCATTCAAGATCTGATGAAATATAGCATGCTTCTAAATATAAGCCAAATATATATTCTAAACATTTTTTTCTAAATAAGCCTAAGTTAAAAAATACTTCCTATTTCAGGCACCTCTTGACCTTGGCCCATGATGGAAACTCAAATTAGGACGACATATGTGCACAACCACAAGCCAGGTAGCAGCCCCCTTGCAGCCCTTTCTCTGCTAAATGAAGCTTAATGTCTTTCATTTTACTTATACAATCTTAATATCCAGGTTCCTGCCTATTTGAGGAATCACATTCTCCATAAAATATGGTATTAAGAAGAGTATTCAAGCCTGAAAGTCCTTTTCATTTGAGAGACTAATGTCAAGATATTATCCATCATACAAATCCAGATAACAATGCATTTCTTCTTTCTACTTTGGTGAAAAAATATAAGTTTCTGGTCATATAAGACAATACTGATTTCCTTAGAAAATGGGGAACTATGACATTCAGTTAAAAGAATGGATAAGGGTTAGAGGAATCAATTGAAAGAATACAATTGAGCTGCAGGGAGTTTTGTTACTTGATATTTTAGTCCAAAATTGAACTTAAATAAATAACTGAACAGCTTCCCAGCTAAGGCAACTTCCAGGAAGTTCTCTGGGAAAGTTGTCCTGAAAACTTCGACAGAGCCAAAATTTACACTAGATTGACTGCTTTCTGTGGCAGCGACATGGGGATGGCTCTGGGGAAGACCCACCAGGCAGATTGCTCCATGGCCAAAGAACCATGTGTCCAGGCTCTCCTGCAAATCCACACAGTCAAACCAAAATATGTTGAATTTTAAAAACAGCATCTCCTATCTATCTCTAGCCAGCAAATCCTGTTGCTATGGTTGCTTAGATTGAATTTTATATTTTCAATCATTGAACAAGATTTTTTTTCTTTGCTTTGTTTTCAGTTCTTTAGAGAGGTGTGGTTGGATTATTTCTATTTTAAAAATACACATCCAAAGAAATGTATTAATTAAAACATGGGAGAGCCAGCAGACTGCACAAAACTGACAGAATTGAAGAGTAAAGGAGATAAAGGTGAGTTTTCTTTGCTTAGCTCTATCTCACAGCTTAACCAACTCCTAACATGAATTACTATTAAAATGCTTCTCCTCCTTTCAGGCCCTAGTCAGACATCCTAATCATTTTATCCCCATTTTATTAAAAAATAAATATTAAAATATGTTTGTCATAGACATTCATCTCTCTGCCATTCCCCTACCCTGTTTTATATATGACTATTAGTATTTTTGACTGTAATAAATTCGAAGTACTTCAGTTTTTCATCCTTCTTGAGCAGTTTCTTCAACCGATGACTTTTATAGGGAGGATCCCAAGTGTTGGTATAAATGTTATAAGGTTGACAGATTAAGCCAAGAATAAATAAAACCAGTACATTACTGCAGCAGGGTTGCAGTCATTGTTGTGTGAAATGAGGTGGTCCCTGTGTTCTGAACTGCTTTAGGAGATTGCACACAGTCATTGCTCTGAGCACAGTCAAGACCCACTTAGCAACAGTATTTAGAAATGCTTAAATAAATTCCAAGAAGACCAAGACTTCACTGATGAGAGAGGTTGATTGCCTGTTTTTTAAGTATTTGGGGTCTATGCTTTTACCTTTAGAATGATGTACAAAAGTATTTGGATTAAAATGGAACAATACTTTCATCAACATTACCTCAAACAAGCACATGTAGTGCAATTGAAGACATTTAAGATATTTCTGCCCCACTTTTGAGTTCTTTGATACTTAAATTTGAAATTTGTGACCACAGACTATTCAACATGAACAGCAACCTCACCTGTGTTTACCTCTGCTGAGATAACCGAGGTAGCCCAGAGTACAATGGCACCACAGGACTGCTGGATCTTTGGAAGCTGACAAATGACCTCATCCCATGGACAACACATGAGCAAGAGATCAGATTTCATGACAGAGATTCAGCAGTCAATTTATTCTCACTTCATGGAATCCAATTTTCTTTCTTATTGTGCTAAATCAATGGCTCATGTTACAGAGCTTTATGCCATTTGCAGTGTCAGCTGGACTCCCCGCGCTTGTCTGGGAATGGGTTGCAATGGGATAAAGTTTAAGTCTCTCCTTCAATTAACAGTTAAGCACAAAGAAGAAAATCACTACAGGTATTAGCTCTTTAAATACAGACATTTTTCTGCAGTAATCAGCTCCTTTTTCCTTTTATTAATGACTAATATGGAGGTAGGGAATTTGGATGTAACATCTGTCAAACAGCGAGGTTCTGACCTACTTTGCTGCTATAATAAGGACAATATACCATCTATGAGGGCTTCAATAAAACATTGGTTTAACCAGAGTTTTTTGGAGGCAATAGTGACTGTCTTAAGTGACAGGAAATATTTTTTCATCCAGAAATTGATGAAAAATTAAAAAAAAAAAATCTTTAAGAAAATATTCTCAAGAGATGTTATGAAAGGTAGAATAAATCAGGATCTACAATAATTTTCCAAAATACTTATTTGCCAAAAAGAGGTAGAAAACACCAAAAACCAGACAGATGCACTAGCAATTTCCTTGACAGATTGATAACCTTACAGTTTCTAAAACTTGTGTGTTCAATAACATTTCATTAGTATTCTCCAGTGTATTTACTACAATTCATTATTAATACCGATATGTGCCTAGGAGATGTACAGTTTGTAATTATTTTTACTTTCAAAGCATAACAGCTTCACACTGGACTTGTTGCAGCTACAATATTTCATCTCGGAATGTTCCTTCAAACATTCTGGGACTGTGACAGAAATTTGTATTTGAACAGAAAAGCTGTCAAAAATGTGCTGTGGTGCCATCCATCACAGTTTTAATCCCGACCATAGTTAGATGTTAGTGAAGCTATCTGTCCAGCACGCTAAACAAAGGTTGAAATTATGCCTTCTGTTCTTCCACATCAAAGCTACCAAGTTAGACTGAACCCAATAGGCCTGTATTACACTCTATTAATTTCCTATTAGTTCTCAGCTATGCAAAATCCAGCCACAGTGTCACTGTGGTTTAGACATGCAACCTTGATTTCAGCATCAAAAAATGGAGCCTGTCATTTCTTATAATTTTACAGAAGATTCTCTAAATGTAAATCCTTTTTCATCCTGTCATCCTTTTATGTCCTTAATGAGTTTGCTCACTAACAGTGCAGATTCTTAATTTCACATTCAGAAATATTAACAGTTACTATAACTTTAAGCTCCTGAAGTAGCTGCTCAATTAACGTGTGATTTATACATTTACACTTAGTTTTACGCAAAGCAATGACATTTAGAGTTTTGATTTTCTTTCTTTTCCCTTTTCTCCCATTTGCATTTTACATTCCCAAGGAAAAAAAGTTGCAGTTAAAAACTGAGCTAAAGATTCTAAAACAAAACCTTTAATCAGGAGCACATTATGTAGCATAATATGATTCCTTAGCAGTTAAAATCTAACATTTGTAAAAACAAATGGCACACACTTGACAGGCAAATTACACATGGATTACCATTTGTTAAAATTTCATCACAGAAAATAGTTTAACTCTTGTGGATATGAGCCAAGATCAGCCTGACAAGTACCTTACATGAAAGATTAGCATATTCTCTTCCAGAGGTTTATGCTTAATTTAGATGCATCGACTTTTTGCCACCATTGCTGACCTTTATGTCTAATCAAAGTCCCTTTGAATCCAAATCCCCAACCTTTTATCTCTCCTGACAGCTTTTAATTTGAAGGCTTGTAATAAAGTCTATTAAAATTCAAAATGTATCAGTGTTTAAAGCGTGGTTCTCTTGCTGGATTTTTAGATATGGAGCTTCAAATGGGCTGATTACAGAGACTCCAAACTTTCCATTTTAAGATTTACACCAGGCTAAAAAAGCCTTTTGGAGGGGGATATCAATCTAGATTTTTAGTTATAGTGCACAGAGGTGATGTATGTGGCAAAACCATAAGTGAGTATCTAAAAGGAGCATTTTTCATAGATATGGAGTAAGTCAGAACTGTTTCTGTCAGAGTCCTTTATCTCTGGTTCATTTTATGATGCCAATTCACACAGGGCAGAGTTTCCATATAGGACAGTATCAAGTCAGTGCAGTAAGAATTCTGTGCAGCTTGCAGCCTGCCAGGCTACTTGATGCCAAAGCCAAGCAAGCAGCAGCTCCAGAGCTAAATCTCCCTGGAAGGAAAATAAGGTCAATTTTCCTGGGTCACCTGTAACTGTCAGAAGAGCAAGGAAATCACCTTTTCCATCTTAATTAAGGCAATTACTTTAAAAATAGTAGGGTAATCGGGAGCAAAATGTTCCAGAACCACCAAAGTACATTATTAAAGGGCCTTTACCTTTTTTTTTTTTTTTTTAACAAACAAACCCCTCCACTTGTTCAGGTATGCTTTTCCTTCAGTTGGAATTTTTCTATTCTCTCATAGTAGCCTGTACAAATCCAAATATTATACATCTGATTTTCATACAATCCTCTTGTTCCATCAGGCAGGAAATGCTCTACAGAGGAGAAGCTGTAGATATGAGAAGATTAAAAATTTCTTGAAATAAGTTGGTGTTATACATTTTTTTTAAAGAAGAAACACATGTTTGGATCCTACAATGAAATGCAACTACAGGTGAGGTTTATATTTGCAGGGCTATGAATTACAGAACTGTGTAAAAAATTCCTGTACACTGCTGAACCCACAAAGAGCACAGGTCAGAACACAAGGGCTCAGAGATCCCTCCATACACATTTACAAGAGGCAAATTGATTTTTTTTGTAGTTAAAGAAAATAAAAAAGAAGAATAAACAGAACTTTTGGGGTGAGTGAAGTTAGAATGCAGCTGGTTGTAGCCATATGGGGGTTGGCCTCTTCTCCCAAATAGCAGCAAGTGGTAGAAGAAAAGGAAACAGCCTCAAGTTGTGTCAGAAGAGGTTTAGATTGGACATTAGAAAAAAATATCTTTGCTGAAGGGGTTGTTAAGCCCACAAAAAGACTGCCCAGGGCAGTGGTGGAGTCACCATCCCTGGAGAGATTTAAAAGATGTGTAGGTGTGGCACCTGGGGACATTTAGCATTGGACTCGGCAGGGTTAATAGCTGGCTTTGATCTTAAAGATCTTTTCCAAGCTAAACAATTCTAGGCTTCTATTCTTATTACACACATGAAGTAAAACTTTTAATTTATTACAACACTATTTCTAAATATAATATTTCTTAACCACAGAGCACAATTGAATTTAAACCATGGCTTTTTTCCTCCCTCAGTGATACTGTAATTTAATCTTCTACAGCTGTTTTTTGTTCTATTACAAAAAGGCAAAACTTTTCATATCTAATTAACTTACTCTCTAATTTCAGCTCAGCAAATGATGCATCACCCTCATCTCAGCTAAGTTGAGATGCCAGATGACACAAGGAAATGCTGAAATATAGGGTCTAGAACACTAGTTCCAAGGATGCATTGAAGAAGCCAGAAAGGTTATTTCCAAAATTAGCCCAGATATTACACAGAGGAGGAAGGTCTGTACTCATTTCTTAGTACTGAAATCACTAGGACATTGCAGGTGCCAGCATAGCCAGGCTGCAGCAATAGACACTTGTCTTTCTTTTATTTCCTCCTGTTGTAAATTTCACACATTCCTCTTTATAGCTTCCTCATTTGCAGAGGCTGTAATTAAAATAAACCGAGCATCTTCCACAACTTCATCTGTTTCCAAAATACTGTCAGAAATTTTCTGGACAGAAAGATGTTCCTCATGTCCCAGTGTCATTTTCTGGCACTCCAGTGAAGCAAGTTCCAAATATCCTCAATGCCACCTCACATTCAGAACCAGATGAGCTGTTCCTTCCTGAAACAGAATTGAATCACCCAAAGAATCTAAGTGCAAATATGTTTATACAAGTCATATAGCCATTTTTCGGAAGCAGCTTTGTTTTGGCCTCACTAAGAACTTTTTTATACCCACAGTGATTGTGTCGTTAACCAAGAACAAATGCACTTCACACCCTTGACCACCAACACAAAACTGACAATTTCTCTGATCTTCAACCAAGAGTTATATTTTTATTTTTCCTGCATAAATAAGCGAAAAAATAAAGGTAGAATGTAAATTTCAATGAATTGTCCTTTAACAAAATCAACAAATATGATTAACCTATGCAAAGGACTAAAAAATAAACAATGCACTTATAGACTTAGAATCTTCAATGACAGAAAATCTCTTAAATCCAACAGTAGTTTATATTATAGGTTTACATTCTACAGTGACAGAATGTCTCCCATATCTAACAGTATTTTATACATCTACAGACATGTAGAATTCCTCAGATGTTAAAAAAAGAGAAAAATAAAAGCTCAAACAGCAACCAATGCACAAACGCAAAACCAAAAACACCCCAACAGAAAACCCCCAAAACAATTCTTCAGCTCTGAAGTATTTTTAAGAGCTTAAGGAGATGTTCAACACAACACCAACCAACATAAACTCAATATCTATGGAAGTCAAACACTCATTGTGTTTTTCAAATTACTAGCCCACCTATTTGATTTGAATTTCCCATGTTATTTGCAAGCATTTATGTAAAACGCCCACTGCATTCAGTAGACAGAAAGGAGAAAAAAATGCAACAAGAAGATGAGACAAGATGGACATCATTATAATTTTAGGAATCCATCATTCCTCTGACACATTTCTCTGCTGTTTTATCACTGGGGTTTTTTTGGTCAATGTTTGTCATTAGCATCACTAAGAAAGCCCTGCTGCTGATTCTCACTGTGATTTTAAAACAGCCTGCATAATTATCTGTTTACAGAGATACACGTGCAGAACATTTCTGCCTGATTTGCCAAATGTTTTTTCTATTGGCAAACTCTTACTGTGTAGAGGAAAAGGAGCACCTCCAACATGGGCTGCATGAGACAGGAGGGGAAGTTAAGTGGTAAAGTAGTTTTTCTTTCTGATTTTTTTTCCTTTCCATGTATTTTGTATGCATTTATCATTTGATTCAGGAGTCAGTTTATTTTCCAAAGTTAGAAGGCACATAATTGCTCATTAAGTCTACATACACACAATCAAGTTCTAAGGTTCATCTCTATGAGGAGAATGAAATTTCCTATACTGTGTGCAAAAAAGAAAACAAAGAATTTTGATCAAGTGTGCCTAATGATTTCAAAAATAAACTTTAGACTTTTGAGGGCAGAGGGGTGAAGTGTCAGAAAACAATGAATTTAAAGAGCAACCTTTAAAATACCAAGCCTGCAGAACTCAGCTCAAATTTTTATCACAAACAGACTGAATTTGTTTCCAGAGACCCATGTTCTTTACAGGGTCATATATGGCTTCTAATTAAGAGATAACACAATGTCCATAACAGCTCCAGGTAAATCTATGATTCCCATTTTATCGATGAGGCATATTAAGCATCAAGCAAACAAAATGTCTGTTTATTTCAGATGCAGAATTTGAGAACGTGGGACCACATTGTTTCCATAATAATATTTTCTGTTACAGCATTTTATGCTTTCAAAGTACAGCTCTAAGCCCTCAGTATTTTCCTAAGTCAGACCTTAGTTATTAAGTTAGAAAGCAACAAAATGAAACACAGATGGTGACTATCTGGGAAACTGTTTTTTTCCTTGTATGCCATGAGAGCTTTGTGGCAGAGGCTGGGTCATCACCAGTTCTGATGCAGAACATCCAGCTCCCTTTCATGAGGTTTTCTTTTCCTTACAATCAGCTGCATCATTCCCTTAACTGTCCATACTCTGTAACCAAAAATTTGGGAGTCACAGAGAGGAGATACACCTGCCTGTGGTTCCTATCGGAGTGCCCACACTCTACCTCCAAAACAAAAAGGAGAGATCTCATGCTAGATTATTGAAATTGTTTGATATGGAAAGCAGTTCAGTTCTCTAAAGGATGCCAGAAATAATAAGTTCATAAATGCATATCAATGAAATCCTGTGATTCTGACAGTACCACCACAAATGCCAACGTGCTTCAGAATAAAAAAAAAATGTCTTCAACATGCCACTACTCAAAGCAAAAATGACATGAATACAATTACCCATACTTTAAGGAGGTATTATAATTTCAGCTAATCAAGTCAAAATGTCAATGAAAACAAAGAAAATTTAACATTTTTATGCAAGTTTTCCAGAATCTCAGGGAATGATTTCAAAAGCTCAAGTGCAGTATCCATTGGTATATTTAGTATGGTTAAGAACAGAACAATTTTTAGTCAAGTGAGACTGGTAATTTTCTATTAAAATATCTTATTTATGTAAAAGTACTATCATAATATTAACTTTCTGTTTGTAATTTTTGCTTACATCAATTAAACTACAAAGCCATAAAATATGTTTAATAGTTCAGCAGCAATAAAACACTTAATGAACCAAATGACACTTTCTGATACCAGTACTCCTGATTTGCATTATATGGGAAAACCAAACCAAGCCAAAGCATCCCACCACAACCTGGACACCATTCTCAGCTGAAATGTTTTTTCTATGCCAGAAGAAGCTGTAGAATTCTTTATATAGTCTACTAGGGGAAGTCTACTGCTCAGGATGAGGACAGAGGGACAGCTGCTGCCTTGACTTTATGGAGGAGAGCTAGAGGTAGTGAGTACAGGCTACAGGAAAAAATCAGCTGGGACTAATACTAGAATATTATCCTTTCAGTCTCATCTCTCTAAAACTGAAATGTGAGGCTGAGGTTAATAATTCTGAACCAGAGGACAGAAATATAAACTACCTGATTCCCAAAATTCATGCCTCACTAAGAGTGGCAGGTCTACCTATGGAGAATACTCATAACTGGGAAGATTCCCCAGGAGCACTGTACCTGAAATAATATTTCCTAGTTGTGAGCACTCAGATAACACGAAAGTACTACCAGAATAGGAAGTGAAATTCTTCTATTCTTGACTTAGTTTTCCATAAAAAAAGCATAAAAGGCACCCAAAACCTAGTCTCTGTCACTTTAACAGGAAAAAGCACATAGAAAAGCCCTTAGAACATATATGGAAGAGGCAAAATGTACTATATCTGAGACATTATTGAAATAACAAAGACAAAACCTGATGAGATTCTTCTATATATTGTAGGAAGTGTTTGACAGTTTTGGAGATTATTTTAAATAGAAGAGCTTTTCAGCTTTTCATTACTGGTTTGAGGCTTTGACAACTCAAGAGTCTACATCATCTTATTTTTGAAATAGAACCCAGAAGGGCCACTGGGAGTAATGACTGCTAAATTATTTAATTGTCTAATTTATCTACAGAGGCCTTTCAGGGGACCAAAAAATAATAATAGCATTCTATACGGAAACATCTTATTTGTTTATCTCTAGTCCATAAGTTTGTAAAGGGGGAATGTTGCCAAAAGTAACATAAGGACCTGGAGCAATGACCTAAAATTCTGAGAATCTTGAAGTTTGTACTCCCAGGATAATCAAATTTCAGTGGAAACCTAAATCAAAGGATTGTTTTGGCTTCCTTCAACAAACTGTTTCTATCCTTCTTTAAAGTAAAGAAGGATAAAGTAAAGTAAAAGCAGGTTTTACTTTTGCCCAATTAAAAACTCCTAACACCTGATTACCTGAGAGATTTCCTTACATTCCTGATTATGGCAACTCCATGCCATGGGGCAGGGATGGATTAGTTCAGCATGAGCTAATTCCAGAGCCATAATGGCTGAGGAGCACACTCCAGAGACACCCACAGGAATTTACTGGTTCAGGCTGGTCTAAGCTGAGAGGTTATTGGCTCGTGTTTCATTACAACAGACAGATTTGCCAGAGGATATCTTTATGGAGAATTTGTGTTGATGGCGTTCCCAAGCTGATCATGAGGAAAAGGTCAAATGACTCTCCTTCAGCCTTTACACTGAGTTTGTCACCATCCATTTTCGGCTCACAAACAAATATGAGGCTATTCTGCAGCGCAACCTCCAGGAGCAAGAAGAGCTCTCTCTACCTTTTACGTGACTCTGAAAATGAGAAAGGAAGTTTTCTCAGAGGATGTAGGTCATAACTATGTCCCCTACCATCTGGTCCTTGAAACCCAGTAAAGGAGGCTGAATATATTGCATTCCAGCACTGTCCATTGACAGACAGTCCCTCAAGGACTGTAACTAACTGGTGAAGTTTCAAACAACCTCCAAACTTCTCTAAACACCATTAGAGCTACAGAAGTCTTATATTGTCTGCCTCAGTAGGAAACGATAAACTCAGTAAGAAACTGCATGAACTTCCTTTATTTACTTCCCCTTTTACTACAGCTAATCTGCCTTTATTTGCAGTCAGAAAGCATTCATACCTGAAAGTTGACTATTTTTTCATGTAATCCTCCTAATCAGCAACAGAGCATTTATATATTTAATTTTAGACTACATTTGATGGTGGTTAATACTTTAATTAGTTATTTACACATGGCAAAAATTACAGAAGCAATTAGGAATATTCAGATTAATTAAAAGTATTAGGCAGTATTAAATGTGAGAGAACAGATTTTAATTAAATCTTTCAAGTATTTTTTATAGTCTCCTCTGAGATTTCTCCTTGAGAAATAAACTAAAGGAACACAATCATATCTGAATCAGATAGCTTTGCACTATCATCACCATAATGTTTTAAAAGCATCCAAAAGCAGTTAGTTAATGAACTTATTCTTTACTATTTATTAAAAAGACTATCAATGCAAACTTTTTTTCTCTCCATCCATTTGCATTACCAGTACTGATACAGTGACTGGTAGTAAGCTGAATTGATTGAAATGCTGTCTTAGTCTCACTGTAGCCTATTTATACTCCACAAAAACATTTGAGAGAATTACCTGTCAGCCAGTCTGAAAAATTCTATTCAAGAAGGAAGGATCTTTGTATCTATTTAAAACTCAGCAAGATGCAGAGGACTGTGGATACCCTGTGGAGTCCAGCACCACAGTTCAGACACTCTTTAAAGCAAACCATGAATGGTTCCCTGTGTGTGGATTCCCAGCTTGTGCCTGTGACACTCCTGGGACCCACAATGACACCTGTGAGCTCTGTGCCTGTGACACTCCTGGGACCCACAATGACACCTGTGAGCTCTGTGCCTGTGACACTCCTGGGACCCACAATGACACCTGTGAGCTCTGTGCCTGTGACACTCCTGGGACCCACAATGACACCTGTGAGCTCTGTGCCTGTGACACTCCTGGGACCCACAATGACACCTGTGAGCTCTGTGCCTGTGACCCTCTCTGACCCTGTGAGCTCTGTGCCTGTGACACTCCTGGGACCCACAATGACACCTGTGAGCTCTGTGCCTGTGACACTCCTGGGACCCACAATGACACCTGTGAGCTCTGTGCCTGTGACACTCCTGGGACCCACAATGACACCTGTGAGCTCTGTGCCTGTGACACTCCTCAGACCCACAATGACACCTGTGAACTCTGTGCCTGTGACACTCCTGGGACCCACAATGACACCTGTGAACTCTGTGCCTGTGACACTCCTGACACCCAGAATGACACCTGTGAGCTCTGTGCCTGTGACACTCCTCAGACCCACAATGACACCTGTGAACTCTGTGCCTGTGACACTCCTGGGACCCACAAAGACACCTGTGAACTCTGTGCCTGTGACACTCCTGGGACCCACAATGACACCTGTGAACTCTGTGCCTGTGACACTCCTGGGACCCACAATGACACCTGTGAGCTCTGTGCCTGTGACACTCCTGGGACCCACAATGACACCTGTGAGCTCTGTGCCTGTGACACTCCTGGGACCCACAATGACACCTGTGAGCTCTGTGCCTGTGACACTCCTGGGACCCACAATGACACCTGTGAGCTCTGTGCCTGTGACACTCCTGGGACCCACAATGACACCTGTGAGCTCTGTGCCTGTGACACTCCTGGGACCCACAATGACACCTGTGAACTCTGTGCCTGTGACACTCCTGGGACCCACAATGACACCTGTGAACTCGTGCCTTGCTGCCAGCACAGCCCTGGGAAGGACACAGCCTTCCCTGCACAGAAACATCCCTTGGGGACTTGGAGAAGCACATGAAGCACATGGAAACACTGAGGTGAAATATCAGTTTTGTGATTGTCTACTACATACAGACACTGTCTCAAAGCATAAAACATACTTAGCAAATGGACTGTAATATTCAAAATACCAAGAGAAATAAAAATCAACCAAACACAAAAATCCCAGAACAAGAAAGCAAGACTTGAAGATACCAGAAAACCTGATATCATGGATGTTGAATGATACCCTCGCTAACATAATTGCCCTGCAATTCCCTTGATTAAATTACCGGAAACAAGACAATATTATAAAAAAGTACCACAAGGTCATTTAGGTCAGGCAGTTTAGAATGTTGGAGCATACAGAGATATTAATGGCACAACTATTTACATTCAGGCTATTGGCAAGATATATGCTACTAAATCCAAACTGGAAGAGGGTAGGTTTAGGTTGGATATTAGCAAGAAATTCTTCCCTGTGAGGGTGGTGGGGCACTGGAACAGGTTGCCCAGAGAAGCTCTGGATGTCCCATCCCTGGCAGTGTACAAGGCTCTTCCACCCCAAACCATTTTGTGATTCCATAATGAATCTTTTTCAAAATATCACGAAGAAATCTAAAAGGCTTTTTAATTCAGTGTTCTTGCTGTATATATGCAAGCCAGAGTAAGATATTTAAGTTCTTTTACTCACAAATGAATCACCCACGTAGTGTCGGTGCTGTTTGTTCCATTCCCATATGTTCCAAGATACTATTTTGTCCTGCTTTTGCATGTATACAAAATTAGAATTGCAAGTTGCATCAATTTTCATCTTTAAATTGGTTTTATTTACAACCTCTAAAGTTCCTTGATTATTTCTAGTAACATTTGCATCAATGTTTGCTTAAATTATTCATGACATTTCAGTTATATCATTGGGTGCTTCAAAGTAAAACTCAAAGTAACTTTTCTTTCCTGAGAACAAAGATATACTTCCCTTGCTCTCAAGCAGAAATTCATAAGAAGATGAAAGAAATGCCAAGAATTGTTAATAAACAAATTTGTGGTGCAAATTATAAACAGAAAAATGAAAATATTCCCAGTGGAAATAGAAAACACTGTCTAAAAATGCCTCCCAACACCAATTACGTATATCCAATTAGGATATTATTTGATTTATCTAGGTCAGGACTCAAGAAATCTTTTGTTGCCCAAGTAGCATGTGAATTACACAACCTCCCTGTGTGGGACAAGTGACTGGGGAAAATTGCACTGACCTCAGGCGGACCCCGAGGAGGACAGAGGCAGCTGTGTGCTGCAGTCACTGCAGGTGCCACATGAGCCTGTCCCCAGCACATGAAGGGATGGCCTTGTCCCTGTCTGCTCCAGCCTTGGGGGGTCCACAAAGCAGGAGATGGGGCAAGTGCAGGGACTGGAGCTTTTCTCTGTCCCTGCTGTCCTCCTCCCATACGGACACAGTTTTCCTCCAGTACATGTAAAGCAAATGAAACTATATAAAAGCACATAACAGTAGCCCCTTCATGCGTTTTTCCTTTAATTCTTCACCCTTAAACCATCACCCTTTAGAAAACAAAGCATATTTAAGAACCCTGTAGATTTCATTCACCCCAATCTTATTTTTTTGTTCTAACATTGAGACAAACATTGTATTTATATATCCCAATGAAAGAGAAGGACATTATGAAAACTTCCAGCTTATAGCCTTCAATTTGTACTCTAAATCAAATACTTCTCTTCTTTCAGTAAATATATATAATGACCTTTTTTAATATGAGAAACTATATTTATTAATTAAATGCAACTTTACCATAAACAAATCACCTATTCAATTCAATGTTATGGAAATGTGCTAACATTATTTCATAGGAATGAGGTGAATTATTCCTTAAAAATCCCCAACCCAGCAAAAGAAAACTAGAGATTTATATTCAACAGTAAATTAGCTTCCTCAGAAGACTTCCTTAAGTGCTTGATTAGACATATTTATGTTTTCAAAGCACATTTATGATTTGACACCAAATCATGCAAAATTTGAAGTTTCCTATGGCTTTGAATCACAACCAGGTGGAAGTGTCTAAAAGGCTGCCAACATTTACCCCATCATGACAATAGCAGTTGATACTGATATTGCAGTTAAGAACAGGTCACAGACACTGAAACCATTGGGGTCTCATCTCACCAGGAGAAAAATAGCAAAATGTGGCTAATAAGTTTGGTCTGAGCAGCCCTCCCTGGGGAATGATTTCACTGAAGGGGTGGGAAAAATAAAGTTTGGACTTTGAGTCACAGAGAGTGGGAGAAGTTTAAAAGCAGTGTATTAATATTTCTTCCTTAAGATGCTGTTCAAGGATCCTGTTCCAATCTTAAAGATCAGTAAATTAAAATTTACTTGAATAAGCAAGCTCTTGTGGATACGTTAGAGACTTATTCACAAGGTGACACATAGCTTCAGAGATGAAAACTGCCAACCCAGCTAAATTTTATTAAGGCAGTCACATCTTTAGATATGATCACACTGCAAGCATTGCCTATTAAAATAAGATCATTTGACCTTCACTGGGGAAAACCCCCTTCATATAGCTAAAAAAAAAAAAAAATCAGATATTTATACACAGAAGGAAGGCATTTCTACTTCATAGTTCAAATAGCATTATTCTTTGAAGTCTCCAAGACCTTGAACCAAAATGTAAAAAGTCAAGAATGTTTGCTAAAGCAAACAATGCAAAGGACAGCACTATCTTGTCTATAAGATGATTTTGTTATTGGCTGCAAAAAAATTCAGAACTAAAGTTCAATTTTCACCTCCAAAAACTAAAATTCACCCACAACTGTATTTGAGATAACACATTTATTTTCCAGTTTTAGGTTTTTGTTTGCAAATAGCACTGTATGGCAACCACTGGAGCAGTGCCTAAGAAAGAAACGTTTGATTTCAAATGCTTTGTTCTGGAACTCCAGCTTGTTTGAACAGGACAAAAGGCTTGCAAGAGAAAATTCTGCAAACAGTTGTTAAATTTCAAAGATAAAACCAAACAATATCTTACAGCAAATTCTCATGACAAAGGGGTGCATTAGGTGGGATATTACTCTGGGATCACGCAGGGCTGCGAGCTCTGGCTCTTGGCACATGGGCAGACTAAAGGCCTCACAGTCACTCAGGCTGGAGAAGCTTTACTGACATAGAGTGAGCAACTGGTTCTTTTCTTCTCAAGTATTTTAGTGTCTATCTTCTTTCTGCTGCTCTGAAAGAACTTTATTATAAAGCTATATGAAACTATTTCTTTTGTTGTCAAGATAACTATGGTCCAAATCAGCAAAATAAAAGCCTTGTGTTTCCAGAAGTATCATTTTGATGCTGGTTGCATTGTATGAACATATATATTAGGATACATCCTTTCATATATTCAGAAAATTACTCACTAGGCATTTGATACAACCTATATTAATAACATCAGCATTTCAGCTATTTTATGGATGCTTCCTAGAGAAAAAGTGAAGTACTGAGCAGCAGCAGCAGCAAATGGCCCTTGCTATGCATGTGCACGCATTTATATATTGCTAGTTGTCAATACAAGAAAGCTGATCTCACACCAAAAGGATTCTCAGACAGTCTGGGGAGGGGGAAAAAAAGTCCCACAAACAAACCTCTTACTCCTTCACCTACAAATAAATAAAACACAGCAGTGAGTCAGTTAATGGCCATTTATCTGAAAACAAGAATAAGAAATAAAGAAAAAAAGATCCTTTTGTTTCCCTCTTCCCCTCATGATTCACGGTCTTGGCTCTGCAAGCTTGGCTCTGATGACAAATGACGCAGTGGTAAATAGTTGCCCTTGTTATCAGGACAGGTCCATATCAGCTCTATTTAATAAAGCAAGAGTTGTAGTTACTGTCTCTCTGATTTGTACATTTCTTCCTCCTCAGAGAGCTCTTTGGGTAATGCTTTCTTTACCTGGAATCACTCCAGAGCAGTCGCCTACCATTTGTTCAGTGCCGGTTTCCAGCTGCCCCAAGGTGCTTAGGTGGTAGGACTAAGAAGTACCACCAAGCTCCAGTAACTCCACTAATTAATTAGGGACTTTGGGGCACAGACAGGATGCTTTACTTTTAACATTTTTATTGAAACATCTGCCCTCTCAGTTGTCTTAGAGGAAATCCTGGGCTAAGTGCACCGTTTCAGCTGCCAGAACTGACATTTCAGCTTCTCTTCTAGTCCACGAGGTGGATTTCTCATTAGGGACTGTTAAGGGTCTGTTCACGTGCCAGGGCTTTGAGGAAATTTTTACTGCCCTTTCTATGATAAAACATTTGACAGTGCTAGGGCACACTGAAGTTATAATTCAAATCCTTATTTGAATGTCTATTGGAATTTCTAGAATCTTTAAAAAGCAGCTTTTGAAATGCTTATGAATATGGTGAAAAAGAGAATAAAATCAAGTCAAGTCCCTTGGTTGAGGTAGCCTATGCTATGCACCTTTTTTCTTCAGGGAAATAAATGGCTTTATTGATTTAGTGTCCTGAAGGCATTATCTTTGACCACATGAGAGAGGAAAATATACTTTTTCCAGAAAAAAAAAAAAAAGAAAAAAGTTTAATCCTAAAGTTTCTGAAATAGGCAGAAGACTGTTCCAGAAGACCAAAAGTCCAGAAGACTAAAGTCCTCTGGAAACCCTTAAATGCTGTTCTTATGTCCTTAACCGGCCTCACACACAGCAAAGAAAGTGAAGTGTATTGTACTAGAACAAAGAGGTTGTGTATTTTAAATCCTCTGTATAGACTAAAATGAGAAACAGAAGTGAAATCTGTGCAGTTGTTACTGCCCTGGTAGTGGAAACGCAACCACAAAACATTCTCTGCAGCCCCTCAGTCATACCCCAAATCCTGGTGGACACCACCTTTGCCACCATTGCTATGGCCCTGCTCCTCAGCCCTCTTGTCAAAAGCTTTTAACTCAGACTCTTTTTAAATAAAGAACTCTTTCTAAATAAAGAACTTGATCTGGACAAAGGTCTCTTCCAGACTTTACGTAGTAGCATACACTTTAAATGGCAGCAGGGTTTTCCTGCACCTAGAAATTTTACCCCAGTGTCTCCCTGGCTTCCACCTCTTTCAGAAAGCTTTCCCAAACAGATATGACAAGGGACTGATGATTTTGCTCTCTTCTCAATATTCACAATATGAGGACAATTCTTGGGCACAGATAACTTCACAAAACCCGTATCAAAATCTGCACTACAGAACACTGCCTGTCTAAAAGGGAGCGCTCGCTCTCCAAAGATCACATTTTCAGAAGTATTGCTGCTTCTTAACCAAGAAACATCTGTGGCATTTAAATGATTATATTAAAAGAGTTTGGGCCATTCTGAGGATGTTACTGAACTTCTGTACCTTTGGAAGTAATTGGTAACTTGAACTAGACCCACTCTCACATGACCAACACTTTTGGTCCAAAGGTACCTTCCAAAATCCACCTTCCAGTCACAAACTCATGATGTGGAAACTCTGCTTACAAAACAAACATTCTATTTCATTAAAAAAGGCCCCTGACTAACATGTAATGAAAGACAAATAGCATTAATAACTTGGTCCATGTTTTGCCACAGTTCTTTTCTTACCACAATATAATCCAGCAAATGAAAATCTGGTGGGGAAAAAAAAAATTCCTGAGAAATACTCCTCCTTACACATATAGCTTCTATAGCATCCCTATTAACAGCTTGCCTGTTTAATCCCATGATTTTTCTTAGCTCACCATTTGATAAAGTTTGACAATGTACAATTCAGCTGCAAAAGTGCCCATAACAAGTGCAGTCTGTAACATCACTGTTTTCCTTGGGGCTAATGATTTTATAATGAGTTTAGTGGAAAGCCCCTATGCAATAAGTTGTAGCTGACAGCAGCCCAAGGGAACCTCTAAGTGCTAAAAATTAGCTACTGAGGGATGTTGAATCTCATTTTTTCAGGATAGAAAAAGGGTTTATTTTTGAAAATACACATATTTTCAAGTAGACATAAATCAAACAGTAAAAAAATTGTATTGCTATAGGCTTTATCCTGTTTTTATTCTTACACTCTTATGAGGTAGCATATACTTAAAAAAGAGCAAGATTAGTCATCCTGCTAGAGATGTAATTATATTAATTTGTGACACTGTACTACTTGGTATCCAAAAAAGGCTGCTTTGAGTCAACTTGCCTTTGTGAGTACAGAGCTGAAGACCTTTACTCCCTTTTCAGGGGGCAGAATCTCAGAGCACAAAATTCCTCCCAGTCAGATTCACAGAGTGGAACTATACCTTTATTATTTTTTTTTTTCCAGCAGCAAAAGCTCTGTTGCTCTGCACTGTCAATACATTGGTTTGTCAACCTGAACAATTAGTTGCTATCATTATATAGCATGTTACACAAATTTATCACAGCAGAAATCTGAGGTTTAATGTAGCAGAGCAAAAAAGCTAGGGAGAAGTTCAGCCCTTTCAGAAACCAGGGATAATGACCACAAAGCAAAATAATTCTGAAACCATCAGCTGTTAATACATACATATATAGAGCCTCTGAGTTGCAAAACCACTAATTCTTAAATGAAAATATAGCTTTTGCTGCTGAAATCACTACAAAGATGGGCACTGTGTCTATCTTTGCCAGCACCTTTTCAGGGTGATTTGATAACTTTAAAATGGCTCCTAGGGAAACGTACAGAGCTTATAATACCTGTCCTAGAAAATTGACCAGCACATTTTCAGGATATTAAATAAATCACTTTACAGACTAACCCAACATTCTGTAAGGCAAACTGCCCTAGGAAAGTTATTCTTTACCTGTAGAACTTTAAATGAACTAATGTATGTAATCCCATCCTGGCCTCCCTGGAGCAAATACGTTCAGCTGAACAAATGCAAATCAGCTGCATGAGATCAGCATTCCCTAATGCATTGTCTGTATGCATAACACCTGTTAACCACATCTCCTTAATAAATAACAGAATTATATTTCAATTTACCCAACCCCCCACAAATACAGACAAATTTAACAGAACCAGATGGCTAGCTACTTGGGCACTAGCTGAAAGGTAGAAAACAGTAAAAATGCATCTAAAATAATCATTCTAAGGTCTCTACAACCTGGTTGAAAATGATTCTGCTTTGACATACTGTGATTATACCTGACACAACTGGAGTTAACTGTGATCCTAATTTGTATGTCTACCTATAGTCATAAAATATATACCTGCTTATTGTATTTCCCTCCCGGCTACACTTTTATCTACACACTTATCAAATATAAACCCACAATTATTAGGAAAAAAAAATCTTTTTCTACATTGTAGTAGAATATTTAAACAGAAAGGAAAAATAGTTCCATTTTGCACAAGGAAAATTATTTTCTAAAATTTTGGGAATACAGCATCTCAACCTGAATTTTAACACTTATAAATGAATGACTTGGAATTAATTTATGCTGTTTTGTGTCATCAAACACCACAAATATACATAAAAATATTTAATAGTTTACTCCATTAATTTTTCTGTTTTTTTTTTTTTTCTTTTGATCTGAAGATGAGTTGTCAGAAGCACAGGAAATCCTTGAAGAATTCTGACAACAGCTTAGTTTTCCAGACCCAGAGCATTCAAGATAAGCTCCCAATATGAAATACTGGCTGCTTATCTGAATTGGAATCCACATCCAAACCATTTCAAGTGAGACATTATGTCTAGTGGCCCTTAGGTTGCTGTGACTACCAGCAACACAGACTTCATTTGGAGATGGGATAAAGTTCATAATTCAATTACAAGGATGATTGCCTAATCCACTGAATAAAATGGACATAAAGGGTAAAATAAACAAAAATCCCAGCTTAGTTTAATGAGATTCTTTGACACAAAAAGAAGTAATTTTATTAAATTCTTCCAGAAATACCTGCTGAAAATGTAGATATTTATCACTGAAGTCAAAATTTAATTGCAGCACAAATTCAATTTAAACAGAGTGCACTGAGTTACAACTATATTGTATTAACTGAAAACATGATTCATCCATGCTTAATAGTTAACAAGAGCATGGGAAGAAGAATCACATTTGAATAATGACCACTATTTGAAATCCTGAGCATGCTAGGTAGAATTCTGCCATCAAATAGAGCAATACAACAATTACAAAAACGCTTCCTACATTGTTACAAATTATGGCAATAATTGTTGGTCTATTTTCCAGGAACTATTGATTGCTAGAATTGATGTTGTAATTAATATCTACCAAGATGCACCGAAGTTAATTAAATTAGTGTAAATTAAATCTTCAGAAAGATAATGGCTATTAATTTAACATTAGAACATCAAAGGGTAAAAAGTGGGAAATAAAGAATAGTAAAACAAATTTGATTTAGTAATGTAGGAAAAAATTCTAATGACTATGTGAAAACTGCTGTGATCTCACAGCAGATATAACTAAAACAGCCTAATTTCCATTAAGCATTTTTTAGATTGAATTCAATTTGTTTGGTAATGGTTTTATGAGACCACCAAACTTTAGTCTGAGGAAGGGCAGTGTAAATGTCCCCAGCAAACAGACTCCTTTGAGATTCTGGGTGTTTGAGTCTCATAACACACCACGGGCCATGGCTTATGCCAATATCATTGTGATGAACAGCTCCAAAGCTCAGTAAGCTTCTTCACAGGAAAACTCTGCAAAGACAAGGAAAGGCCCAAACCTTCCTGTCAAAAGACTCTCATCTCAGTAGAGTTTTCATAAGGGCATTTATTCAAATTGCTGCAGTTCAGCAAATTTATGTTTTAAATTACTTGTGGGGAATAAAAGACTGCTCCCAACACTTTGAGCCTTTTTGCTGCTTGGGGCAGGTGCCCTCCTCCTAAAGCTCCTCTGCATGCTCCTCTTCCCCAGACCTACTTTTTGTGGTCCTGTACAAGTTTTAGGTGTCTTAGAGACTTAACACTTTTTCCTAGGCTGCATCAGCAGCAGGCTGAAGGACCCCAGTTTGCTCTGTTTCTTTAATGCTTCTCACAGACCTATCAGAAAATTACTTTTGCAAAACAGAGGCTCTTCAGAGTAAACATGTGGTCCTTGTCCTGGCAGGTGTAGATCTCTCTGGCAAAGGGAAAACCCAACCCCTTCCTTATTGCTTTGGAGGAAAAACTGTTCTCCTTGGGCATTAGCTGTCAGTCCTAGCTACATCGTTAAATGAGGTGAGAGGAGGTACTAGATAGACAAAATAATTTTTTCTTATTAAAAGCATCACCATAATCTCTATTATTTACACTCACACAGAGCAAAGATGTCCAAAGAACTACATCACCATCTATATTCCAGTTTCTTACACAGCCACCAGTGCCACCATTTATTTTACTCTCTGTTTATACTTAAACTGAAATGGGTGTAAACAAAAGCAATTGCTTTGTTGCAGTCTTGGAAATAAGCCGAGATTGAACACTCAAAAGCTTTAGAAAAGCAGTTCCTTCAGGAGATATTTAGGAAATTCCTGAAAGCACATACACTTTTTAAAAAGAAAACACTTCTATTATCTCTGTACTAAGACAGAAATTAACATTGGAATGGGAAAAGAAAAATAACCAACAAAACCACAACCAGTTTGACTGTCTGTTTTGATGAAATGTCTCCCAATAATTAAGAATCTTTTTCTACACAAGCTAAAATTTCAGAGTGATATATTCCAACTAAACCAAATCACAGAATTACATAAGTACAGAACCATTTAGATTGAAAAAGGCCTCCAAGAGGATTCTATCCAGTAGCCCAGTACTGTCAAGTGCCAAGAATTCCTGCAATCATGACTTCCTTTGACATGAGCAGGCAACATTATTGTTTTTTGGCTATGCAGAGATGCAAAGTATGCTTTCTGCCTGTTGCAAAAACATTACCCAATTCTGTTTATACCATTACCATAGTAAATGAAGACTTTCTTTACTGCAGTTTTTCTACATTATTATTATGAAAATGAAGACTCTTAGGCAAGTGTTCACTTTGCTCCAGTCACCAAAAAAAAAATGCCCTTTGAGAACAATAGGTAAAACAAACTTGCTAAATAAAAATCAAGAAATAGATAGTAGATGAGTAGTAGAAAAAACTGCAATCCGTCCGTTGCTGTTTACAACTGCAAGAGACTGTTTGAACAGGGGACTTCCTTCTGTGACACAGAATAGGTAGATTTATTTGCTAGTAAGAACAAAGCCCCATAAAAGGCTAACTCTTCAAAGAACATTTTCCCAGTGTCTGCTGCTAAGTAAACACAATGTATAAATACCTCCAAGCTTAAATGGCAGGAAGAAAACCCACTGTTATAATGACAAGCCAAAGATATTAAAACAACTACCCACTTCATAAATAAATACAGAGGAAAAACCTTACACTTGTAGTTGGTAGTGGTACAGCTGCTCCCAGGCGTGAGATAATAACTGGGAAGAAACAGAGACTTGCACTCTCAGCAAAACCAGCAAAGTTTATGATTTATGCAACTGATTTAAAACTCAGTTCCATAGTCACACATCTTACGAGCAAGCCATGACCAAACAGGTCAATGTGTTTTGGCTTCTAACCCTGTCCCTCAGGACCCAGTGGCAAGGCATCAGTGGCAACATGACCTCCCTTTTGTAATGGGGCACTAACTTTGTCACACAGCTAAAATACTGCAAGCATTCCTAGGCTAATAGGTCAAGGGAAGATATAATTTTTATATGAAGCCATTTCTGCATTGCACCAAGTTCCCTTTAAAAGAAGCTGTAAAGACAATGATTTCCTAATTTGGGAATGCTCCTGGAGTACAGGGACTGTGGAAGGTAAAGTCTAAATATAAATATATATATATAAATATACCCAAGCTCTGTGCTGCAAGGCTTGAAAGGACTGGGAGATGAAATTGTACTCAAGTGGATATTTCTTACAGCCTATGTGGCAGTTGAGACAGCCACAATACACACAGAGTATCACCATACAATTTCAGAAAACTTCAACCCATACAAAGTAACACCTCACCTCTTCAGAAGGCTTCAGGCACCTGCCCACACAGAGCAACATCAGGTCACTTCAGAAGGCTGCAAGCATCTGCCTTTCTTGTTCTTCAGCCCAACCTTTTATACCCCCATGTTCCTGCAGTGCCCCTGTGTGCCCCCTGTTCCCTTTGGTGGTTGCTCAGTGCACCTGGGCACTCCATGGCTCATTGCTGTCAGTGCTGCTCACCTGCTTCTCACAGCTGTGCCCACTGGGGATGAGGCTGGGCCGCAGCCCCATCCCAATCACCACACACTGTGTGCCTACAGATATTTGCATGACACAAGTTCTTGGGACCCCTGTTTGCACTAAAAGTTCAGGTGCTATCATTCCAGTTAGATTTTTTGTGAAGTTTGTTTATGAGATAGCTGCACACAAATATTTAATTCCTATTTCACTTCTAAGTGTCTGAATTCTCTCTGTTGGTATGAGAACGAGAGATGGTCTGTAAACATTTTCACCTCTTATTTATAGGTTATAATGACTTTTAATAAATAAAATATCCATCCTTAAAGCAGTGGAGTTCACAGGCACTGCTTGACATGTGAGTTCTGATGTGTCCACCTCAAGTAAGTCCAAATCTGACAGCATGAATTTATTGTTACACACAATTTCTCATAAGACAGTCAAATCAATCGGAATTCACTTTCATAGCAAAACTGAAGGAGAAAAATTACATGAGCTCAAGTCCTGTTACTGTAGCACTGAAACTGAAATTTAATTCCTTTTCCAATAACTTGCCAAAAGAGACTTCAATCTCATGATGTAAAATCCTTATTGAGATGATGTTGCCAAAGCCTGAACTGCATGACTTGCCCAGCTTAACCTTCCTGTTATGCTGAAAAGCTATTCTGTTATTAAAACATTTATTTTAATCCAAGGAAGGACACACTTTGTCACTGAATTAAGATGACTTTTTGTATCTATAATGCTTACATCATACTGCTTTGTTGATTTATAAAAAAAACCTCTCCACCATCTCTCATAATTCTTATTTATCAATACTAAACATACTTATTTGTTCATGTCATTCAAAAATTAATAATAAGTTAGCTTTTGTGCATTTTCTTCATTGCTCCAAGCCCTGTGCTAAATAGGTGTTCAAAACAAATAAAACAATTATCCTTTTTTCTGTCTGCCTCTATTTACAGCCACAACCCCCGCCCCCGCCCCGCAAAAAGAAAAAACTCCTACTTGTTAATAAACCAAAGTATTTAAAAGCAAAAAAGGCAGGCTTCCTTTGCCCTCCAACTCCAATAAGCATAGAGGTTTCATTTCACCTTCCTCAGTCACAAAAATACTTCACTACAACCTTTACACCAGCCTTTCCTAGCACGGCTTTTTCCATGAGTCCCAACTGCTCCTTTCCATCACCTTCTCCAGACTTGACAGTAATTAGAACCCTGAATTTATTTAATATTACAGAACAGAGTGAGAGCATGTGCTACAATTTTACAACAGGGAAATTTAAATAAATATTTACCAATAGTTAATGTTACTGTAGTCACTTCAGTTGAGCTTATGTTTTGAAACTCCTGTGAACCCCTCCTGACAGTCCCACACATTGAGTATTTATTTACTTGTTACCATCTATTCTATGCTCCTTGCAAGTGCAGAATCAAAACACCAAAAGGATTCATTATCTCAACATAAACAACAAGACTGGTTTCATGTTTCTTCTAAAATAAACAAACAATTGAACATACTGAAAAACTCTTTCAGAGATGTTTTAAAAGAGTAGCAACACTTGGTTTCTCTACTTCAAAGAATGTTAAAAAATCTGACTTGAATTTAGGTCGACCCCTAGTTTAAAGTATTTAATATAAGAAAAGATGTGTTTGTTTAGCACTGTTTGAAACAGAAATGTTTACAGCTGAGATTGAGAAAATCAGAAGAAAAAGCTATCTCAAAATGGAAATCATAAAAACCCACTCATCTACAAACATATTTGTGCTGACACATCTTTAGCTCCACATGTCCTTACAAAAGAGGAGGACTGAAAAGTGACTTTATAAAACATGCTAAAAATAAATGCTGAAAAATACAAATAAGTTTTTAGAGTTTGAAGCTGAATTTACCTGGACAATTGCAATGAAATATTATTACTTTATAAAGAGATAACAAATGTAGAACTATGGAGCTCCATTTCACACCTCTTTAATTTCATATAAAATAGTGGTACATTTTATTATTGTTTTCCTGTGTTTACAATTCTATTACAATATTTCCAAAGCATAACTGAAGGTTATCCAGCATTATTATGCTGCTTTATTATCAGTTAGAACTGGTTTAAGATGATTCCACTCACCACTAAAGGCTTCTTACTTTTATTGTGATTTTTTTTTGAAAAAAACATCCCCATAACCGTAAAATCTGTTAAGTTCTTAGTGTATATATATGTGCTCTGAGAAACAGTTTGCTTTTATGAGTGTTTATTTCCATTAAAATGGAATTTAATGTGTTTACTTCCATTAATGTCTCTCAGAAAGGCAGCTGGAATCAGCTCTTAGAGCTGTAGCAAAAATGACAGAATTTGCTGTTTTCACAAACAGGCAGTTTCTATTGACTTTAAAAAGGGTTTTCGAAGACTGTCCCTTCACCCTTTAAATTGATTAGCACTTGTTTGTAAGACAAATCAATATAACATCCATCGAATCTGAATCTTAAATGTAAAAAAGCCTTGAAGGGATTTTTAAAATTTTCTATATCTATTTAATTTATGAAACAATGGCCTCCAAAGTTACACAGCAGATAACATCTATTTATAGCAATGACAAGTGTAAACAAACTTTAAGGAATTCACTTAAATTCTAGATAGATACTGAACATTAACAAGTGTTTAACTGGAGCTCAAAGAATTGGGTGAATTTTATACTGTTGATCTCAAATTTTTGTATTCATATTAGCTAATGGAGGTTTGTGAAATTATATAGCTTATAGATAAATGCCTAATTAAACATCCTAGATCACTAGATTATTCCTGCAAAAAAGAGGATAAAGACTTCAATACAAGATCATGTATCAGGAGACCATCCACACTACCACACAATCCTTTGAGTTTTTTTCAGAGGGAAAGAATCATGTAGCAGATTGCTGCAGTAAATAAGATTTGCTTGATTATGTGCTTTGAAGAAAAAGTATGTGGGTTAGTTAAACTTTGCCTCAGATTTTTGTCCCTCTGGTCCTCAAATCAAAGCTTTGATTTTGTATAGCTCTGTGGAAGTTAAATCAATTCTCAATTACAAAAAAAAATCACTTTTGTTCAGAGGATCAGGTCAGGATCCAAGAAACTTTCACATGCTTGTTTTAAATGATACAATTCAGGTAGTATCCTCTACCCATTAACCACTGTAAGCCAAAATCAATTTCTCATGTACTGTATGTCCAGGACGGATGAATAATCTGGTCACAGTCTGAAAATACAATTTGAGACACTGACATGTATTACCCATTCTAAGGCAGATTTCTGTACTAGCTTTGATTCCTCCTGTTAAAAAGGGCTTAATTAGAATTAAAAGCCAAACACAGGCAGAGAATGCATTGGAATTTCATCTCAAAATCACTTACATTAATGTGTGATACTTTTATCCATATTAAGAAAGACAGTACTCTGTATTTATGTTCTTTCCCTCAAGAAAACACTACCCCAAGTCAGGCTGTTGCAACAAATGCCTCCCACACTATCAACAGCAAAGCAGGTTTCAAACACAAGTGACCATAAAGATTTTATCCAACAACACTACTCTGCAACTCCTTTTGTTCAGCTCTGTGAATAACAGAAGTTCCAGTGCAAATTAGGAATGCAGCATTTGTGAGCACAGTCTATGTCTACTTGACTACAAAGACCTAACAAATGGAGGCAACCCACTTATTAAACTACTGCCACTGTCTTTTATATTTATTTCAATGAGATAGCACTCTAGAGATGTCAGGATGTTTATTCCTGTCAGACACATTTCAAATGAACAGCTTATCTCAAAAGTTTTGCTTTTTTTGTGAGGATATTTTCCCTGATCCAGACAATAAAAAAGTGTGTTTAAGGACAGCATTGCATTAAAGGCTTCCTACAGAAGTTAGAAAAGAGAGGGCCATATTTCCAAGCCTTCATTGATGCCCACTTTAAAAACATGCAGTGCAAACAAAACAACAAGGAAGAGGATAATTTTATGTTTAGCAGGACTCAAAATGCAATAAAATATTAATTGTGTTTTTGTTTTAAAAATTCAAAGGGGCACGATGGATGGATATCCTTTGGGCTGTAACAATGTCACAGGAGTCTGCAATCTGAGGAAAGACCCAGAATTTCCAGTATGATTTTGGACAGCTTCCATGCCAGAACACAGTGATTAAATAATAATCTCTCTTTCCACTCCTCTGTGAGGAAAGTGCTTTATTCTTGAAACATCTCTCTTTGGTCTTAGAAAAATTGGCACAATAACCATGCAAACCCCCAAGTACATAACAAATTTATTATTTCGGTCAAAAATTCTTGATTGAAAATCCAAATCCCAATATTTGTCTCTTAAGAAATTCAGTGGAAAGAACTTGTGTCTCCATTATAAAGTTCTAGCATTCTTGTTGAAAATACCAAGACTAAGGCAAACAGATCCAACAACTGAATTAAGCATCTACGTCAGGTTTTGCAACAATCTCAAAACATAGGTGTTCAGGTCCCAGGTTCTATAATTATACTACATCTTTTATTATTACATTATTTTGTTATTACATACAGATGTTCCCCCCTAAAAACAACCCTCAGCAGGTTTTATTAGTTACATTATTTTTACTTCTATAGCTTTCCCTTGTTCACCAGCTGATTGAAGGCTGAGAGGCCTTTCGCCAGCTCAGATAAGCTTCTGATTTGGTACAGACAAAAAAAGCAAAATATTCATGAATGTTTCTCTCTTGTTTTATGCACATATCAAATAGCTGCAGAGCAAACAGCTTGGCCAAGTAAAAGCCTCACAGGCCCCTTGGCTTCCTGAAGAGTTTTCTTCCATATTTACTTCTGACTGACACTGGAAATTTCACAAGGTCTTTCTAGAGCTTTGCTATATAATGATTTCTTTTAATACGCTTAAGCAAAACTGCTGAAAATCTTTCCTTCCTCATATAATTTCTTTGAAAAATAAAGAATCATGCATGAGACACATAAATTAGTTAAAAATAGGACACACTTGATATCCAGATAAAAAATGCCATGGTCACATAAATGGACACATAAACTGATGGGGACAGGAACCCAGCACTGGCTGTCCTCAGCCACCAGCACTCCTTTATGCAGCCAGGCAAAACCACATCCAGGACCCAGATGGAAGCCCAGTGATAATATTCCTCTAAACAGATTTGATGAGTAGGGATCTTAGAATCTCTGTTTCTAGAGTTATGTTAAATGGATTTTGAGTGTTGCCATACTTTCCTCATGGGTTAGACTGGAAAAGAACAGTATAGCCTGTATATTAAATAGCTTTTTGCTCTTAAAAATATCCTTTTAATTCCATACTTAGTTTTCAGGGAATGTGCCTAATTAGAGCTAATACTTTCTGGGTAAAAGCAAGGTTTTAGAACTCTCAGAACCCCCTCAGGATCTCCTTGCAGAGACTTGCATAACAGTACCCCCAATATAAGAACCTCTTAAAGCACTTTGAAATAAAGTTTTTCTAAGACCAAATATATTCAGATATAATTGAAAATTGTAATTGTCTTGGTTCCCCAGTTAAATATTGTTGTATATTCCAGCATTGGTGTTTATATGGCAAACATTAGGTTAAAAATAGAAAATTTAGTCTAAAGATCTGCCTGAAGATGTGTGTCCTTTGCAGGAACATCATGCAAATACACAAAACATGTTGTATGCAAAAGCAGTTTTATTGGATTCTGTGAGATTACTGATGCCAGTACAAATAATTTACACATTATATTTTTATAATTTATATATTCACACAATGTATAAATTAAATATTTACAGAAAATGAGTTTCTAACTGCAATTAAATGCATTTTATTTTTTCTATAACAACACTTTCTCCACAAATCAACATAGGTGCCTGAGACTTATCTCTGCAGGGACTAAAATCCTTTAATAATATTGTTTTAATTTTCTGATATTAAAGGAAAAATTGTCATCTAATGCTCCTTGTGGTGTTCAAATACAATAAAACAAGTTCCTGATGAAGAGAAAGCCTTAATGAAGAGTTAGACTTCAGGAAGGTGCCTAAAAGATGCTGCAGTGAGTAGCTGAACTCTCCTGGGGGTTTTACATGTGCATAAATGGGTCACAATCATCCTGATAGTTGAATAGTCCCTCCTTAAAAAAAAAAAAAAAAAATCTCATTTCTCATCTGTTTACTGTGATCACAAAGCACAGCAGAAAGTGTGATAATAAGCTAAGACTATTGTTACTTATCTATTGCAATTCACAAAACAATAAATTAGGTAATTATGTTAATGAGCCAATATTCAGATACCAGAATTTAAAGAATTATTATGCAAATTACATCATGAATAGGGAAAGGAAGCAAAAGAAAAGTTTTCATACCACAGTCAAACAATTATCCCAGAAGTCACACAGCCTACTGTACTTTAATTGGACTGAATTGAATTAAATCATGTATTTTCATACTTTCCTAAATACAAAATACTGCATGCTCAATTCCCCCCAGTCTGGGTAAGTCACCATGTAAGCAAGAAATTTATTTCAAGTTGAAAAAAAAAAAATAGAGTGGTTAACTATACTGCTTTATGCAAAATCCACCATTTTCTTCAGTTAAAGCTTATGCACTCTTGATACTTCACCAGATGCTCCCTTCTGGCACCATAATATTCCCTCCCACCAAATTCTGGAAATCTGAATAAAGTAAAAAGTCTCCCAAGTAATGAACACAAGTCCAAATAATAAAAGGTCAGAGCCAAAAGTAGGGGCAGGTATGTTTCAATGATCCTGTGATGCAGGCAGAGTTACTTTGCTGAGAGATGAATTGTGAAAATCTCAGATTGAGGTAATATTCAAATACAAAGATTTAAATGATTTAAATCTGTGGGATTCTAACACACTGACTTTTGCACAGCTTAAAACTTCAACAATGATATAGTCTCCAGTAAATTACACCAGTCAGCTAACTTACTCCAAATGATGCTTGAGCTCTGAAAGAAGAATACAGCAGATAATTGAGAGACAGCCTGTAACTTTGTAGGGGACCTGTGGAAAAATACATTTACTTGAAGGGTTATTCCACAATGAGACCAATGAAGCCATGAGCAAAACCATCCTGTGATCCCCTTTAAAAAGGTAAGGTCAACACATTCATTTCTCAGTTCGTTAAACCACAATCTCAGTAGCATCTTTTAAAAGCTGCTTTAAAGTGTTGATGAGCTCAGGCTAATTTAAATGACAACGGGAGAAGAGCCAAAGAAAAGTTTGAAACCAAGGAATGGCCTGACCTTGAATAACTGCTTGTGCCTGTCAGCAATGGGCTGGACTAGCAAAGGAGCAAAAACTGAAGGGAACACATAACGTTCCCAGTTGTATGTGAGATGGACAATGCAGAAACAACTCCTATTGATTATCTCATTACTTTAGCACTTGTCCTCCTCATCCAGCAAAAATAAAGGTTACCCCTGGGACAGCTCAGTCTTTCATGAAAGGGAAATCAAATAGGATTTACCATTTCTTTAATGTAAGACTGACTCGTAATGAGGAGGAGGGGACTATGATCCTGGGAAAGCTTTTCTCATTAAACTGTCAATTCTGTGTTTCTAAAAAATTGATTAATTGAGGTACACGTTGATGATCCTGTGAATTTTAACAACTTTTAAGTCAATTATACCAGCATCCAGGCACAGAGTTTCAGTATTGATGCTGGGGTGTTATCTTTTACATCTCACTGAAATAAAGTCTGGAAAGCCAAAGCCACAGGAACAGTTTGAAATGTGAGAATGCAAAGGGCAGAGCTCTCCACATTGCTGTCATGAGCCACATTATGGTTTAAAGCATTTTGTGATAAAATACTAGAAGTTGAAACCATGAAAAAAAAACCCTAAAATTACTATGGCAGAGAAAGCGTCTACTCCTGCTTTACCTGTGAATCAGGCTACATAACAGGAAGATAAAATGGAAGTTGGCAGCAGAGAAACTCTTGAGCTATTTTTATCTTTTCAAGCAGGAAATTATGCAGACTACGACTAGGATAAGGAGTCACACATGTCCCCTTAAGTCCGTGTTTGGGAGGAGTATAGCATTCACATGCCCTAGAAAAACCTAATTGCAGGATATAGGGAAACAAAATTAACAAAATTAACAAAATTAAAATCAGGAAAGAAAGAAACAAACAAAAACCAAAACTAAAGAACTACACCAAAGGAAAAAAAAAAGGACCAAAAAACCCTCAAGCACCCTAAATCAGTTTAAAATATCAGAAAAAGTTCAAAATGTTAGACTGAAATATTTTATCAGTGAGCCTTGACTTGTAGTCAGGCATTGTTACATTCTGGGAAAAAAATGAATTTATTTTGTTTATCTTCCTCTACTTGCAGCTTCTACCCTTTGAAATTGGGAAGCTGCAATAACAAAAAGCCAGTGCCCTGTTTGTGCATATGGCGTTTCCAGGGCTACAGGTAGAGCGAGGGAATTGCTTTATTCCTCATTAGTTTGGGAGCCACACTGCAGTTATGATGACTGAGAAAGACATTTATTTTAATGGAGCATAGCCTTTTATGCAACAATTGTAACAAATAATAATATTAGAAAAGTTTTTGTTGGTTGGTTTTAGTAATTTCTGACCAGGTTAATGCTTAGGAAATAATTCTTAGGGAGTGAGCATATAAATTTCCATCTCACTTCAATACTCTACATAAACATGAAAAGGTAATTCTGTGCCCAACTATTTAGGGAAGAGCAATATGCTGGATAACATACTGAGTTTTTAAAGAGAGACTGACAATTCTCTGCATTCTTTCACTAAATTTCAGTGAACATTTTCCTCTTTTTTCTAAATCTGATAAATGCAGAGTATATTGATTTATGTTCCAGACTGGCCACTACCCCAAAATTATTTCTTACATCCATACTTATGACAGTAGAGCTGATATTTCAGAGAGAAGAATATAATTTATGTCAGAGACAAGCCAAGATTTTCTTGCTCTATATGATTATGCTATATGTACTTTTTGAATACTGGCTATTTTACTTTTAGTACAGAGCCATTCAGTACTTTTAACCTATAATTAACAGCTCAAAACAAAAGGGAACTAACCTTCTACACTGCTTTCCTTCCAAAAGTATTAGTCTTATGTTATAATTTTGTAAGGATTGAGGAAAATGACATCTTTGAATGTGACATGAATGAAATTACTTTTTTGCCTTCAGATTCACAAGCCCTAGTTTTGGAGAAAAATAAGGGTTTGGATTTTGTTGTTTTTTTTTTTTAAACTAAGTGATTTGATTCAAAAAACAGATTTGCTTTCTACTTCATCTCTATTTAAGATACATTCCAATATTACTCTGGTTCAACAGGAACCATCAGTCCAGGAGCTGATTCCTACCCATGAACTGGTGCATATGTCCCATCCAAGACCAACTTCACAAGGTCAGGAGAGACATTAATGACAACCATAATAATGGAGAGGAGTACTCCCTGCTGGTTTGCTGCAGCTCTGCCTCCCTGCTAAACTAAGCCCAGGAAGCACCAGCAGTTTTTTGTCACCGTGGGCCCCCAGCCGGGTAATAATTAGCATTGGCTCCATGATTGCAGATGGCTGATCAATTGCTTTATTATATCATCTTATACTATATTATACTGTACTTATTAAGAAACTCAGTAACCCTTAGAGCCAATCTGATACAGCTTTGACCTAATTGGTCAATCAATCCAAACAATCCAGTGTCCAATTAAGAAATCACCCTTTGATAAACAAATCTCCATAACACATTCCACACGTGCACAACAACAGGTGCAGCAAGTGGAGATAAGAATTGTTCCTCATTTTTTTCTCTGATCTTCTCACAACCTTCCCCAGGACAATGCCTGGGAAAGTCTGTGCCTGCTCTCTGTGGCCACAGAGAGAGAGCTGCTGCCACAGTTTTTTTTCAAGTTTTTTTAAGGCTCTGTTTAATCTTAAGCGATGCCTCTGCAGAGTCATGCTCATCAACTGACACTGCACCAGTTTCCAACTGCTGGCTCAGTTAAGACCCAAGTATTATTTTTCATCTACTCTCAGAATTCTGCAGGGATTCTGTATTATTATTAGTATTTCTTAAACAAATAGGTTTTTGAGAGATACTGCCATGGAAGAAAAAGAGTATTATTTTTAGTATTAATTGCATTCCGCTATATATTAAAATTATTATTTTAAACTCCAAACTTTTTATTATCATTTAATTAAAGACCAATACATGATCTATCATAAGAACAAATGTCAAGCAGCATCTGCTTTGGTAGTATTATTGGAGTATTTTGAAGTTTATGGACTTAAAATAGTCTGTCTTGAAGTTATTTTTGATGCAGTGTAGTACCTCAAGTTAGTAATATATAGACCTAAGCTGAATGAATCATACAGTATCAATGTGAAGATGGTATAAATAAGTATTTTCTTGGAAAGGTTTTTCTATGTATGTCAGAACTTAGACATTTTCATGAATGTATGACATTGTATTAAAACTATTTTAAGCATTTAATGCCAAAGAATTTTTGTGAGTGCTTACTGTGCTGTTTCATTATCTACAACCTTCCATGTCTCAGTGGAAGTAATGTTTCTAATTTATTATAACACAAAAGATAAATCAGCAAATATTATATATTAATAATGGCTAACCCTAAGTCAACCTTATGACAGTTTTATTGATATTCTTAAGTTATTGCTTATTATTGTTCACATTTCTTCTTTTATCCCCCCAGTGAAATACTAAGTTTTCATGATTTTCTTTTAGATTTAGAGTCATAGAATCATTTATGTTGGAAAAGACATGAAAGATCAAGTGCCAGCACTGACCTAACACTGCCAAGTCCCTCCTTAATCCATGTTCCAGGTGACCCTTCAGGGACAGTGATTCTGCCCCTGCCCTGGGCTGCCTGTGACAGAGCATGACAAACTTTTGGACATAGACATTTTTCCTAATATGCAATCTAAACCTCCTCTGGCACAACTTGAGGTCATTTCCCCTTGTCTTATTGCTTGTGGTTTAGGAGAAGAGCCTGACCTCTACCTGCCTACAACCTCCTCTCAGGCATTGTTACATTCTGTGAAAAAAATGAACTTATTTTATCTTCCTCTACTTGCAGCTTCTACCCTTTGAAATTGGGAAGCTGCAATAACAAAAAGCCAGTGCCCTGTTTGTGCATGTGGTGTTTCCAGGGCTGTAGGTAGAGAGTGATGAAGTCCCCCTGGAGCCTCCTTTTCTCCAGACTAAACACCCCCAGCTGCCTCAGCTCCTCCTGCTCAGCCTTGTGCTCCAGACCCTTCCCAGCTCTGTTCCCTTCTCTGGACACACTCCAGCCCCACAGTGTCCCTCTTGTCATGAGGGGCCCAGAGCTGGACACAGATTTGAGGGGTGGCCCCAGCAGCGCCCAGCACAGGGGGTGGTCACTGCCCTGGTCCTGCTGCCAACCACGGCTGGAACAGGCCAGGTGCCACTGGCCCCTTGGCCACCTGGGCACACCTGGCTCATGTCCAGCCACTGCCACCCAGCAGCCCCAGGTCCTTTCCAGCCCCTCTGCCCCAGCCCGGAGCACTGCAGGGGCTGTTGTGAGCCAAGGACAGGATCCAGCACTCGCCCTTATCAAACCTCCTCCACTTCAGGCCACTGGTCCAGCCTGGCCAGGTCCCTGCAGAGCCTTCCTGCCCTCCAGCAGAGCAACACTGCCACACAACTTGGTGTTAGCTGCTATCAGTTTTGGCTGTTGCTATTTACTAGTCCAGATAAATTCAAATCTCTTAAAACTGTAAAAAACCTCACTCACTAAATCAATTAACACATTCGATTTTTAATAGGTTTGGCTAGTGAGACAAATTCTATAGAGATCTACATTTTTAAGCCCCTTTTATTGGATTGTTTCACTGTTGACCTTAGGGACTTTAAAACATCAGATTAGAGCTTGTGAATTTCAGACTTCTCTTGATAAAATTGGATTCCTCACAGTTTGACCTGTGGCAATTGTTTTGCTTTGCTTTCTTCCCCAGCGGCAGCAGTTTTCAGAAAAAATGAAATACACAACAGCCAGTGGATGACTGAATGCACCAAATATTGTCACAACACCACTCACATGGTAGGAAATGGATAAAATGACAGTTAAAAAGGACAAAAAATGATCTAATGGTATTCATTTTCTTCTCCCTTTCCCAATGGATTGCCTGTTGGTTCAACACCTGATGTGAAACACATTTTGCTGATAAATCAAAGTGGCTTATATTAATCTCCAAAATGAGAGTCGTTCAAATCTTTTTTATACACAATAAGGGTGATTTTTTTTTCCCCTACAGTGAAGTCCTGGGGACATGTGAAAAACATTTCTGAATGTAGGCTGCAGAGCAGGGAGCAATTCAGCAAGGGCTAGATTTAGTTCAGCTGTGCAGCCTAGCAAATCTATTGGGGACATAAAACTTGGATGCCATGGCATCTCCACTCCCTTTCTGCCCAGGAAACATGGTCCTTGCTGCATGCTGAGGTTGCCCCTTTCAGTGATGCACTGGGAAGTGGTGCATTTCTTCCTAGGAAAAAATGCTGTCCTCCCAGCATTCAGTACCACTAAGAAATTACATTTTAGCCTTTCATCATAGGCTTAGACTAGAAAAGAATGAGAAAGGTGATTTTTGCCTCCCTACATTTCCCCACTGTTTCACACTTATAATTGCTCACCACAGGTTGCTTTCAATTTTTAAAAATTATTCCCCCATAAAGGTATATCTTTTTATCACAGAAATCTTTATTCTCTCTCCATATAAATTCAGGATTTTTTTTCCTGAATAGCTTTATTAAATCACAGCTGAATTTCCAACATCTGATACCCAATAGCCACACAGTTTTATCATGTGAATAATCAAATCTGAAAACAATTTGCCTATAGGTCTGCTGAATTCTCCATCATTTGAAGTCTCAAAATAAGCATTCAATTTCTCCTAAAAATATAAGCTCTAAATCAACCAGGAACCACATTATACCTCATGCAATAGTTACTGCAGCAGATTCTAGGTATGTGTTACACAACAGAACAGAAAAAAAAGACAATTATAGGTCTATTTAACCTTAAAATATTGTAATAAACCCATATAGAAAACTAAAATTAAATGTAAAACAGTAAAACTTCTGTAAGTGATAGCAGATTAGGGAGGCAGCTTGGATAAAGCTAGTCTCAGTTAAGAGACTAGCAAACGACTCAGAATTCCCCAAAATTTCTTGAAAATAAACTATTTTATACCGGCAAAAATAAAAATCTCAAATAGAAAAGATCCTCCCTGGTCTTGAGAGACTGGAGTTGGCATGAGGGTTTTTGGCAAGCCTTCACATCACAAGATGCCCCTCTGTATCAGCCAGTTTCAGTAGCATCCCATAGAAAGTCACCCAAAACAGGCAATAGCACTGATAAAAATTCTGCACTTCCTGCATCTTCAAGAAACATCTTCCTCTTGAAGTGTCCTTACAAAACAAGGAAAACTAATGACTGAGAAAATGAGCTTTGTTCTTCCATTCTCATACTCAATATGTGCATTTATTTGCTCTTTAATCCACTAACAAACCAGCTCTTCAGCATTCCAGCATAGGTTTTTTTCCTCAAGTGATGTTTGTCTGATAAAAAAGAAAGTGATTAAGAGAGGAAAAAAGCTGAACTGCTGAGTGCAGTGTTCTGGAGCATTGTGATAAAAACACATTGGTAAAACATGTCAGGATAAATACAACTCAGATAAAAAATAATGGACACAAGCAAAGTGGGAAACCTGAGTACATTTCTCTGATCTCTACTCTTTCCTTTTAATATATTCTTTTTACATGGCTTTTAGGAGTCACTGGAGCCACTGCAAGACTGATTCTGCTGCAGAAACATCAACAGCCAGACCTTGCAGCAGTGCCAGCAGATTAAATAAATTACTGACTTCTCTAGAAAACCACAGATCTGTCTTCCTACAGCTGAAATGAAAACCAACCAAAATGGAACCCAATGCAGAGGCAAAACTCAGACTATGAAACTTAAAATCAGCATGGAAGTCAAATTTGCAAAGTTTTCATGTTACAACCATCACTCTGGTAATGCAGCTCAAGAGAGCGAGCAATACATAGGAACACTTCCATTTCTGAGCAGTACCATGTCTGAGGGGAAGGTGGGGTTATATTAGGTTGCATACCTCTGAATGTATTTTTACAAGAGTCAAAGATAATGAAAAGCTGTAAGAATATCATTGTTTGCAAGCAGAAGAAAGTACATGACACTTCAGAGTGTATCTGGCATCATAGACTGTTCTACATTTTACTTTTAATAAATCAAGGCCATCCCTGATTACACTGGGCACACACAGATTGAATTTAATACCAAGTTGTATCTGAGGCCATTCACCACTTTTAAAACTTTGACTTAGGAAGTCAGAAGGAGACACTGGAGGGATTTATGAGACATCCCATACTTCAAAATTTCTCATAGAAGACAAATTTTGTGCAATAAGAGCATCAAAATAGTTCACAAGAGAGTGAGAAAGTTCTTTAATTAGGATGTGGCACCCTGAAGCTCTCCTGTATATTTTATACAGAAAGCACTGAGAAAACTGGTTTTATTACTTTGATTAATAAAACTTGCATATAACTCTCCAGCCAAATTCTCAAAGCAGGAAAGGTGTCCTGTATCATCAACACTGCTTTCTGAAGACATTCTAGTACTAGGAACAGACAGTAAGATAGTGCCAATTTGGAGGCTGCCACCTCTTTATCAAAGTATAAGGGCAAATCCTAACTAAAGTTAAACTTCTATTGCAAGTGAATGCCAAGGTAAGGAACATTTTATCAAAATTATTTCTCTTAGACCAGTCAATCTAAGTGATTTTCCTCTTGCTTCTCTTGCCTGATCTCAGGGAAGACTGTCCTGTTTTCCTACTTGCTGGTGGAAAATTTGGCATCTCTGTTTCTGCCTTTCAGACAACAGGGAGCAAAAAAAGTGTTGTTAACTTTCACACTTTTGGAATACACAAGTTTGAAAAATAGGCATGCAAATGACTTTTTTTTTTTCAGATCAGCTAGATAGAAAACAGAGGTTATATCTGCTAAAATGAATGTATTTTTCCTCTATCAAAATAAAGCAACCTTCATTTTCTTTTTTTCATAACTAGTGTGTTCTACAAGTAGTGTTCAATCCAACAAATCTCTTTTGAGATTTGCTTACAGGTAACATATGCTTACAGGTAAATCGACTTTCACAGGACTACATTTGCTATTGGACCTATACTGAATACTGATATTGTCACTATATTACTTCACTGGCCCATCTGCACCAGCCAGGCATGTCACAATCATGGTTATACTTATTTCAACATGTATTAATAATGTAGCAGCTGATACATAGGTTCAATAAAGAGTGTTATAAAATATCATACCAGCACATTTGTTTTATTGGAAAAATTTCTGCAGACAGCCATATTAGGACCAATCCAATATCCATTCATTCTTAAGAAACCAAAGGCATACATTTATCTTAGGCTATAGAAAAATTCAAGTGACTGAGGACACCTAGATGTCAAGTTTACCATGCAGAAAACTCCATTCTCTAAAACCTTTGAAGATCTTAAAGGCAAAGCAATTTCTATCAACAGAGATTACAAAAAATAAGTGACTTGAAAAGCCTAAAGAAATGTTTTAAGTTTCTCATTGCTAACTCCAAAAATATATTTATTCCTCGCAATAAGGAATAGCTGTCAATAGCGCAAGATCAGGTAAAGAGACATTTGACCTGACCAGGAAGTCAGCACTGAATCAGATTTTTACATTGACAAAGCTGAATCTGGTAAAGCTGGGGTTAAAGAAGGAATGCAAACAAAAATGAATTATGTTGCACATAAAAGGTAGTTTCAAAGGGGAAATAAAATATGAGGTATAATTTAATTGGAGTCACTAGACTATTCTTCATATTATGCATAGTGTGCATACAATCACTTGTGCAAGTAGGTAAAATTCAATAAAAATGAATAAAGTTTCCCAACAAATTTAATGCATTTATCTCTTTTACTATGAATCATATACAGAAGTTGCACAGTTCTCCCAAGGACCCCATTTCCAATTACACCCACCCCAGATAAAGGAGTGCATTGAACACCAGTTTGTTCATCCATTCATTTACAGTGCTCATTCATTATGAAAAAAGGCATAAAATTGGATTGAGCCAAATCCCATTTCCATTCTTTTCTGCAGCAAAACCTCCACTTACTGGTTGTTTCTGTAATATTTAATTTACAATAAAGTCAGAGACAAATCTGGGGGGGAAGGGAATATGTGCCTCAACTGCAGCCAGAGATCTTCCACATCTTTATTAATCACACAAGAAAAGACAGTAATTTCTTCTTTCATGAATAAAATTAACGGTTTAGGATAGGAAAAAGTAACAAAAGCATATATATAAGAAACAGATAAGCTAAAAATATCAGCACTGAATTTCCACTAGCTTTCCTTGTACCCAGCCTCAGCCAAGTCAGCTTTCCAAGACCTCTAACTCCACATGACTACTGGAGCTACTGGTAATGGACAATAAACGTTTGCAAGTGGTCATGAAGAAAAGAATATTATGTGAATATATGCCTAAGTAATTTCCCCAAGTGAGCTGGTCACTAGTTATACCTACCTCTAGCTATTACATAGGGAACATACAAATCAGAGGCTATCAGATACCGGGAGGAAAAAAAGCTTAATTTAGCAATTGTCAGCCTATACCTCCAGTTCTGCATTACCAAAAAAATGATACATGCCAGTGACAGAGGGACTGACTACTATGCAAATTATTTTTTATAGTTTTATTTAGAAGATGAAAGCATTTCCTTTGGGACACTGCAGCAGAGGACTTGGCAATAGATGGTGCATGAATCATGCAGTACTTTTAAGGGAAATATCTATGTGCCCCTATAGCATAATTTTGTTAGAGAAATTTGTTTTAGAATGTAGTGCTGGAGGGGTCAAAGAAAAACATTACTGGACTATGCTGCCAGCAGACTACAAGTGTGTAGTGTAAATTACATCAATCCAATTATAAAGAAAACCACTGGATATGTTCTGTCACTGATGTGACACAGATATAATAGAGATTTTTCTGGCACTATGAGAAATATGTTCTGCAGCTTCTCCACTGTGCACAGAGCACATCAGGGTAGTATCTAATAGGGTCCTGCAGCAAAACCCTCATAATTATTTTCAGATGGAAACCATTTCTTATTTTGCGTAAAATAAAGACCCTTTTTCAACTTCCCATTAAAAGGACTGATTCAAACACCCTATTTCCCAAGCCACAGCATCTACTGTAGTTCAAGGAGAAGTGAATCAAAGGTAACATGGGCTTCTGATTCAGGAATTGTTTTTCAGTGGTGACTAACCACATCTGCATGAATTAGATTACTAATGAGGTAAACAGCACTGAGACAAACTGAAAGAAGTGTAGTGGAATGATTTCATAATGCTATCTAGATGCACTGTAAAGTAAATCAAAGGATATAATTCATTAATATTTTATTGATTGTTACTTATAAATAGTAAAGAAAACCAGCTAGTTCAGTGGTCAGAGTGGGTGTAATAAAGCAAGCTACATAAATCACATATTGCCTCAGAAGAAAAATGAGGAAAACCGAATCTTTAAGTAGCAAAAGACCTACTTTAAAAGCCAGCTCTTTTTGAAGATGTCTAAAATGCCAAGAGCTAGTTGTGTAGCAGTATTCACTTGATGAAAGAAAGAGGGAAAGAGGGCGAGAAAAGAGAGAGAGAAAGAGAGAGAGAGAAAAAGAAAGAGAGAGAAAGAGAGAAAGAGAGAGAAAGAGAGAACATTTGCTGAGCTCCTTACCCACAGCAGGACCCCTCCAAGCCACGCTGCCTGAACAGGCTGCCTGGTACCCGAGAACGGCATCGTGACATACTTGGGCCTAAATGTATCTTGCACAAAACTTTCAGATTCATTTTTAGCTCCTTTTATTTTTCAGAGAGAAACTGAAATGTTATTTAATCAATTGAAAAACTTCTGAAAATCTCTATAAACACAAACATTTAATATGAGAGTCATCAGGCTGCTCTTCTAGCAACTCTGCAGCCACAGCCCAGTACCACAACTTTTGATTTTTGAAGCTGGCAACAAATCTTGATATGTCCAACTGTCCTTGAAGTTAGAGTGACCCAAGCATCTAAGTAAGTGGCCTCATCTTTCAAACCCTCAAATTGCCTTTTTCACCTTTCAGAATCCCCCTGCTATTACCACAGAGCAGATCCTGACAGACTCTTTGCTGATGCACAGGAGGCAGCATTTTAGCAAAGCTTTCATGTTCTATGTATGGGTTTGTCAGAATTGCAGTGCCAGGAGAGAAAGAATATCTCACAGCAGGAGAGGAGGAGGCATTTTGAACCACCACAAAGGGCTGCATCAAAGCTTGTCCTTTTCCTAGGCACCAAATTAATGCCATGAAAGAAAAAGGGAAGAAGGAGACCCTCCTTCTCTTAGAGGATGCAGAACTAATAGAGATCTCTGGGAACAATTCACAATTTGGTTGCATGCTAACCTTCACAGAGATAATGTTGATCATGGATTTAACAAGAGGCTGCTGCAGAAATGTTAATAGGCATGGTGGAAGATGGAAACGGTGCAGGAATGCTGCCCCAAGAAATAACTCACTATTTTGCTGCTGAATTGATGTGCTGGGAAGAAGGTCTGAGATTTAGTGTCACATTTCTGTTGCTGCTGGAATGTCTTACCCCTGCCTTTCATCCCAGTTATAATTGAACATGACTTGCCAAAACCCAGAGTATGCCAGAACCTCAAACACCACCAAGCCTCCAGTGTCTCAGCATGTTGTCAAACAAGCTTTAAAAGTACACCAGGCCACTTCTGAATGTTAAAAATGTAGTAAAGGTGCTTAATTAAGAAGATACTTCCTGGTCAGAAAATAAAAATTTATGGAAATTTTTACTTATCATTTATCTTGCATTACTCCACAATGAAGAAATAAAAAAACCCCAATCACAAATGGCCCACAAACCTTACAGTGATTTTGACATGGAAGTTGATTTCAGAGTCAGGTCTGCTTCTAAGCAATTTCTATGTAAAATCCCATGGCTTTAAGCACTGAGGGGTTTTTCTGGACCATTTATCTGAGACTCTTTTCTTTCACAACCACTCCTACACTGTTGCCCTCTTACGTCCAGCTTTAAGTGACATAGTTGAATGCCTTGGCCCTACACTGGAGCAACAGGAGTTGTTTCCATAGCCCCTCTGACATACTGGGAGAGCTGTCACCATAACACACACTATTAAACCCCCAAACCAGGAGCATCTGTACAGGAGCTTTTAAGCTTTACTTGCACCTGAGTTTAATGTAACAGCAGAACTCCTGACATGCATGAATAACTGAAGGCAGGAAATGCTCACAGACAGACTCTACACATCCATTTGGTCAGGTAGTATGAAAACTAAACATCACATAATAAATATATGAACATCTGATACAGGTGGAATACAGTTTTATATGGTGTTACTGTTAATTAGCAAAACAACTTTCAATCTGGTAGGAATTTCTTGGAATTGTTATAATAAAATAGAATATTTCTATTTAAGTGTTTATTTTGCAAATGCATAGATTCATAGGTAAAATGAAATTGTTTTAATTTTTGAATTATACTTTAGGTATGAATTCCATACAATTAGTCAGTAGTTCTCTTTTTACTATTAACTTTTAACTTTTTTCTGTGTTGAAAGATACATCTAGAATCAGAGAATTCCCATGTACAAATGCTGCCAGACACCCAGCTGCACTGCAAGTTGCTAATATACATGATCATGCTTTTACCAGGAAATCAGCTACAGTTCTGTGGGAAGGAGGAATTTTTGCCTGCTTTCAGTATGTAGTGTTATTTAGCTTTTATGGTTCTTAGGATCCTTTTATGGTTCTAGGCATAGATAAGATTATTTACAAGTTTAGAATAGATCACAAGATAATCTTTCATGCCTAATACAGAAAATGCATAAAACCAAACTAATCCAATATAAATCTGTCAGGGTTTAACCCCAGCTGGCAGCTCAGTACCATGCAGCTGCTCCCCCTGTGACTGAGAGGGGAGTCTGGGAGGAAAATAAAGTGAACACTAAACCTTGTGGGTTGACATAAGAACAGCTTAATAATTGAAACAAATTGCATGTAATAACAACAATTATTAGAATGCTGCTAATAATCATTGCAATAAAAAGTAGTGGAGGAAAGAGAGAAAACCCAAGAAACACAACTGAAGCGCAATCCAGTTGCTCACCACCTGCTGACTGATGCCCAGCCCAGCCCTGAGCAGCAATCAGTGGCCTCTGGCCAGCTCCCCCAGTTTATAAACTGGGCAGGGCTGTCCGAGGTGTGGAAATCTCTGGTCAGGTCAGGCCAGCTGTCCTGGCCACGCTCCCTCCTGGCAGAGCATGCGACACTTGCAGGAGCAGGGCAGATACAAGGCTCAGGCACATGCCCACTCCCACAGAAATCCTCTAGGACAGAGTAGGAACGTATTCCTTTCTTTCTTGTTATCTCTTGTAGCCATATAATGCCACTTTTGCTCTAGTGGGCTCTGGAAATAAATACTGAACTAAGCAGTAACAAATGCATAATTTTGCCTGAAAGTATCTATTTCAAGTACCAAGCTACCAGAAATTTTTTTATATTTACTGTGTAAAAGACCCCAAACATCCGAACAGTAAGAAGTGCATAGGCAGCAACAATCATTTTTAAATCAATAAGATAATTCTTTTACAGAAACAGATTAATCCTAATTTTAGCTGCTCCATTTAAATTTTGCTACATGCTCCCAGCTGCAGGATAATTTTGTACTGCATAAGCCTTTAGTGACACAGCTTTTGTGAAAAATACAGCTCTAACAAAAGCAACACCAAAGGCTTCTGACCAAAAGGTTTTTCCAACACTTTTGTTAAGGTGTCAGGAAAATTCAGCCTTATTTTTTGCATCTATAGAAGTCTTCAAAATCCACTCAGTAATACTTTTGATATCCAGGTAGTGGGTTATTGTATTGGCTTCCACAGTATGGCCATGGATTTCAGTTTAAAACTGTGAGTACATAAGCCACCTATTCTCAGGTCTGGCCTGATGTTCAAGGGTCAAAACAGAGGATAAAAGCCACAATAAGATCTATTTACTGCATCTTTGCCAACTGGAAGAAAGCCAGGGAGGACAATGAGAAAAATCCACTTTTACTTTAACATTTACTGGGTTTTTATCCCATACAGGACACAGCAGTAGAGCAAACTCTTTCCCTGAAAAATACAGTTAACTCAGAAAAGTAGTTCATATCATCAATATATCAAGCTTCACCTATCATGCAACTGAAGGTATAATAGATTTAGAAAATAATTTTTTTCTACAAAGAGTAAATCATGAGTCAACAGGGAAAAAAAAAACCCCAAGACCTATCTCTGACTACTGAGCTCTTGGAGTCCAGTCTCAATTACAAACTTGCCATTTGTGCTTCTATCCAAAGTCTTTCATTTTGTTTTCTTATTAGAAATAATAGCCAAAGAAAGAAGAAGGAGGACAGGGTATATTCGAGTTGACAACAGATAAATTTCCAAGAAATGTTAGCAGAGAAAGAATGAGACAAAACGAAATTTGGATTTCACAATCTTGACAGCATGACTTTGAGTTTTCTGCTACAAAGGCATTCAAGATCACACACACAAACAGTTAGAACAAACTCAAGCTTTGCTTATTCAGACATTCATGTGGAACACAACCTTCTGAGCTACTGTTTGACTTTCGGCTCTGTCCCTACAAGATTCAGCCCCAATGTATAAACCATTTTGACATATGGATCACGAGATATTCTCTTATTATGCCAAAATCAATATCTGTAATATAATAATAATAACCGCCCTACAAACCCTTCATCTAAAGAAGCCAATGCCTTAAAATTAGAATTGCAAAAAGCATTTTTTTAAGTAATGGACTGGCCTAACCCACTATAATTTTAGAAATGTAATTTTCTACAATCTCTTTTCAACACTAATATGCAAACTAAATAAATACTATTACCCAGTATGCACGTCTAAGTTATATACAAATAATTTTGTACTAATCCCCAAAAGTATACATATACTTAAGGCAAATCAAAAAGGCTCCTCAAATAAAAGAAAGTGAAAGAAGTCTATAGATCAGGCTTCCAGGAAGTGCAGTGTGTTAGACTGATAACTGCTAATTTCTGAAGATACTTCAGAATACTCCAGGAAGAATACTTCTGGAAAATTAATGTCTTCATAAAAATGTGTAGAAGTAATAAACCCCTGAGATTAGCAATAGAGCATCTGTTAAGTAGTTTATTTTTTATGTTAGTAGAAGTCTGACAAAGGGGTCATGCAGAGTTAGCATGTATGTCACAAGTTACAATACATTTATTTCTCTGTGAAGTATAAAATATTTACTGTACTGTAATATGTTGCTGATATTAAATAATTCTATCAAAGCCAAGACACACATAAGGTTTTGATTATATCCTGAGAAAATACCAGCATAAATCTTAGTCTTCGGTATAATTATCTCAAACAGCCAATAGACCTCATATGGTGTCTTCAAGCTTGTTTTTCAGGGCAAAAAGTGAAATAGTGCTTCTTCAGGGAGAAATTGCTCAAATACAGACATTTACAATCGGACTCTTAGCTCCATGAAACCTCATTAACTCTACTGCTACCCTGAACAAGAACCAAATGTTTTCTCAATTACATCAACCAATACTGACTCGAAGGTACTAATGGCAGTGTAAATAGAGGGGAAAAGCCTCTTTACACTGAGTGAACATGTACATCTGCCTTTCTAACTTTACCAGTCAGAGCTTAAATCAGCTCTTTCACATCAGGATGTGGCAGGACCTGCACAGAGTGATCTAATGATATTACAGAAAGAAAGTATTCATGCTCGAATCCCTAGGAATTTGTAAACTGATGCACTTCCATTTACTTTTCAACAAGTTTACACTACCTTGAATATCCTTCTTTCCTAAGCATAATCAAAATATTATTCAGTTATTCTTCAAACACCAACAATAGCTAGTGTACCTCTCCTACCTGTCAACGCAGCAACTCTATACAGCTACTTATTGTCTATGAGCAAGAAAGTAACACAGTCAGCACTAAAGAAATTAAAAATTGTTTCAGCCGCAGTGTTCTACAAATAGTCACTTTCTTCTTTAGTGTCATTTTAAGACTAAAATAATATTTTACTTCATAAAATCATCAGCTAAACATTCTTTGTGAAAGCATAACAGTGGGGAATGTTGAAATTTCTTATAGTCACTGTGTGATTAAAAGCCAACTACTCCATTTAATTCTTTGCAGATTTTGGTACTCCCATGAAGGTTTCAGAAGCAAATGGATCTTTTCCTTTCTGTGCATTTGTGGCCAGTTGTGCTGATCTAATGGCTACCGTCTAATAAATAGCATTTAGCATTCTTTCAGATTTACTATTGCAATACTATTCTAAATTATGCTGCTTTAACAGCTAGGTTAGGCTCTTTTACAACCAACATTTTCAATTAAAGATTAGATAAACCCAGTCCAATTTAAAATAAATAAATAAAAATGTTTTAAAAGAAGTAGTACAGCCATACCTATCTTATCTACCAAGAGCATTTTTAAGTTTTAACTAGCAATGTTTCCAAGTCTCACACTTTACTGCAGATTTTCTCTCATTGCCACTGAAATGAGATGTTCTCTCCTAAAACATTAATCAGCACCTTATGGTCTGTCAGGGTGAGTCTTAGATAGTTTAGTTCAAAAGTTCTTTTCAGAGCTGTAAAAACTATTCTCTTTCAAGCACAAAATGGAAAACAATCCTAAAGTAATCATCAATAGCATCATCAAATTCCAGAGTAAAACTTACTCTTTACAAAGAGTTATTCTTCCACACTGGTCTCCCCTTCTGACTTGTTTGATCTCAGGAAGTATTTGGACAAGAAGTCTTTGCTGTCTGAGGTACAACCAATCCCTCTGATCTTTCTCAAATGAAATTAAGACAACTTTGCTAAGATGGGACAAAATATTCTGTTCTTCAAACATTCACTTATTCCAGCTGTGCACAAGGAGGAGTCCACCAGTCTCATTTTAATTGGGTCTACTTCTCTCAAATAGAAGTTGGCTAACCTTTTAAGGATTTATTCAGTAATTTGTACTTGAAGAATGGAAGAAGAAAAAGAAACTGATTGTAGTTCAACTGCACACAATCAGTTTATATCACAGAAATATTTTACTAGCAATACAACCTACTCAAGACTAATGTCAGGTTTCCCTTCTTTCACATGCTCCAAAACTAAATGAACCACTTTTTTTAAAAATTTCCCTATTCCATCTAAATGTCTTTGAATTTGAAATGTCTCAGATGCATTTTGAATGACAGGGTTAAACATATATATTGCTTCAGCACACAGTTTAGATACTTGGATAATGGGACCACAGAAAATAGTGCACTCACCTTTGTCAGATATATAGGATAAGCACTACCCCTAAATGCCACCATAATCCTAGCCCTGAATACCACACTAACCCCTAACCACTACCTTGATCCTACCTCTAACCACAGGCCTTAAAACTGCCCACAACCACTACCCCAACACTTCCACTACAAACTTCACTAACGACTACCCCTACAAAGTAACCCAACTACTACTAATAATCACTATCCTAACCCTAAAACCATCACCGGGGTGTGGTCCAGATCAGAAAGATGCAGGAGCAGCAATGCTGGGGCCTGGCCACGATCACCTTGGCTCGCCTTTCCCAGCCCCAGTGTTCCTGGAGCTGTAGGCTCTGGGGCTGTCTCATCCCTAGCCCTAAGGACCACCCCTAACCCCCACAGATGTGTAATGACATGGTTCTGCACGTATTGCTTCAGCCTACAGGTCAGTCATTCTGGAAATGGGCCCACAGAAAATGCCCTGTTCTTCTTTGTCAGATATCAAAGATCTTTACCAAGTTGATCAGGCCATAAGTGGTCGGCAGGAAGACAAGTAATGCAATAAATAAGCACAGGTTTAGGATTTCATGAGGACTAGGATCAATCCCTTCAACTGCCTGACTGATCAGATCACATCCTCAGGCAGCTTGAGACAACTTCCCCAAATAATTGCTTCAGCATGAACTAGCCTGTTCAACAAAAATAGGAGACAATACAGGAATTTCATTATAGGATGCATACAGTATTCAGTTATAATTCAGATTACAAATGAAAACAGAGTTCCCAGAGAGCTTTGCACTACTGCAGTCAATACCATCTATAAATACAAAGTTTCTGATATCCAACAAAAGTTTCAATTAATTACAGTCTAGCTAAAAGATAGAATAATCAGGAGATGAAAGGGCTGAAAGAGACCAGACTTCAAAGAATAAAGTAGGTGGAATTTTGTGACCTATCCTTTTGTTCAATGCTAGCTACTTTGCCTAGTGAAAGGGCACAAACCCTCTGATTCTGGTTCAATTAAAGTCTCCAGTGCAATCACTGTTAAAGACTGTAAGCAAGCTGCCCTCTGAGCATCTCATTGCAGGCCCTGACAAAGGGATGAAGCCCAAACCCCAGCAGTATAACATTTCCTAGTAACACTCTGGTTACATGACTACAAAAATAATGTCCCTAACTTTTAGAACTCCCTTCTTCATCTTTTCCCAACACTCCCACAGGCTCTGCTAGGAGTGAATTCACGTGGGCAGGTACAAAGAGTAAGTAGGTCTACAACAACAGAGGCACCCTGGAATCACCCTTGCTCCCACAAGTTTTGTGCAGCTTGTGCAAGCATGAATTTCATCACAGCCATGTAGAAGGAACACAAATAGCTGTGTTGGCCAATACAAGGAGAAAGTGCCCAATTTGTTTAGGACTCATACAGCAGTTCTGCTGCACATCTCCACTTGCCTACACTGGCTAAGTTTGCAGATTGAGCTGCCCTGCAAACTCTGACTCTAGGAAAATAAACTGGAAATGCCATGTGAGGATCCATAAATGTGTCCCAACACCTAAGCCAGACATAAGGATTCAAAGCAATGAGTTTTCTTTTGGACAGCTTCAAAGAGACCTAGAAATTATTCATATCAGGGACCAGAGTAAAAACAGGTGAAACAAATACAACACAGCATAGGTAGAGATGAAAACATCAACTGTTTTGATCTAGTGAACTGTCAGATTGCAGCAAGTTACTTGTTCATGTAAGATGTTATCATTTCTTCTTTTAAAGGGTTCAGAGCTTAGACAATAATAAAAATAGCTGTGAGCTAAGAAGTCAAACACAAAATTTACTATATGTTTATTATACTTTCCCCTTATGATTTTCCTCCACAATTCTGTGGGGGGAAAAAGTTTTATTTCTAAATATAGCCCAGCACATGCCTTCCTAAAATGTACTCGGTCTTGAGAAGACAATAATTCACAACTAGTCTAAATTTTATTGAAGGGCAAAGTTTTCTGAAGAGAAATATTGGAGGCTCTAGTTTTATACCTACAGAAAATTCAAGTCTGAATTATCTCATTAGTGGTGTCAAAATTTCTAGTTGATCAAATTTAAAGACAAAGCATGGGACTTTACTGAATAGTTTAATAACATGGATTGCCAAGATCAAATGTGATTATAGGGAGTGAAATAAAAAAAACCATTTAGGCTCTAATTATCAGCAGTCTACATGAAGGGGCCTATCAAAAATTTCTAACAGCTTTTAGAAAAGAAATAATTTTCAGAGGTCAAAACCAAAGCCCTATTGCACAGGAAGCCTTCTGTGTCCTGGGGCTGTGCTGATTTGGGGATTCACAGCAACTTGTTGCTCTCCACATGAATCAAAGGACAGGGATGCCCACACATGGGAAATAAAGCAAAGTACTGTTTCCTCCAGTGGGCAGAGACCCAGCAAAGTGGAAAGATGGCAAAACACCTGTCACACACACAACACTTGGGGGCACTTTGAGCCTTGAACATGGCAGAATTCCCCCCAGGTTCTGAGTTTCTGTCATTAATATTTCATTTTCTTTCTTGTGTAGTAACTGCAGAGAGGAATAAAAAATAACAGCAAGACCTGATCCCAGCCAGCCATACAAACAAAGGTTTGAAACTGGTTGCAAATAAGGAAAATCTCAACCAAAGAGCATATCCATGAAGAAGAAAAGGGCCATTTCCTGGATACCCCTGATTCTTTTCTATGCAATGATGAACAGCACTGGTTGTGCTGTGCTTGTAACACTGTGCTTCAAATACCATGCAGGTGCTGGTCAGCAATGCCTTGGTTATGTTAGTAATTTTATTAGGAGCTTTGTGGAGAAAAAGAATGACTCTCACCAGGATTCTTGACTTTTTCAGTCTGTTCATAATCTGTGCACCCATTTCCAAAGCCCAATCCCTTGGTTCACTTGCTTCACTCTTCCCAAAGTAAACACACACAAAAAGCTCCTCTCTGTGCCATATGAAGCCATGCAAATGGGGATGTTGCCAACAGAAACTGCAGACAGACCTACAGAACTGTGCTTCATCAGCATCCCTGCCATTTGTTCAATCCCAGCTGATAAAACATTATATAATTGATTTAAACCATTATAACAGATAATGCACTTCATTTGATATTAGCAAACAAGAATCTGGTACACTGGAAATTAAAATAGGCTTGCTGCCTAAAACAGAGAGACTGAAGCATAACATTTTTAAAATCTCATACTCTCCAGATAAGGAGTATTTAAAATTTAATTTATATGAATTCTATTTTCCCTAATGTGTCCATATTTAATTTTTATTTAATTTTTAATTATAAGCTTATTAACCTAGGAATGTATTACTTTTATCTACCTTCTTATTGGCAGAATAAGTGACTGTGATTGGAACAAGGAGCCATAATAATGCCATAAAGAAAGATGTGAACCTGTTGTCAAAGTCTCTTCTCACCTGTTTCCTAACATTCTAATTTATTTTCATATTTTGCACATAATGCTTTTATCTTCACCTTCACAGCATCATGTATTTATTACAGTTAAGCAATCAGTGTCTTTATTTTCTAATCTACTGGGCTGTTGTGTTTTAGTCTTTATATAAAGTGAAGGGACTATCAAGTTAAAATCTGATTATTAGAGTACATTAGATATTCTGCATAATTATGGGCCCAGTGGAAGGCTAAGAAGATAATACATTACAAACCTCATTTACTAGGGGTTATTTTTTTATTACATAAATGAAGCTTTCCTTATCTTAAATTGTATCTCACTAGAATTCTTGCTGAGCTTAAGAACAGTTGTCCTTTTTTTTTAATGAATGTTGTTGCACTTTGCCATGTGTCAGCAAAAGGGTTCTGAAATGTAAGGACTGTAGAAAAAAATAGCAGCAAGACCTTCGCCACTAAGGACCTAATGTTTTATTACTTGTCAAGAAACATAAAAGCAAAATAAATAAATTAAAATGATGCACCACTTTAGTGAGAATGGCAGCCTGTCATATAAATTTAATCCCAAAGATTTAAATTGTGTTCCACAGTAGCATTAGAAAAAGATAGAATCCAATTAAAACCACACTGGATTTCAAGGACATTGCGATATTCACTCTGCTTCTGTCATGTAAAATAAATTTAGTCCTGATTCAGTGCTGAGTACAAGGAATTAGATTTTGTAATGATCTATTTCCTCAGGTATTTTGCAGTACTACCTTAAAATACTGGAAAACAGTCAACAAATTTGCTGAGCCATGAGATATATTTATAAAGAGGCATATTTATAAAGTAAATCCAACCATTAAGCAAATAATTTTCAGACCCAGATTTAAGTCCCCAAATCCACATGCAAAAGTGAGCATTAAACAGTTTTCTGTAGGTGGGAGACAGAAAATAGAGACAGTAAAACTGCAGGGTGTAAACAAAGTATTGCACATTCTGTTAAGAGAAGGGACAGCTGCACAGCAGAAGGAGTTCACTTTGCCCATTTGTCCTGGCTGCCACTCTGCACCAGAGCAAACATGAGCAGGAAGAGAAGATGTCACCTTGTCCTGGCCCAGCTGGGCAGGCACAGCTGGAGGCAGCCCAGCACTGGGCAGAAATGGGGTAGAACCTGCTGGCTGCAGCACAGGCACAGCCCAGGAGAGAGGGCCTAAAGCAGCATCCCTCCAGAGCAGGGAGAGGGCAGAGCCAGCACAGGAGCTACAAAAGGGAGAAAAGCCCCCAGAGAAGCTGAATGGGGGAAAGGCCATTCCACCATTCCACCTACAGCCCCAGAGATGCTGAATGGGGGAAAGGCCATTCCACCATTCCACCTACAGCCCCATGGATGCTGAATGCAGGAAAGGCCATTCCACCATTCCACCTACAGCCCCATGGATGCTGAATGGGGGAAAGGCCATTCCACCATTCCACCTACAGCCCCAGAGATGCTGAATGGGGGAAAGGCCATTGCACCATTCCACCTACAGCCCCATGGATGCTGAATGCAGGAAAGGCCATTCCACCATTCCACCTACAGCCCCAGAGATGCTGAATGCAGGAAAGGCCATTCCACCATTCCACCTACAGCCCCAGAGATGCTGAATGGGGGAAAGGCCATTCCACCATTCCACCTACAGCCCCATGGATGCTGAATGCAGGAAAGGCCATTCCACCATTCCACCTACAGCCCCAGAGATGCTGAATGGGGGAAAGGCCATTCCACCTTTCCACCTACAGCCCCATGGATGCTGAATGGGGGAAAGGCCATTCCACCATTCCACCATTCCACCTGCAGCCCCAGAGATGCTGAATGGGGGAAAGGCCATTGCACCATTCCACCTACAGCCCCATGGATGCTGAATGGGGGAAAGGCCATTCCACCATTCCACCTACAGCCCCAGAGATGCTGAATGCAGGAAAGGCCATTCCACCATTCCACCTACAGCCCCAGAGATGCTGAATGCAGGAAAGGCCATTCCACCATTCCACCTACAGCCCAAGGGATGCTGAATGCAGGAAAGGCCAGTTCACCATTCCACCTACAGCCCCAGAGATGCTGAATGGGGGAAAGGCCATTCCACCATTCCACCTACAGCCTACCATGAGACAATGGAGGGGGCACACATCTTGACCTCGAAGGAGGCATTGATCTTCATGACTTGACATGAGAATTATGTCAGGTTAGTTTTTTTTTTTTTTTATAAACAGGTTATTTCTTACCAAAGTCACTCTTTTGACAAACACAATTAAAATATATGTACAAATTCAGTTAGGGAAAAATTAACCTAATTATTTGTAGAAACCTCATTATAAGAAAAGTATTAAAATTATTTTCTCTGCATGTATTTCAAAAATGAAAATAGAGCATGAAGTACAACTACTGTTCTTCAGTGAGTATATACTTTACCAGAAAATTAAGAATATCCATATAATATCAGAATATTATTGTACCATAAGCCAGTCTTCAACAGCCACAGGGCTTTGCTCCTTTGTTTAAAAAGAATTTAACACAGCTGTGCCATGGAAAAAAAATAACAACCCTGTAGCTTGTGTGTGCCTCTATGCATCTCTTAGAAGCAATGAAATAAATACACTTTTTTCCCTATACATAGATCCTATTGCAAGTCTGTTTTCACAGCTTTAGATATTTAGAGATATTGCAGAAATTGCAATATCTCTACAGCTCTGCTGTATTCTAATTAGGTCACAAGAGGAGAAAAAAAATCTACAGACACATTTCTAATCTCAAATAATGCATGCAACATGTTTTCAATATAAATTCTCTTTTTGGATGTGATTGCTTTTTTATCTTTAAAGTAACTGATTATTTAAGTCTTGGACAACACACATAGTATACACTCCACACACATGTTCACTTAATGAATTGGTATATGTATAATAACTAATGGTGCCAAAAGTATTTTAGCACAATGAACAGTGGAATGTCTCAAAATATAAATTAGGATAGAGAATACATCAAAGCAATATATTTTAATAACACTTTCATTACCAGAGATGAATATTTTTTTCTAGGTTGTAATAAATTTATTTATTGCTGAAAAATTAAATTCTAATAGTTGCTTTTCAGTACAAATGTTATCTGATTGGGTCTGGAGGCAAGTTCTTACATATCACATCACTAAATTCAAATGCAGCATCATTTTTTAGATTTATTAGCACTACTATGGTTACAAAAATCTATTATAAATGTGCAACTTAACCAGCAACTTTAAGAGGAGAAATATACGTTCTGTATCTTCAGCATAAAGAAGATTCTAGTTTTTATCATGCCAATCTACTACTGTCAAAATGAAAAACCTCTTTTCTTCAAGTCAGTCTTTTCCTTTTATCCTCAGTGACCTTTTTAGTAGTCTCAGGTCACAAATGATGTGGCCTGGTGACCTAAGATTAGCCATCAGTGAGAAATAGGCCACATCTCTACTCTGCCTCCAAAGAGCAGAGATTTGACAAGGTAGTGCTTAATAGAATCTCCAGGGTAAATGACACAGTTTTCTATTCTGTGTGAGGAGGAGGGAAAGTCCACCTTGCAGGGCTTAGACAGGTCACCGGGTCAGATCCAAACTCCTAACAGGAAGCACTTGGCCAAGTGTAGCATAATTAAGAAACAGATATTCAGATCAATTGTATCTACCAAAAAATCCATACAGAGTTTGGCATTTTACATAAAGCTACATAAAGATATCTGAAATATGCACTTATGCTGAATTGAAAGGTTATAATGGGTACGACACTGGTCTTCTCACACAATCAGGATATGCAAGAGACATCAGAAGGCCATCCAGACTTATATACCAACATTTTCCATGTACTTGTCCAAGAGAATTGCAAAGGATGAAAAAAACCCTGCAGTCAATGAATTGGGTGCAACCCAAGGCCAACCAGAGAATAAGAACAAGATGCATCTTCTGCATTGGTAGAGCTGCTCCATCAAGACTTTGCATTTTTTCTGCTTTTGAGGAAACATAAGGAGCACTCAGGCATCTCATGGTGTAACAGCTATCCCACACTGTTAATTGTATTTATTATTTGTCAATGAAAATTTGGTTTTAGAGTGATCATAATATTACATTTCCTTTTAAGAAGTGCTACATTTTTCTCCTGCAGAATATTCCCCCATTTTACCAGACAATCTGTGTAAAGGAAAGCCTTTAAGTAAAGTAGATACTGAGAACTAATCCTTGCATTTGCTCTTCTGGTAGAAGTCAGGAAAGGGGTCAAAAAGTAGCACCCTATTCATCTATTATATCTATTAGTTTAATTTCCAGAACATAAATGAAATAGGCTTCTCAATTTCCACATGATCAAGACGAGAGTCACGTTCATATAACTTTTATCTGTAACACTTTGTTTTCTCATCTGTGACAATAACAGCCTGATAAACTCTTAAATTCCTCTGCACCACTGAAGCCTTGTGACAGAAGACACGTTTTTAGAAAAGTACATATTTGAACAACATTAATAGATTTGAAGACAACTTATTTTTCAAAGCAGCAAAGACAGCTCACCAATTATCTTGTTGAAAACCAAAGTTTGATGACAATTAAACAGAACACCAGATGTACAAAATGACATTCTATCCTGAAAGTCATTCAGCAGCACAGTCAAACTTAGATACTTTCCATAAGGAAACCATACACAAAGTGTGAATAATGTACAGAACTTTGACATTTACCAGTACAAAATTTCTGAGTGACTTGTGCCCTGTGGAGGGTCAAGTTTTAAAATGCAGAGTTACCAAACACAAGGGCAGAATCTATTAACACCACAAATATCAAGAGGCTTTCCAAACAAACATTTCAGCAACTGTTCAAAGCTACACATTCCACATCACAGTGAAGTGTTCAAAGGGAGAATGGAACAGCCTGTAAGAAGGGATCACTTCTGGTTCTTTATTGCTCACAATACAACCTCGTGCCATTGCTCCATTTAAATAGCTGCACATTTTGTCTCTGCAGACCTCAGAGTTACATGGCACCAGCAGTCAGTAAACAAAAACTGCATTGAATACTGACTAGATTGCCAGCCAGAAACCAATATCCCTTTTCCCTGCCTCCCCAAACCTTAGAGGCAAGCTGTAGTGAGAAATGAGGTGCCTCCAGCTGCATGATGAGTGGTGCAGCTCTCACACTCCTGCTGCAGTGTGGCTACAGGTTTGTATCACATGCAGGGAGGGAACAAGTCTCTCAAACCACACTGGAGTACTATTGAAAGAGAGACATTTTCTCTTCCTGTTTTGCTGCTGCTGGAAAGAGAAAATTATTTCTATTCTAGCAGAAGGAGCATAATACTGTATTTTAGACTTCAGATCTGCCAGTATTGCTGAGTTACCAGGTCAGGTCACAATGAAGGCAATAAGACCAGCTTACTAAACCCAAGAATTTTAAAGGTCAAGACTTTAGAAAAAGAATTCTTTTGAAATACTTTGAAATATATTGCAGCTTCAATTTTTTTTTTTATCATAACCAGGGTGATTATCTTGCCATAGCAGTGTTATTTGCTAGGTTTAACATCTAGAAAGATACAGGTATGTTACAGTAATTAAGGTAAAAGAGACAACCTGTGTCCTGGGATGAAATGACTGGATGTGCTGGCAATGACAGCTATATTCCGAATTCTATTGCTCTTGAATCCATTTGTCTTACAATACACCACTTTATGTCGGGTATCACTTCAGTTTCCTCTAATTTTCCTTGAACCACTTACCTTTGAAGTGATTTACAATGCTCCTGGCATTGCTACTCACAGGTGCAATGAATTTGCAAAATCCTGCAATTCTCTTACAAATTGTCACATTAGGGCTTATGACCTGTTCCCATAAATGTGTTGGTTTTTGACTGCTTTTTTGGTTTTTTTTGCAGTGGGGTTGAGGCAGGGAGCATTCAAACCTTTTTTCTTCCAACAAGGCTGCGAACATAAAGCACCACCTTTTCTTCTTAGTCGCTTTCAAATAATCAAGAACCACTTCTTTGGTTCTAGTTTTCACCTCTGGAATTATTTCATAAAAATGAGACACGAAAATATTTTAATATAAATAGAAAACAAGTCCCTCTGAACAATACAAGAGGACTTAGAAAGCTTCTAGGATACCAAGTTTATTTGTCCATTGCAATTACTCATTTGGTAATGAACTGGGAAACTGATAATTCATGCTAAAGGCAAAATTTTAATAAAGCTATTACAAGTTTATCATTTGCTACTTTTCAGCCGTAAGTAAATAAAATACTTTTGCTCCATGAAATATCCTTATCTGTGGAAGCACAGAGAACTAATCCTCTCTTTGATCTCTGACAGATGCCTCTACCAGAAGAAAATTTGAAGTGGGATGCACATGAAAGAAAATCCATCCGGGGAAAAATGTTATAACTACCCAAAACAAGTGTGCCAGGTACAGAAACCCATTGTAGAGACATGAAAAAATTAAATTAACAATAAGAAATGGATGTAAGGAAGGCAATGTTAGGAACTATAACATAGATGACCCCTTCAAGAAATTACAGAAAACAACAGGGTTCTTTTCTAACTGAAAAGAGACTCTCAGTAAGTTCAGAAGATGTATCTCCAGAAATGAGTGTATCAAAATGTGATCTTCCTCTTCAGATCAGCAACTAAAGGTTACCCTCATTATTTTTAACAGCTAGTCCAAATATCTTTAATCTTCTATGAAACATATTCCAAGATCAGAGGAAGATGTTTATAGGATTCAATAAATATATGAAGAACATCTATAATATAGATGTGAAGTCATATCCAAGAAGAAAGAAAAATATGGACAGGAACTCTTTTTCATATATTATACTTCCTTGTTGAAAGTGCAGCCTTGATTGCACCAAGATCTTGGAATAAGCAACAATTAAATATGAATTTGAGTAGTTATTAACATTCAAAATATTATGCTGGAAGTACTCTTGCTTAAATACACACACTAGAATAGGGAATTAAACATAAAAGAATAGTAGCCCACATGACTTCTTGTTCTAATTATAAACATGTATATTTTCTGCCATTAAGAGAAGCAGATCTGGTATGAATTAAAGTGATTACCACCAATCTGAGACAGCAGAAAAGCTAAAAAAGCACTGCTAAACAATAAAAGTCCCAAGAACAGTGACCAATCAATATTTGCTGCAATTATGAATTAGAAAGTAATTTTGGCTTCAGGTCATTGTAGAACACATTCTCTTTCACCTGCAAATCTCCGCTGGCTCCGAGGAATGGGGTATGTTACAGAAAGCACAGGAATGGTGCATAAGCATCTACAAGAAGGTTAGCACTCACAGAAAATGCTGCAACTGTTAGGGGGATTTTATTATTGAGAAATCTTTTGGTACAAAAGCTACATCCTTCCAGGTGAGGATGAAGATTTAAGGAAATGTTCTCGTAATTGTACTTTTAGCCTTACTTACTTATTAGAAAGAATTCCCTGAATATTAAATTCACTTTAAAAATCCCCAAACCCTAGCACAATAACCACATCCCACCAAAAAAACCCCAAACCCAACACAAAACAACAAAAGAAAAAACAAACCAACATCAAAACCAAAAAATCCATCCAACAAAAAAAAAAAAAACCCTCCAAAACCCCACAAAAAAACCCAAATATATACTGAAAGAGAACCTTATTCTCCAAGAACACCATGTTCTGGATTAGGAAAAGGTTTTGTCAATAATTAAAAAAGCAGGCAATGTATCACTCATTTTTTATACATTATTTATAAATAAGCAGCACTGCAGTGATGCCTCACTTTCAGGAGTGCAAGAAAAAATTAACACAGAGTTGGGAGGTTTTTTTTTTATTTTCATAGCCCTCTTTTACACGGCATCCAACCAAAAAGCCTCTCTAGAATTTTCTTGGAACTTAATTTTTTCAAAGCTCTTTCTGATTTTCCCTGGCTTACAGAGATGTGTCTGTGATAAGCTCTCATGTTCACAGTCTCTCCCCCTTGCACATCTAGTCAATCACCTTTTTGAGCTTCCTCATATTAAAAAGCATGTCCCCATTTAGGAGGGGGAAGTATATCTGAGCTTGGGAGTGAAGCCAGCATAAGTTCATAAAAGAAGCAGACCCGTCTATTGCGTTTTTAGAAAAATGCAGTGCTTACATTAAATTTATTGGCATTCCATCAAAATTCCACCACCACAAATGAAATAAAACATTCCTGAATTTTAAGTCCACAGAAGTTTCATGCTGAGCTCAGAGAACAGTACATTAGCATAGTTATGAAGCAGGTACCAATTCAACCCTTATTGTTATGTTTAATTTAACACCCTATAATTTCCAGCAAATATTACACAGCCTTAAATGCATAACCCAATTTAATTCATGGCAAAATTTCATCTATTTCTTAACTACTTTTGAAACTTGTATGCTTTACATAGTGGATCTGATCCTTTCTAGCTTTGCTCAGTCCAGATTCTGCTACTCTCTCTTTTTTTTTTTTCAGTTGAAAATATTTGGGAACAAATCAGATGGTTAAATGAATGACCATTCTGAGACAGACCAAAGTCCATTTAGCCTGCAGTTCCAAATCCCACAACAGCCAGAAACCTGTGTCTGAGAAAGAAGTTAGGAGAAAGGCAACTACATAATGACTCTTTTCAGGTGCAGCCCTCCAGGCTCCAGTGCAGCTCAGGAACCTCCTAAGGCAGAGGTGGTGTTTTGTGTTCCAGGGAAGCCACAAGTGCCAGAATCTAGCTCAAAGCTAAGTCCTGCAGCTAATAATCTAAAGTTCAGAAAACTTCAAACTGATAAAGAAAAACAATGTACGTTAGAGAACAAAATAAAAAGTAAAAGTTGTATTTAAAAACAAAAACTAAAGGAAAAAAATCTTCTTTCATGGAAGTCTTTTAATAAAAATCTTTGGCGAGTTAACTCTCCAAAGGCTCTTTAATTTTCTTAAAGTGCAAATCCACAGCTCAGTCCTGCTCCCTTGTGTGTGTATATCCACTCCATCAGCGCAGAAGGGAGGGAGGCTCCCCTAACTCCCAGGCATACGTGTCAGTCATGTACATATAGAAATATTTATCCCTATCCCTGTTAAAAAAATCACAGAGGTGTTTAGCTCTCCACATTTGCTGCACAGTGGTACCTTTGGAAAGTGAGATTTTTTTTTTACTTAACTGCCCATCATAAAAATCATCTTTTAGTTGTTAATTATTCTTTCTATGATGCATTACAGAACTACCATATTCTCCAAGCTGGTTCCATGCACTGCTCCTTGTCAATGCTTAAAGCCCCAGAAGTGCTGTCAGGACCCCATATTTTACTTCTCTTTATCTGATACTGTACTTCAGGGTTTGTACACTTCAAGGTCCTAGATTGCCATCTTCTCAACCATTAATGCTCAAGTCTACCTTTCAGTGTTGCAAATTCTCTTTTACTGCTGCTTTTTCTCAAGAGTTTGTAGATAATGTCCCATCCTGAATTACATCACTGAAATACTGGGTATTTCACTGAAACACAAGAGATTATTTTTATGCTGTTATGTTAACAACACTTGGGTGAAAATAGGGGGGTGTCAGAAAGTCATCTGGTGAGGGTTTAGTCAGGGATTGCATCCAGAGATTATTCTGATTTAACAGCCACTGGAAATCTTTCTTCAAGAACTCTTTCAAAGCTCAGTTTAGTGACAAAAATAACTCAATTTTTAGTTATCATTAGACCCTTAACAGCTGATACCCTACTATCATTACTGTCAGCTCAATTTTTTGGTTAGTTTTGACCAGTAAGTGGCTCTGATTAACAGAGTGATATCAGGAATCACTCCAGGGCAAACCAAAATCAGTGAAACCTTAGGGTGCTTCAGAGTGGATTATGATATTGACCATGCCAACACTGAGAAAGCTTAAGTGGAGTTGCCCCTGCTGGTGGCATCATGGTCACTTAAGGACATGACACAGTTACTTAAGGACATCATATCAGACAGACAGTACAAATGCACACAGCACTCATCTAGAAACACTTAGAAAAGAGCAACAATTGGTGCTAAAGGTAGGAAAAAATCTTTGAGAAAGCTGAAGCCATAAAAAAAAAAACAAAAAAAACCAAAAAAAAAAAAAAAAAAAAAAAACCCAAAAAAAAAACCCAGACAGCACCAGAACCAGACAAAATCAAAATCTGGCTGGCACAGTATGAAAGGACAGACAGGCTAAAAATGTTTAAAGTTGGTGAGTCTTTGAGTCCAGTTTTGGGTATAAGGGAAGCCCTTAAAGAAGATAAGGTGATAGAAGGAAAAGCTGGAATACATCCAGCAAGTGGGTCTATAACTCACTTCAGAACAGTCAGGCATGAGCTCAAGTTTTCAGATACTCTGGCATTGAGAACATGTTTAAAACTCAGCATTTACAGAGTTTATATGCATACTGAAAACTTGTTACCTACCAGTGTAACACCTAAAAAATAGGTGTTTTTTTTAAAATTTCATCTTCAATATATTTCCATCCTCTCCTGTTTTTTTTGTTTTTTGTTTTTTTTTTTTTCTTTTCTTTCTTCTTTCTTCTGAGGAAAAAACAGAGAAGCTCAAATATTTTACCTAAGGCTTTTTTCCCTTCCAAAATACTAGAATGAAAGACATTAGCAGCCAAGAGAACCTGACAATACTGGAACTTTCTGAAACAAGGTTTTGCATATCTCTCTTGGCAGCTGGCAAGAGAATGTGACAAATGAGAATTCTCACTCCAAGCTGCTGGCTGCCAGTCATGAGTTATCTTATTCCTTGCAGTGAGAGCAGACCACAGAAAAAACAGGGAAGCAAATAGGCCAGAGATACAGAGAAAAGACAACAGAAGGAAAAAAGAGGGGAAAAAACCCCACAACAAAGAAAGCAATCAGATGATGAACACATTCCTACTCTTGATGCTTTATTTAGCATAAAGAATTCTTGTGTCACATTATCATAGGTTTTAATGAAGGTTATATAAAATTAAAAACATGGTCCTTGCTATAGGCATGTATTAATTTGTTCTTGAGTTCATTTGAAGTGTGTCAACTTTTAATTGTTCTTTTAGAGGAACTTGTGGCCTGCTGAAACTGCTCATTATAATACAAGGCCTACAGCTAAGCCCAAGTGGCACCCATCAGACTGTCTGCTTGTCACATTACCAGCTTCAGAGCCAAACAAACACTTTTTCTGCAACCATGAGCTAAGCTCCCATCAAAGGGGGAATTCAAGGGAGGAATAACATTTCTCTTACTCATTTCCTCCTGTTCAACATGCCATGTATGCTTTTAATCCAACGTTTTTTGCTTTGAAACTTACCTACTGTACAGTTCATTTTTTGTGTGTGTGAATCTCATAATCTTTGAGTGATGCACTTGGGTTTAACTTCAGATGTGACCTCCATTTCTCTCAGTACTTTTGTTCACTGCCTGGAAAAAGAGCCCTCTCTTTCACAGCCTTTTATCCATTCATAGACCACTGTTTTATTCTTGGAATTCAAGCATTCACTGTGTGCACTCACAAATCCTGCTACTCCCACCTCAAAAACTGGCAACTGGTAACCAGGGGAGAGCCCAGGTGACATGGCAACGTTTTCGAAAGATCCTTTCTTCAATGGAAGACATTGCAACAGCAACTAAAACCAGAGGGAGCTTGTTTTCTAAGCAGTCTGGAAAGAGAGAGAGTGATGAGTGTTTTCTGCATCTTCCTCCAGCAGCACAACACTGCTCATCCTTTCACAGGGTCTGCATTTCCTCCTGCAGCCATGGCACCCTGGCTCCAAGCATCTCACATTACCTAGGTCTAATTTTTTTTGTGCCAGAAATATGCAGATGTTTTTAAAGTAAGTTGCCCTGAAGTTTGAAGAAGCAACAGATAAAGAACCAGCTAGCACCACCACCTATTGGTGAAAACAGGGAATTTTAAGTTATTGATTTGTATTATAATATGTAAATCTGTATTCATTACTACTTCAGCTTAAAAGGGAGGATACAATTTATTGTAAACACTGGGGTGGGGATGTTTAAAAGTAAATAAAATCCTGAAAATGACAGGTGCCTTGTAAAAAAGTCCTTCAAAAACATTAAGGGAAATAAGTACCAAAGCTTTCTATAATCTTTTTTTTTTGCATCAGTAATGAAAACTGGGAGTGGGATACCACATACTCATCCCATACAGTTAAGTTTCTTAAGCTTTTTTTTTCCATTGTTTTGATTTATTAAAGTTTAGAAAGACCCAATAAGGGTTACTTACTGCCAGAGATGACCACAATTACAATACCTGAAAGGGATTTGTGACGTTTCAGGCATGTCATGACAACATACAGGAACTTCTCAGAATAACATTAGATTTTAGAGCAGAACAAAAGTAGATGGCATCCAGTATCTTCTTAATATCTTGATGTTGTGAGGATTTTATTAAGATTTACTCCAATACAATTTAGGGGAAAAAATATCTTGTGGATGATTACTTTTGCCTTCTTAGATTATGGAACTAGGATATTCTTACTTACTGAGTCTTATTGGGTATTAGCCTCTGAAATAAATATTTTTATCAGGATTAAAAGAGAGTGAGTTTTTTTTTTTTCAGTGACACCATTATCTCCTACTTATCTCTTTCTCCTTGACTATCACTGTCTTTAAGAGCAGAAACTCTGCAGATTAAGAGACACCCCAGGACTGCACAGATAACTTCAGACAGTACACATCACAGGATAATATGTTATTTAGTTAAGCACCAAATTTTGCTGAATGGTATTTATTAAAAATAGGGATTCCTCCGGTATTTCCTAACAGCAGGAGCTAAAAGTAAAGAACCTTAACATTTTCAAACAGTAATGTGAAAAACTGATTCTCCTTTGGACTGATATCTGAGATAATATTTGTAGACATTCCTTAATAATAAGCGTTCTTGGAAATGGATCTGACCAGTACATGGAATAATAAGACCTGAGATAGCACACTTACCTAGATATGCACTAGTTCAGGAGTGTAGTAAATGAAGAGATATTTATAAATATTGTTTTGAAGGATTAGTTAATTTTCTAGATCATTAATAAATAACAAGTTCTTTTGAAGCACCTGAAGAAAGAAATTTTGACTGATAACACTCATCTAGGATCCAATTGCTTAGAATAAAAAATGCTGTTGCTGATTGAAGCCTTGTTGATGTCTAGTGAAGACTATGTGTATGTTTCCTTATATAGGAAATGCCTGAAAAAATCTTGGCTAAAGATACAGAAGAAATAGTGGACCTACTTATGTTCACTGGCAGTAAAAAAAAGGAAGCTTTAAGGTACATTCCTCAGATAACCTTTTTCACAGGAGATCAGTTTCATTTTGGAAGAAAGCTATTTCAAAGAGACAAAACACCAGATTATAAAAAGTTTCCAGAAGTTATCAAAATCAATCAATGTACAAAAAGCAGGTGACAGCAGAGCCATGCTTTAAATGAAGACAGCATTGCTTGGTCATTGAAAGAGCAAGGGACTTAAGACCCTTCTACCTTGCCCAGAAGATGAACAGCCATGTGACCATTCCCACGGTGTTCTTTCCCATCATGTGTCTGCATACAAACTGCATGACGCTGAGAAAGGTGACGATCCCAGGGCTCTGTGAGCATATGGCTGAATCCATTAACTGTGCTACTGGCACAGCTTAAAGCAGCCATTACAGAAGTGTTCAAATTTTCTTGGACATCATCCAGTTAATAACATTCTGAAGACACAAGCACAGTCAGATGGTTGTGCTGCATACAGAAACTGATTTCTGATGGCAACTCAGCCACCTAACTGGGGAGCTTACATCCACTGGAAGAGAGGGTCTCCCAAGGGCCAGTAAAAGCTCCTTGTTTTAGTGCTTTTCTCCCCCACCTTCCTTTGCCATTGAGCCATCATTGTTTCTTGGCCCCAAGTGATCACAGTGAGTTTAAATCACACTATCTGACAGGCAAAATAAGGATTGATTTCCTACCCTCATGTCATTTTACACATATATACAGCAAAATCCATTTGCTGTTTCTTTGTTCAGTCTCATGTCCTGTTAATCCCAATAGAGAGATGCAGAAAATTTAATTCTCTGATGTGGAATCATCCCTGTCAATACCAACTGCACCCTCAAATCAGCCTGCTCCTATCTGCATACAGATAAAATTTGCAGAAACACAAACCTCAGCCGCCAATGCCCCCCCTTCACAGACTGCACAAACACAACCACACAGCTACAGCTCACGTGCAGGTTTATATATCCTAATCAATCAGGCTGATTTTAATTAATCCTAATTGTCCTATTAAGGTTCCTGGCTAACAACAACACAGCAAAAAAGATTCCCTAAGCAGTGTAATTGACTTAATCAGCTCCTTAATAATTCTTCTTCAGGCCTTTAAAATGAACTAACCTCTGGTTCATTTTAATAAGCATATTGAGGAGGAGTACAAAGCCAACTGCTTGACTCCAGGAGTCAGATCTTATCTCTGCAATGAAGAGCATGGCAGGCAACAGACATGTTCAGGCCCACAGGCAGAGGAGGACTGCATCAGAAATTTGTGACCAGCTATCCTCCAGGCAATGGAGAAAGTCTAAGGAGACCTAGCTGCATTTTCCTACAGGGAAACATGGGATTTTAATATTGGACTACAATTAGAGTTGTTGATGAGTCTTCAAATGCTAATTGAAGGTACTGTAGGTATTAATATAGCCATGAATTGAAAACCCTATTAATACCCAAATTAAACTAAGATGTGAGAAAATAGTAAGCTACTTTTACAATATTTTTAATTCTGAACTTCTGCATTATATACATTTAAACTGTGCACATTAGTTATGTGTTGGAGGCCTACAAGTGCTAGCCAAAGTAATGAAAGGTCAATTGCAAAAGCAATTCTTTTGTTCTGGCCTTCTGATTTATTAAAGCTTTTAAACTATGGGAACACAGTAGCATGATATGAAGTAATAAAACAATAATTTGAAGCATTGATTTTGTTAAAGTTCCTCATGTTAAAGTGTCAGAGCATCTTTATGAAGCCAAGTTTGGCTTGTTTCAGCTCACACAGAGATACCTTTCCTTCAGGCTGCTCAAAGTGCTCTCTGTAAAGATTTAATTTATGGGAAGGCCAAATGCAAGCTGGGAAAGCAGAATTTGGAATTAAAAAAGAAAAAAGCTGAAACACTGTACTTTCAGCTCGTTTCAGCAGGCTGCTGTACATTCAGCAGACAGCCTTCTGCTGATGTTTAGCTTCTCCTCTTTCTCAGTGAGAGCAAGAGGCTGGAGGTACCTGCAGATACAACTCCAAAATGAGACCAATTCCAAAATAAGTGGGTGGCTTAGCCAAAATACCCCACCCAAGCTGCAGAACCAGGAATACTCTTGCTTGGGGGCTGAGGATGTGCTTCTCAGCAGAAGTCATAGCAGTAAATAGATGGCAATGTCCCATTCCTAAGAGTCCCTACTTACATAAGAGGCTTATTCCCCTACTTGGAAATCCATGATTTCAAAAGGTTTTGCAATTCTGGCCTCTCCATGATGTTTTATCCCCAAAAGAAAGGCTAGACCATGTGTAATGGATTATAAATGGATTCCAGTCAGTTAAATTCAATAAAGAGCAGTTTCCTTTAAAATAGTTACAACCCTCAAGACTGAAAGCACTGTCCATTCATAAAATAGTTTTCTAACTGCTCTTTTATAAATCAACTGAAGTATTTTTTCAGTGACTTAAGGGAGACTTACTATGAGCATTATTTTAAATTAAGTTCTACTAGATGGCAAGAAATCTCTTCTTCATCTTCATTGTCACACTAAAGGAATATGCAAGAGTAAAAAATGCTCTGAGTCAGAGCATTTGTCTACCTAGCCCAGGAGTCTGTCTTGGATACAAGGAACAGAAAAGGACAAACAGGAACAATCCCTGGATTACAGTCCATAAACTGAGTTTGGTTTTTGAATTTGCTGATGCTGTCCACCTGCACAGGCTCCCAGAACACCAAATTCCTGGTACCAGAATCACTAACCCTACCTATCCCTGAAGAAACCTTGTGTTCCCCCATCTGCTCTACGCTGTTCTCCTGCTGGCATCGTTGAGTATCTGGAATTCTATTACAGGAATCAACATCCGTTCTGTATTCAGCTTACCAAACCCCTCTGCAGTTTTGTAGACCTCTATTCTATAGTGCTCTCAGCTTTTCTTCCCTCCAAAGTGGAGAGTTTGATTTTTTTGGCTTTCTCTGCAGAGGGCCTGGCCTGCTCTGTACTGCTGTGCTGTAGCCATGTCCAGCAGGACTGGAGGCACCCAAGGTATTTGTGTAACATGGCTGTATTTTCTGTTCTGAATAGCTGCATCAGCACTCCTGCAATATTTCATTTTCACTAATTTACTTTGACATTGCATTCAAGCTTACGAAAATATTTGAAAGGTCTTTGTGTTCCTAGTGGAAGTGCCTGTGTCATCTTGACCAAGAATATTAAATAAGGGCTACTCACATACTTGAGACTTTCCTCTTTCTCTGTAACTTGAGAGACTTTCTCTCAAACTATGTGAAAAAGCACCCCAAATAACAAAAAAATAACAAAACACCAACCCAAATTGTGCAAAAGATTCCTGTAACTGTCTTCTTACGCCTCACAACCACATTCTTGACACTTTCATCAAGTAAAGATATCTTAATGTTTGTCTATATACTACTGTTCTACACTAGCAATAGCTATTTAAAACTAACCTGCTTCAGAAAATAATTGATTTGCTATGTTCTAAATCATCACAAAGGACCCAGTGACATTCAAATATTATTTGTCCCTCTACTGTATGTTTGAGGAAAACATCTCAGTTAAGCATTTTGAAAGTATTTAATCTTAGTCTTTCAAACTCACTTTTATAATTATTTCAAACTGCTGTGACAGTATGATTAATTCCTCTATGAAAGGCAGGAAAAAAATAACAGTGTTTAGGCTTTGCATACACATACAAATTACTGAACTGCTGATTAACATAAAGATTTTGGATATGGTAATAGCTAATTTGCATATACCCCTTCTAATATTTTTAGGAATTTGAGATATTTCACATTTAATTTGCAACAAAGATTATCAAAATAGAAATACAGAATCTGAAGGTGACTGCTTTTTAAATCCTCTATTCTTCAGTTGTGCAGGACTTATTTAATGGAAATAATGCATTTCTAGGCTCCAGATGAATTTCAGTGTGCTCACTGTACATTAATAGCCCAAAGAAATTCAACATTAGGTTGCTGTTGAAATGAAACTCCTGTAAGTGTGCTACCATTCTTCCATTCAATAAAGGTCAAGCTGTTAGTTGACTGTCATTAGGCATAGTCTCTTGACTGCTTAAAGGTTATATAAATATTAAAGTTTATGAAGTCAGCCAGGAAACTTTCTTTCCAAATATCTGGCCACATTATTTTTATCTTTTACCAGAAACAATTACACATCATGTATAATAGGGTGACGTGCTTTTCTTTTGAGACAAACAACTGGTTTTCCATAAATAATGGCTTTGTCTGAAATCACAGTGAGCAAATAAAAGGAGACAAATCTAAGTTAAAAGTGATGTTTCTTATTCTTATTAAAAAAACCCAAAGCACCCTATGACTATTTCATTTATCTAGACTCTGAAAGAGTGGCTTTCATTATTAGGTTACAATAGATCAAGATTTATGTCCACACTAACATTGCTCTCATTTCCATTTATATTAAACTAGTATTTGTTTTTTAAAAGAGGCACATGAATGAGCAGAAATTTGCCCAATCTCTGTTTGTTCAGCTTGCAACTTGCACAATAGCAAATTCAATCTTGTTAAGAGGCTTATTCTTCCATTGTAGAAGTTACCTGAATTGTAAGCAAGATGGAATCTGCATAGGATACAGGTTTATGTCGAAGGAAAATGACAAATTGGGGAGAGGCAGTTTTGGCTTTCACTAAGAAATTTCATATAACTGGCTCATTTCAAATATCCTTTGCAAATTTTATTTCAGAGGTGGAGAAATGCCTTCATCTGACAATGGCAAATGGAAAGTCCTCTCACAACACTGTAGGAATAACAGTGAAATTGCATTTCTCTCCCAGCTGCCAGGGCCATGAACATCAGTCCTTGTCCTCTACTCAGGGAGGTAGGTACAAGCCCACACTCCTGGTGTGAAACCCTGGCCACAAGCAGTTCTTGAAAAGCTGATCAGTGATCTTAATTGTTCACCTGAACTATTTCCAAGCCTGGCTGCTCCTGGCTTTCTATTGTCCTCAGCAAGACAATTAAACTGTTTCCAACTTCACAGCTTCCACATGAAAGAAATAAAGTAGATCTATCTCATAAGGATATAGGGGGTCTTGTTTGTGCAAGGTTCCTGAGCATGAACTCGCAGTAACATTTACCTGAACAGTTATGGGGGGAAAATATCAGCTGAAACAAGTTTAGTACCTTGTAAACCACACTGATCTTCCTGAACTAAGATTCCAGTGGGAAAATCAAAAGCTTCTGGTCTTTTGTTCTATTTTCCTCAGTAAAAAAGAAAAAAAAAATTCTTCAGCAATGCTCATTTATTTGAGAGCAAAAAAAACATAGGAGCATTCAGGTGATCACTAATAAGAACATGTGCTATTATTGGATGTGTCAGATACCATTTTTGCCTTTAATAAATCCTTCTAAATATTGAATAAAAGTACTTTTTAAGGTACTGGTTTCAATTTTCTCTTTTGTGTTTTTTTCTCTAAACCTATAGATATTAATTCTATTTACATTTTTTAAATAATCTTATTCATGCAAATAAGAAATAGCTTCCATTTCTTTACATTTTGAACTGTTTTATAACTACTTCTAAATGACCATATTTGCTTCTCTAGCTCCTACATAAGTCTCCTAATAACCTTTACCATGCCACTACCTCCTCAGAAAAAAAAAAAAAAGGCAGAAAAAGGAAAATTAAAAAGAAAACTATTTTTTTTAATTTAAGAAAAAAAGTTATGTATTTCAGAAGTAAAAATAAGAAAAGGCCAACCTGCCAGACAGAGTATAATAGCAAACATCTAGAGAATGTAAACAAGTATTATTTCTGACATCATTTTTGTTTTTTATAACATGTTTTTAATTACATTTACATTTAATTACATTTAATTACATTTGTTATTCTCTCACTGAAGGTGATATATGTGCTATCTATAACTGTTAGTTACATGTTCCCTGACATGTTGAGAACAGTCATTTTCTAATGAAATAAGGAGTATTTAGACTGTCCCAGTGAGGCTGAAAATGAGTTATCCTACATTAATGTGAAAGTAAATACATAAATGCTTTCCTGTGCCCAGGAGCACCATTGAGAATTGGAGTGCTAGGTCATTAATTTCTGTGAATGAAGAGTATTGTAAATGTTTCTCTAGAGGAGCTTTCTAAAGATTCAGGGGTTATTAAGGTAAGAAGTTCACTTTCTCTCCTAGAAAGTTCACACTTTGGAACATCTATGGAAACTATATCTGAAGAAAGCTATGACCAGACCAAAAAGAAAAATGTTTGTTTAACCCTTAACTGTGTCTTGCAGGCAACTCAGCAGAATGATTAAGCTTCTCTTGCCCTCTTTTGCAAAAATTCCAATATAAATACACAGGAATTACAGATCACTACAATGTCAAATCCACATTCTACGCCAGCTCTCTGCAGTTTAACCTAATGTTGAAGAATGGGTGAAATAAAACCCATCCACCTGAGAGCATGATGTACAAGGAGTTACAGAGAAGGCTTGTACTCCTCGTTTGACATTCACTTCCAAGATGAACATCAATTGCCCTGTCCAAAAATTCGTTCACATTACAAAATCCAGAGAAACAGCAACGTTTAAGCAGGTTCTGCATGTTCTTCCTCATAGCCATCCTCAGTGGCTGACGAATCACACCTGGCTCCTGCCAGCATTGTCCAATTGTACTGCTTCTGGTCTAGGATCTTTCTTAGGTGTTTGAGAACAGGTGGGATAGAGCATCTTTGAGATTAGGGATAGGAGGGAAAGAACCTTTTAACTAAGAAGGCACCAGTATAGTACAGCTTATTTGGGTTAACAGAAACAGTCTGACCACCATGATCAGGTACAGCAACTGCTGAAAGACATTCACAATTTTCTGTTAAAATCATAAGACACTTTAGGAATTACCAGACTACTGTTTTTATGAAGATCCTACTATTGTACATCCAAAGGAAATATTGCTCCTTGTTTAAATGTTGAGACCTCTGGATTTTCCCCGAGTTCCGTAGTAGAATACAGTGTGCCATGAGGAAATGTCAATCTCATTACTTAACTGGATTTTAGTCAATTTTCTTATATTTTACACTTAAGCACAGCTTCCCAAACTTATTTTTGTACCTGATACTTATTTGAAACAGCAGCTGCTTCTAACATCCCCCTTCCCTCACAAATCAAATAGTTTTGGGTAATAAATCCCCGAATGCAATATTTAATCATCTTGGCTCCCAGAACAAGCAGGTAACTTCATGAAGGTATATCAAACCTAGTTTTTTGTGCCATTTCCTGTACTAAATATTTATTTCATATTATAATTATATTGGTTAGCATTTACTCTCTTCACATTCATTAATTATTTTAGCAAAACTTGGACTATACCAAAACCTTGTTGTTCAGTTATGGAAAACTGGCATTATATTTAAGACTCTTCAGGACCTCTAGAAAAACAATAACCAACTAAACAAAAAGAATGCCAGTCAGCTGTAAGATTGCAAACAAAGGCTGCCACAAAAAGAAATTGAATTGTAATCCTTAAACATCACTTTCAATATACTGCAAAACACTGGGTTAATTATCAAAGTTATTATGCACCCCACATCTTTCAGAGCTACAAAAATAATTGAATTTTCATGTGGAAATATCAGCTGCAAAGAATATCATCACTAGATATTGAAAAAGAAAATTAATTATTTAAATGCACGAGACCAACATGCTCAGACAGACAACAAAAGAGTTGAGTGAAAAACGCATTATAGCATTTCAGTGTTTCATTTTTATACTATATTTAATGAGAAAAAATACCTTGCAAGATATCAGCTGTGAAAAAAATGTTACAAATTAATGGCTATTTAATGGGCCTGGAGAAGAAAACAGAAGTGGCAACAACATTTTGAACAGCAGCAAGCATCTGTGAAAACTTTCCTAAATATGCAAGCTCACTGCAAGGGAGAAACTGTTAAACAGTACAGATAACTTGCACCCTGAAGTCATCCTGATGACTAAAGCCAATCAAAATAAAATTAGATGGATAATCCCTTTCAGGTAAAAGGCAGTGATCTTTGAAAAAGCCAAATGTTTAGATTAGTAATTTAGTGAATCAGTGTTGCAGACTGTAAGAGGTCGAAGGAGAAGAAGAATGGATTCTACAAACTTCCATTTCTATTAAGTTTTCATTGTTTTGGGAGTAATACAAAGACAAATCCTTTTCCAAGCTCAGGCATTATTTGCCTCTATAAATCTGCTGAATTAAACTGGTGTTACATTTCCTATCAGTGGTCTTTGTTGGTTTAGGGTTTTTTTTTGGTGTTTTTTTTTCCTTTTAATGGTGTTTGCAATGACTGATGTGAGATTATTTGAAATAATGAGATACAGTGCAAGAAAAATTTAACTACACAAAAAGTAACTAGGGCCAATCCTGGATCTTTAACCTGCATCTTCAAAAGGTGCACAGGCACCTCACTTCTGTGTTGGACAAATCAGAACCAAGCATGTTTAGAGCTTACATAGTTTCTGAGTCTGGAAGATTTCATGGACTCCTGCTGACATTTTAAAATGTCATCATTTATTTATTAAACAACTTGAAAACAGTTTAATGGTTTAATAAATAGTGCAGACTGACAAGCTTAAAACCTATTATATCCTCCAAAATTAATCCCCTGCGTACTAGAACAAAACCTAAGGGGCAGGTAAAACTCCCAAACTTTTTAATATTGCCTAGAACTACACCACAACCTTAAAGAATAAAATCTTTACACAAGCATTTAGATCAATATAGACTGTGGACATTTCCATCTCTCAGAGGAGATGGAATAGCTCAGTATAAATATCTTCTGAAGGCCAAAAGCTCAAGACTTTTTTTCTTCAGAAGACTATTGGGTAGATTGTGTAACTAGCATGTGTTTGGTATTCCTGCTGAGCTCCCGTGTGGACAATCTAGTGCCCAAAGGAAAGTCTTCATAGGTGATAACTAATCAGCTTCAGATTTTTCCACATAAAAAACTAACATGGGCAATTAACACACCATAAATTCAACATTGTTTTTTATTCCTGATTATGGATAAACCCTAATTAAATGCTGCCACTGTAGTTATTTTAGACTATAAAGAGGCTGGCCTACTGAAATGGGAGAAAAAAATTCATGTGGATTCACATCTGTTATCTCTAAGATATTGAGTCTATTTCCTCAGTTTGTAGTAAAAGAAGTTTTATTCTCAAAGTTGTCAGAGCTAAAGATTTTAGTAAAAACATGAAAGTTAATCTAACTGTTTTATTGCTTATTTTCACTTGTCCAGCATGAAAGTAGAATTGCTTCCTTAACTGGAATATTTACTAGCACAAATACCCAAAGAGAACCCAGCTCAAATGTACACAGTTCTGCTGTCCCTGTGTGGGGCTACCACAATTAAAAGCTGGCAGCTACTTGTTTCTTACTGAAATGCACACTTAACTGCACACTGGCAGTACCCAGCCTTAAGTGAAACTTTTCTCCTAAGAGCAAAGTTAGGGATTTTTTCCTATGCTATTTTCAAAACCATAATTCTAATAAAAGAATATACTGCTCATTATAGCAATATCCCTGATTAAGAGAGAACTGCTGCAGCCAGTGATTTCCTCTGTGATTTATTTTGTGATATGGAATATTAAAACTTATTTAGTGTGCTGCAGGTGACATGTGATTGAATATTACTGTAGAACCAAAGCTCCCAGAGGGCTTAATCAATACATTTTTATGTTTTCCTATCATATCTGCCTTGTTTTATTATCTATGAGCATGCTCTGACCACAAAGGGTAGATGGTTTATATTCAAGCAAATATGAAGAAGTGGTGAACCCAATTACTCTTTTGCCCTATTGATATGGAAGGAAAAAAGGACCAAAAAAATCTTATTTTAGCAGCATACACGTAAAAGAAGCCAGGAATGCAAGTGTAAAATCTTCTTTATATAGAACTAGCACTGCATATTTCCATACTAGTAGCAAGTAGAAAACAGGTGTAGTCCTTAGTTAGGAGGTTAACATATTGTAGCTTTTCATTTTTTTCCACCAGATGGCAGGTGAAAGTTTTTGATTCCATATAGAAACATGTTATAGCAAATTATACTATTTCTATATTTCTAAGTGTTATCTTGAATCATGCTAAAAGTTTTGTATCACTCAGGGGAAGGTCAATATAAGGTTTTGACACCTGGATTAGTGGTGACTTAAATCTCAAAATTTAAACTATATCAACTTAAAGCTTAAATATGTTGAACCATTCAGATTATAATGCCTTGTGGAAAAAAAAAAAAAGATTGAGGAGAAAAAACCACATATACCTGATGTATTTCTGTACTCAACATTTTAACTACAGGCAAGAAGAGCACACAGTAGTTTTCTTCCTGCACTTGTGGACTCAAATCCAGTCTCTCAAGTTCATTCCCCTTCTAAGTGTCCTACATCTCTAATATGGCTCTTAACCTCAGAAGCAAAGCTGTCACAGGAAAGTGTCCCCAAAATACCTTCTGCTCCTATTTTAAATGGGATTAGAAAGTCAATAAAACAAACCAGAAAACTAATTATTGCAAAATCTCAGCTCCAGGCGCTAAACCCTGTAAAAATCAGTTTTCTCTGTCCACATGAAATGCCTGTCACAGAAGACAAAAAGTGTTCCATTTTACTCTCTACAGAGCAGAAGCCTTCTGGCTGGGGTAGGAACAAAGAGCTCAAGCCAGGTTTGGGACTCCCAGTTCCCCCAGCGCTGTTATCCCATGGCAGGCTTGGGCCAGGAGAGCCAAACCCATCTGGGGTGAAGCTACAGGAGCAAGCTGGAGGTTCTCCAGCCCCAGATGGGCACTGGGCCCACACAGCCAGCCCAGAGCCACCAGGAAACGACACTCCTGAGGCACTCCTAGGGTGGGTGCTGGCTCATCCCCACCAGCTCTGCCTCACTGGTGCCCAGCCTGAGGCAATTCACTTCTAGCCACTAAAGTCAGCCACAGGTGTCCTGGTTTAGTAATCACTGCCACTTGGCCTGCCCATGTTCAAGCAGCTTAAAAAAACCATGATATTATATACTGAGCCTTTCCCACTGAAAGAATAAACGTTCATAACAAAAATGTCAGTGTTATGCTGAAATAAAGAATATTTCTTGCTGCAGTGGGGCATCTAAATGATGCTATCTTGGCCGTTCTTACTGAATTTTATCTCAATGCTCTACAGCTTTTCAATATGTGGCCTTTATCTCCTCTAGTCTGCTACTTAAATATTTCAACAAACAGAACCTACAAAAAACCCTAGGACACAAAATGGAAAATTACCAGGCTGCTGAACCCTCAACCAAACTGAGCAAGCTGTTTTTATTAGATTCTAGACACAAAAACATATCTGGAAATTTAATGGTGATATTTATTAAAATTAAACATATTTTCAAAATAGATTTAAGCTGTATCTAATATTGCTTAATTAGAGTAATCCACAGAGAATATTTTTATCTCAGTGAGAAGATATGGAATTACATTCAGAAATCCCTGAGCAAGAGGATTAAAAAATACCTTTTGGGTTTTATGCTGTTTTATAGTGTAAGCTATGTATTTGATAATTTCATACATGTTACGTTCCTACCTACAGCTCTCCTCCTACAGCTCTGCCTTGAGCTTCATCAAAAGGGTGACATTACCATAAAGACAGTGTTTGTCTGGCTAAGGTGACCTAAACTAGGAACACTTAAGACCATGCTTATCTTTGAAACCACATTTTATCCTGATATGGTATTTACATGAGTTATATAAGGCACATTTACAAATACACTTCAGGGCAATTGCACAACAGGATACTTAATAATTTCAAGGCAGATAATAATGTTTAAATTTTTTGAATTGTAAAGAAATATTGCTAGGACTCATTTGTTTCTCCTTTTAAACAAAATCAGCAGAACCCGAGGTATGCTATTTTAAAGCTTGTCCTTTCAGCTGGAGGTTGGACTGAATTAATCTAAGGTGCTATACAGTAGGCATCTTCTACTAAACAAAGCAATCATAATTGTTTTTATCATTATCACTCAAAAAAAAAAATCGTAGGTCAGGATCTGTGGGGGGGAAAAAGAAATAAACCCTCACTAAAAGCATTAAAAACAAACAAAAATCCCCAAATACAACCAACCAAAACTATCACCCCAAGTTATCTTTGCTTAAGGGTGTGCATGTCTACCTATCCAGGTGGTGTCACCGTGGTGAATGCGCGTGTAACAGAGTGCTCTGTTTCTGATGTCACCGGACAAATAAGGGACACCAAATTAAGCACAGACCAAATTGCTAAAGATCGATTGAACAACTTCAATTCACCCATTGGTGATCAGGTCAAAAATAAAACTTCTGTTACCATGGCTTTTCACTCCAGCTGTTCAAAACGTCTCACTGTCCTTCCTCAGCAGCACTGATGCAGAAAAACACACAAGACTTTTCCATCTAAAGCCACTTCTCACAGATATTCAGTTGTGTAACACTGAAGTTCCACACAGTCCTGACTATCAGTGCCTGATGGCTTGGACTCAGGGCATTTGATGGCCTTAAGGATGAAGCCTAGGGATGAGTTTGCTCCTCTTACACTACGGGATCTTCTTTAGGATTAACAGCTCTCATCAAAGTACTCTCAGGATGCTCCAGGAACTGAGGAACTCTATCTCAGCCTGGGGAGACAAATCTCTTTACCTTTTGTTCCAAGAGCAGTGCACATCTATTCATACTGACTTTCACATCAAACACATAAACACAGTGTTATCTAGAAACAAATAAACTCTATCATAGTCATTGTACGTCTCCCGAGAAACAAAGACAAAACAAAGTCACTTTGCTTAATACACTCCTCTCAGGCACAGTGTTGAGCAGAGTGAAGAAAGAATGTGTACACCATAATATAAACCATCAACAGCACAATAGAACCCTTCATCCATATGCAATTTACTTGTTATTCGTGAGGGGAAAATGTTTTTGAAACAATACTAAATATGCTAATGCAAGTTTGTCTTTGATAATGCCTGCACTCCCCCTTCTGCCCCATGCACAAGCTGTCCCACACAATAACATGCCTATTTCACACAGCTGTTTGGCAAAGTCTAAGGAGGCCCATTCCATTACCCACTTTGCCAGACATTGCAAACACCTGCCTGCCTCCTATTTGGTCAAGCAGGTGAGAAAATGGATGAAGGGCTGGCAATGGGATGCAGAACTTATATATCCCTAGTTTGATTCACCACTGATCAAATTATTTCTGTGAATGAGCAGTTCAGACTAAGCAAAAGTATCCTGCTTATCTCCTGAAGGAAGAAAGTATGTAAGCAGCTAGAATGGGGAGGGGAAGAGTAGGCAACAGACCATTGCAGATTTTCACTGCATCTTGCAAAAAATTTCCATATATTTAGCACTCTGTTGATGCCCATCACAGCAATCTTTCCTGAAGCTTGTTTTCCTCTGAAATTTTATCTAAATCAAAATGAATCTGTATTCAAAAGAATCAAGAATAAGAACAACATTACTGAAAAGCAATACAGGTGTCTGTTCTAAAATGCCACCTTTGCGTAACTCAGTGGACAGATGGGTAATTCCGTACCTTTTGAGTGCAGGGACTAAACTGCTTCTTTGATAGTTCTCATTCCCAAATTAGAATGACTGAGGAATCCATAAGACTGAAAAATAATGTTCAGGTCACACTGTTGGACTCAATCTCTCCTATCTACATGAAGGAAGAAAATGTAAAAAGTCATACAGTATCAAAATTAAGTAAACAGAGGAATGACCTGACTTGCTACTGTTTTTATGAAGGAAAAAAATTACAATATAGTCCACAATTTCTTTTAGTGTCTCATTTCACACTCACAAAGTAACCCTAGCCTAGACTGACATACAGTCACATCAAAAAAACCCCAAAAAGCTCAAGTATGTACTGTTGCAGTCTTTCAATTCTCCGGCTAAATAATGAACCACCTTGAAATAAGAACAGTTTGAATTTTGTTTATGTATTTGTTATTTCATTGGCACCTTCAAATACAAACCTCAGCCCTTCTATGAAATGTTTCCCATCTGAGCTAGCAACACACTTCAAAAGCTGCCAAATTAGATAGTCCAATCTCAAAATGAAGAAAATATATCAATAACTGCACTTACTGTAATCACACTTACTTCTGACTCTGATGAAATAAAGGAGGAGCTGGCATAAAGGCACGACTGGTGTTTTGCCAGGCCACATTCCCTGTAAAGTCAAAAGTGAGAGAAAATGCTCCAGAAGGAGAAATAGGAGCTGAGGGGCAAGGAAGGCAGAATGCTACAATTTTAAGATCCTAACAGGCTGATTTTGAACCAAAAGAGAACAAGCATTGACATCTGGAAATTTTGATTGGAACAGAGCAGATCCTTTCAACTGCAGTTTCCCTGCCTTATATCGGCAGCCCCATGTCTGTCATTCCTGCAGCTGTGCAGTGCACAGGGTGAACATAATGAGCTAATCTGTAACTCAGAGGGGATGAAGGTCCTTCTCCTACTCTTGGCCCCAGAATTTAGAGAAAGCTCTGGCTCAGCTGAACGGGAAGGCATGGATGTGGTCCCTAAGGGATCCCACACGTGGTCGTGTGTCTGGTACCTGCATCCCTGCTCAGTAGCTGTTACCTGGGGCTATGCAGTGCAGCTGGCTTTTTAACAAGTGTGCCATAAATTCAAAAATTCTGCTTCAGCTTCTTTGTTTGAGAGAAAGCCACATTCTGAACAAAGGAATCAGTCACATAGGAAGTTCTGGTAGAATTAGAGTGAGGGTGATAATGGAATAAGAATTAAAACCTGTTGTGTTACAACGATGCTTCATTAAGTGTGGAAAGCAGGCCTGTTTGAATCAAAGAGAATATATTTATTCAAGGAAAGGTTCTTAGGGAGTTTTCAAAGGAGCTGAAAGAAAATCGCTTTCTATTTCAATTTTAAATAATGCAGTTCAGGAGATAGTAATTTTTTATCAAAAATAAAAAAAATTTCCTTTGATAAGAGAATCATTTAGAAATTGGTTCTGTAAACATGTCTCAGTACAGATTGAAGCCAAATCTGATGAAAATGCTTGCTGGGTCCAGCAACAGCCAGAATACTTTTTATATTGATCAGATGTGGAATTCAATGCATTTAATAATTTCTCCAGAAAAAGCTTTCAGCACACAAGGTACCTGCACAGTTTCCATTTATTATTAGCCAGCTTTACACTCTTCTGTCCTAAAGAACTAACCACAGCAAGTATAACAGTTGTGTTTGCTCCAAATAAAGGCAATATTTTTTTTTCAAAGCAATGAACAAGTGTCAAGAAATGTAAGAAAATTTACTACAAGTTGTATGGTCAAACACAGACTAAAGTCCAGGCCTTTTAACATAATATCTCTTCTCTCTCAAACCCAACCCCAAGGGATTCTGAAGTGAGCTCCAAGCAAGCATGCTGCAACCTAAAAATTACACAGTGGGTTCACCATCATGGTGAAGAGATTCTGAGAACTTCACCCTGAAATTTCACTTTCAGTAATATGTACCAGCTCTTGTATAAAAACCAAACACATGATGAGTGGTGAAACATCTGACTTGTTCAAACTAGATATTTCACATCTCTGAGAGGTACCTGATGAGACAGAAAGCTGTTGGAAAGTACAGGTCATAAAAGGCAGGTGACTCCATCATATAGATCTACAGGAGACACACAAACATTTAGAAATTATTAAGTTTGTTTGTTCACAGGTTTGAAATGGAAAATTTCTAATATAGCACAGAGAATGCAAGAGTAAACTTCAAATTGGAAACCTGAAAAAAACTGAAAGCAAGCAATTGAGTAGAAAAGTAAACACTGTTGAATAAGTTAAAGGCACAAAAGCTACTTTTTCATGTTTATTTTTCAAAAACTGTCTGAAGTGGAATACTCTGTTGTTTGATTTCCATACCTGCCACTCTCAATTATTGACACCTTCCCCCCATACAAACTGAAAATATAGTCTCAAGCTGAAGAAAACATGAAATGGGAAATACAAATATTTCCTCAGTGACATTGATGGCAACAATGTACTTACACAGAATCATAGAACGAACTAGCTTGGAAAAGACCTTTAAGATCATCTAGTCCAACCTAACACCTCCTCATCAACTAAACCATGGCACTGAGGGTCACATCCAGTTTTTTTTTAAACACATCCAGGGATGGTGACTCCACTACCTCCCTGGGCAGATGATTCCATTGCCCAATCACTCTTTCAGTGAAGAATTTCTTTCTAACATCTAACCTAAACTTCTCCTGGTGCAGCTTAAGACTGTGTCCTCTCATTCTGTCAGTTGTTGCTTGCAAGAAGAGACCGACCCCCATCTGACTACAACCACATTTCAGGTAGTTGTAGAGAGTGATAAGGTCACCTCTGAGTCTCCTTTTTTCCAGGCTGAACAACCCCAGCTCCCTCAGTTGTTCCTCACAGGGCTTGTGTTCCAAGCCCCTCACCAGCCTTGTTGCCCTCCTCTGGATGTGTTTGATCATCTCAATATACTTCCTAAACTGAGGGACCCAGAACTGGACACAGCACTCAAGGTGTGGCCTCACAAGTGCTGAATACAGGGGAAGAATGACATCCCTGCTCCTGCTGGCCACACTATTCCTGATGCAGGCCAGGATGTCACTGGCCTTCTTGGCCACCAGGGCACACTGCCGGCTCATGTTCACTCATGTATTGTAAATTTAAAGGAACAGAACAGACACATTTGAATGTCTTGGACAGTACAAGCACAGTTCAGAAGAGGAAGAAAACCAAAGTCAAAATGCATTACATTGAATCTTTTGCAGAATTTTAGTACAAGCTATTGATCCCAAATCAGCAACTGGATATCTTCTTTACAAGCCATAATCAAACCCTAATAATCATAAATCAGAGAGAGGCACTACTTTTAGAGAATCTCATGTTAAGAGGTTATATTTCAAAAATTTTAATTGTATTCTTCTCTACACAATCAGAAGCAATATTCATCTAGTTCCACTAGGCTGGAACTTAACCTCATGTGGACTGAAACATAATATCTAACCTTAATTTTTATTTGGGAATAGAGGAAAGTACTAAGGAAAATTCATGAGTAATCAGCCAAAAGGATGACATAAAAAAGAAGAAATGTGAAAAACCCTGTAATTTATCTCATAACAGTTGAATGCATTGTTAATCAGTGACTTTTGTTACAGTGACAAAGGAAAACAAGAGCATCCTCCCAAACTAAGACATTTATTCAGCCTGCAGACAACTCAGTTTTTAAAAGCTGTCTGAATCTATGAATTTGATTTCAGTGTTCTTTAGAAAAGTACACTGTACAAGCCATTATACCTCACAATCCTGGCAGATTTAGTGCATCTGTGTCTATGCTATGAAAAACTATTGCTCTAATGATATCAGAGAAGATCAAAAAATACATACATATCTTTAAGGGATTGGTATGGCTAACTTCAACCGAGAATTTTTTTTTTTGGTTACTTGGAATTCCCTGTTTCCTCACAGGGCATGTTTGGTTTTATTGATTAAAAGATCTCATTTGTGCAACCATTTCTCGATGTTTTTTTCTGTAGTTTTAAACAACTACTCTGGAATTCTTCCCATATTGCGTTTCTGCTCCTCCTGTATACAGGTTAGTAGAATTTAAAAAAAACTTAAGAGATATGAAGATTATCCATGGTAAATATAGAAGTTGCTGGAATTTCATCTGCTTATACCAACTCCGAACTTGCTTTACAGTTTTGTGCATCAAAGACCACTGGATGAGGCACTCCAAAAAAGCTGGCTACAAGATCAGCTCCTTGTGACCTGTTTTTCGTTTGTTCATCCACTATCTGCATGTTATGTGATGATGTCACCATGACTGTTTTAGAAAGGATAAAATCTATATGAAAATGCATTTTGTTACTGCTCTCCCATTTTCTCAGAACCCTCATTATGACTCCTCCTTCAAGCTCCCCGTGTGTTATTTAATATGAATGAAGCCATACTCGGCCCATCACTCAGCTGTTGTACAGTAATTAAACCCCAAAAGCAGACAAATAATTTTCAGGCCACCAGCTGGATAAAACGTTCATTGCATCTTTTGTTGATATTTGGATTCTGATTTAACTCTTTTCTGTCTAAAAATCAAAAGAGAGAACATATTGGCAGAGAAAGAGAAAGGAAGATCCCAAGAACTTCAGTGTTATGTAGGGTCATGGTAACACAAACTTACACATGAAATAGAAGAGTTAGTACAGCACATCTGTCAGGCTCAGTAACACAAGTGGGTTTGCCTCTTCAAAATTTCACTCTATTTTTCTTTTATTTCTTCATCAGCATATTAATGCTCTTCATCATCATTCTTTGGAAGTGTAACACATACCACATTCCCCATCCTTCTGAGCATATGGTCTGGAACTATTCAATAGCTGCAATGTGATGATTCCGGGCTGCTGAGCACAACTGATAGGCACATTAAACTGCTGGGAGACTCTTATCTGGGGCAGACAGGATTCTTTCCAGTGCAGTCCTGAGGGGCCCTCAGTAATGAAAAATAGTAATTCTAAGTCTTTTCTACCTGTCTGTTGCCAGGCATTTTAAAATGCAGTTTCAATAGTTTTTCATTCCCCATAACCCTTATTAAAGCAAATCAAGTGTAAGCCAGAAGGACCTGGAGAGTTTCACTAGAGACCCTGCAGTTATCAATTTAAGAATAGGTTTTTCAAAGCTTATTTTCCCTTGCTTTTAACACTGTAAAGCAATCTAATATAGAAAGGATGCTAATACAATTAACTAAGCAAATACAGCATTATGATGTTGAATTAATAATTTTTAAAAATCTGTTATTTTAAAAGAGACTTTCCCCTTCATTATGAAATTAATACAGAGTAAAGAAAAACAGAATTTTTTTTGCATATAAACAAAGTTAGGGAAGTCAAAATCTCATTGAAGATATTAAGTTTGCCAGATCCATTTGTCTCTTAGCTGTAATTATAGTGATAAGCACTCATGCTCTTGGCCTGGAACAATAGTGAATGAAGTATTTGTTTCCAATTCCCATTTCTTCAGCTAAAGGGAAAAAAATCAGCTTCCAGACTCATGACTCTTTACAAAATAAGAGAAGGATTTTCTGAGAACAGTGATTGCCTGAAGAATCACTGTAGGAATTGGATATTGATATCATGATCTAAAGACAGAGCTTTTGTGGTTGACACAGTGACAATTCAACTGGTTTTACGTGTTGCCTTTTAACTCCACAAGATAATGCTTCACTTCCTTTCATCTGTAAAACCAGAAAAAACTGATTATTTTCACCTCATTGTAAGTTTTATTATGCTTAGATCCTTATATAGTGACTCTGTTGTTCCTTTCCAGGACATCATGGTAAATTCTGAATAGATATGAGGATGTACAGGACTTTGCAGCAGGCATACCTTCTGCAGTAGTGCACAAAATTAGATAAATGGAGCATCACTAAGAAGTCTAGGAAATCTTCTCAATTGCTTTATGTTTTTAATGTACAAAACTTTCTTATGTTTACAACTTCAGTAACATTTCTTGCACTGGATGACTCACATCACTACACACTAAATTATAGTTTCTGTAAGGTTATATATTTATCACTCAAGGTCTTTCATCTTAGAAAGTATGGATACAGTAAGGATTTTATTCCATAGGAGTCAGCCATTCATATAACAGACAGCATTGGAAATTAGAGTTCTTACTTTTGAGATTGCAAAAAGATCCCAGAGAGAATTTTGTACTTAGGTTCTCTTCACAAGTATTGCTGAAATTTGCAATTACTCCCCATTTTCAGGGATTAAATTTTATCATTTTTTATTTAAAAACTTCTCAGAGGAAAAATAATCACTAATTTTAAGACAGCTAGAAAGAAATCATACAAAATTGCTTATTTTCTCATAAAGAGCAATATTTAAGTTATATGCTTGTCTTTATGCCTCACATAAAAACTGCATTAAGATTTGCATTCTTCACGGACTTACAAATATTTTCTTTAGTTTCCAATGTTTATGTGTTAAAAGCTGTATTTTCCTCCAGCAGCACTGTAGGTGAGGATCTGGCAATGCTGTTTTCACTCAGCTTGGTAAAACTGAATTATTTTCAATCACCATTGCATTAAAGCAGTTGGACACACTAGCATTTGTACAACTCTCCTGCTGGATATTTGTAAAACCATTTATTTTCATGTTTACCTATAAAAGAGAAAATCATTTATTTGGAGAACTTTACGAGTGACTTGCAGAGTAATCTGCTGTGACAGACAGAGCCGTGATCTCAGAAGGACAGCTGCCTGACATGGAATATCTTAATGCACAGTTGTACCTAAAGAATTTTTTACCCATTTTACCTTTGTTCATGGCTTTTTATTTCTATACAAGCTTCTTTTTAAATAACAAAGAGCAAGAATGAGTTACAAGCAGTGAGGTGACCAGCAGTGAGTACAATAAGAATTTCAAGTGCACTGAATGGAAGCTTTCAGATACTGGGCACAATCTGTACTTTTTTGGGGCTCTTGGGGAAGAAACAGCAGTTGGGTAACTCTATCAGTTGTGTTCTACTACTGTTAGATGTGTAGTACTTCTATAACTTGGCAGGCAAGTCTTATTCAGCCGTGCATAAATTGAAATAACAGTTTATCAAATTCATAACAAGCCTCTCATGTTTAGCCAGCTCTTGTGTCCTACCTACTCTGCTTTTGGAGAAAACTGTAGTACATGTCAGAGGGTACTTTAGAATTTCAGAATTTTAGTGTGTTTCTTCCACACAAAGGCAGATGTCACATCACCAATATAACGTATTTTTTTCAAGCATACTGTAAATTAGAAGTGGCTATAGTAATCCTAAGTATTCAAAATTTAGAATATCTATGATACGCATTTTTCAAATAGTCTAAGCTAAGTCTCTCCTAACAGACTCTTGAGGGTTGCTGAATTTTATTTAAAAGTAAATAAAAATCTATTTTACTAAAAGCATTTTGCTGACAGAGATGGAAAATTAGCATTATTGATTTTAATACATTTAATAAAACACTTCTACGAAAAATCAGCAGCTAAACACAAAACACTGTATTTTTTTCTTATGTTTTGAGAAATACCCTGTCATGAAGTAAAGTTGTACATTATTGTTGTAGTTGAATGAATATCTTTAATGAATAAAATGTTCAATTATAAGATATATTGGAATTTGGGAGACACTTAAAGAAAATGAGAGCAAGGTGAAAGAAACAGTGCTCATCTATTTAGGCTTCCTCGGCTTCTTCCCACTCAAATCTCAGACATGCTGCTTTTCCCACCTTCACTAGGTATCATGTTCCCTGAATGACTTTAGAAGTATTTTTCCTCCAGTCAGTCTGTCATTAGCACAAAGTAATCCTTACTGTAATGGTCTTTAATTGCCTCTAATTATTTTATATCTGAATTACCGTACACTGCAGGACATTCAAAGCCATAACAGTAAAATATCTTATTACAGTGGCTTATTGAAGTACTACTGGGCTCAGACTTCTGGGAATCATTCTGAAGTCCAGCAGTGACTGTAAATCATTCTGATTTCTCTGTGTAAGTCAATGGGGATATTGCGTAAGAAACTCCACTTGTAAACTCTAACATTAAGTCCTACTAGAACCAAAGGCATTCAATTCCTTCATTCATTGTACTTGGGTTAGGCTAAAGCTCCAAAAGCAAGGCAAACATCAACTATGCACAAAATCAATGCTTTCTTTTCTCCTAACTATCCAATATTGGTGACCCATAAACTCCCTGAAGGGACTTGCCCAGAAAAGTAAGCATTGCTCTATAGTTATTAAAGCCACCTATCCACAGGCCATGTCCTGAATTTACCACTTTAAATCCATGCCTTAAATCTGGAGAAGTTTTAAGGTAAGGTTATTTCTTGAAAGGCAAAGATAAAAGGCAGCCTATCCTCAACAAGATCTGAGATAGCAAAATGGTCATTAGAAAAGTTGTTTAATGTATTTGCTAAAGGCAAGTAGGTATTAAAAAAAAAAGTCAATTATATTAACTGCGGAGGGGGGTTTTAGAAATATTGAATGTTAGCATCAGTAAAGCCTTTAAACAAATTGACTAATGCTGTCTCTTAACAGGAGACACAGGACTGCCATCACAGAATCAGAGAAAGGTTGGGATGGACCTTAAAAATCACCTCATTTCAATCCCCAGTGATGGTCAGAGACACCTTCCACTAGAACACTTGCTCAAATCCCCATCCAAAGTGGCCCTGAGCACTTCCAGGGATGGGGCAGCCACAGCTTCCCTGGACTACCTGTGTTACTCTTATTGGTCTGCTCCTCTAGCTCACGCACAGCTCCTCTTGGAACCAAAATATTAACACCTAAAATATGCAGAAAACTGTGCTTCAGCTGTACATGGGTCTGGCTGGCCTGTGCTTATGTGGGCTCTGCACTCAGAAACAAGGATTGTCTCCAGAGGGCACAAAGCAATGAACACGAGACGCTGTTTTCATCATGCTTCACACCGAGCTTGGTGTTCCTGAGGTGCAGGACTGCTGAGCACCACGTGTAACTGTGTGCGTACAGGAGAAAGCTGGAGCCCAGGACTTGTATCAGCCCACTCTGGCAGCAACACAGCAAAGCAGAGATGGGGGAAACAGCTCTGATTCATGTCACACATCAGCTGCCAAATCACATCGGCTGCCAGTGTGCTCTGCTTTGCTAACCCATCCCTAATACCTTGTATCTGTACAGACTTAAGCAGCCTGCTCTTGCTGGGGCAGCAGGACAAGGAAACAGGCAGCACCACCACGGCACAGAGCTAAAACCAGCCCCATCTCTGCCCTCATCACTGTCCCCCTTCCCCTGGAATTTCTCCCTTTTTTCATTAACAAGCTTACCAATTGAAAGACATGTTGCACTTCCAAATGACGTGTCACAACTGCCTTTAATGTGAAGAAAGTCAAAACCATCTCCCTTAAAATAACAGACTGAATTATAGCACAGCAAAAGCTAAAGACCGTGTTTTACAGGAGCTTCACTGGCAAACAAGACAGACATGGGAATCTCAAGAGAAGGTACTAGACATAATACCATATAACTGTCCAGTGGTTTCAGATTTTCAGATAGTATTTGTAATGCCAGTACAGAAAATAAATCAATAAACCAGTCAGATTTCAAAGCATTTTTATGCATTTTGAAGGAATTTACTAAACTTTTGTCTTACTCATCCTTGCAATCATTCTTTTTCTGTCGTCAGATACCTGAGGCAAATGTCAAAAAACTGCAATCCTCTCCATCACAAGCTAGTTTTACCATCAAATCTTTTATATTCAGATGTAATACAGCCATTATGTCAATATTGTCCCAGAGGATGTGCCCTCAGTAAGACCAATATTTTAATTTTATTGTATTGTATTTTGTCTTTCATTAATAGTGTGTATTAAAAATCACTTATAGAGAAGAAAGCAAACATAAACTTTGTTCTTTGGAAGACAAAATGTTTAAGTTTGTAGGCACATGCCTATCAAACCAGCACAGCTGAGCCTGATAAATAAGAATTTGATTAGCATTCAAAATATAACTTCTCCATTCCTCTTCATAATGACAGCTTGACTGAGATTGTGTTTGTCCATTTTCAGAGAAGAATAACTGGCATTTAATAAGAAGTGAGAAAACCATGTTTGGTTTTTAATTTGCTTTAATGACTTTCTTGGCCATGGTTAGTTGAAGAAGGATCTAGCCAGATGCCTTTATTTCCCCTTCTGCTAGATTATGATCTCTCTCAAAACAATACTTGAAAATAGTTCATCTGAACAAAATTCAGAAAGGGCTACAGAGCAGCTAAAAGACAAAAAGAAATTGTGCCAGCATCACTAAGCTAAATTCAACAGAATTATTTATGCTCAAAAACCTTGAGAAAATTTGTCCTTAATCTTCCTTATAAATCATTTGATTTTCAAACACAGTCTAGCACTGGGCTCTTCTGTTTCGCTGTCCTGAGGAACAAGGCACTGTGGTGTTAGACATATTTTCAAGAGTATGTTGCATTCTGCCTTCAGAACCCACAGAAAAGAGAAGGAATTTCTTTCTGCTGTATCCCAGGAGTGCACCCTGCACACCTGTACCAGGTGTGTGTGTCACATCTGAAGGTGACTGCCTGGGGAGCCGCAGTTCTGAAATGCAAGTCACAAAGGGCCTTAAAGTGCTCTGCATATCAACCATCCTGTAGCACAGCCACTTTGCTAGAGCAGTGCAGGCAGGAGCTAGCCCACCCATGAGGGTTTCCCTGAAACCTTCTCTCTCTGTTCTTCATCCCAATGAAGCAGTAATTTCACATGTATCATTCTCTCACTTCCCACGGGACACACAATTATCTAATGGTTATTCCCATTTTCTTATTTCACCTGGTGAAGTAGGAGTATTTGTAACTAGAGAACACTGTCAAGTGGCAAGACATAAAAAGATTAATTTACCAAAGGATTTGCAGCAATTCTTAGACTATGTATGCTAAGCAGAATAAAAACCACCCCTGCCCACTTTTGTTGGTCTGTATATGAAGTGTTTTAGACAATTTGTTAGTTACCACCAAAATCACAAATCACTGGATATTTCAAAACTGTTCTTCAATGTCCTTCTCCCTTCTGTGCTTTATTCATTTACACATACAATATGGGTTTCTACTCACCTCTGTTACATATTCAGTATTACATGTCAACATGATTCAAGCTCAATTTCTCAAATGTGATTAACCCATTTAAAGATATTTAACTAGTTTGTCAAATGGCTTACTTGAGGTGCTGCATGCAGAAATGTGCTATTTAAAAGAGAACTGAAATTGTGCAAAAAAGAAAAGTCAAAGAAGTGAGGCCATAAATCTCAGCTGTCTCAAAGGGTTTCCTCTGTTCATTACAGAGTAGTAAGTCAGTGCATTATGCAAAATAAAGTTTATTTAAACATTACACTATCCAAAGACCAAGCTTACAGGCATAAGTTAGTGGCCATCTAATTAATTGTAATAGCCCCCTTGTGCAGCTATAGAAAACTCTATCCTAGTGATAATTCCAAGATTAAATTAAATATTTGTGAGTTCCCGAGCATTTGACAATTTCTTCTTGCTAAAGGAAGCAAACATCACTGTATTGAGCTACAAAATATTCTCAAGTATAATAATTAATTGAAATTAAGAACTCCCTTGTGGCACCAGATTTGCATTGGAGGAGAAAGAGCAAACAGGTTTCCTAGTCAATGGAGTATTTGTTTTATCTTCACATAAAATGTATTAATAATAAAGTAGTTAAGATTGTTCAAAAAGCACCAATTTTACACAATTTTAACCTTTGTAATGTAAATCAAGATATTCTTTGAAAGTACAAAGCCAAGATTTTCTTATTCTAAAAATATACATATATTATTTTTTTTCCCCAAGTAGCAGAGGTTTATGCTTGGAGAGAATAGTGTCTGTTTTTACACCAATTCCTGGCTTAGCAGGAGCTCCTAATGTTACAACACATCTGGAGTGATAAGTGTTAATGGGCCAGAATTCAGCACAACTTCTGAGGCCCATTCATTGTGAGGCTTTCAATGTGTGGGAAGTATTACATCCACAAGCAAATATCCTCTATATATACAGTGCAAACTCACTGAAAGATTTATGGACTAATTTTTTTATTATATTTACATAATAAAGCTGAATTTTCTAATCAATAAGTTCTGGAGATTTTGAGGGAACGAGTAATTTCAAAAGAACTTTCAGATTTCATCTTACTATTGAAATTCATACATCCATGTATGCACCCAGAAACTAAACTGCTCTACAGATCTGTTACATTTGAATAGAATATTTGTTATTTGGATATTTACTGTGTTCAATTGATCATTTCTTCTTTTTGACATATTCACACTTCATTAGCATTTTCTCTCTCTCCACAGTTGTGACAGGATCGGCTGAAAATTAATACTCTGAATAGTTTGCTGAATTCTCTTTCCTTCTGTGAGCTACAACTAATTTTGCATGCATTCTGTTAATGCTTCATAATTATCTTATCTCACCAACTGCTGTGCCACAGCAACAATGGTGTACTGCTACTGGTATGGATGAGGCATTTTCCCTGCTATGAAAGCAGAAGATGTGGAATCCTCACTGCTCCCAGCAGGCTCCTGGGGACGGCTAGAGACCCCTTGAATATCAGCTGTCATATGACAAAGACTTTTCTACAAACTTAGAAGTCTGTAAACAATGAATACATGATGAGGATGTCACAGTGGTAGATAAAAGTCATAGTGAAGACATTAAAATAGCAGCTGTCAACTATTCTCTTTGGTGAGCCTTGCTCTTACAGTTTCTCAGTGTGAGGGAAGACCAGAATTTAACAGCACAGCCCAAAGCAGAATAAGCCCCTTGCTCTCAGATGAATCACCAACAAAGCCAGAGTCAGCATCTGGACACAGCACAGCCCCCATCAGGAATGAGCATTTAAACACAGCACAGCCCCCGTGCCCCTCCTGGGGGTATTGCCCTGTGGTGGGTGTTGGGTGAGGTAAAATCCATTCTGTTCTGCAGTGCCCAGGTTTGGGGATTCCCACAGCACCTGCTGAGACAGAGCTGAAGTTTTACAAGAGCAGCTGAGCTGTTAAACACAGCTGAACAGTTTTATTAGTACAGATTTTAGGAAAGGCTGTTACTGAATTTTAAATATGATTTTTTTCCTTGAAAAATGTGGAAAAGAAAAAAAGTGCTTTCCCTGGTATGCAAGATGTGATGCATTTACTGCAGGTGCTCTTCTTGTAATCCCACCTGGTCCATTCTGATGGAAAATCATTATGGCTTATGATGTTTTTTGGCATTTTTGTCCATGCTTAAAAGAAGTGGTGCAGTAGGACTTAATGAAAGAAACTGAAATGGTGTGCCCTGGACAGGCTCTGAAAGAATCAGTACTTTTTAACAAAAAAATAAATAAAAGTATTTGTAACATTAGAAACTATAAGGATGACTACTTTTAGTGTACATATTTGCACTAATATTTGTATGATTCAAGATGTATTCAGAGCTGTTCTTTAGTCCTGAGCTTAATATCACTTGGCTCATGAAAAAAAATTCTCAGCTGATAAAAATACTGATTGTTTTATTGATTCCCTAGAGCTGTGCTCATTGAAACCAGCCCAGGGATACAGTTGCACAGATATCACTGTAAACTCATCTGCGTGGGCCTAAATGTGCAGCAGAGCAAAAATCACAGGTACCAATCCTCCTCTATTTTTACATATTTCCTCTTGCCTTGGAGAACTTTAGAAATAGAGGCTGCAGTTTCACATGTCATATTTTGAAAGGGAACATTAGAGTGAGTCAAGAAAAAGGATTTTTCTGATCCAGATACTTCACCATTACAGAATGTAAAGACATCCCAGTGTCATTGTGGAGCTGCCTGCACTCATCAGACACACTGGATTGACTGCTCCCCTCTCTGCAGATTCAGTTCACCAAGGGGATCCAAAACCAGGGTGAGAGAAAAGGAGAAAAGAGAGAGGAGGAACTGAAGCACCACTTCATAGCATCTCTGTCAGCAAAATAGCCCAATAACTCCAGTATTACTGAAACATGAATGCAGAGCACCCAGCAATGATGCAGGTGCATCTGATGCCATCTGATCCAAGATCGAGCACTGCCCAAGCAGTATATATATTTATATATAACCATGCAGCTCACACACTGCACCACAAACTGAATGTCAGTTATACAGCATGAACAAAGAAAAAAATCACTTGCTGAATACTGCTAAAGAGAGAACTTCCTATCTGCTTTCTTCGAGATTCACCCTTCCTCTGATCACTTTTTACAAACTCTTGTTAAAATTTTCCTTTGCTTTTGAGAAAGATGAATTGTATCTGAAGCCACTGATAAATATACATATAAATTGTAGTGCATAGTCAGAGACACGAGTACACCTTGACATGAATTTATTAGCAATAGAGAACTCTCATCACACTACTTACAATTCCATTTTCACCTGCCTAAGGGGATATTGGCATTATCGTTACTTACTGCTTATAAGCAGTCCCAGGCTGTAGGTAACCCTTAATATTTTCATTATTTCAACCCAGTATTTCATTATTTCAATCTAATCCTACTTCATATGAAGAGTTTATGAAACCACATAGATTTGGATAGAAGCTGGGGATAGCTGAACTAGGACTATTTTATACCCATTTTTTTTTAACCCATAGTAATTTTTTTAAGCCACAATTTTATGCGCTTGCTGGTATGCTTGACCAAACACAAGAAAATAAAATCTGGACATCCATAAACTCAAAAAATGGCTGTGTCTTCCTTAAAAAAACTCCAAAACCTCCACAGCATTTTTCATCTGCATATTGTGAGATCCTCTTACAAAAGCCTAATCATCCAATTTTCACAACTGGGAGAAGTGATAAAGATAGGTTCACTTGCTATTAAGTACATAAAATAGTTGAGACTAAACACTTAGACTTGGTTTTGTTCTGCAAGACCAGAACAATCTTCCCTGTTCTAGAAGTCCTCCGTGTACCATCTTTTGGCACAAAAGATTTCAGATAAGACATCCTGGAGAAGCAGCAACCTTCTAGCACCATTAAAATCTGTATTGTCTTCTTTTTTCTTAGATAAGACATCATTCAGCGTTCATTTATTCACTTCTCCTGTGTTTATTAATTTCTTGCCCTGGTTCTGTCCTGGTTACACTTAAATCCTTATGACTCCCAGTTGTGGAATTGTGTACTTACACCACAGTTTATTGGGTGTCACATTACATATATAATCCAATTACCTCTCTTTTTATTTCCATTGCTGTGAGAAAATTAATTTCAACACCTGGAAAGTAATTTTCATTTAGAATGGAGCCCACTGCAGTTGATGATCCAGCTCAAAAGAGTTTTTGTTGGTGGGATGCATAACAGAATGCATCATTATCTTATTAATGAGAAGGAAACTAAGCAGGTGTGGAAAACTCACTGGCCTTAAAAAGCTACATGTAATGAGTGGCCACCATGCATAAAATCCTAGTGCACAGCACCAACCTCACCAATCCCAAAAGATGAAAAACAAACATGAGAAAGCTATCATTAGAAAGCAGTATTTTAAAGTTGGATGATTGTTAAGGACAGGTAGATAAATATTGAAGCCTAATTCAACCTGCTTAGAAAATGAGACCTGATAATAGCTAAAGGATACCAATCATCTTACATAGTTTTTTAAGTTCAGTTCTCAGTATTAAATTGAGCCATAGAAAAATAGACATGTAATTGCTCCTCTAGCCTTTCTGAGAGGAATAAAAAAACACTGGGAATCTTATGATATATCACAAATTCAGACACTGCTATCCTTGAAACAGTCATCAAGGAACAGTTAAGTGAAATAACCAGTTTCAAAATGCCTTCCTCTTTAACTTGATTTGCAAAAGACACAGCAGGTGACAAGGAGATTGTTAACAAGAGTCTCTATTCACGTGTGTTTTCCACTTCAGTACAAAGCAAAAGGGCAGATAAGCCATGAAACCTTAGCTGTGACACATCTGTCCTGCCAAGCCCTGCATGGCGCCCTAGTCCTGCCTGGCCAGTGCAGCCCTGCAGTGGCAGCCAGGCTTCACTCACAAGCAGCCTCGTTAGTGAGGCAAGAGGCTGACAGAGAACTGCTTGGGTTCATTTCGTGTGCCAGGGATCAGGGGGCTGAGCATGTTCCTTATTTTTTTTAAAGAGACTGTGAATTCCATCAAGAGAATTACATGCATTTCTTCTTCACCCTGTCAGGTCACCTCTTCTCTTGATTGTAGAAAAGATAATCCAGGAACACCAGTCTGCTGCATTTCAATAAGAATGCAGGTTTTCTTATTTTCCCTGCCAACTATAAGAGACAGACAAGGTCCCTCCTGCAGCATTTCTTCAAATGGCACTTTATCATATGGCCTATGAGCACTTCACATGCAGTACTTTCATTTGCCTCCCCACTCCATTTCCATCTGTGGCTGTTGGGAATTTACATTTGGAAATAGTGAGTGTACACAGCATTTGTGTGTGTGAGCAACAGTCCAAGGGAAGCATAGCGACTTTTCTGAAGTAAGGCAAGGCCACGGGAAGGATGTTGGGGCCGCACTGAGGGGATGTGCAGGGATGCCATCAGGGAGGAGGATTTTCCTTTTCTGCACAAAAAAATGCAGGATTTTTTTATTACATATGAAGTTTCACCCGCCATTCTGTGTGCCAAATAAAGGCTGGAGTTAAATTTTAAAGGGTAAGAAAGACACAAATCCTTCCTGATGATCATAAGACATTATGGCAATTTGTATGCAGTGTCTTTGCCTCAGTGCATTTTTAGAGAGTTGGAGCCCTCAGTTTCCATCTGTCAGGAATGAGGTGTGTGGATAGGTGCTAGTTTCAGGGGAATTCAGGATTCAGAAGAATTCATCTTAAGAACAGGTGGCATTGTTAGGCTGTGGAGATGTTTGCTAATTTAAGAGACCCATAACCTACTTAGAACTCATTAGATTCCAGCAGCGATGAACAGGGTCCTCTGGGCTCATATCTGGGCTTAACCTTCCAAACAGAATAAAGTGAAAAAAATAAGCTGAGAGCTTGCACTGAAGTTAGAGTTATCTAATACCATCAGCAGTATTTTTTAAGGAAAGGGGGGCAACAGGGTTAATGCGCAGTCATAAAACATTATTTCAGTTTGAATGTTTGCCATGTTTGAGTGAAATTTTCACTCTGGCTTCAGCACACAAAATACAATTTATTTTTTTGTGATGAAACTAACAACATTGCTCCAAGTAAAAGTGATTTGACAAAAAGGATTAGTAAGTTGTTTCTGTTCCCAAGTTTTTCTCCCTGTATTTAGCAAAATATGTGCATAGCACCAAAATTGTTATTTGCCTGTTGTCAATAAAACACAATAACTAGGTAAACATTAAAAAGGATTAATGATCCAAAAACACCACAGTTTCACGAGCTAATCATTTGTGACAAGTGTAATGTATTGACCAGTAAAATGCCTCAAGGTTTCATATTCAATCTGAAGTTTAATATATTTATTAATGGCATTGCAGGTGAACAAATTAAATTCAGGGAAAGCCATGAAGAAATCTGGGGGAATTCTGCCATACTGGGTGAATAGGCAAAGGGTAGAAGTGCAAGAGGAAGGAAAGAATTTAAACTACTTGCACTCCTGCTAGGTTTGGACGTGGCTGCTGTAACACTGGAGGCTCAGTGAGAGTCCCTGCTCAGACTGATATCACATTAAGATGTGCTAGGTATGAGGGGAAGATGATGTGCAATCCATTCTAATTCAGCCTCCTCTGGAATGCTACAGGCTGCACTAAAGGAGGACAGTAAAAGCAATACAAGCATAGAGAAACTATCAGAGAGAGAGAGACTGCAAGACTTAAACAGTTTGTCTTGGAAAAGAGACAAATAACAAAGGACACAAAAAGGACATATTCCAAACTAAAATGACAGGGAAGATAGATCTGACATTACCATTCCACACACATCATAAAGCAGGAGTAAAAGGAAAGCTAATGAAAGATGGTGCAATTGAAAACACTGAATAAATGCTTCACTGTGAAACTCCCTGCCACCAGGTACTGCAGATGTGCATATAGGAGTCTATCCTATGACATTTGGGATTGGATATTTATATGTGTGTAGGAAGGATATACTGAACTACAATCATAGCAAAGAACACTGAAAACAAAATTCTGTCTCATCCTCCAAACTGATATCTAAGTAGGGCAGTTTAAAATCTGACCTCAGGAAGAAGAAGAGTATGAAAACTTCATTTTTCATGTATCTACTTTGCAGTTCCTCGGTGTCTGCCATAAGCTACTGTCAGAAGTAAAATTCTGAGTAAGATGGACCACATTTAGTACAGCAATTCATGTCATGATTAGCTTTCTCAAACAAATTATGATTTTATACATTTTTAAACAGCATATTGTTCAGTCACTGCTCCAGCAGACACTTTCTGTATCAGAAATTACTGCAGAGAGGAGCCAGAATGTCTGACTTCTCACACACATGGACCTACCAGACTCAGAAAGCAAAACAGGGAGGCTTCACTGCTTATGGTTGTGCAAATCTATTTAGGCCAGCACAGTTATGTTTATCCTGGTGTCTATCTGGGCTGTCTAGAAACTGTCTTAACATATACTCTGATCCTTCTGCAAATAGGTATATAGTATAACACTCGTAGACAGAATCTAGAAAATTTAAAGGTGCCATACTGTGAAAAGTTGCACTATAATTATAAATTACACATGCCAAAACCCACATCAGGTATATCAAGCAAGCTTAAAGTTGCTCATTAAAGTAAACAAAATAACACGTTCTGATTCTGATTGTTTCCCTTGGCTAAAAAATTTAAATCAATAAGACTGAAGGGAGTTTGTGTTGCTGTTTTGATCCATTACCAAAATAATACAGAAATCCCCATTCCCCTTAAGCAATCTCAAAAACAAGAAGACACATATTTCCTGTATCTTTTGTGTTTCCACAGTTCACTTGCTATGATGCAAGACCACTTTCTTTTCTCCTTTTTTTTTCTTTTTTAATACTGTAGTATAATACAGAGGAAAATGTGACTGCAAAAAACCAGTAAGCCTAATAACCCCACTGCTTGGTGCCTGAAATTACTTTCCAAGATAAAGAGCTTTCACTGGAAACACATCATTTCAAACTCCTTCTTCTTCAATGACTTTGAGAACTCCTCTTTCTCAAAGGGACTATGGCTAAGATGTACACAGCAATGATGTTATCATCTTTACCAACACACACATGCTGGATATTCTTGTGTAACCAACTACTTTCCATTTCAGCAAAACACAGCAGAGTAAGGAAAAAGAAAAAAACAACCCCAACACCTCCAAAGCCCTTCAGTCTTCTTTATTGGGTTCAAAGATGACCCAGTCTAACACTGATTTCTGTGATGCTGTTAAGAGATCAGTGAGATTATAATCTTCCCTTTCATAGCTGCCACAAACCTACCATAAATAGATTGCACCACCTTTTCCATTTGTACACACACCAGCACAATTTCCTGCACTTTCAGGGAATAACTAAGCCCAGCCTGATACTTCTAAGGAACTGTGAATCTCTCTACCCAAATTAAATAAGCCTTCTTGCTTTCCTGGTACAATATGATTTAACACTCATCTGGCCAGCAGGTTTCATAAACAGCTCTCCAAGAAAACCAATATTTTGTAAATGGCCCCTAAATCCATGCTGAATTAGGGGTTTTATGTTGGAAAAGCTGAATTCATAGTTTTCAGTTAATTTAACTTCCATGAAAATAAAAGTGACTACAGAGGTGAATTATCACACAGCACAATGAAAACTGAGCTTGGCACCTTGGTCAGTACAGCTTAGGTTTATTAGGGCAGCAACTAAACTTTAAACAGCAGCACGTGTGGGATGGATAGTCATCATTATCTATTCAACTGGACACAAAATAATTTGTTACAGCCACTTGGTTTTATCATTACTTGATATTGAAAACTGACAAGCATCATAATTCACTGGCATTTTGAAATCTCTTAATACATTGATCCTTCAGAAGATTTGTTTTCAGTAAGTAATCTAGGTCTGGCCTGCTAGGCTTATAGTAATTAGTTTCCTAAGTGTATATACTACCTCAATGTGTCTTATGGCAGGAATGAAAATGATGAAAAGGCCTGTCATGGTTCAAACTAATAGTTTCTCCAACCTCTTTGTGAATTCCCCAAGCATATCCTCCTCAGCTGCTACACTTCAAGGCTTTTATCTCAGGTAAATCACATGAAGCTTTCAGACCAGAAAATGTCCTCCTGATTAACCATTCTTATCAAGAGGGCAGCTCTCTAACCTTATTTATTTTTTTCCACCATCTACTGCCTTCTCTGCATGCTATATTTCTCTCACATTTTACTGGTGCAGAACTCCTCAAACAGGGAGCCCCTGATTCCCTCTGTCCCTGGGCTCTCTGCTGCCAAAGTCCTCTGTCCCCCAGGCTCTCCCTGCCCTTCCCAGCCACCCATTCCTGTCTCCTCTCCCTCTGCTGTCCTGTGATCTGGCTCCATCCAGATTCAATTTCTTCAGTGCACCTGCACCCCTCACTGCTCATTCCTGCCCTGGTGCTGCCTCTCATTCTCTGCCTCCTGCAACTCTCCTGTGGGACCAAGAAGGGGCTAAATATGAGAACTGTTCCAGAAAAAAACCTGGAAACTCCTTTACAAGCTGGATCACTTCCTTGATGTAACACACCAGTTAATGAACATAAGAACTGAGAATAGAAGTTGGCGCTGCTTCGGGTGGATGAAATTGCTCTTGCCAAACGAGATACCACAGCCCTGGTGTTTTTCATCTTAGTATTTAAAACAAGGGAGCCCTGAAGACACCTGACAAACGTGCCTTGGTCCCAATTCCTGGAGGACCTAATTTTTAAACAAAGTTCTTTTTCCACTGTATCCACTTAATTTGGCTTTCAAATTACCAAGCTTACATGTAAAACCACAGAAGATGAAGGGAACTATTTTATGAGTGCTGATATAGCCACCTTGCTCCCTTCCCCTTCTAGAATTACTCTAGAGTTTCCCAACATTCCATAAACACCTTCTGACCATCAGAAAAGTGAGTAATTAGAGTATTCATAATTTCATTTAACATTCATCACATATGGATTAAAATCTAAAGAAATCATAGAATAGCATATCACATCAGAACTTACACTTTCCTTCCATTTTGAATTCAAGCAGCTGTGACAATGCAAAGTTCACTTATCAGAAAGATCCCCAAAATGTTGTGACACATTCTGTATTGGATGCTACTTCCCTCTAGTGTGCAGCCCTTGTAAAGCCTCAGTGATACCAAAGTTCATAATGTCACAGCACATGTCACAGTTCAGATAGCCACAATACACAGAGTATCACCATACAGTATCAGAAGGCTGCAAGCATCTGCCTTTCTTGTTCTTCAGCCCAACCTTTTATACCCCCATGTTCATGCAGTGCCCCTGTGTGCCCCCTGTTCCCTTTGGTGGTTGCTCAGTGCACCTGGGCACTCCATGGCTCATTGCTGTCAGTGCTGCTCACCTGCTTCTCACAGCTGTGCCCAGTGGGGATGAGGCTGGGCCACAGCCCCATCCCAATCACCACAAACACCACCTACAATAATCCTTAAAATTTACTCCAGAACAATATCAGCTGCAAAGCTGTTGACTCTTTAAAGAACACCGCCTTGCAACATCATCTCATTTCTTTGCAGACTGCAATCAGAATGTAGCCTAGCATCTTTTCCATCTTCCAAGAACAGCCAGCATTCCTAAATGTGATAGAGGAGACGTGAAGCTCAGGCAGAAACCTAAAAACACAAGTTACCTTTAAGAGGCTGCAGAAAACCCTGACTAATGTATCAGCTAGTAGTTGTATGAGGAGGTGGTCAGTAATAAGTAACTGATTGTTCCTTGGATTCACTCATCAGACATTTGTAATAAAGTACTTTGTCAAAGGAAAATTTAAAAACCTGTCAGAATTTGTTACAGTCTCGCTCAAAAGAGGTGATTGTTTTGAGTGAATTTGCCACCAGTTCACAGTTAATGCAGAAGTCTGTAGTAAACTAACAAAATCATTTTGAGCATTATTTGAATCAATCTAACACATTTATCATGCTGACAATTTGACTTTTGCCTAAATAGTAGATAACTGACAATAAGCATTAGAGGAAAGATCTATTCTTGTCATTTCAAAGCACAATTGAGTTTCTGCCCTTCCTCTGACTGTTATGGATATTACTTTCAGAAACTGTTATTTAAACTGAGCATTTGAGTCCCCCATTCACATGCAGAAAATGAATATTTAACTTTCCTTTTAGACAAACTCTCAAAATTGTCTTTGAATTTCTTTTCGCTCTCATTTCAAAATCAACCATTAATGCACTATATGAACCTGCCGCTGGCCATAAGAGAGTGGAGAGACAGGGAATGTGTAGCCAGAGCAAAGAGTCCCTGCTTTCCTCCAACTGCGAGTGCTTCTTTAAGCAAAGGTGACATTATCTTCAGGAATGTTACCAGCTGCCCATATTGGATGACTGTCAAGTACCTAAACAGCTACAGAATAATTTCTTCCTTTTCTCAGTCTGCTTTCATGGGCAACTCACACATTCCCTGAAGAGAAGTCCCATGACTTCTCTTTAGCACCTCTTCCACTAACTTGTCAATCAACCAGCTGCATCTGCCACAGCAGGTCTTGGAGCAGGAGAGGAGCTATGCAGCTGTACAATTTTGTAGCCTGGAGAGAAGCAAACAGTTTTAAGTAAACAGGTTTGATAACAACCATCAACATTGCACTAACTATACAGATGCTAAACTGTTAATAGCAAGTAGATAGACATGAACTGCACATGGATACATGCAGATTCTTTTACTATTGATGCATAACTTGAGTTTCCAGGGTCCCTGAGAAATCTGGGAACCCCAAAGTATGAGTGCTTGTGTTAACAAGAATATATTAAGGCAAGATGGAATCATTCTATAGAGAGAACAATAGTGAGATTCTGTGTTTTAGATAAATGTTAATCTGTCTCTGAAGAAAAATATACCCTGATGATATTTTTGAAAACTCTTGATTCACAAGATGAACAGGTAATCTAAGCAGTAATACATTGATAGACAGGGTGCCTTCACTAAGAAAACCACTTAAACTCTTACAAGAATCATTTAATTTGACTATGTGGGGAATCATTAAAGATGATCAAAACTAATGGCATGAGCAGCGTCATCTCTGTGCTGACTCTAAGAACACATCAAACTCCAATGAGCTGCACAGGCACTTCATTTTTTTTCTGAAGAGAGTATGCAGAATTGTGCTTCTGGAAACCACAATTGTATTTCTTCTGTGCTGCTACTTGTAAGCCTTGCTTAATTATTATTATTATTATCATCCAGGCTGGAATTCAGATGCACAAACAGCATTGGCAGAGTATGAGCACCCTCACGCCTTCCAGGTGCAGGCTCATAGTGGCCTCTGGGAGTTTTTGCATTTGAACACTCTTCTTATTAACTCAGTGTCCTCTTTCTTCCACTTGCTTGTTGCAGTACAAGCTGGCTTGTACTGGACAATTACTTATAAATAAGAAACCCAGCTCGGTTCCACAAACATGTCCCTGTCTGAGCAAAGATAGAATGGATTTGAATTCAGACAGGGACTTTACCCAGTTATATTCCACCTGAGCTGCAGACATCTCACTGGCCCAGGAGCTGGGTGGTAAAGCCAGACCAATGAGCTGTTTGGACCCTGTTTTGTTTGGAACTCCCTAAATAAGAAGGCTTTGAGGAATAAACCTCGCTGCTGCCTCCATGCAGCTCTGAGCTGTGTGCAGTCCCTGTCTCCAACCAGCAACTCCAGAAAACTCGTGGTTCCCCAAGTAATGCTCAAATAGCTTTTTCTGTTCTCTCAGCCATGGGATTGGGAGCAGAAGCAAGTATAATGGAGTACCTTTCACATAACGTAGGACACACCCCACAAAATCAAGTAAAAATTCTTCATAGATTATCAAAATATTCATAAGCTGGAGGAGCAAAAAGACTGTTCTTTCCACTGTTTTTAGTTCTCTGTCTCCACTAGTCTTGTATGTGGGAGTGAACAACTCTATTTCTAGATCCACCACTAGTGCAAACTTCAATACAAAAGAGTCAAGTATAATCACTTTATCTTTTCAAACTACTTTTCACTACTCCAAGTTTGGGCGTAGTTCAGCCAGCTCTCCTGCCTTATCACATAAAGTCAGCTCCCACTCCTTTCCATTTTGGCCATCTACCCTCACTTCTGAACTCAAGCTCACTGCCACCTAACTTTACTGAAGTGGTCCAAGTTAAAAATAAACCTTTAAAAGCAACAGCAGAAATTAAAATAATTAAAAGAGGGGGGAATGCACAGTTACATGGCAAGTGTTCAGGGAAGAAGGTGAGAAATTTTTCAGACCACAATGCCTGGTATAACACAACCTCAGTCACCCATGGGATTCTTGGGTATTATAATACAAATAATTATAAACTAAAAGTAAATTCACTGTTTAAATCTTCAGGGTTTCTTTCTTGTTATGTTCCTTTTTACTTTAGTTGTTTCACCTCCAAGAAACTTGGATTACTGAATCCCTAACTTAATTTTTAGAAGTGTAGCAGAAATATTTAATGCTTATTGCGTATTAAATATTGAAAATACTTATTAATAGACCATAAAACATAATAGAATATAAGCCTTAACACAATAGACCTGTTTGAATGAGTGTATTAAATTCAGCCTCGATTTTGAAATTAACAAAAATATCTTTTTTCTTTTCTTATTAAAACCCCAAGGTCTTTTGGGGTTATTTCTGAAAATATGTAGTTTAAAAAAATAATAACTCTGTAATGAGAGGAACTCTTCAAAAATCATTACACCTTACTTCACATTCCTATATTTAAAATCCATTATCACAATTGTATTCTCATATATTTTTTGCATGTTTCTAATAAAGAGCCATGCTCAGACTTGTAATGGTAATGAACTTACAGATGTCCATCTGTCTCCTTTTTTATCCATTCAAAGTGTTTCCAGCCTGTGGCTGTGCCTGAGGCAAAGTTATATCATCTTGACACAAAGAAATACCAAGTCTTGCCTTGGAGATTCCCTTGCTTGAAAGCATCAGTACTGTAAAAGCTCCATGGTGTTACAATTGAAAACATATCAATTATACAGTCAACTAAAAAAAAATAACTGTTCAGAATTTTTTTCATCCATATAGCAAACCTATTCTTTGTTCCTCTGCATTTGTACTTTTATTACTGATTAAAATGCTGTGTTTCTTGCAGAAAAATCATACTAAGTTGTCTTAAATGCCCCCACGGACTACTAATATATGAACCTTGTTATGTATATATTTAACATATATTTGAAAATATATCAATTGAGATGCAGATTTTCTGACCACTACTTTGGGCAGCTGAATACAATCTGTCTCTCTAGAAGTGCTGATATAATTTTGATATCACACAAGAAATTGAATTTTAATTAAAGAACACTTTTTTTTATTATTTGATCCTTTTTGGGTATGTATAAAAATGTGGAGTATAATTAGACACATTGTAATTAAAGAAATAATTAGCACTGCAGGCTGGCAGCACAAACATTTAGGGAAATTTCAAGCTTTTGCCACCATGTCACATCAGCAAATTCCCTCCCTCATGCAAAGTTTGCTCAACAAAATCACCATCTCTTTAGTAATTTAAAATGAATAAGACATATTAACAAGAAAATGAAAATTTTATCTTGTTGGGAAGGGTAATAAAACGATTCCTGCATAAATTAAACCGCAGAATCAGTTCTACTTGGACAAATAAGAGCAAACAAGTTGCTTTTTATGGACAGCCTTATTTTACTTTAATTAAACAACAAACTCAACCCACTACAAATAATTGTGGTGTTAATCTCACTACATTAATTTGAGCAGAAACTGGAGAAAAACTGGTCAATGTTAATCAAGTGCCTTGGAAAAAGACTACTTTTTGACAGACTTACATAATGGATGAAGCACAAAATGAGATAATTGGGAGGTGTTTGTCCTAGAGGTGCAAAGTTTGTAATTACATGTAAAAAGATTCATTATATTCTCACATTAAGTTCTTTTCATGCATGATCAAGGTGTGTTCAGAGAAAAACTCAGCAAGTAGGGGGGTTGGTATAATTGTATCAGATATTTAAAACTATGCTTATTTTATTATGCTAATGAAGGCCTTAGTCAACAGACTTTCACCTTAGGCAATCTTCAGCAAACTAAATTAATAAAACAAAAGAAGAATGCTTAAAATTTGCCACTTACTTGGCTTATAATATATAAAAAACTGCATAGATTGAAGTGATGTTTACTTAAATCTGAGGAAATTAAATATCACAATATTTACTTTTTTTTTTTCCTTTTCAATGAGCCCTACCATTACTGCCAAAATATGTAACAATAAAAACTGAGCTGTAGAAAACAGCATCATAGAGGCAGCTTTGTCACAGGAAAGTGAATTAACTTGGATGATACCCGTTGGATGATACAGTCATCATGATACAGATCATCTGTTGAATGATCAGAAGCAAAAAAGTAGAAAATTTGGAGATGGTCTAAAGACACAGGCTTAAAAGAAAAATTTTCCCTAGGACAGAAAGAGAGTACTTTTCCTTTCATAAAGAGGTTTTGATCACACTCCTCACCAACAGATTCTGGGTGACTCTGAGGTATTTGCCCTATTTTCACCCTCTCTATTTATAGGACAAGATAAGCATTAAGAAAACCATAGTATGTTATTTCATGTATAATTATAACAAGGATTTGGAACCATTTTCCTAATACAATATCATAATGCACTAATTCTTTCAATTGTAATATTTTGTTTTCCAATCTTATATTACAATACTAACCTTAGAAGAAATGATACCTAAATCGTAACACCAAATGTCCCAGAGAAATTTTGCATTTCTGACCATGAGTCTCAGCAATATAAAACTGAAATTAAGGTAGTAAAAAGCAACATGTCAAAGTATAGCACTTTTTCCAACCACATGTTTGATTCAGTAATTTAAATGATCTGTCTGAAGCTGCAGAGCAGCTTGTTAAATTTTGGAAGTAATCTTGAGAAAGAAAATTCTAAAAAGCAAATGGAGATGAAAAAGAGATATCTAGGTCCAGATCTGTATTAACTTTCAAGGATTCAGCAAAAGTTTCAGTTACCACTATAAACTTTTAACTGATGTAAATTCAGCCCTTGCTCAGCTAATAGCAAGTATTTCCTATCACAAGACAAAAGTGTAACACCTGAGAGATTCAGAAGCCTTTTTATGGGGAGAATTCAACAAATTTTGCAGAAAGCTTGAAAAAGTTCATATCTATGGCATGTTACAAGGAACATAATCAACATAATAAAACATTCACATTTTACTGATGACTCAGCTGTGAGGAGCAACAGAATTTGCTAATTTGCACCTAACTTTTAACAGCACAGCAAAGCAGGCCCCATCATTCATCTTAGTGCTACGTTTATCACACTTTTGAATTGCTTTGTCACTTTTTTCCTTGGTTTTCTGCCCATCTGCAAAAGTACACATCTGTAGCCATCAACACCTAAATTACATATCAGTTTCTGATGGAAAAAGGATGTCATGCCAATAAGAGACTGTTTTGAAAGCAAGCCGATTTGTCAGTAAATTATAAGCTTTATTACAATAAACCTCTAGCAAATTGGACCCACTTCTCCTTAGCTGAAAGCACAATGGCTGCAGCAATATTCCTCTCCTGGGGGAACCCTTATCTATAGGGGGCAAAGATGGAGCTTTTGCTGAGATGTGCCACTAATGATAACATTAACTTTACATATTAAAGAATGTCTGAATGTTTCTGAAAATACTCATTTCCACCTTCAACTATGCTGTTCTGATTAAGTTACTGTACTAATGAATTCTATGAATTTTAACTTTTCTCTATCACAGAACTGCACATTAATTTAAAGTCAGAAGAATGTTTTATCTTGGATTTAGTTTCATTGGCTCGCAACTTTCCATTTCATCCAGTAGAATAATTTGTGAATTGAACTTGCTCTTGACCTGCTCTACACTTTGAGCAAAGTTGGAAGGAATATTAAAGAAGAACTACTCTGCTGTTACTGAGCTTGCCAGGCTTAGCTTTTATTTCTAAAGAAATTTACTGGGTTTCTATAGACTGTTGGAAACTTAATTATAGAAAGCACAGAGGAAAGTCTGCTCTGCAATACATGACATAAAGCATTGTAGTGATAGCATTAATTAATGAAGGCAAATATCACATTAGGGTTTCCAATCACTTCACACTTCTTACAAAAGCAATCATTTGGTGATCTCAGCCAACATCCCAAACTCACCCTGCTAGCAAGGAAGTTCCTGCAGCTGTGCAATAATGGGCTCTGCCCAGTGTGACAGGACAGAACCACAGCCTCACCACGGTCTGAAAGCAGTGTTCTGCCCCAGCACCCCTGCACATACGTGCTGCTGTAAGACAGCATAGAAAATATGATGTCAGCTCTTTGGGAAATGTCTATTGCCAAAAGTCTGGGTAATTTGCTTTAATCTGGGCATCACTCTTGGACTATAAGTCTTGAACCACCAATAAATTGAAACTATAAGTCTTAAACCACCACTAAATTGAAACAAGCCATGAAAACACATATCCCTGGAATCTCTAAAATCACCCCCTTTTCTAGCTGAAATGCATTTTTTTTTGTTTTGTACAGAAACTGCATTAATAGGAATGACAGTCATCACAATTAGGGGGAAGGTGTAATTCTAAGGTGATAGTATGATATAATTTCTTTTTGAAAGCATATCTATCATAGAAAAATTTACAGGCAAAATGATACTTTCAATATAACTTGAAAAGAAATTACTAGTTGTGAAAATCATATAGCTCTTTTTCCTTTATTCAGTCCGGCCTGCTTGATTTTCTCCTGTGATGGTAATATGTATTTTTAAAAATAAACAACCCCAAAACAATTTCAGAAGTCTACTTAAATATCACATAATACATTAAAATATTATTTTGATATTCTTTACTTTCCAAAAGTATTTTAGTTCTTGATTATTTATTCTAACTTAAAGAACAGTCATAAAAGACAATTTTTAAACTCAGATATCAAAGTAAATATATAAGAATTATTTATTTTGAAGGTAAAAGATCAGATCCCTGTAGTGGTATTATGGTGATATCAAATCTGGCTTCTTTCTAAACAATATTGAACAGTTTAAACTGGCAAATATATACATTCCATGAAGTTTAAGACCTTTGAAATTATTTAATATTAGATGTTGTTTACTAAATGTATGAGACTAGGGAGAGAGCAAAAATATTATTGGCCAAAGAGGGCAATAAAAAATACAACTAAAGCAAACTAGTCTGTCTGCAATAGGTTAATGGACCCTTGACCAATGTAAAATGAGAGGAAAATAAAATCCCTACTAAGAGATTCTTTCCTAGCTGGTGGTTCTCTTCAGACCCCTGGAGCTGACTCTGCACCTGATGCTGTGGCTGTTTCTCCTGCCAAGTCACGCTGCCCCATGCAGCTGCTTGCCAAATCAGTTTGGTTTGATGTGTAACAGTGCACTTACTGAGAAAAGTCTCCCTGAAAATGTAAAATGAAGAGAAGAACAGTCTTAATTGCTGGGAAATTTTAAGCCTCGTGAAAACCATGGATTCTGCTAGGACGTTTAGCCTCTTGTGAGCCTTTCAGTAAATCAGGTCCTCCTGCATATGTTTCATTTCCTACAGTTTATCTCTTGCATTTATTACCCTGTATGTAGTACAGCAGAGAGACCAGGTCTTGCTTCTGCTATTATTGTTACCCACAGATGCAGAAGTGCAGAAGGTAGAAAGAGTATTTTCAAATTAATTTCTTGATCTAAATTTTATTGAGCTTTAACCACAAGATTCCAGAAGGCCCTATATCCTAACAGCATCTAGCAGCTCATTTTTTCCTTTTTTTTTTACTCCAATCTCAGAATTTGCCTTAGCTCTAAATAATTTTAGTAGGCTTAAACTCATTGTAACACATGGTAAATACAGTTCACAATTTCCCCAATACAAAGAAAAAGATTGTTAGTGATGAGATTCAAAGAATTATTATCAGGGATTTTTTCTACTAGGTACTTAAAACTGCATCTATTAAAGATATTTTTTGATAGAATATTTTCCTTTTCTCCATTTTTCTTAATATTTGGACAGTGAACTGGGAATTGCCAAGAGGCAGAAAGTGATGGAATCAGCTTCATGAAGCACAACCCAACTTAGGTCAATTGTGTAGCTCTTGTTACACTGATGGATCCACACTGGGGAAGGATGGGAGCACACATGAAGCTGTGAGTTTGGCTTACACAGTGGCTGGACTGGCGCCAACACACACACCCAAAACAAATCTCTCCCAGACCAGTTCTTTAAAATACCACATCAACACAAAATTAAGTTGAACTCACATTACTGCAAGGCCAAACCATTAACCGTGACATATCTGGCTTTTCAGAATTATAATGATCAGACAATACTGACAATGAAAGGTATTCCCATTTTTTGGAGGATCTGATTCTATAATACTGCAAATAACGTGCTCAGTAAAAAAGACTTGGGCTGGAAAGTGAGCTGAGGCAAATATATTTAAAAGCTTATTAAAAATAAAATATTAATAAATGTTAAGTTCATTGCATAGCATTTATGTTTACTATATATTCATTCAAATAACTTTTTCACTCTTGTTTCTGCAGGTGTGTTTACACCATTATTCCTGCAACTCAAACAGATTTTTCTGTTGGATCAGTGGCAAAGTTTCAGCTTGATAACCTACCTGCTTAATTACCTTTTCACAACATCCCCCACAACTTGTCCTGGTAGACATTAAAAGTAGGAAATAGGCAGCAAACTGCTCCTGTCTTATTCAAGGAACTCTCCTGGCATCAGTGCTATGTGGATGGCCCAGATAGCCACAAACAGAAAGACTGGCCAAACAGGATTCTACTCCATTTGGTCATTCATTTTGGTCTCTGCCCCTGAGATATTATCCCAAATATGTGTCTAAAATGAGAGGGCTGGTTTGTGTCATTCTATGACACAGAAAGTATGGGCTGGTTGGGCTGTGGTGGGATGTGGGAGAGCAAGAAGCAGTTTGGGATAACCTTCAATAAGAGTTTTGAGCAAAGGAGCCGAATCCTGTGTAGATTATCCTTGTTCAAACTGGTCACAGGACCTGTTTCCTGATCTGAACTACTCCGGGGGTTTTGCCCAAGCTTTCCTGCCTCAATGTCCTTGGAAGGCTTAAAAAACCCCCATAGTTGGAGTAGAAAGGTAGAAGACAAAGAGACCTGAAGAACAATGAGTGTGTTCAATGGTGTTACAGAAGGAAAGCAGGCCACTCTTCCAGAGATCCATCAAAGACTTTGGACTTCAGCAACTGCACTTTTCTGCCAAGCCTGCCAGCAGCACTGGCTTGTCTGTGAGATCTGCAATCATAGCCTGACATGCAAAGTCTAAATATTAATAGAATTTACATGTCACTGAAATACTTATTAAAATTTTATGACCCCCTCCTAAAATAACTGAGCTTTTATTTTGGCACAGAAGCCACCACACTTTTAATACTCCATCATCTGTGCGACATGGGCAATTGCTCTCAGGATGGCATGCCATACTTCGATCCTATTACAATATTGCATTAATTCTGAACAATGTTTATGAACAGCCCTTCATGGATTGATACTCAAAAGGGATTCGTTTGTACCAAAAATTTTCTGCAATCCTTCAAGAATATTTTTTTCCTGTCTTCAGAAGACTTTATAAGTTAAAATCTAGACCACAGCCCAGACAAGCTCTGTATTACAATGAATAATAAATACATTACATTGGCACTTCTAAACTTTCCTGTAAATTAGCCAAAACACATCTGCATTTTAGCTAGGCTAAACAAATATAATTAGTTTTTGCTGAATAAAGTTATTGTTTGTTTAAATGTTATAAGCTTTATACTAAATATAAGACAGAAGTTAATTTGATGGCACAAGTAAATATTTCAAAGCAGTTTCATCCAAGTTACCTAATATAGCTTTTCTTATTCTTTCCTCATGAAATTTACATTTACATAACTAGAATTCATCACAATTTCTCCTGGTGTTTCCTACAGATTGGTTAATAGATCTTTCATGAAGAAAAAAGACAAGAGCAGGAAAAAAAAGCAGCACTTCAGTTAATTTATGAAAGATTTGCTGATTTCTTGGTGTGTACACATTAGATTTATATGCAAATGTGATAGAGTGAAGATAAAAAACAAATATTATACCTGAGATTTTTGGCATTTGATCAAATTGTTTCCAAACACCCATGTCATCCCTGGGAGATGGTTTAACCACAGTCTCTGATTCAGGTCTAGTCCACACTGAAATCTTTGGCATTTTTAAGTCCCCTGGTCTATTAAAGCTTTAGTGCTTGACTGATGTAGAAACAGGGTTTGATGCAGTGGGAAAAGCACAGACTGGAGTGCTACTTCCCAGCTGCTGTGCCAGCTCACATCAGGCACCCTCACCCTCAGCGCGGCTGAATCCATCTGTTCTCTGAGCAGAGCACCAGGATCTCTGTGCAGTGCCTCCACTACCGGCAAATGGCACCATCGGACAGGAGCGAGAATGGAAGAGGAAAAATGTGTCTGAAAGGTCAAAAGCAATTCACTTCCACAACTTCTGAGCACTTGTGACGTGTTACACAGAGATTCCAGCCATGAATCATGACCAATCCACTTTCAGCAGCAGGAAAATGAAATTTGAGCCATGCTGAAGCTTCCACTACTTATTAACATCTGGGGCTTTTTGACAGCCCATTCCTTTTAGCATTTATTAACTGTGCAGGGCAAAAAAATCCTTAACTGGGGATAGGAAACATTCATGTACTGTTACCAAGGATGTGAGAGCAATACCAATTAATATGTACCTTGGCTAGATAATCAGACTAGCACATGGGTGAAAAGCAGAAGGCAAAAATTTCCATTAGGTTCTTTGCAAATATCCAGTTCTGGATTTATTTGTATTCAGATCTCTCTACCTGAAGGGATATCTCACTGCTGAGGCCTAACAATGCAAACTTTATCCCAAACACTTGGAAGGGAAATAAAAATGAAATGGAAAAGGTAAGAGTGAAATAAAAAACAATTCACCCTCATCAGCTCTTCTGCTGGGACATACTGGTTTTTTCACCCTTTCTGAGATCTATTCCACTGGACAATAGGCTGATTTTGAATAAATACGTCAGAGTTTTCCTCAGACTGTTTCCAAGGGATGAAGACTGACATATTTAAGCCTTCTCCTGACAATTTTGCTCCTAGTTTTGGTGGAACAGCAATCCCATCTCAAAAGAAATAAGACCTCTTTGCTGATCCCATTATTAAGGTATGGTTTTCTGCCCATTGGAACCCATCTTATACTTCATTTATATGCTTTAATTGGTTTCAGTACTAAGAGCAAGTTCATATTTATGTTTCTATTACACTGTAATTTATTTATTAATTATGAATAATGTACTAAAGTGCAGAACACTGACTGGGAAGAGGAATTTATGAAATGTACCGGCAAATTATTGTTTCTTCAGAAGAACACAATGTCCTTATTCAAAGGCCTTGAAGTCAGAGTCTGAGCACTAATTTCTTTAAATAATATCTGGTGAATCTCTCTCCCTCCAAATTAGAAAACACTTAGAAAATGAGCTGGACCTGACTGTAGCAAGGTGAAAAACAATTAAATCTGTCACTACATTATTAACTTATTAATATGAATCTGCACAGTGCTGTTAATACAGGAAGTCAATGGTCTCTCTATTTAAAACAGATCTGCTCCAGCTACATATAGAAGAAGCACTGCAGTAAACTAAGGTCCTCATGTTTTTCAGTTGGCAGTCAGGCATGTAATTAATCAATTTCTAAATGCTGGGCTTTGCATGTGGATATTTACCATCTTCAAACACTATTTCAAAATTTAGACCACTCAAGTAAATCATGTATAATCTGCTTCTTGGCCTTTGCTGTATGTCTCTTTTAGAGCAGTTTAAATTTTACATGCTGGTTTGTACTGAATGCTTTGTTTCTTTGCATAAATAAATAAAATGCACAAAAATAACAACAATCTATTTCCATATAATAGCAAACAATTTCAAGGCAAAACAGCAGCCTTCAACTGACATTGGACTTACAATGGCACTTCAGAACTGAGGAAAATTTCTCTGTTGTGCAGCTAAAAGCACATTAAAGAAATGCTTTTTTTTCCTAAGTTAAATAAATAAAACAATTTTATATATCAAACTACAAGCTAAATACAGAGGCAACAAGATTGGTCCTATAGTCTTTTACAAATGAGGAAATAGTTCTTTTACCAGTAATGATTAAAAGGCATTTTTACTAAACACAGGTGATAGCAAGAATCAGGAGTGCTTCTTCTGGGTGGACTTCTATCATTGCTTTAATTTTGGGCCTCACCAGCACATTTTCTTGCATCTTGAATTATAAGCAGTATATTACATTTCATCTTGCAAGCTGTTTATTTGACCATGTAAGGAAAAAAAAATATTACTGAAAATTTTTAATGTATTAAAATCACTATGTAGATCACATAAGCATTCTCTAAAGGAACAGGAAACAGCCATCCTGGTTCCTCCCTCGTTTAACTAAACATCTGAACACTTTTAGTTGCTTTTTTTCTTTTAAACTAAATGTTCTTGAAATTTGAAAAGCTGATTACAATTGGCAGTCACAAAAAGGGGAGGGCCGTGTTACAGGAAATAAAGACATGGATGCTTTCAGGCTCCTGGAGAACTCCACACATGTTGCTGTGTATTGCAGTCACTAAATGGAAGGAAATGAAAGAGTTCCCATGTCTGGATAAGATATTTTACTATTTTCTTAAGTGTTCTGACAAGAAAAACAACAGCAGCCAGTTACATAGGACTTGAGACTTAAAAAGAAAAATGCTATTTATTTGCTGAGTTTCGAGAGCATTCAGCACCAGAAACATGGTCACAACTCATTAGAAGTTAAAATATGCCTTGGCAAGACTACTTTATACTTAATGCAGTGAACAATGAACAGCTGAACCTCAGACAACATTTCTTCTCTAACTAATTTTCATTTTAATAAAGCTCCCTTCGTGTTTTTCGGAACTAAAATCCTATCCAGGGATTTTATGCTATTCAGACTGGATATATAATATTCTGCAACATGACCTGTATTAATTTAAGGTACTAGAAAAGGTCCTGTATATTTAAATGGTTGAAAATCAAGTTCTTCTTACTTCAAGCCCCAGCACACCTAGGAGTGAGGCAGGAACCTGTCTCAGACAGAACACTTGTCCATAGGTGTTCTCTAGATCACTTCCTTATCTCTTCCTTTCCAAAGTTTCTCCCTCTGCTAAGTGGCAGCAATGTGATCTTTTACTTCTGCTCTGCACAATGGATTCACCAAGGACAGGACATTATGTATAAAATGCTCTCCCTAAATCTTTTCATGCCACCTCTCACCAGCCAGCTTCCCTCTGGTTCCAAACAAGCCAGACAGATCCCAGTAAGAGCAAGAAGAAAACAGCTAACAAATATAATTATCAGTTTAAAGGGATGCCTGGAGCTATTTGGCTGCTGAAGTAGTTGCTATTGATTTAACTAGAAACTTCTTAGCCTTGACTCAGTCAGCCCAGTATAACAGAGTTCAGTCTTTCTCTTCTTTGACCTTCTCGGCCTAATTACAGGAGAGGTTCAGGGGAGCACAGGATATCTGCTGACTGGCAGCCCACTTCCACCCAGTCACAATTCCAAAACAATTCTAATATGGATAGTTTAACTTTTCTAAAACATTTATTATTTACTAATTAGAAAATGCCAATCACACAGAGCCACACTCGCTCCATTCTCACTGTTCCCTAGCAACACTCAGGAATTGAAGCATGTGCACTGTCTCAAAGCAGCACACTTACAGCAGAGCCACATCTGTTAGCAGACCTTTCAGTTTTCAGACTTAATCTTTCAGGAAGCACATTTATGCTAGAGTTTGGGTTTTTTAGAAGCATTTTGAGACCTACTTAATATACAAAATAACACAGAAAAACTTAATTTGCTCTTTCTCCATTACAATCTTCGCAAGATAAGTGCATTATTTTGACAATAATGGAAATTTTAACTGCTTCACTATTATTAAGCTAGAGTAAATATGCACATGTAAGGTTTCCAGATGGAATTTCACCTCAAACCTCAAAATAGTTCAGCAACATCTCTGAAGTTTATTTCAGTTGAGAGGCCATGGATAATCACTATAGACCAAATACTCAGATGCTTTTCAGGAAAGTTCTCAATCCAACACTCTCAAATTCAGATATCTCATATTCAGATATTTTCTAATATGTGTATTTATTCCCCTTCATGAGGGTTTAGAAATTTTATCACACCAAAGTGACCCATGGGCCACAGCACCCACGTGGCTGGATTCAGGGTGCTTTGGGATGGAGAACTGAGTCCAGCTTCCTGACAGGCTTCTCACAACAGGCAGATTTAGATGACATCAGAGTATCTAACATGAGTGAGCCAATAACAGGAGCAGCAGAATCCTGAAATAACTAAGAATTATTTCAAAATTCCAAGAAGAAAACACCAAGTGACCTCAGAAATCCTTTCTAATGCCAGATAGAAGCTACAGGAGGAATCTGATCTACAAAACCAATCTGCAAGAGCACCAGTAGTGTAGGGAGAACAGATTTAGATTAGTATAGTTGTGTTTATTGGATTCTGACAGGTCTGTCGGAAACACAACTTATAATCCTGGTACAGAAAGGTAAGAGTCTTGGAGATGCCTAAAATGCAACTGGAGATGTGATGAAAATACTGGTGGTATAAAGCTAATTAGCAGGTCTCAATCCTCTGCCTGTAGATTTCTCAGAATTTTACAAGAAAAGCTTCTGATTTTTATATAATGTGGTAGCACTGCCAAGATTCTACCACTGAGACAGTATTTAAGTATGGAAAATTATTTCCTATCTCATTGGCAGTTAGAGAAGGCATTTTGCTAGTGCCTCCTGGATCTACTTCCACTTGAAGGAATTATTTTTCATCTAACATTCATTATGTTTTGGGTTCATGTATACAATTCACTAAAATATCAAAAATTCAACATTTTATATCAAGAGTAAAACCTAAACATTATCTCAAATAGTCTTGGTAACAGCTTGATGAGAACAAGAAGAATTTATTGGGAGCACTCTAAGAGAAATCAGCAATTAGATGATGGTGAGCTAAGTTTTGACAATTTATCTTGATTTCCTTACAGTTTTCAGTAACTCAGTCACAGGATTCCTTAAGATGAATAATTTTTTCTTTAATAAGCTATTCCTGCATAGCTATACCAATCTTAACAAACAGCAGACAGGTATTTTGAAAGGGCATCTGGATATTGGCAGATGAATTTCCTGTTGTACTGTGTACATTGTGAAGTGGGAAGTTATTCCAAAATACAGAAGTGCCTTAAACAAAGACATTTAACAAATCAGGTCACAAGTTCACATTGTAAGGAGACTTAGTCACAGTGTGATATACTCTTCCTTCATTTTTAGAGCAAAGGAGCTGGGAATCCTTGTGAACATGAGAAATAACGTCTGTACTACCTGCAAGTGTAAAACCTAAGCCAGATACAGACAATGTGTCAATAGCATCTAATTATCTGGTTCTGTGGACAGTTTTATAAAGGGGTGGTAATGGCTTTATTTCAGGTCTACAAACCTTCTTGCAGTCTCATTTTTATGCATTTTATTGGAAGTATCCACATTTATCCACAATTGCCTTTCGTGAAAAAATGTTACCTTTTAGAAGAGAGTGTCCATGGAAGATAGTGCACTTAAGATCCTTGCTGTTTCCAATTATACTTTAAAATCCCTTTCTTCTTTCTTACAATTACAGATATTTAGAACATACATCCAAGGAAACATCATCTTAATACAGTGAGAATGAGTTGAGAATTTTCTCCCTCTTATGCTTGTTACAATCATTATCACAAAAAGAGATTCATGTTGTGCTGTTTATTATTTATGGTTCTCATTATATTCTTTGTCACAAGACCACAGAATCAGAATTTTAATGCCTCATATATTCTGTGGAAGATAATAGTAAAGTGTACTGCTCTGACCTTTTCAGTGTCCCGCAGTTTGATTCATTAGCCATTCCTATTCTCTCCTATTAACAGCATCAGTAACCTGGGAAGAGGTAGCTCAGGCAACCAACCAAAGAGCAGAATATTGAAAAGGTTAAAATCTAGATCTATAAATCTATTCAGAGTTTACAATCCTTTCCAAACTATGCTTAGTATAAAAATTATATTTCAGTCTTCTGGCAAAGGCTGCCACTGCAATACAAGTAGTGTAAATAAACTACTTACAGTCACTTTTGAGATGGAAAGCCTTTGCTTTTTAAAAAGAGTCAAAGGTGAATGAGCTCAATATATAGTCTATTTGTCACATACCATGTCTGTCAATTTATATCCAAGTTATAGGTGCAGTTGGAGGAAATACTGTAACCACTGCATTGTCATGCAGTAATGATATTGTAAGTGCCAGAGAGAAGTGCTGCTTGCAAGACATTGTAAGGGAAATACATTGAAAAACAAACTTGTATTTCATTTCACAATAAAGAAGATTTCAAGTAGGAAAGCTGAAGCTGCTGATGCACAATTATTTCATGATCAGCAAGTATTCTCAAATGATTTCTTAGGCAGTGTTTACTGTGCGATACAACTAGGCTCTTGAGTACAATATAAATGCATTCCTATTATATCAAAGATAATGAAGCTAATAGCAAATGAAAACAATATCAGAGTATAGAGGAGAGGTAAGAAATGCATTGTATCACCATTTCATTTTACTACTTCATGGTCACAATTTAAAAGCAAAATTAGTTCAAATTTGGTTAAAAGTTAAACAAATGATAAAATGGCAGTAAAGCCATATCCTTTATGTTCCTTCCCTTAGCTTAAAATAAAACACATTATATGCTGTTGTGCATATAGAAGATTCTACAGCTCAACAATTTCCTAAACTAATAAGGATTTTATAAAAATTTGGTTATGCTAAATCTCCCAGAACGGATGTATTTCTCAACACAATATAATATTCTGAATGGAAACTATAAATAAACCAATGAAGTAAACAAATTCTGTAAAGTCAGAATTTCTTTGCCTAACGCCTATGAAAATTTGGTTTTACTGTGTATCCACAGATAAATTAAAAGAAACATGGGACATCATTAACAAATTAGCTTTGTTAGAGCAATAGGCCCATGGAGGCTTTACTTTCTACTTCAAACACTTTGCCATAACAGACACCGATGACTTTAGAATCATGCACTTTTTCCTTTTTGGTTATCTGAGAGCTCATTGTTTCCCTTTTTCACATCCTCAGCAATTGTGTAGTTAACAATTTGCAGAGGTGAAGCTAGGAGGGAATATACATGTTTTTATTCAATGCAGTCTTCATCAAGCTGCCAATAAATGTGTTTTATTGCACTTCCCATAGTAGGCATTACTGCCTCCTCCATGTAAAAATGGCCATATATTTTGAGTCCTTATAGTCACTCAATAGCTAATCAGGAACTCATACCATTATAAATGTGCTAAAGACAATGCATAATGTCACAGCCTGAGTGTTGATTATTCCTTAAAAGGAAACTTCTACTAGTAATAGGTCACTTGTGCAGTATCATGGCTAACTCTAGGTATAAATTATTTTTTAAAGCCAAATATATTTGAATAATAGGAATTCTTTAAGAATCAACAATAGAACATAATATATTTACACAAATCACAGGATAAAATTGTTTTTCAGGTACTAATTTAATTCCCTGTTTTTTCTTGGACCAAGGCATAGACTGTATAATGCTGCCTCTACACTCAGCACAAGCTCATCTTGGTTAGCTTCTGTACTAAATTTGTTTTTTTTTTGTTGATTGGAAACCACATTTTCACATAATGCATGAGGCACCTTGCTCCTATGCAGAGCACTGTGAAGATTTTAGTAGTTTCCTATTGTCACAAGCCTTTCATGTCATCTGAGCTGCCTGCACTATGCTTGCACTGCATTTGGCTTTGCAAGATGCAGGAGAATTTGCCATTTATCCAAAGGGACTGAAGCCTTTTCTTATTTGTCTCTCCACACCTGGCACTGTCCTGCCCCAGCTGAAGAGTGGGTACTGCCCAAGAACTGAGCAGCATTTTCCACACGCCAAGCACTTCCACCCTGCAGTCCTTCCTGGATGGCTCACTAACAAGGCAGAAACAAAGCCATCCAAAGAATAATCCTACCTGACCTAACTTAAGCACACTGAACTCTTTAAGCTCTAAACAATGAACTGTAAACAACACCACATCTGGCGAGAGATACTGCACTTCCTGCCCACCCCTAAGGTTTGAATTACAGGAGGTTACAAGGACCTTTCCTCCACATTCAATGATACCCAGGCTCCACAGGGATGTCTCCACTCTCCAAAAGCCAACCCTCCTTCAAACAAATGTGGTGAGATTTGTGATGGAATTTTCCTGGAGCTTGTTTAATTATGAAGTCAAGACCAGAAATACATGTGCCCAAACTCCCATAAGTATGAGCACTCTTGTATTTTCTTTTACTTTCCCTCCTCAGTATTGTAGAGCTCTTTCTCCTATGTTTAATCCAGAGGTTACATTAAAACAAAATCACACAGAAGAGCCATTGGGATATCCCCAGCTGTAAATGTTATTCAGATTTTTTTCTCACCACAACCATCATTTAAGTTGGATATGAAAACCTCTGCAGACTATAACATTCAGCTTTATGTTGTATCTTTGAGAAAAGATAACATTAGCTTTTGAATTATTATAGCTGAAAGGTTTAACTATTAACTCAACTGCAATACATTCAGTATATATATATGTTCAGAATAAGGGTCAAGTGCGATAGCATTTTTAAATTTCATATTTTACCCTAGAAAGGAAGGGTAGATTTACAGTACAAAACCAGCAAAAGGTGAAATAATTTTCCCCCCAAGGCTTCAATTGTCATCATGATATTTCTGCAGACTCTTTCACATTGCACCTGTCCCTAAAACAGTAGAAACAGATATTAGAGATGAAAAGTAAAACATTTCAGAAATACTCACAACCAGTGTGATATAGAGAGGTTAATTTCAACTATAACTTCTGTAGGAAAAAGAATCATTGTGGTCCTGAAATATTAAAGCCCTAATAAAACAATTTACTTGTAATTGCAATATCATACAATATTACACACTGAATTTGCAGCAAAAGGGCAATTAGGAATGGAGCCCTTTCCTCTTCAGTGAGGTAGTTGGAATCAAAAATAGGATAATAATAAACTTTCTGTGAACTAAACAAGTTTCTTGGCAGCTGTCCTTCATTTGCCACACTTTGAAGGACCCTGTGTGGCACACAGCTCCCTAAACACAAATCCATTGAGCACTGCAGCTCTATTCCCATTTCAAGTGAGGCAACTTATTTAACAATTTCTAAGGCAATGTCTCTTGGGTTTAGCTGTAGGCAGGAAATGAAGCATAATTAGCACTTTTATGTGGCATTAACAAACAATCTTGTTACTTCATTACTTTTTAATATTTGCACCAGTCTTCTGAAAGCAGATTAAGACCAACTGCAATTTCCATATGTGAGATTCCGTGACTGTAAATCTCAAAGAACCGTCACTTTAATCAAAACACTATGATGTCTTTCACTAATTTTTTCCTAAAAATCTTTTTGAAAACTTAGCTTTATGTGAATAAAGTGCTAATCTGAAATGTTTATTCACATGAGTATAATTTTACAATTCACAAACATGGCCAAGGTCATAAGGAAAGTGCATGTATACCAGCACAGAGCTAAATCAATTCTTATATTGTAAAAAAAATATAATAATATTAACTACATTGCTGAAATGGGAAAAAACAAAAAAATAAATCCACATACTAACACAGATATTCTGATTTAAAGATAGATCCAACCAGGGAAGTTAAATAATTCCTCGGGGCCTCTCAGCCCTCTACCTATAGGAATACTTCAATCTTTGAGTTTTATTTATTACTACAGCAATTGAAGCTATTGGACAGTTTAGATCCTGGTGTATGGCAGCTTCTCTCTTAGTATGTGGGTTCTGAGGAGCACTCCCCCAAAACACTTGGCACGTGTGCCCTTGGGGTGCTAAGTAAAAGCCAGGGATAATTAGCTTTACTACACTTGCTGTAAATGAAAGCGGAGTGAATCAAGTGGTCGAGCACTCTGCTGCACCAGTCCCTACAATATGCAAAAAGAGGAATTTTGAAAAGTTCTTCAAAAGTTTAGCCCCACTCCGGTGTTAAATAAAAGCTTTCCTTTTTAATAGTTTGTGCTGCAAAACAAGTTCAGAACTTGTATTTAAACTGAAACTGGCCAAAACATATTGAAATCTTTGTAGTGCATGTTTTCCTTAGACTCGACATTAGGAAACATTTCTTTGCCAAGAGACTGGTCAAACACTGGAACAGGATTCCTCAAGATGCCCCCAGCCTGTCAGACATGAAGAGGCATTTGGACCATGCTTTTAACTTTCTGTCAGCCCTGACTTGGTCAGGCAGTTGGACTCAGTGGTCACTGTTACCTCTTCAGTGAAACAGCCTGTTCTATTGTCCTAATTTGCTTTTATCTTAAATTCAAATTACACAAGGTATTCTTTGGAACATATCATATTATCACTGTAGTCACAGAGAAATCTAAATAAGTCCTTTTTTTTTATTATTTTATTTTCAGGACTGCCCTGTAGGCTCAGGTTCTACACTGAATCAAGGATTTTATATTCATGACATTTTCTTTATTAATGTTTATATCTCGTTGTAGGGAACTTATTTTTTTCAGGCCAGAACCTACATCTTCGTTGAGTTCCCTTTTCTTTTGAGCCACTTTGCCCCCTGCTGTACAGAGAGTTAAATACTACAACAGGGATACAGGCAGGCAGATGTTAGAGCAGCCACCTCTGCATTCCATGTAGAGCACCTCTTTGCAGAGGCTGCTTGTTCTGGCTTCACGATTAGTGCTGTCACTGTGCATTCCACACCTACCCACAGCCCAGCACTGCTCTGTGCTTCCTCTGCTGAAGTGAACAGAAACACAGGAGAGGGAAAGGAAACAGCAGGTCACAGCACCTCTGCCATCAGTGAGTAAGGAAATCAGCCAGTTATGGTTTTTTCTTCTTAAGTCTCCAGGCAAAAATGGTGAGGTAGAAAGTGAAGATGCATGAAAAATTATCTTACCTGCTAGAGGATCTGTTTTAAGATGTGAGTAGCACAGGGGTTAAAAGTACTTGGAGTTTATGTTTAGCAGGTGAGAAAAACAGCCTAAACAGTATTAATCATAGTTAAAAATCGATTTGCCATTTCTGAGTGAGAAATTTTAGGTAGAGTCTGGTAAAATGTGGAAATATTTATGCTTTTTCATATGAACCAGAAATATCCAATGCCACTAATGCATGGCATGGTCTGTTCATAAGAAAAGTTTTAGAAAGAGTTGTGTTGTTTTTATTTGAACAGTGTACTTCTGTTGATCCAGATATATCTTTGTCCAGAGAAAACTAGGTTCAGTTTACTTTCATCTTGTCCAAAGCAGAACTGTCTAAATCCCTTCCTATATTCTTAGCCAGTTTTGCTGGTGACCAGAGGCAAATTTTATCCCTTTATCAATTGAGTTTGTCTCTGAAAAATACTTGGGATAAGCAGTGTCTGAAAAACCAAAATAGCAGCATGGTTCAGAAATATACACACACATACACATATATTCTTACACACTTTAAGAAGAAAGAAAACCATAACAAAATAAAAGTAATAGAAAAAGAACCCCTAGATGCAGCAACTTAGATGCTTCTAACCTTAGCTAAAACAAGGAGCAAGAAAAACTGAAACATCACTCTGAACAGATAGGAATTGGAATGAATTGTGTTTATCATCCAGAGAAAATGAAGGCACAATAATCAAAATGTGACGCCAAGGCCTATGTGACAGATTTAAATGTTAAATAATTCAGATATTAAATAATTCAATCACTATTCAACAGATTTGCTGTTTGCTAGACATCCAGAGCTGTATCTCAGCAATCACAACTGCTTGCAGTTGCTGCACTGGAAGGAGTACCCAGCACATTATACTTTGAGTGGGTTCTTTGTGAAGGGTGGCACAACACAACAATACATTCCAGAGAGTTACATTTACAATATTGGCTTGAAACAGTTAACAAAGCCAACGCAGCTCAAAAGTTCCTTCTACTATGGATTTGAGCTGGATTCTTAATGGCATATGAACATTTTTATTGTGGCAGCATTATGTACTAGCATATTAAATGTTTACTGCAGGCATTTTCTGGATGTGAGGTGAAACACTTCTCAACATCCCTGAAATACTGTAAAAATAAATTCATAGAGACTGGATATATCATAAGATTTCTAAATCCAGCCTACATGACAAATAAATGGAATTTGTATTGCAAAAATATTTTCATTTCTTACTCTCCTTTGAAACACACCACCTCCTTTGAATTTCACTTCTAATTCTACATTTCACATATCAAAGCTGGCAAAAGGACACCATTGCTTTCACAATATCTGTAATGAATACAAGTGGCAATTTAATTGATTATTTAGGCTACAGTCTGCAGATTTACAAAATATTTTGGGCAGCATATATTGAACTCTTGGCAATTGGCAACTGGTATCATAATGGGAGGCACTGCTGCTATTCCAGTGCCAGCTCGTGGTTAAGTTGCTTCTCAGGCACTTAGAATAAAGCTGAGCTCTTGGTCATAACTGCAGACAGTGAACTTTTGAAAATGTGGCATTGCATTAACTTTTAAAGCAGTGGCTTGGCTACATTGTAAGAACAAGTATTAATACAATAAGTAATACAGCTCAGTCTCCAAACCAAATGAATACACAAAATAGTCTAAAGCCACATACCCTTTCTTAAAGTAGTTGAAATGTGCATATTTTTGAGCATGGCATGAGCTATTTAAAACCTATTTCATGCATCATCTTGCTCTTTCCTAATATCAGCAGATGAGCTGATTTTATAATCAGAGGCACTGTCAGCTTGTCACATTCTGCAGTTCAAAATGTCAGATGCACTGTAAACAGGCTTAGAGTAAGCCAGGCACTTTAGAACAGAGGGGCTGCATGCTGAGTTTGGATGTAGAGAATAGATGAACCCTTTTTATATTACACAGAATAATACATGAGCTGATACTTGTTACAAGGGCAAATTTCCTTTGAGGGATTATGATGAACAGGGTAACTGTGGGCAAAGAAGTACCCATCAATAGAGCCCTATCAGTCTCATTCCTTTCCTCTCTCAATTATACTTTTAGAAATGTGTGTGCTGTATAAACACACCAAATGCTGCTAGTTTCAATTAATTTTCTATGAGCTTTGGGGGTGTGTCCCTCTCTCTCTTCCTAACCCCCTAAAGTGTTTGACACATGAACAGTGGAGTCAGCTGTGAGTAAATATTTGAAGGAGATTAGCATCTATACAATTATGAGTGTGAAAAACAGCTATGAAGCTTTGCATGGCTTTAGAGGAATTAGGAAATAGATAAGACCACATAGTATGTCATTTGTTGAAACATAGCAATTTCCATTTTTTTGTTTCTATTTAGTTGAAAAGGTTAGCTTACCCTTTGCATTATATATCTGCCTAAGAGCTACCTGATATGTGGAGGTAGTATAAAAACCAGCATTTGATTGACAGATCCATGTGAATAGAATCATTTGTTTGAAAAGATCTCTGAGATCATCAAGTCCAACCATTAACAAAACACTGCCAGATCCACCACTAAACCATGTCCTTAAGCACCACATCTGCATGTCCTTGAAATCCCTCCAGGGATGGTGATTTAGCAAAGAAAAACCTTTTTCTAAAGCAAAGATTGAATTAACCAAAGCCTGTAAGAATGAGGATATTTTTTTAAGAAAGTGACTATGTTATTATCATAACTGTACTAAACCCAAAACATTTCAATCATATTTCCTCTGGGACCAGACTGTGAAATAATAAAAGCCCCATAACTTTGCTTTAAGTATCAGAGAACACATCTAAATTAATCCTTGAGTCTTTCTACTGATGCATTGATGAATAATTATGTCCTAGAGAATAAAAGCAGGATTCCCAAAGACTGGAAATCAGAGAAACTGAACTACCACTCCTCAAAGGTGCTTGAGCACCTTTTAATCTACAACAGCAACTCGAAAGAAAGTAGGATGGAGTCTATGAAGGAATTGAGATGCCAATGTGACTCCCTCTGAAATGTGTCATTCCTTAGCTGAAATGGTGGGAAGGCTACAAAGACACACAGACATGCATAAATAGATCAGAAAGACACTTCTCATCTGTCACAGAAAGGCTAATTTATACTTCATGCTTAGACATATTCTTTAAGGCATATAATGCTCAAGTCTACTCAAAAAACTTGCTGTGAGCAATCTCAGGCATCAATCTGTACTGAGACCACTTTTCACAGGGTAAAGTAAACTTTAAGAAGGAAAATGTTATTGATTACACCTCTGGCAATGTGGGTTTTTGCTGTGTCTTTCTCAATCCCTGTAACCTTGCCCTAAAAGTATTACCATCAATATCTAACATCTTTATTCTAATGGTCAAAATCCATTTCTGTTAATACCAGCAGGTGCTGCTGACTAAGGCTGAGAGCTGCTCCTCACTCTTGGCCAAGCCCTGAAGTATTGTAACCAAATGTTTTCTCCTCATAAAGAATTCACAAGAAAGATAATTGTCACAGGTTTTGTCAGTTCCTGATTTAAAAGCAAAAACTTGTCAAGGTTTGGGTCATTAAGTCAAGGGAAACTGGGGAGAAGGACTGTTAAGAGTAGCATAATCTGACTAGATATTTCTTTCCATTACACACATATATTATTATTATTATTATTGTTTGTAATACTCCCATATCATTGGTACTTTTACCAATTTTAAAAGGACTTTTATTCATTTAACTTGTATTTTGTGTCCTTTTGTCAATTGGTGTCATTATGATACCTTGTTCATTTCCATTCTGAAAAGACTAATCTGCAACTCGTATGATTTCTTAAGGGCAGTTTATTTAATGTGCTTCCAAAAGTATGATCTTGAATCAATAGGAACATTTTTTTTTCCAGCCTAGGCTTCCTAGGTGTGAACCCCTAAATTAATCACTAAATGATTTTATCTACAAATATCTCTCAATTTACAGTGCATTTACTTTGTAGCTACAAATACAGTAATATTTAACCCTGTGAAGAAAATGAAACAGCAGTATAGAAAGAAAGATCTCTAAGTATAATGATCAGATTTTATGAATCCATAAGGTACTTGATAATTCTCTGAAAGTGCAATAATGTCTGCATCTGAGAAAAGCAGTGGCCCTTAAATCACGGTTTCTGCACAGATGCAAATCTGGTAAAAGTGGGATAATAATGAAACCTCTGGTAATTGTTATCCAAAAACAAAATACTACTCTTCTTTGGTGGGAATACTCAAAATTTTACTAACACTGTTTTTTTTTCTTCTGTAGGACAATGTTGCAATATCCAGTTGGGTTGCCACGATTAATTAATCCGTCACCTGGCTAATGAGGAATGGTAGCTGTATGTCACAGAATTTCAAGGATAACATCAACTTCTCAAGGATCTCAAGCTGATTTTTTTCTGCTGACTAGTGGTCAAATTGAATTTTAATGAGCTGAAAATTGAGTCTTTTTAGACTTCTTAATTTTCATAAGTAGCTTTCTTTTGGCAATCCTATTATAATTACATATAGTTTAAATGGTTCTACATCACATATGACCTCCAAAACAAGTCTTCCCAAATCTATCACCTTACTTTTGAAAACACATTATCTCTATTGGCCCCTTAATGCTTGTTATTGTTGGTTTTGGGTGTGTTTTCTTACTAGATCTACTGTGGGAAACTTGGAATCTATTCCAAGCATCCATGGATCTGCTTCTGAACCAATTTTAATTCCACATGAAGTGAATAATGAGACTGCCTTCAAAATCCTTCTTCTCTCCCTTTTTCTCTCAGAAGAAAGAAACCTGGATGCCTGGGAGTTACAGCTCAAGCCCCAGCTTGGACTAAATAAATGACAGGATTCCTCTGTGCCCTACGGTCCAGGTCATCTGTAGGTGTCAGGTGAAGTCTCTACCTATTGCAATGATAGGTATTTACACCAGTACATCCCAAACTAAACTCAGCTACATTCACTGATTCTTTCCATGATGGCAATACCTGTAGCTAATAGCAGTTGTTAACACTCCAGTTTCTTCTTCAAAATAGAGACTTTTCTTTTTTGTGCGTGTCCTCAGTCAGTAATAGCAAGGCTTGTTTTCTCAGACATCCTCTCTGAAGTGCATGCAGTGTATTTGGCTCTCAGGCACAGCCTGCACTCCAGTCAAACACAAGCTGTGGTACTGCATCACATCAAATACTCCCCAGGGCTACAGGCTGTACGTGGAGAGAAGAAAAAATGTTTCTCCTACATTTCTGTGTTCATTGGACATGTCTGCAATTGTAGCTAATACAGTATTGCCACTCAGTATGAGCTGAGTAGGAGCAACCTTCTTGATGGAGTAATGCATTATTCACAAGGAGAGAAACAGAGAGCTGCCTCTGTGCTGCTGAGTTAGTTCATTGCATTTCCAAGAACATTCCTTCAGTTTAATATCTCCCTTACTTCGAGTTTTACTGCCTTGGCCTTCTAACTGAAAACCAAACCAGAACAAAAACCAAACCCCCCAAAATCTCAGAAAACAAGCAAAAACAGACAGTGTGTGGCAGGAAGAGTCTCAGGGAAGCACATCTTGGGACAGCAGCATCAGTTGGAGAGGAACAGTGACCACTGCTGAGAGCGGATCTGAGTCAGTATCGGTTCAAACCAAGGAGAGCTGGGCAAGCACCTGCTTTCAAAAATGCCATGTTGAAACCATCTGACTGCATGTGCAAACAGCACTGAAGATGCTGTTCTGGGGATGAAGGAGAGGACTGAGCTCAAAGCAAAGCTGTTAATTAGCTATGAAAAGCTTAGTCAGCACTAACTCAGAGTAGTATCTCACTGATTTGGGGAATATTCAGAGCTCCTAATTTTAGAAACAAGCAGACACTAAGAAACACTTTTACTCTTTTTAATGTTTGAACTTCAAATCTTCTAAGATTTGGCTTCTTAATTAGCTAAACAAGGACAGTCACTTTACTAGCACTGACAAATCAAGCCGTGTCAAATTGGTTCTTTATTAAATGTACATCAATTCCCTCAAAGACAACTAAAACTACCTTTTTATAACATCATGCTAAACTCTTGAGAGTGTCCTAGAAACCTTTTCCAAGATAATTTCTTGAGTTTTTCAACCACTTTAAAGGCAGGGTTGTCTTTATATTAGCAGCTAAACCAACACAAAGATATTCAGGGCGGAGAGAAACACAGATTCAGCTCATGCACACAAAACACAGGATATCCAATGCTGTTGCCTCCTTTTCATTATCATCAGTTATGAACAGGCTTAAAACTTCAGCTAAGTTTTATTCATCTGCATAGTCCTCTGGAGCTAGCACATTTCTTTGTTTTTAAGATGGGACTGCTCAGTCCCTCGGGTGTTTTTCTGGAGTACAGACAGGTTTGGCTGGTTGATTGGGTTTGTTTGGTGATCAGCAGCTCTCACACTTGTAATCATTGCAAAGCAGAAGGAAATAATTCTTTTACTAAAAGATCATGCAACTTTAAAGAGAAACTTAACCCCATAAGTAATTTTTAAAGAGTAACAGCAGATTGTGACAAGACCACAGATGAAAAAAGTGTCTCTTAGGTTATATATAACCTGATTAAATAAGAACTGTTTGTCTTTACCCACTCCCTAAAGCCCTTTAGGAGCTAAGACAACAGATGTTTGTCACTACAGCCAGTCACATGCTCCAATTTCACTCTGGTGAACATATTTTGGAAACAAGCTAATGAGGTGATCTGCAAGAAATACGTTTGGTCCCCTTTGGCTAATATTTCATTACTGATGTCATTTACCCTCCATCATTAGGCAGAAACAACCTGTAATTACTTTATCCTCTATAAAGAAATACAAAAATTATAAAGGATACTCTCTACAAATGTGTCTAAAAAGTAAGATTTGCACTAGTGTCTCTAGTTCTTCATAACAACAAAATTGAGAAATCAGATATTCAAAAACTCAATGTTCCCATAAAAATTTGAATTACTTTTCTTTTTATATTCTGTTACATTGTAATGTGATTCCTTCCCAGCTTGGTTCTCTCCTCTGCACTATGCTTTCTGAAGCATTGCTTTTACCAAGTTTACCTGTCAATCTCTGTAAAAGTTACACTGATATTTTCAAGTTTTTTTGCCAGAAGAGTTTGTGACAGATTTAGCCTGCTCATTGGAAATTGAAAATTTTCCAAGGATTGAGGCTCCCTTTCCAATTATTTCTAGTCATTACATTAAAAAAAAAAGTAAATTATTTTATTTTATTGATTGTTATCATCAGGATTGAAAATAAATTTTAATTGCACCATTGAAGGCAGCTGCTATTTTGCATTTACTGGCTCAAACTAGACACATTCTCTTCTTCATAAGCCACAAGATTGAAAAATTACCTGAAATTTCTAAGCACTTTTGCCAAAGTGGAGCCCTTAAAGCTTTAGGAAGTATTAGAGACAATTTTTAACACCTATTAGTCATGGTGAGATCCTGTTAAAAAATAAAACCAGGATAGCCTTTACCTAAGATAATTGTTATTAAATTAGCTAACAGAATTCTAACAACATTACAGACTGTGTGGAAAGACATTTCTAAAATCTTCAGACAATTTCAGCTTTAATTAGGCTGCTTATTTCTGAGCTCATCATGGCTAAAAAGACAAAGAAAAACAAGAACTTAAGAAGGAAGACTAAGTGAATCTGTATTCTGGTGTGCTTTTTTTGCTAACGACTTACTATGCATTTCTTTAATGGGATATTTTTACATTTACATCTAGTCAGTTAAAAAGAGAATTAAAAGCAGCATCAAACACTACATCCACCCTTTGGACATTCTGCCAAATTTTGTGATTTTACAAACTCTTTTTTCCCAAAACGTTTCTTCCTCCTTTGCTGCTGTATGAAATAATCAGACATAAAACAGATGAACTGAAAAAAAGTCTTTCATTTATGATCTAGCTGTCATTTGTAAAAATGGTAGGGTAGACTTATTGGAAGGAAGTATAATGTTTATGTAAAAGCATTAACTTTAAGTAGGATATCAAATAATTTTCCATTTATCTGCAATGGGGTTAGAGAACACTCTTGAAAACAGAATAAAAAATTAATCTTACTGGGACAGTAACTGTGACACTATTGAGTGTGATGAACTGAGCTTCAGTTTTCACAGAATCACAGAATATTCTGAGTTGGAAGGGTCCCACAAGGATCAAGGAGTCCAACTCTTAAGCAGATAGCCATACCAGGATAGAACCTTTTTCTTGAAAGAGACTAAGAAAAACCAGATAAGCACAGTTGGTTTGACATTTATAGTGTACAGTTTGTGTCTAGTGAGGTCAGACACAATGAATTTGCAAAGTCCAGGGGTCAAGATGAGAGACAGGTGATGGCAACACCACCCCACCCAGAGCCTGTGTGAGTTCTGTGGTAAACCAAACCCTGGGGAGCACCAGCCTTTAGGAGCGCACAGAATGGCTGAACCAACAGGGAAACCATAAAATCACCACTGGAAAGTTCAGGTCCTATCAGCATTTTCCCTTACTCATGTTTTTCCTCAAGATTTTTTTTTTTTTACTGGGGTTTTTGGTTTAATGTAATATAAAACAAATACTTTAAAAATGGTAGATTAACATAGCCTAAATGTTCCTCTGTTTGGAACCTGAAGCTCTACTGGTAACTGAAATTGCACAAAACATCACAGAATCAGTTTGTGTGCCTAGAAACAAAATTCCTAAAAATCACTCTCACTCACTCTCACATGACAACATCCAAAGATGTGACTCAGAAACATGACAGTAATAACTCAGCAAATTCAAGTTTGTGACATTGCCATTTGGGACAGTCATAGCTCTGGAAATAATAATATTTTAAGTTATACTCAGGCCCTTAAGATCTGCCCTGGACTGAGCAGTCATGAAAGGAAATAAATGGTCACTAATGATCAACTGCTATTGCAGAGATACCACAGAGCTCTAAAATATTTACATTCTCCCTTACTTCCTCTGCACTGCACAGCTCTGTGAGTTTGTTGTGTGCTATGCAGCAGTAGGGAACATGAACAAATGGCTTCCCCATAATGAAATCACTTGTTTAAACTAAAGCAAATGACGAAGTTATATGAAATAAATGGGATAGATTGACTGATTGATTTATTGAGGAAATGATGAGATATTAACTGCTTATACTATAAAGAGATTTTAACACAGTTCATAAGATTGCCAATTAAAAATACATTTGCAAAGCAAAAGAAAGGGAATAAGAAGCAAGTACCTCAGGAAAATGGAATTTATCAAGCAAAATTGAAATCGATTAACAATTAGTAATACTCTAGGACTTAATAAACTTTGTGCTTAGGATGATGGAAATAGCCAACATAGTTTCCATAAATTTAAATTCCAGCCTTGGGCAGACACTCTAAAGTGAACAAGGCTTCACAAGTCTACTTTTATCATGTCTAAAACTACACCTCTACCCTTCCATCAAATACTCAATAGACTGTGCAACAGCTAAGAAAGTAACATGAGAATTTATAATAAATGGACCAAGTCAGGTTTGATTCAAATACTTCTAACAGGCAAGAATGAAAGTAATCTCAATTTAACTTCATTAATTTATGTAGTCCTAAAATAGAGCCTCTCTAGAGCCTTCTAAGCTCTCAACTTTTAAACCTAAATAAAAGAGCTAGAGTTCTTTTTAATCATAAAGTTTTAGTTTATCCTGCCATTATTTACAAATTTCTATCTTAAAATGGTTCAAGTTTAACAGTCATACAGTTTGATATCAAATGAAATAAGATCTTTGGATTTATTAATATCAGTAATAGTTGTAAAATTATTTTTCAGCATGTTTTTCACTTATTCCTAGTTCATTAAAAACCTTTTCAGATAATAATATTCTTACCCCTCATCTTTATTCCCTTCTACATGAATGTGAAGATCATATCTTTGATAATTCATCTCCTTTGAATGTTACTTTCATTAAGTACATAATAAAGTCAATAACAAATGAACTCTAAACTGCAGGCACTTTACATCTTTGCAGTTTTTCTAACACAGTATGGATTCCAGTAAATATTTCTTTTATGTTTTTCACATTTTTGGATGAAGTCTAAAGGGAACTCAGTCTTGGTGACACAACTGAGTGTACACCCATAGTAAGGATTTATGCTGTCATATAAAATTACCTTCTTGATTTACAGAATGTCACTGTATCCTCTCACAGCAGCTTAGGGACTTTTTTCTTACATTCAATGAATTGAGTAGGGTGAAACTACAAAGCAGAAATTTATGCTTTAAGTAATTCATCATACGAGTTTTTGCAAGACAAGGGACAGAGTAGGCAGATGTGGAAAGAGTACAATAAGTTATGACTGAATCATAGAATCATTTAGGTTGGAAAACCCTCTAAGATCATCAAGTCCAGCTGTTAACCCAGCACTTCCATGTTCACCAACTGACCTTGTCCCCAAGTGCCACTTCTACACCTCTTTTGAACACTTACAAGGACAGCGATGCCACCATTTCCCTGGGCAGCTGTATCAACACCTCACAACCCTTTCAGTGAGGAAATTTTTGTAAATATCCAGCCTAAAATTATAAAGTTATTTGTATTCAAAATTATGGGAACTGAACATCCATTCTTAAAGTGTTGGCTAATATCAGATGTCTGATAATTGAGCCAAATCTCTCACCAGGGGTGTGCTCAGTGTTTCTATTTGTAGTCACTTCCATGAGTTTATCTGAAATAAAGTAGTACTGTTATTAACCAGGTCTACTAATATTTACTAACCTGTCACTTTCAGTTTGTAGTTGAGGGGGTAAGTAGAAAAGAGGGATGTCTCAGCTCTAGAAAGCTGGGAATCAAGATACACAAGTCTATTTTCCAATGGTTCCAAAGTTTTTAATAATATCTTCCCAGAGGAAATGGCTTTTTTACAGCCCAGGTCTAATACTGGCACCAGTGGGCACAGCCTCTGCTCAGCTCCAGTCCCAGAACAGTTCTGGGTTGATAAATGTGTAGGTCCTCCTGGCGTCTGGCTGCCACGAGATTAAAGCAATACTCCTACTATAACAAGATGTTTGCACCTCCTGACAACTTTCCTTTTAGTTGCTGAATTTTCAGAATAATTGCATATATAAACCAAACACTTTGCTTATTTATATTCTCATATATAATGACATAGTGTTGCAGTAACTTCTGAAATTAAAATGAATGATATTTTAAATTACTATTCCTGCCTATTTTCATTATATATGTACTTGATAGAATCAGGCAAAGTAATATTATTTCATATATATTCAGAAAAAATGCTGTTTCAAAAATGCAATCTGAAGAAAAAACTCATCTATAAACTGTTCTAAAAGCCTTCTTAATTACATTTTTAACTGCAAATGATGTAATAGTCAAGCTATCACAAGAAGAAAAATGGTATTTATTTTTTCCTATGTCAAAATGTTTGGGATTAGAACTGTATTACTTGAAACATTTTACAAATTTTATGTGTTTTTCTGAGCATTTTCAGTTCCTCCATATGGTTTAGAATTTTGTTTTTCTCTTACTACCTTTTCTAGCTCTCTATAATTCAGCCTTGATGCAGACCAAGCAACCTGAAGTGGAAGAGTAGGTCCCCTGCATGAGCTGCCCAAATCCATAACTGCTTTGCTTAGGCAACCAGCTTGGATGCCATAAGGGCTGCCCATAACATTTTGATACAAAGACTATAAAAAAATTCATTCATCAGCTACTAATTGAGATTTGCAGTTACTACATAACTGTCTGAAACAAATTTAAGATATATTGAGGCAAGTATCACTTTATTCTTTTTTAAACATTAATTTTTGGGGTTTAGTGAAGGTTATAGGAAAAGTTTTAATAACAGAAAAAAGTATGTCTTTTAATTATTGACCTAGACCATCATAAAATAAATGCCAAATAATACATAAATGCTAATTTGAACCTACCTTCACTTCCATGCAGAATGCAGTGTAATGAATAAGTAACAGACTATCCTCCACAGAGCAATATACTCTATCACAAATCTGAGCTGCATTTCCTCCCTTATTTTTATTCCAAAATTTAGATTCCAAAAAACATATTATTAACTTATAACACCTTAGTCCTTTTTAAGCTAAAGGCACTTAATATGCTGAATTTTAGACAGTTTTTTTTTTATATTCTGCCTGTTCCTGCCTTCCTTACTGTATGTTAATGTATTAAAACTGTCTGCTCCAATTTCCCCTCTGCTTAGGAAGATATGACAGAGAGATGAAAAAGACTACCTTTCGTCTTGAAAAGCTAAACAGACTGTAAAAAAAGAAACAGTGGAAGCTAATAGTGCCTTACTAGTTTGCATCATGCAGCCACTGAAAATACACTAAAATAAGAGTGTGTGAGATAGCACAGGTCCTGGCAGGTTTCTTCCAGAAAAACTATAACTGTTATTCATCATATTTTGAGCTTCTATTAGAATGCTCTAATGTAAAAGAAATCATATTAAATTAGTCTCATTAATAAAATTTTTAAAAAACCCTGAAAGGTTATACAGTACAGTGAGAGCACCAATTTTTAAATTTCAGTCTACTTAAAGTCATTAATCTGGGGTGAGGGGGGGAAGGCGGCTTCAAAATGCCTTTAATGACTAAAATTTAGACTGAATCAATCTCCATTCTCATAGATTTCAATGCTTAAAATTGAATCCTTGTTGCAGTTCTTTAAGGAATGGTATCACCCTGCCTCAGACCCCACAGATAGGAATGTTAGAATGACCCTTAAACCCTAGAGGGAACCTATTGGCCAGAGGCCAGATGGCCCCAGCCCCCCAGAACCTAGATAAAAACCCACTCCACCATTGTTCGGTCTCTTTTTCTCCCTTCTCCCCAGAAAATAAACACATGGAAACTGAGCCTCTCTCTCCTGGCTTCTGGAGCTCTGCTCCTCGGCCGTCCCCCAAGACTGAGCTAGTATAACAGTTCAGGGGGGCAGTCAGAGGGGATTGCATTAAATCCTGGCAATACTTTCATGTGTAACTCTTGATGTCTTGGAGAAAAAGAGGAAGAATCAGGTTTGGGTCTCTATGACTAAAGTACTAGATGGCATGTCTCTATTTGTAGGTGGAATTTGAGGTTGCAATATGTAATCCTAGAGACTGCTGCACCACAGGTAATATAATTTGTGGGGAAAAAAAAAACCAGTTTCTGCATAGATTTCTTGTGTAGGAAGAGACCTGGAAGATCAACACACACACAAAGAGGAGACTACTTTCCAGACAGTTTGGGACAAATGACATTTGCCACCACAGAGCAGGAGTAGCACTACTCCATGTCTTCAGGCCTTCTGCATAACCAGGAAACTGCCAGTAGGAAGCCATGAAAGCCAAGCTCTGAGCCATCAGTTTGTACATAGCCAACAGGCTGATTTTGATCACTCTCATGCAACTTCACAAGAAATACCGAGCCATTAGTAACACCAAAAGTAAATGAAATTATTTCAGATCAGAAAAAAAAGTGCTTGAAAAGGCTCATTGCACTAAATGAATTGGCAGAGCAGCCTCTATCATCTGGAACAGGTTCCACAAGGAAACAGCCCAAAGCCCAGGTACCAGAGGGCTGCTCCATCGACTGGCGTCATGGAGTCAGACCTCGTGTTGCTGAAAGCAGCATTGATCCAGCCCCACACTCTGGGATACACTGAGCTGCATCACCAGACAGTTGCACCAGAGAGAAGGGGCACACTGAGTTCTTCTTCAAGCTTGAAAAGTAGTTTGCTAGTTTTTCCTCAGGGCTTTTGCCATTAATGGTTAACTGAGCCCGTTCTCCCTCAACTGCTCAGCGAAGCCTTGGCAAGGCTCAAAGGCAGCTGGTGCCTTGGGGCTGGGGGAATCTCCTGCAGTTTCTGGAGAGCTGGTGACAGCAGCACAGCTGATTTTATGTGAGATATTTGCATTCCTTTTATGCTAACAGCTCACTTTTAATGTTGTGGAAATCAAACATTGCAAGACAGAATAATCAAGCCACATCTCCCTAAGTAAGACACTCAGTTAATTACCCTTTTCCACAGAGGTGAAAACAGTAGTGCCTCAGATACCTCTGTAAAGCAAGAGAACATAAGCAATAATTTGAAACAAGTGACTATCTCAAATACACTTATTTTTAGATGTCAACAGGTGGGAAATTTACTATATAATTGGTGAGGTGTTTTTTTTCAGACTGAGAAGATCATTACTCAGTGAAACAGTTCTCCTATTCACTTAGGAAACTTGGAGCATTCACCTACAAGCTCATTTTGACCCCATGTCGGTGGTTATGGCAACACGTTCCAGAATTTTCTCTCACATAACACGGAACAATCAAGATAAATTATTTTTCTGCACTGCAAAAGCAAACAGAAGTCAGCTCCTGGTCTGCATTTCACAAGCTGCTTATCTGGATGACCTGATAGGGAGAATTTCCTTTTAATTAGCAAGTGAGAAGTGCTAATATGAATATGCTGACATAGGATAAAAATCTACCCATCCCATGTTGTACAATGACATATATATACATATATTTATATATATATATATATATATATATATATATATATATACACACACACATATTCAGCCTACTCTGAGAGTCAGCTTAAAAGGCAAGTGACTCTAATAAAGACTAATATGGTCTCTATGTCATACAAAGGACAGTATGTGGCAGAAGAAGGAACAAAAATGAGTACAGTAATCAAGGTGATTACATGTACAACTGTTTTGCATTCAACCTTTTTTTCCTGCCTTATAATGCACTCACTCACACATGCTGCCTTTCTGTGATAAACCCCACTCCAGAAAAACAAAAAGAGTAAGAAGAATAATCAAGGAATTTAACTTGCAGACATGGTACAAACTCTTGCCATGATTAAATTCATATACTGATAAAATAGAACTTCATTAAATGTTCAGACAGTGGGCTTTTGAACTAGAAGGGAAATTAGGTCTCAATATAGTTCACTAATTAAGGTACAGTAAGAAACCACAGTTCACACCACTGGACATCCAGTTGATGATTTGTTGCATGTTACTTGTGATGACTTGAAGGAGTTATTCTGGATGGAAACCTTTATATATAGGCTATGTAAAAATTCTCCATCAATAAACCCATCTTGTCTGCTTACAGTCCCTCTAACTTCTGCATGAAGACTGAGTACTTTGCTGTGACTGCTCTTGCAGAGAACTGTAACAACAGACCTCGCCAGCTACTTGGATCAATACCACAAACTTTGGTCTGGATTTCCAGTGGGAGCACACCTACCTGTCAGCACTGGAAAGAGAGGGAACATGATGCCAAGAACACAACTGCTATTTTTGCAGTGGATTTTCACTGTCTCTCTCAACTGTCTTTTGTCATCCCGCGCAGCAGACGCAGTCTCCAGATGGATCGTGCAGCTGTGCACATTTGGCTCAGAGGTGTGTCAGCTCCTGTTTGTTCACAAGTCAGCCAGCAGGCTCTTGTCACAGGAGCACGGGCAAGGATCAATACAGACGGATGCCAAAAAGAGCAAGTCAGTCTGGGTGGGCCATGGTGCCCATGCACAGCCCTGTGCGACTCTGGGAGTCACTGTCTGGGCACTGGCTCTCTCTCAGGTTCACCCTTTTACCTGGGGTGCTGGAAGGGCAGAATAATAACCAAAAAAGAATAATCAAGAATAATCCAAATGGAGACTTTACTGTTTCAGGATGTGGGAAATGGTATTTGATAATTTCTATCGCACCAAATACCAGTAAATGAATATATTTGCATTTTTCTAGATATTTTAGTTTCATATTTCAGCTCCAAATACTTTAAAATTGTGCTGATTTTACTTTATTAATTCTTTCCTTCTCTGATATTTAAAAATTATATCAGATTTTAATGTAAATTATTTTGCTATAATTGAGCACTTCTTTCAGTACATACCATAATCCACAAAATTATTTTCTGTGACCTTACAGAGGCAGGAGGCAGTGATTCTGAGTGCCCTCAGCCCACTTCAGTAGCTCACTCCCATTGCAGTGCTCCAAAACTATGAAATTTAAGATAGTCTCAGGGTTACCCTTCAGTATCTATGGTAGCTACTAATGTTCTTTTGAAATTGTGCTGATTCACAGAGTTTGTTTTCCTCATATACATAAAGATGACAGCTCTTATCATCTCTCTTGCAATTCTCATTTATTATGAATCTCACTCCTGGGGTGACCAACTGAAAATATCACATTTGATGGTGATTTCATAACTGCAAGATTTTGGGGAAAATTTGAAAATGGGAGTATACATTTATCCAAAACATCAATGGATATACAAGTATTCAGAATACTGTTTAATAAAAATTCTGATTCAAAGGCCGTCTCATAGCTTTTAAGACTCAATTCACTATTTTTGAATTCTTAGAGCACAAATATTTTTGTCTTCATATAAATAAATATGAATGGCCTGTCAGAAATATGTGGTCTGGATGTAGTTGTTTGGCCTAGAACTACTTTTGTAGCTAAAATTATAAAGCAATCTTTATTTTACAAAATGAATGTATAGATATGAGTGCCCATACTTTACTAGATGTACATCTGACAACCTGATAGGTTATTGCTGGTGTGCCACATCCCCCACAACCCATTCACTTCTCATCTACCCTTTCTCAGCTTATTTGTTGATACACATGTTGCATCTAGACTTCTCATTTGCTCTTCAAAACATAATTGCAAAGCTGAGGAAAAGAAATAAAAAATAATAGCAAAGCTCCAAATGCAGCTATTCAATGCCTAGCAACCTGTGAGAGACTGAAGGAAAAAATCACAAATTATCTGCAAGAGGCAGTTGGAACAAGGCTTGGGGTAAATAGACACACAAACAACATGTCAGCCATGATAAAGAGTGTAAATTTGAACAGATGTCACTTCCAGAGCAGCAGCAGGCAGATTAAACTGAATTGGCTTTGGATGAATTCCAAGGAAGAGCGAGAAAATATGATGCTTTTGCCTTGAGCACTTACAGAAATGTAGTCTCCAGAACCTCTTTTCTTTAGTAATCATAATTGAACTGGGGTAAAAATAGGAAGAGTCTTCAAGAAAGGCAGTTTAAAATAAACTAATTCATTGCACATACATATTGTTCTGTAAATGTTTTATTCTAAGGTAAAAAGAACAAAAATCCCTGACTGCTATGAAAAAAGTGCTAAAGGAGGAACCTTCAAGTTATCAAAGTTTACAATAGCAAAAATGCCACCAACATGCTTTTATGCTTAATGAATCTAGGCCAATACCCTGAAACAAAACATAATGCTGTAATCTTCAAGTGAAATCACACTCATTACATATTTTTGCTGTATTCATTGTTTCTTGAATAATTCTGGTTCCTCGTACTTTGTGCATGTATGTTTTAAATCACTTTAAAATCACTCATTCTTACTTGCATATTTCAGTTTATCAGATATAATATACACCAGTAGGAATAGTGAGAATACACTGCTCTCAACACTTGAGTCAAGGAATAACAGAAATATCTATTTGGATTTCCCCTAAAAACATTCTAAACAAGCATTCATCCTCTAATTCTGGCCATTAACATCATTATTACACTTTCCAAAGTCCTAAAGATGGACCAATTACATCTCTGCCTGTAGTACATAAGATTGTCTGTTGGGTTTTGTTTTGCCTTTGATGCTATGTTTTCCCCCACACTTCAATGTCTTGGCTTGGAATGCTAAACAGTGAAACAAAACTTTATTCCAGTGGCCACAATTTTAATAAGGACATGCCCAGAAGAATTCTCACTTATTCCATCCTCTGAATTTTAAATCATAACACTAGAAAAAACAGATGCCAATAAATGTCACCTCTCCGTGTTTCCATACTCTAGAATTGAGAAAATTAAATCTAATCTCCATAAATAATTAATTAATCATAATCAGCAACATTGTTATCTTTCACTGTTAGACAAAAAAAAGAAAAACAACACTTTGAGAAGTGGCAAAATAAAGGAATACATTGCAGAGGAAATTTTATGTTATGAAACCACCTGAATTTTCAATTATTATCACTGAAATGGACTCCACCATGTGACCTTTAGATCCTCAAAAAGACCTGCTTTCAGTATGGCCCACAGAACAGCACAATTATTTTCATGAAAGCAAAATGAATGACAAGTCATTACCTCTCAAATTAATTAATATCAGCTCTCCTAGTTAATACTAAACTCCATGTGGAAGAGATAAAAATCACACACTTTGTTTAATATTCATAGCAGATGCCATGTCCTCACATTTGAATAGAGTTTTCATACTTGTAAGTCAGTATTTTAAGCTGAAACACTGCAGGTTTTTTAAGTCAATAATACAAGCCTATGAAATTAAAATGCACTACTTGTGTGTGAAACACAACAAAATCATTGTTTGTTTATCTTTAAGGTGATAATAAAAAAGATTAATGATACTGCTGTATAATGAAACAATCTGCCACACAGCAGAATATAGAGTGAAGCTCTAGCAAAAATACTACAGAAAGCTTCAGTTTTCTCCCAAACACATTAAGAAGTCCCTTTTATTACCAGGTGACATTTTTACATTTAAAAGAGAGTTGATTTTCATGTGGTTCTTAAAGGTCAAACAGTTAATCTACCTCTGTAAGGAGAGCGTATTCCTCTGAAGAGATTTCTAGGGGACATCAAATCAATAAGAGTCAGACTCAAAAAGAATAAAATCTTTGCCTGTTCTCAGGGAAAAAGCTTATACCAATCCTAAAGAAATTGGATCCAGCTCATGAAAAAATCAGTCATCATGCAGCAAGCAATAAAAAGTAGCAACCTTTAGAGTAGAACAGAGATGTAAAAGATTTTTATATCACTAATTCTGAAGAAAAAACCCTATTCAGAATGGAATCTGGAAAAGTATTGGTTTCATCATATGTGTTCCCTTTGCTTTTGCATTTGTAAGTGGTAAAAACAATAAGAGAGTGAAAAGCTGACCCTACCATGGTCTTATACACTGGAATGTTCAACAGTGTTCAGCTCTCTCTGATGTGACACAAACACCCTGTGCTTCTCCTGGAGGCAAGAGAGACAGAAAGGGAACCCCAATGAGAAAAGGACAGAGCAAGCTGTACACTCCAGCTTTGCTCAGTTTACTCAGCATAATAAGCCCATTTTTTATCTTCCTGAGAAAACTGCCATTTGCCTGCATACAGTGGCTTGAGAAATTCACTGGGGGTGCCTCAAATGAGAGTAAAATACTGAATTCTGGAAATTAGCATTTCAAAAACATTTTTGGTTTTGAAAGTCAGAAAGGCTACTTGTGAATGTGCTATTTTAGAATGGGGTTCAAAAGAACTGGTGTTATATTCCTGGCTTGGTACAACCTTGTACAAGAATTTTTGGTGTCAGTTTCCCATTCAGAACATGATAAGGAAAATTATACCCTTTTACAGTCTTTGCCACAGATCAGGAACTCTTCAAGACAGTGACTGTGCCAAGATAGGAATTGCGCATATAAACACACAAGCAGAAAGGAAAACTCATCTTAATATCCTAATTTCACTTAAAGCTACCAGGCAACTCTACAGCACAAATGGAAAACTGCAAAAAATAAACTCAGGTTTCAACCTTCACTATATGTGCAAAACACTTCTGTGCTTGAAAGGAAAGGAGGTTGAGAATTGCATAGGAATATTGAAACTTCCATGAGGACTGCTCTTTAATGTCTTTCTGCAAGGACAAAACAGCACTGGTTATGATGGCTTTGCTTTTGAAGGAAATAAAAAAAATATACAGGGAAAACAGACTGAAAAAAAATTTCAAAAGTTAGGGAATGGTAAGAGAGGAAGTGAGAATAAAAATTCTGTGAAATCCATAATTATAAGATTACATTACACAGGCAGCACTACAGTATGATTATTTAATTTGTTGTAAAGTAATTATTCAAGTGGTAGCAAAACAATACAGCTGCTTGGTCTGTATCGTATCTTGAGGAATTCACCTTGACACTGACTTTGTAATTTCTATCTGAGTTTTATATTGAAGCTATAGTACATACATTTTTAATTTTCATTCCAACTTCAGCTAATCTAGGATAAATCTCAATCATTACTTTGCCTAGCTTGCTTTCAAATCCAGGAATAAAAAATGCATAGCCTATAGGCTTTGATGCTTTTTGTTTATATGATAACTGCTTTTAATTACCATTTTGTTTGCCAAGTCTCTTCAATGAAATTTAAAATGCAATTATTTTCCACTCAAACACACGGTAATTTGAATGAATTATATTTTGATGTAATTAAGGTAAAACTAATTGTTATATATAAAACATTTTATAACATTTCCTGACAATACATTATTATTATAATTTGTCTTTGAATTCTCATTTCATTCATCATTCATTTTGAAACTGTTTACAAGGTGCACACATATTGGAAGAAAATTGTGTTTTCCTCTTATGTCCTCCCCATACACACCATTCCATTAAATAACTACACTACACTTCAATCCTGCTGCAGACTCAGCCCCAAAGCAGTGCCCAGGTTTATAGATGGCTGAAACCTGAGCTAACAAAGGATGGTGAAAAAGGTGTGGGAGAAGGATACCCCAAATTCCAGGGAATTTGGAGAGATGGAAGTTTTGTTATGATTTTGTTCACAATGGAAAAGTGAATGCATGTTTTCTAAAAGAATTCAGCTCAGTAAAACAATTCCATCTTGTGAGCAATACAGTCCTTTAGTTCTAAAATCTTCCAGAAAATTATTTTTCTCTATTATCAAATTAGTTGCATTATGACATGGCTTCCTGAAAACTGCATTCTGCACTCCAAAGGACTAAGAGTTCATAGCACACATGTTCTCCTACGCTTAACTCAAGGAGGTATTTCAACCCTATCCTTTGATAATTTTAAGATCTGCCCTTTACAAAACTTACAGAGCTAAAAAATGTGACTGAAAGCACTCATGGACTTAGAATAAATCAAGCTGACACAACCTTTTCCCTTTTTTCACCTTTTAAGAAGTCCAGTCCCAGGGTGAGACTAAGGGTGCAGTTCCACAAGGATGTGAGTCAATCTAAATTTTGGGCTCCCTCAGTCCTCCTGTCCTCTCAACTCCTCATCCTCTCTCAGGTATGTGTTTCTTGCTCAGTCAACTTCCTGAACTGGCTCACCACTGGATTGCTAAGATGATTTGAAGATGTTTTTCCCTCCTGCCTGCCTGCACTGCAGCTCCTTCTCCCTCCCAGCACTGACAATCACGAGACCAGAAGATGAGCCAGCCAGAGGAACAGATTCAGCTGAAATTGCCATTAAAAACATCCCAGAATCCAGATCGGTTTTTAGCCCATCCATCTTGTACAGAATTGGGTGTGGATAATGAAACAAGTTCATCAGAAGCAGGACACTTAAATAGAAAAAAATTCCATCCCTTTTAAACATTAAAAATGACAAAATAATTAATTGTAACAGAATGTCAAAACAAATTTCTCTGTTAACGGACTCTTCAGTGAATATTCAGACTTAAATATTATGCCTTGTGAGCAATGCAATATAGCCAATATCAAGTCATTTTTTCTTGTCAGGAAGTTAATACATAGTAATAATCACTGTTCACTGAAATTTTAGTGATGGAAAATAGACAGAACAAGGACTAATATGACTCTGATTACAGTATTTTTCCTGATGAAAGCAGTAGAGAAACTCTACACCAAAAAAGTCTATATCCTCTGTAAGAAGAACCTGGGGTAGAATAATACAGAGATAATGATGACATTTCCTCTTGAATGCACAAAGAACAGGGACAGAGATTATTGGAAGACAGGACACAGAAGCAGGATGAGTTATACCATGGCTTCTGTGGTGGATGGAATATGGTTAATTAGCTACACCAGCTGATATGAAAAATGACAACGAAATCAAAGAACAGTAGGGCTGGAAGGGACCTCTGGAGACCACCCAGTCCAGCTCCCCCGCCAAGGCAGGGTCACCAGGGGCAGGTGACACAGGAATGCATCCAGGGGGGTTTGGAATGCCTCTGGGGAAGGAGACACCACCACCTCTCTTGGCAGCTGTCCCACCCCAAAGGACTCTTCTGTTTGCTGTACAGAGCCATAATTGTTGCCATTTTCATACAAAAAGCAGGGTATAGTTAAAAGTATGTCTTTGCAACACAACGCAAACATGGAATGAAAATTCTGTTCCTATGCCTCAAAAAAAGTTCTGCAACAGATGAGATTCAACTATTTACTGAGTAATCTATTACTCAGTATACTTAAAAACACTGAGAAATCTTAAAGGTTTCACTCATGGAACTTTAACAACATTTTGACAATAATTGTTTTTTTCCAAATGTGCATTAAATACATTCCAGCTTTCACTCCTTCCAACACTTCACAGCAGTATTTTTAGTGTGCTCACTTAAGATGTTTCTTCAAGTTTGAAAGGTCATCAGAGTTCAAGAAGTATGCTCTATACTTGAAATGTTCACTAGAGTTATTAATAGATCTCATTATATTTTTCATATATGAGTATATCTCTTAAAGTTTGTGTTCAATTTTAAATAACTAGAATTTCGAAAGGTCAAATAAATAATGAGGTGTCTCATTGCAACAGGAAATATATTCACTATTTTTTGCCACAAGGTTTTTCTATTTAGTTGCTTCTGGAAAAAAATTACTTTGCTCTATTGCCTTGTTGCATGAAATTCTCATCATCCTTATCATTACAGAATATAAAATATAAACCCATGTTAGACAGAAGCATAATAAAATCTGTAGTGATGTTTATTCATAATAACCTCTCAGAAATTAAAATTTGTTTCAATATTTAGATTAGTACTTCACCACCACCTATGGCATCTATAGTTTCTTTATTGTTTTTTGGTGACAACAGTAGAGACTGAAGTCTAAGTTCCCTGCCTAAGATTCTAGAGGACAATGAACCTTTCTGTGTGTGACTACATTGCTCAGAAATGGATTCTCTCCTCATTTAAAAGGCACTGGTCTCTTTCCCCAGCATCCTTCTCTTCCTCAGCCATTACTGACACATGCCTGGTGCTCCACTCCACTGGTGACAGGGAGAAAACCATGTGAATTACACAAATCACTCACTTCTGATCCAGACAAGTAGCACAGCACTGTGGTGTCCCATACCCATTGTTTTTTTCTTCACTATATTATATATTCTCCTGTCAGCTAATAGCTTTCTTATATTTGTAATACACATCATAATTGGCTAGCAACTTTACTAACTGGGAAAAAATACCTGTGAGGAATTTATTATCAGTAGCATCTCTTTAGTTTTTCATATTAAGCCACACAACCTAGAAGCTACCTGAACTTCTTCTAGGAGGAGAATGTCTTCACTGTTTAAAGCCTTTTTGTACCAGCTACCTGTCAGAGCACAAAAACATCATGAGGTCTAGACACAGGTCAGTCTTTTGCTCATTTGCCTCTCGTGAGGAAATCAGCCTTTCACAACTACAGCTGCACTTCTCTGGTACAATGGAAGGGTTGTCTCCCTTTCACATGCTTGTGCAGTATACTCTAAAGCTCAGAGCCTTACCCTAAGCTGAATCCCTAAGTACCTCAAAATTAGGATTTTACAAGTAGGTGAAGGAACACTTCAGCACTAAGGTCTAATAATTTAAATCAAGCTCAGGGAAGCCAAGATCCAAAAGGATTTGTGTAAGCATAAATGAATGTCTGACTATGCATAGCAGGGACTTGGAACTTCTCTCTCTCTCCCCAGGATTAGAACCAGCAGGTTGGGTATTCTGGGGAATTGTTCTGTGCACTGCCTCATGAGGTGCTCTATTATACTGGAGAAGTAATCTAAACTCAATTTTTAGTGATTTTATATTATAGATTTGATTTTTTTTGTGTTCACTGGAAGTTTCAGTTGAAAAAAAGAATTCTCACCAGTCCCATCTAAATACTCTTATCATTGTGATAATTAAATATTCTGAGGATCTCTCTTTTTTCTTATATAAAATCCAGGCAGGAAAGTACATAGATTCTTAGGTTGCTCACATGTACAACAAATGGTTTCGCAGCACAAGGAGGTTAAAATCTGTTTGACCACATTGGTGCAACTCATCCTTTCCCTTCCTTTTTTCCTCCAGGAGCAACTCCCTGCAGAATTACATCTGCACCTCTTAGTAAATGATCAGTAAGAGACTGAGGATTGCATCTGATTGCAGGGTATAACTCAGTAATTCAATACTTATTTCAGAAAGTACTGCTCTGAATATTTTTATATATAGATTCATTTATATATATACACATATATATTCCATATATCTCTTTCCAGGAAAAAATGCCTTGTGATTCTGTGAAAGTCTCCATTAGATAACTACTTTCATTTATGTAGCACCATTGCCAAAATACTAGGGTGGCTCTGAACTGAACATGCAGAGGCTTTGGTAGTAGAAACTAGAGTCAAATCCCAACCTAAATCTTTTTCAAGTTTCGGTGCATTTGGAATGAAAGGCAAAGACCTTAAGTTAGAGTTTTCAAATCTAACTTTTAAAATTGTTTAGATACTCTGCACTTGGGACTCTCATTATCCATATATATGTTAGCTTTTACTGTCTATAAATTTTAGAGCAGTTTTGCATTCTAGTGCTTTCTGTGTAGCTGTCTAAACAGTTTAACTGTCATGTAGCTTTCTACTTGCTAAAGCTCTCTGTCAAATTTAAAGCTGCAAAACAGAAATTTAACTCAGCTTTATGTTCTTTTATTTTTAATAACTCTGTTCATGAATATATTTTGTATTTTGTTTCTTTCCCATAATTTTGTAGAAGAGTGTTGAGGCAAATCGGAATGTAAAAATCAATAACAGAGTTTTATTAAGAGATTGAAAGGTTGAATTTAGATAGACATGCAAACTGAACATTAATGTACTTATTTCTTCTGATACACAATTTCAACATAAGATTTTCTCAGAAATATGCTGAGTGAGACAAAAACATCTGTATTGGGGAACAACGGTTTTTCACATTTGAAACTGTTTTCATTTTTTTACTCAGCTACAATATGCCACAGGTTACACTTTCAACCAATTCAAGAAGATTTTCTATGCTCACAAGATTGCCTATTTGCAAGTCTTCTCACTTAGCAGCTTCTGAGAAGCAACAACACTTATGTGAATGACCCATCTGCTGCCACTCACTAAATTATTTAGGAGATAATGGAGAAGGATGAGCACAAGAGAGATCTGCTAAAAAAAACTCCAACCCTCAATGTTTCTCCATAGCTTACTCTAGTGAATTAGGAAGCAGAAAAACATAATGTAGTTATTTAAGAGCCTGCATGGAAATAAGAAATAAGAAAAAAAAACTTTTGCCATTGTTGTAATTACAAGAAATATCTGTATATTTTAATATTTGTTCTAATTAGATTGATGAAGAAGAACACCATAACTGAAGGCTCTGCTCTTGTGAAGTCACCACAGTCCAGCCCAGAAGCACAAGAAAGGTCTCAGGATCATAATAAAGTAGAACCCCCATACTCATATCAGAGCACACCAGCCTGCATTGGGAGGGACTGGATAATTCTCAGCTTAAATGAGCATTATGTTTTGCCTCCAACATAGCAGGAAGAAACCCCAAAAGAGCTACGAGAACATTGATGATATCAGATGAGCTGGACTGGTGTGAGGACATCTGGGAGAGGAACAGATTCAGGGAAAGGCTCTTTCAGCCAGGGGGCCATACAGCCATGCCCATCTTGGCTTCCAGAAACCTCCTGCATTCTTTTTCCTTCCTTCAGCCTCCCCAGACTCTGCTACGGTAAAACCTTGCCTGTGAATCAGTCTGCTTTGTGGAGGCCACCCTCCTACATCTAGACAATACTATAATAATTTCACAACAGCAAAAAGCTGAGCCTTCAATCAGGCTATCACTCACTGACATAACCCATTTAATCACAGAAAAGTTCAAAGAAAATATGCAAAGAAGTTTCGCCTTTCCTCCACTTTCAAGTTTCAAAAAAACATGAACAAACCGTCTCACACTACGCCAGACCTGTCTAACCAGATCTGTATCTCTGGGAGAAAGAGTCTGATGCAAAATAGGAAAGACATAAATTGAAATAGATAAATAATGCCCCAGAGAATGTTGATTTTATTCTACCACAAATTGATCAAATATTTCCAAGAAATTTAATCAAAAGAAATGAGTGGTTTGAACTAACATTCCTTTGACCTTTAAGTGTCTGGGATTAATGCTTATGAGTTTCTAGGCAATCATGTTTTAAACTTTTAAACTAATGTAACATAAACCATTGGTGAATGTATCTATTTTCTCAAAAAACATTCAAACCACACTCTCTAGGTCAATCTCTTCATACCATCCCTATGTCAGATAAGATGGTAGCCACAAAAATAACAGATCAACACTATACAGATAGCGGTGAAATAGGAATCGTTAATAAAAATGAAAAAAACCAAATAAAAATAATTTTCATGGAAAGATCTCTGTGACTTTTTTTCCCTACTGTTCCAATTGAGTTATTTCACCTACTTGATGCCATCATATCAAGAAAATAGATTGAGTATGAGAAAAAATTTCTTCCCTGAAGGGATTGTCAAGCACTGGCGCAGGCTGCCCAGGGCAGTGGTGAAGTCATCATCCCTGCAGGCATTTAAAATATGTGTAGATGTGGCACTTGGGAACATGGTTTAGTGGTAGGCTTAGAAATACTGGGTTAACTGTTGAACTTGAAAATCTTGGAGGCCTTTTCTAACCTTAATGATTCTCTGCCTCTAAGTGCATCCATTGAAGTGGAACCACTGTCAGTACTCCAAATCCTTTGTCTCAACTGGGGAAAACCATTACACTCAATGTTAGCACAGACTGTAAGTCATTGTTAGATTGTGGGGTAGAGCTATCTGAAGATATCTGGTTTGATGCATACTAAAGTTAACTGAATTTTCATAACAAATTCTATGATATACTACTACACAGCTCCATTAGGCAGCCATGAGGAAATCCTAATGTTTGTGAGTTCTTGAATGCATTAACTGAATATAAGAATTATCTGTTGCTTTACTCTATTTGCTTTCCAGGTTTTTCATAAATAACGTCTTAGTTCCATCTTCAGTGGAACTTCATTTTTAAGGTTCTGTTATGATGTGCTGTATTCAATTCACTTTGTCCAAATTTTTACTTCCAGCCTAGAAAATTCAGAGCCAGAGCTCTGACACATCAGTCACACAATCAGCTAAATTAGGCTACTCCAGTTGGTTTAACTGGCAACTTTCAAGCACACAAAACAAAGCAGCAAGGTTTTAATGGTTTAAACCCTCCAAAGTGGATCATAATACAAAATGTATTGCTCATCAGCTGGCAGAGAAGGCAAGGAATGCCATATGCTTTCAATTTCATTTGTGTTGTTTATCTCTAATACTAAACCCTAATGCAATACACTTTCTATTACTCTGCCATGTCAATCTCTTTTATGTGCAAGGGGATCAGGAAAACAAGACAATATTGGTTTCAATAGTAACAAGCCAATACAGACTCTACTAATTCAAGGGTAGCTCAGAGCTGTGGAGTAGTAAATTACTACTCCATGCATGAATTAGAAAATACAGGTAAAGACAACACAGTCAAAATACTTGTTTTAATGGCTAGATGATGGCTTAATCAGCTTAGACAAACCTAAAAACAAAACAGCAATAGGTCAAAAATATGGGTGGGTAACCTGAGTTTTAAAGCATTGGGGATAAAGTTCTGGGGATAAAGTTCTACAGGCTAACCAGTTTGTGAGCAAGGGGTTTCCTGCAAGACAGCACTGCATTCATGGATTTAGGAGACCACTTTTTCCACTTACTATGGGGGACAAATGACAGTGCCTTGGTGACAGTAACTCACCACATTGCAAGGCAAGAAGTCAGTATCTCTGAAAAGCCAAACTCCATCTGATCCATATCCCTACCAGGTTGCTGGTGTTTTCTTTTATCATGCTCAATGCCCACGCAGACAAACATGGTGGAGACAGGCAGCATTGAGCACGTTTCAAAAGGCAAAAGATTTAATTCCAAACACATTATGGATTCTTAACCCCACTCATCTTTGTAATTGACAAAGATGAAGATACAAACACAGAGGCAATTTTCTGAGGATCTCTTTGCCCCTAAATAATAATTTCAATTGCCATTTTTTTCCTCTCTGTGAGATGGTGGAAGCTACTTTTTGATGACAAAATGTTTCCCTGGGCATGTACACTACAGTCACCTCACAGAAGGTGCTACTTGGCTGCTTTGCTCTCCTCACCCTTGGTACAGAATTTGAAGTACCAATCTTGATACTGTTGCAATCCCTTTTAGTTCTCTACCTTTCTCTGGACCTGAACTACCCATTGTAAACAAGAAAGATGCTGCAATATGACATGATAAGAGCCCAGAGGTGGCAGATTGCCAGCTGGCCAATGTCCTGAAAGCTCTCCAGGAGAATGACAGAAGGCGGCAAGCGGAACTGCTGAAAACAGTCATGGGGGGAAGACAGAAAATGCAGCTTAAGAGAGCTGCTGTAGAAACTAAAGGAGGAAACAATATGATAAGTTTGGTGACCACTGGGGAAAAGATGACTTAAAACTTCATTCAAGCTCCAGACCTAAGATATTCATCTTGAATCAGGAAAACAGTAATTGCTTAAACCAGAAACTTTGGTTTAGCTGGTAAAAAAATGAGAAGAAACTAGACCAGAACAAGTTCTGTGGATGATGAAAGTTGTTTGGACGATAGAAAACTGGCATATATGCAGCTGAATTAGGAAAAAAATTAGAAAAAGTAAAGTAGATTTTGCCATAGAGGAGCACATTAATTATCTTCTGGAGAGAATTAAGTCCCTGAAGTCTTAAAACTCTTTGAACACAGTTTCACTGGGATAAGGTCAGAAAAGCAACTGCTTTGTTCTCAGTTAAAACATAGAATAAAAGAACACAAACAAACAAAAAACTTCACAAAACAAACAAAATGAATCAGAAAGCCCCTGGAAGCCATGTATTTTCTAAACTGTCTGTTGTAGTTTAAAATAAAACAATTAGAAATAAAAACTCAACCTTTCTTCATGTATTGATCAACTGAACAATTATATATGTCCAGCATTGCTTAAGAGTTTCTAAATAAAACCACCACTATAATCTAAATTTTCTTATTGGTTAGGAGAGACATCTGCAGACAAAGATGACTTTCAAAGCATTTGCTGGAGGTGTCCCAGAGACTTAAAGACTCCTAGTAAAAAGCCTTTCCTTTGATGATTTTAAATAAGATTTTGGTCTTACTCTTGGAGCTCATGACACAGCATTTTCTGCAGGTTTTACAATCTTCTCTACTGCTTAGCTTTAAGACCATTACCTAAGAAAGATTTCACTACATGTAAATGTGCTAAGACATAGATTAAAGTTTAATTAACCAGATTCTTGTTTTTCAGTGACATCCTTGCAAGGACAGCTTATATAATTATTTATAGAATTTTAAAATTAAATTTCAAATACTACATAAGTAATATAATTCTTTCTAAAAAGTTATTTTACTATTAATCTTAAGATGACACTATCCAATCCTACCCAGCTGCGAATTCTTGAAAGGTTCTGACTTGCATTAAAAATTATCATTAAAAATTATCTATATTTGAATTGAGTTCACTTTTTTGTGAAAACATTTAACTCTCGATGTAAAAGCTTTGCAGCTGTAGAATTTATCAAGATCCTTGGCAAATATTTAAAAATTAATTACCTTCTCTTAAAAATGTTCTTATGGTCTGAATTTATATAAGTTCAACTTCTGCCCAAACAGCCATATCACAGAAGAGCTGCGGTCTGCAGGGACCTCTGGAGATCACCTACTACCTACTGAAGCAGGTTGCCCAGGACTGGATCACATCAGGTTTTGAATATTGCAAAGGATGGTGATTCCACAACCTTTCATGGCAATTGTTTCAATGTCCAACATCCATTACATAAAAAGAAAACAAATAAACAAACAAACAAAAAGTTGTTGCTTTCCTCAGTTTAAATGGGATTTCCTCAATTTCAATTTGTGGCAGTTGACTCTTGTCCTGTCACTGATCCCCACTGTGAAGATCCTATCTCCATAGGTTACCATCTTCCACTAGGGATGTAAACTCATTGACAAAATCCCCCTGAGCCCTTTCTACTTCTACTGAAACCAATTCCAACTCTCAGCCTCTTCTAGTATGTCAGATGCTCCACTCCTCAGTCATCTTCCCTGGCCTTTGGCTGAACCTGTCCATGTCTCTATTGAGCAAGGAAGCCCTGAACTGGACATGGTGTTCCAATTTCAGTCTCACCAGTGTATTCCCATATGTATTTACAAAGCAGAACAATCTGCACAATGATTTATCCAAGGTATTCATAGAGGTTCACCCTGACCTCTTCTGCATTTATTTAACACAGTTATAAAAGAACTTCTTTCTCTACTCTCTCAATTGCTCAGCTGAGCTGAATAATGTTGTTGTCTGTTGCTTTTAGATGGCACATTTAGATTTCCATTCCTTCTCTAAGACCCCTCTCTTTATATCTTGGAGAAATGAATTTCTATTATACATGAATTCTGCTTTGCTCACTTCAAGAGCTGTATTCTCTGACATGAGATTTTTAGCCCTGGATGGGCACAGATGTTGTCTCTACTGTTCTGGCAAAGAACACAAGCACTAACAGGTGCTCCATTTGTTTGGCCTTTAAAACAAGAGCCAAAGGGGATCAGCATCTCTAGGATTTTAAAATTTCCAAATCTTCTAGCTCTTTGGTAATTTGCAGCTCTAGTATGCCCAGAGTCTAAACCCTACCACTCTTCTGAAAAAGAAAAGGAGCTGGATAAAAAAACACCTCACATGCTTCCAAGGCCAGTCTGTGCCTTGCCCACCCATCCCCATCGGTGCAGTCTGTTCTCTGCTCCCTGTTTTTGGCTGCCATGGACCTACCAGAGCAGCCACGACCCAGCTCTGTCCTCAGTATGGGGGCTGGTAATTACTGCTCACATCTCCGCAAGCCATTGCCTCCTCCCCTGAACTGGGCTGGCACTCTGAAATGCAGCGAGGTCCAGGAGTAGAAACCAATACAGTTGGAGAATTCCCTTCTCCAAGGAAGTGAAAGAAAAGAGGCTGACATTAAAGATCTATAACTCAAGTTTTGTTTATATACTGCCATGCATCTGTGTGTAGTGACCTACATATCACTGTGAGCAAATTCTCAACAGGAAGCTAATGCAAGCTTGGGAATTTTCTTTATGTTATCAAAGTACAAGAAGCAATGGTAAAAAGTTATATCTGCTTATTCCTTGGTGCAGTTTGCAGTTTCCATAAACCCACAGAAGGTGTTGCAGACTAATATTACTGTCATGAAAGTCCATTATTAATTATAGTTTTTATTTTTCTGATTTACAGAATACAGAATTATGTGCACAAAAATTAAATGTCAAAGTAAATCCTACCTGGTATTGCCATAATTTTGGAATAATTTCTCAGGATAGTTTTGACTGTCTCAATCATCATTATTCTTGGCTACGTTCAGATAGAGAACAAATGCAGACAACTCTTAGATATATTAGCATTTTTTTTTTCCCCAGAAGAACCTTCAGTTTTTGTTGGGTTTTGTTTATTTGGTTGGTTTGTTTTTTAATACTACTCATTAGTTCCCTAGGATTCAATTGCTTAATAATACAGTGGTTTTAAACAAGAAATGACTATTTAGCAAAAACATTTTGTCATCTTTCAAAGGGAGATCTAAGGAAGCAGAGAGAAAACACTTTATTAACTAAGAGATGAAATTTTTTTCTTTGTTTATACAACCTAATCCTTATTTCCTAAAAGCTCTGCCATCCATGGAACAAACAATCTGAATCCCTAATAAATGAATATAAACATATTAAATCCAATAATAAAAGTTCTATTTTTCAGTCTCAGTGGAACTGGGAGTTTCTAGCATCCCTTGATGCTTCTGACAGTGGCTAGTTCACTCCCAGTAGGATCTCTGGGCATTTTTCATGCCAGATACCAAGAGAAGCTCCTCAGACTGTCCGTACTTCTGTCCATGTTAGAGCTCATTAACCAGACAAATGCATCTCCCCAAGTTTGAAGTTTCACATGCAGCTCTCAGCACCAAGCCAGCAGACAGTGTGCTGGAGAGCATTGAGAGGATTCCTCTTTTCCATCAAAGTCACTGCTGAGCAGTTTTCTGGGGATGAAACTGAAACTCTTTACCAAGCTTTGCAATTTACAGATCTGAAACATGAATTTCAGCTGTTGTTTCATGATGTTACCACCTGCCATCTCTCTCTTTCTTTTCAGACACTTCAATTTGCTTTATTAGGAGAAAAAACTTGTATTGAAGAGAAAAAAAAAATCACTACACTGTCATATAAATATATGATGAGCCTGCATCTTGTGTGCTGCATGCAGCTCTGGTCCCCCCAGCTCAGCAAAATTATAAACAAGAGGGGAAAAAATAGTAAATAATTCTGATGAATGATGCAGAACTGCTTCCCAACAAGCAGCCAATCAAAGAGACTCGAATTCCTCAGCTTAGACCACAGATGTACAAGATGTACCTGCAATATATGCACTCACAATACCATAGTTCCTCTCTAAACCAGGTTTTGTGGCATGGCACAGTTTATCTTTTAGAAAATTTTACCCTAGAAATTCTACAAGAGGTTTCTTTGGGGAACTTGAGTGCCACAGAAAGTTCTGGAAGCATTTCTGACCAAATGTAAAACCTTGATGCTTGGTATTTTAAATTTTGACAGTAATAAAGATATGTCATTTAATGAACACTTAGTCATGTAAACTTTCAGTTCATCATAGAATCAATTTAATTTCAGATATACAAGTTGTATAAAATCTCTTTGTTTTTTAATATCTTTCTATTCTTATCAGCTCATCTTTCTAATGAAGTCACTTACAATTTCTGTGTAAAAGTCTTAAATTAAGAAAATCAGCCTTTCTACCATTTCACTATACCAAAGAATGTTAAAGTGAGAGCTAAGAACTCACTGAATATTAATGAAGTTTTTGAATAATCTAGTGTGTTATCATTTAACAAGAAAAAAATGACCTTTAGATGAATAAAATCCTTAGACTTTTTTTATTTTACATTTCTATGAATGTGTATACCAATTTTCTCACAAAAGCACTTCTGAAAATTAAAAGGTATTTACTGAGAAAGAACTGAGTAGCCTGGAGGTAAAAAATGTAGAGGCAATTTGTAAAAGTAGTATGTGAACAGATCTAGTATAAAAGATCTATAATTTCCTCACTTCTTGTTTTTTCCTAAGCTCATTAGAAAAATCCAGCAAAACACAAATGTCTGCAATAATTTTAATGGACATTGACTAAGTTTAATAGAAATTGCTTTAATTGCTTTGAGATAGGTCTACATTATAACACAACTCGTGTCCCTATTTTGGGGGAATAAAGTAGCTTCATAGAATAACTAAAAAAACCAATCTATCTAAATAATTACTATTTTCAGAGGGAAGGGATTGCTTTTGAGCCCAAATACATTGAAATCAGTGCAGAAATTTGGCCATTTACTAAATGCTGTATTACCAGCTTACAAATGCATCTGCTGTCTCAGCTAGAACAGGTGGTAACAAACAAACCCATCTGCCATCATACACTGCAGGTAAAATTCACTTACTTTTGAGTCTGGGAATTATTACAAGCAATAGTTATATTTTCAAAGACCTTTTTTCCCACTTAACACAATATATAATTTATGAAATGCAACCTTTCTTGAGGCCCAAAGAGAGCCCAGGTGAGCAAAAAAGGCTCTGTGAGGCTGGAAGATGCTGAGTGGACCCCACAAACCCCCCAGCCCTTCCAGTGCACAGCCAGGAGCAGCCTGGTGCCTGCTCCATTTCATTCTTGAAGTGTCATAGACCCCTGTCATAAGATGAAACCTTGCAGAATTATGACTTGTAATGTCAAATGTCATTAGAAATTTTGCCTAACTTTTCAAACAAATGCACAGATTCCTTTTCCCTGACTCAGTCCCTTTGAGCTACACAGCTTCCGTGTCTGAAGACTCTCTACAGAAAGCTGCTAATGTTGTATGGAATTATAAATTCCTGTTCAGTGCATAGAGACACTCTTTTGTGCATTCACTATAGCAATATTTGTTCTAAGATTAGTTTTCATACTACACCAGTCCTTCACATAATTATCATAAAAACATAGTTAGGAAAATGCATGCAACTACTTCAGAAAAATTCCTGATGTTCAGAATTCCTAATATGTATGTAACTTCATATGAAAGCTTTAAAAATATAAATATTTGATTTAAACTTATTAAACTTCTTCCAGCATCCAACTAACTTTCTCTTCCTTCATCTCACAAGTAATTTTTTCCTTGAAATCTGATTCTGGACACTAAACAATCTTAAATATGGAGCTGACTTGTACAGAACTCTGTATTCCCCTGTTTCTTTGATCATCTATCAGACTCAAGCATTCTACCCAATCCTTCAGACATGGCTGAGGATATCCAACATGAATATTAAAGAAACTGCAAGATCTGACTGCAGTAGCTCAAAAAGGACTATTACTCCAGGTTACTGGTAAAGGAACTCTGCCCAGCACAGGACATCAGTCTTCACTCAAACAAAAGAATAGACCAGGCATATTAATGATCTCATCTAGACACCAAGCTTTGAAGGATTGCTAGTTTGAAAATTCAAAGTCCTGCTAAGTTATTTATTCTGTCCTTTTATTTAAGAAAATATCATAATTCATTTCAAAGCAAAGTTAGCCTTTTCCAAAATATTTTATGTCACTAGCAAATAGTTATTAAGATGAGAATTCTATGGTCTTGCTTTTTGTCATTTTTATGCCCTGTTCTTTTTTTGTCATTTGCAAGCCAGAACTCAAGGATCTGGTGCTTTCAAGCAATATTTAGATGGTTTGTCATGTCTCATCCTAACCACAAGTCCGAGTCCCTGGCACTGGTGGCAATTCCCATTTGCATCTTCCCACAACCCTCTATTGGATATTTTTTCTTCATATTGTGCTCTCCCACCACCTCTCCAGGCCCTGGTACTTTACTTTCAAAAGTATTTTTCAAATTACCTTCCTTCTTAACAACAGTCCCTACCTAAAATTTATACTCCTAGAGATCTAGAGAACCATTATCACCTTTAACTCTTCAAATCCACATACACCTATTTACATTCTGTTTAATTTAAGTATTCTGTTTACGTAAGTATTCTGTTTAATTTCCTCCTGGTAGTTCTGGGAGAAATATTTTAGTCATTTAAACTCAATAACCTGCTGACTGTCAGCCAGACCTTCCCATTGTTTTAGCATCTGTTTATTCTCAGCTGCTATTTTTTCCCAGTTTCTTCTCCAATGATGCTTTGTACCATATCTGTCTCTTCCATGAAATCCAACTCACCAAAGAAGCATACTGAAAGAAGTACTGATATCAACCAAATAAACACAACAGAAAAAGGTAAAAACTCCCTGCATGATCTATGGGGTTTTAGGAACACTTCCACTAAGTTGCAATTTGGCTGATACACAAAGCAAACAGAATGATTCTCTAAATATATGAGGACAGGAAAATAACACAAACAGAATGTGAGGAATTATTGCTGTACTCTCAAATACTAATAGCATTCATCAGGTTCATTTCAGCCCCCTAGAGAAGCACTGCTTGGATTGTAGATAGAGATGAAGTTGATAAAGGAAATGAATAGAGTCTTTTGGAAATAGGGACAGCCTTTCAGGGCTCTGCATTTTGAACACAGGTAGATGAAAGTGACATGTCTGACCTTAATGTAACACTTCACTTTATAGATTGAGTTATTTGCGTTGGACCTGTCAATCATATCAGGCATGAATATATTTCAGCAGCTGTGAAATTTGATTAAAACTTATTGCAGTCTTTCTTTTTGCTAAAGTCTGAATACGTTTAGACAGTCTGCTGCTTGTGAGATTTTGATTTTTCTTGTTAATTGTTCATTATTTTTACTGTTAGGGAAACTATTTTTGCTTTGCTTTCAGCTGAAGAGCAGTTAAAATCAGTCCTTTCATATTAACACTTCCATACCCTGAAGCAAAATTTAGGGTGCTTTTACAGCAAGAATCCTAACTGCACATACTGCTAAATGTAATGCTTAATACTAAAAAAAAAAATAAAATCTTAAAATACTTGCACTGTAAAAAAATTAATTACAAGAAACTAATGCTTTTGAAATTTAAAAATCCTATTCTGTTTAACTGGACTTCTTCCTCAAACAGCTTAAAAACCTGGGATGTCTAGGAAGAAATGGGAGACAGATTAAAGCATTTGGTAGACCTTTAACATTCTCATGGACAAAATAATTCAGTCTATCAGGATAGCTACTCATATTATTACTTTAATATAGAAAATTATGCACTGCTATGAAAATACTTATTGAGCAACTGCTTTTTAAATATTAGGTAAATTGGCTAAATATCAGACAGCCATAAGTTTTATTCACTTCCCATATCTTAGAAAAATTATGTTATTACTAAGATAATTCTGTCTCTTTGCAGCAACAAGAAAGCTGTAGGGCTTTCATCCTGATTTTGAAATTTTTGAAATTGTTCCAAAAGGACCAAATTCAAAGGTGCAGATGGCAGTGAAGATGTTTTATGATGAACTTATTTTTATGACTCTGATCTCAGATAGGCAGGTTTGTCTGATTGTGTCCATATTTCTGATGCAGAATTTTTACCACTAAATGACATCAATTGCTCTCATTATCTGCAGCTCCAAACTAGGAAGACTGGGTTTAAAATTCTTTTGCTACTCATACCTCTTTAAAGTAATTTCAATATCTGCAATATTCTTTTTATCATAGCCTTCAGGGTGTAAAGAACAAAGATATCTAATCCTTCTTTCATCAGAGATATTTAATAGCAGCATGTAATTATTTTAGTGTATTTATAGAGAGAAATGTTACAGTTGGCTAAAAGAAATACAATATATGGTGTATATAGTAGGTGATGTGCATGTATCATCTCTGAATGTATAACCAAATTAATTTGAAGCTGCATTGCCAGTTTTGTCTCCCTCCTATAGCAGTTTGAATTGAACAAAACTGTTGAAATGATAATTTTTATTCCAATGTTCTCACCTAAGTTAGAGATAATTTGATGCTTTTTAACTTTGTCAGTATTGCATGCAGTTTCTCTTTCATTTTACAGAAGAATTTTGGGTCTGCAATACTCTACCACTTTGGTCTGAGAAACTTAAGGCAATCTTTAAATTTTTATCATTTTTAAGATGGTAGAGAATTTTTAGAAATACACTGCATAATGCTATGTAACCACCCAGAGCTAGTGTTGAAGATAAACGTTCCTCCCCAGGAAGCAATCTTCTCTGTGCTTACAAAGAATGGAAACATTCCCAGAACTCTACTTGAGAGTTAATTGTATTCTTTCTTCTGTCTTTTCGGAAGACAAATGTTTTTAAGAACAGTCAGGTATTTGGCCAGTATTGTAATACAAAGACCAGACTTAGATGACCATTCAATTTTATCACTGACAATTCCACCTGTAAGAGGATTTCTGCATAAACACATAACATAAATAGTTCTGGTCTCTGAATTCAACATGTTGTGTCCCACTGAATATGATGGGTTACACTGTTATTCCTTCAAGGTTATTTGGAGACCTTTTTCTCCTCTACAAGATCTTGTTTTCTATTGCTCAAAGCAGCAACAAATCTCAGTAATGCAGACCAGTTCTTTCCAGGGAGCAGGATACTCTGGAAGATCTTTGGACAACAAGGCTTAAAAAAATGGGAAAACTTCCATATATGCCACAATTCCCACTGACATGATAAATGCAGTCACTCTGAAGCCTAAACTGGCAAAAACGCCCAAACAAACCCCAAAACAAACTAAAAACCAATAAAAACCAAACAAAACAAACACCTCTCCCCTGTAAAAAAACCCTAGAAGACCCCAAACAAGTAAACCTTCCACAAAGAAAACCAAACCAAAAAATAAAAAAAAAATCCTAAAAAACCCCAACCACCAAATAAACCAAACCAAACTAAAAAAACAAACAAAAAACAAAACAAACAAAAAAAAAAACCCAAAAAAAACACCAAACAAAACAAAACTCCATCTTTATAAGTTTTAAATTTGGGGCTTTGTCGTTATTACAGCTACACACAGGCAGATAAGCTCAGCTTCAAAGCCTTAGCAGGGGAAATGACAATTATTCCCAGTAATGAACAGGCCAAAATGGAGAGCTTTGAGAGGCTCACTGTTCATACACACTCCTGTGGTATGGTGGATAGGTGGAGCTCTCCAAGCATTCACTATGTTCATGCTCCAAGTTATTTTTGTAAAGCAAAGTCAGACATCCCTTTTATTAACACAGCATTGCAGGGATAAAACCAAATATTAGTACCACTTTTAATAGAAATGTCACCCATTCAGTCAAAAATGTAGAAGAATAATAGCTAAACTATTATAAAGATCATAAGCATCTTGTTAATTTGGCAGCTGACAGAGCATTTTAATGCATTCAATGTGTTCTCCCTTCCTTTTAATTGTTTGATGAATGCACATCATAGATTCTACTGCTAAAAGCTGTATTTTCTATTTCCCTTAGATTACCAGAGGCTGAGTAGCAAAATATAAAACATGCTAATATTTTTACCCATTACTCATGACTTGATAGAGGAGGATGAGTATGTTTTCCTACTTAAAATAGAAAGATGGCCAAGATTGTCAGCAGGAACTTGATTGGTTTGAAAAAGAAACTTGCCCAAGAGACCCACTGTGAAAGCTCTGTGAGATTAAAGACCTATGTGCCATTGGAGTACACAGGCAAAGAATGTAAATATAAACACACCATCAATGGCGAGATTCACATTCTTCAAAGAGCACAATCTAATTCAGAAAGGTCTAAATGCTCTCCTCCAAAGTGTAGCAACTCTGTCAGTGCAGAGTATTACCCCCAGAGAGATTTCTCATGGCAGTTTTCAATTGACTGACATCCTGAAATATTCTTTTTTCACTCTTTGAGCTGAAGCAATGTAAACCTTTCTTGTTCTGGATGTGATAAAAGGTACACAGAAATTCTTTTGGATGAGGAAATCTTTGTTCCAAAGCTTGGGAAACAAAATGAAACTGCAATGAAGTTCACTATTTCACATCCCCATAGCCACTCTCATTTATTGCAGCACTCTAAAACAGCCATAATAATAACTCAAGCAAGGCTTGTTATGGACAAACTTCCACTCTTCCCTGTGACCTCTACAGAACCTGCTAAAGTCCAGGCTGTGCTGACTAATGCATCAGGAAATCTCCTTCTGAATGACTCGTTCTGATGAGGCAGGGGGACAAATGCAGAGGGAATGTGTGGGGGTGGTGGGAAGTTACACATGGGAATGCACTGCCAGGTGCCAGGCAGCGCTGACCTAAGGCACCCGTGCTGGCAACTTTGTGTGCCAAGATGCCGGGAGAACATGCTTTATTTGGAGTAGAAATACACAATATTAATAAACATCAGAAGTCCTTTTTCTTCCTAAACCAGCATGCCTTGGCTGGCTTAGGAAGAACACCACTCCAGGCTTCTCATATTTCAGTTAACTCAGAAGTGATCTGTACAAATCAATCAGCCCTGCATAAGCAAGTGAGAAAAAGTCCAAGCAAGCCTAAGCCTGTCAAGGGGAAAGTGCTGAAGGAAAAGTACAAGTTACAAACAACTTCTCTTGATTTGCCTTTGAAATTCTTCTTTAGTATGCTCAGCTGAATCAGGGCAGAAAAGCAGTGGTGGTACTAAATACCAATACAATGAGTAAACACCAAGAAATTTCTTTGCCTGTCTCAGTGAAACTTCTAATCAATTAGTTGGACTGTACATGCTTGCAGCCAATTTACAGGTATTTCCAAATCAAAGAAACTTATGGAAAATACACCAGAAACACAATTAAAATACAGTAGAGATGCATGGGAACAAAATAAATCACAATTAATTACCTTCTTAGTCCTGGAATGCATATCAATATCTAGAAACAATTGCTTTAGTTTAATTAATAATAGTTTAAGTTCTATGACTTTTCAATATTATGCTCATAACAAACTCTTCTGATATTTTATAGCAAAAATCTCCAGTTATTTTAAACACTTTTGGGGAAGATTCAATCTAATCATGACTAGCAACTGTTTGAGCTGATTCTTAGATGAATGAAGACAGAGAGATGGGTTGACTACTTATCATGGCTCATAAAAAGAGAATTGCTCTATTCATTTCTCTTAGCTGTACACAGAAGTGGAATCCTACCCAGCAATACCAGAGATTCAGCCTGGTTGTGCACGTGAAGCACACCAGCTGTGATCACTGCTCTGCTACCATGAATTTAATTAGACATTATTCTGTAAAGGTACTGCATTAATAAAACTGCCACCAAGCGTCAGGCAATGCAAGGAAAGTCCAGAATTTCTATTTTGGAGGATAACAAGTTTAGAAGGAGCATTGATACCCATTTAGGCACCCAGAAGCAGATGGAAGTGTCTTGCCATCTCCTGAGATATTACAATGTGGACACCCAAAATCCTGTTAATAACAACTGTTAACCTAATTACAAAGAATGTGCATCTGTAATAAATTATTTTCTAAATCAAATAGCTTCCAGAACATCTCTTATGACTGCTGATTTGAAAGGCTGACAACTCAGTTTTTTCAACCAAAACAACAAAGTGCCTTCTCACCTGCCAGAGATTTAAAAGTCTTAATAGATCAAACATTGATCCTTTTGTTAGGATACAAACCTTCAACTTGTACATACATGACACCAAACATAACAACAACTACAAACATTTCTTAAAACTAGTATTCAGACTTAAAGGTATTTGGACTCAATTTGAGTTTTCTTACCAATTTCTCTATTTTCTTTGTGAAACTGGCTCTCAGATGAGTTTAGCAGTTGTTACTAATGATGCACATGTGTGTGAGAAGATAAATGGGCATGGTTAATTATGCAGTATCTGGTGAGATTAATGTTGTATCTGTATTATGCACATGTATCATTGAGAAAGACAATTTTATACACGAGACCAGGCAATTGATTAAGATGAATTATCAGGTCACTGAAGCTCATTTTACCAGCCAGTACAATGGGCTCTGTCTGGCTAATTCAGCAATTTGGGTTAACATGAACCTCTTTTCTCAAGCTGTTTTGAGGGGTAATTCAAGAACAGAAAGGCTCAATCTTTACTGTCAGATAGAGGATGTTAGAGGGGGAAATTATCATTATAAACTATCTCCAGTGTACAGGTTATCTTTCATTTTACAACATCTCTTTTTAGCAATTATATGTCTCCACATTAGAGCAGGTAAGGCTATCACCTCTTGGCTAAGTACAGTTTAGCAGTTAAATTAGTCCAGGTATAAAGAAGATTCATCAACACCATGAAAAAGACCTGGCAAACTTGCACTATTAGATTTGCTACATCTGAGCTACTGCAGTGACTTTCATTCTAAATGAATGATTTGCTTTTGCTGTCTCCAACACTGTCAACAAGACAATTCTCTCCTTTTTAAACAAGGGCTCAAAGGCATGCAGTGGTATTCACACTGGAAGCTACAAATCCAGGACAGGTGAAATTTTGCCATTGCTTTAATACTTCTGTGGTTTTGGCTATTCAGTGTTGACCTCTACGTTTGCCAACAGTGATGAAGAAACAGGCATTTTTAATGAATGTTTAAGCACCATTACAAATTGACAGCAGCAGTCACATCTGATGGATTTTTACAAATGGACCCAATTGGGTCCTGCACATCTGCCACAAATGTAGCAGGAAAACTTAATGGCATCTTTATTGCCCACAAGACAAAATGTTTGGATTAGGTTTTTATTTCTAGATTGAAATTAATCTGCACTCACTGGAGATTGAGCTAACATTAAGAAAAAGATTGAAGAAGTCTGTCTTGCATCTGGAATGGAAGCTTTGTAATGACACTCAACTCTTGTGGGAATTTTTCCCACAATTTAGCACTATTCCCTGGAAGCTCTGTTTGCTGAATAAACGGGTTTAACTATTTCCAGAAAACATTCCACATGCTTCTTCCTAGAAATCACTATCACCTAAGTGTTATTGGAGAATACTGAATCTAAATATACTAAAATAAGCCTAGAAATTTAAACTTGGTTATATACCATGGGCACCGTAAGAATTCAGCAGGGAGAGGGATGTTAAGGGACTTGCTGGTGTATTGCTTCACCTAGATAAAATGATGACATTCTAAATGTTTGTAACATGTTTCTATTTGAAGGACCTTTACAAATTTAAGGGAATGGGAAAAAAAGATTTGTTTAAAAGACCAGTATATTAAAAATTAGGCATTTGTAAAAACATTTTTGGAAGTGTTAATGCTTTTCATGTAGCAAGCTGTGTGCCATACTATAAAATTTGTAGGTTTTATAATATCCCTCAAAGAGTAATAGAAGCAGATGGTTGATGTTTTAGTGGCAATCTCTTCTATGTGCATTTCCAATAAAATAAAAAATGAAACCTTCCCTGGCCTGTGATGTTATGATGATACAGATAACTGAACTGTGGTGTGACATAACCATTTAATAATTCTTCCTATGAATTGTACTTTTAAAATGCAGAGGGACACCTCCATCTACTACTCAGGGAGATTCCATTCACATTTAATGTAACAAAAGCATAAGAGTGAATCATTACTTAGAAAAGTCTCTCTGATGCATTTTTGTATAGGTGCAAGAGAAAATGGAGATAAACCTCTGGAGAAAGCACAAAGAAATTCCATTTTTCTGTAGAATGTATGGCCAGAGTTGAATTCGACTATGATCAAGCCATGTATTTTTCAGAAACCCTGAAGAGTTTTTCAGCACCTGAAGGTGTTCAGCCATCACACTGGCAAGGTCCTAACATGTTCTGGCTAACTAAACTCTCCCAAGAGATGCTGACACTTCCCCCAGGTCTCTCTTCTGTCCTGACTGCAGTGTTCTATCTGCTGCTGCTCTGGTCCTCCTCAACCATGGACAGCAAACCAAAATTTCAAACCCCAGGCACCAACAGATGCACCAAGCTGCCAATCACTCTCGAGCCAATTCAACTCACACACAATTAAGCCTAACACCAATACCCTTTATGACCATATTTACAGCATGACACGGCAGCATCAGTGAGGGCTCCTGCGTGGTAGGGATATTAGTTCACAGTTAGAGACAATCCACTTTGGTAGACAAGCTGTCCTTTTGTCATTTAAAAGTGATAATTAAATGCTGGTTTTTCTTACTGGCCATGCAGGATGCTGTTATTCCTCTGACCCTTTGAATACTGAATTTTTAGGGAAGAATACAGCAAGGCAGCTCTCAGGACTTCACACAGCATGAATTAAGAGGGTTGTGGTTTGGCTTTGCTGCTCCAACTGGCTTCTTTTTATCTTACCCTCTAGGCAGATTTGGGGGCCTACTTTCCCATTATCTCACAAAGGCATTATAAGGTTTAATAAAATAGAAATTGTAAAATATTTTAAGCCTGTTGAATGAAAACCACTGCAAACCATAAACACCACAAAAGATGAGTATTAGCAGCTGAGACTCCCATTCTTAGCACTTGCTATGTTGAAGAAAGACCAGCAGTACTCCTGATATTGCAACACCCCTCTCTTGCTGCAAGGATCATAATTTCTCTGCCAGTTTAGCCCTTCATGGGTATTTTGAATTCCTCTTCCTTTTTATGTACAATGTGAGATTAATAATACTCTAAAATACTGACATCTAAAAGAGGTAAGCATGTAAAAAAGTTTAACACTGGCTTATAGTCATCTGCTCTGAGCTAAAATGATTCAGAATTACATAAACTTAGTGACTGTGGATAGATAGACAGCCCTCTAGTCCTGCAGTGGGAAAAATAAAACAAAACAATATTATTGACATTAATGAGATCAGAAGCAAATTCATCTGTTGGTCACAATTTGAACATTTGAAGACCAGACTTGTGACAGCTCAGAGAAACCAATGATTTCCTTTCATTTCCCTCTGACATTTCCTATTGAATTACAGACTTTGCTGTGTTGTTTCATGTTGCAAGGAATAGTGGTCACCCAGATGGATAATGTCTCCTTTCCCCTGCAGAAGGGACATAAGATTTACACAACCTATAAAGGAAGACATCAGAACATCTAAATGCTTTTAAAATTACATTCTTCACTTTTCTGTAAATATATTTCTTTGACTGTGTGTATCCTACAACATAAAGTACATTTATAGAATCCAAAGTGGCTTACATTAGGATGCTTTTCAACAGGAAAATAAAGGATAAAAGCAGAGCACTACTTCTCAAGTATTTTGAACTTTCAGACATCACCAAAGATGGAAACTTTTTTTTTCCTAGTCATTTTTCAAAGTATCAGACTATGCCTTTATTTTTTCCTGTATGGCTGATAAAATGCTAAGTGCTGCACCTCATCTATCTCCCTGCATACAGTTACAGAACAGCTGTCAGAGGCTCTGTGCACCTCTGAAAAGGTGATGAAGCTCCACTTGTGGAAATGACCGTTTGTTGCAAAAGACACTTCAACGTTTTCTAGCTCTTCCTCTGTATGAAAGTCATTGTTGAGATACCAGCTATAAATAGAGTTTTCTTTGTACACTAGGTGCTTTTCTCTCATCCTTTCTTCTTCCCTCTGACTCTGCCCACTGAATAAGCACTTTGCTGAAGCAATTCAGCTGCTCAGTGAAATCAAACATTCTCCTTTTAAAAATAATGAGGACCGGTTGCATTTTTTTTTATGATTTCATCTACTGTGATAAGCCAGCAATATTTTTCAAATATTTTCCTACGTGATAGGTAATGGTCTTAATTTTAGAGGTTTCAAGTGTGAGTTTGAGGATTAGGATTGCTTAATTACAGTTTTATTCCTCTAAAAGTTAATGCTAAAATTACATTTTTTATTGAAAATCCCAAAACATTAGGGATCCTGGTAGTGACAAATATCACCCAAATATGCCAGGCCCTGTTTGAATGGTTTTTCAGTCCAAGACTCAATCTCCTGAGATCCCATTCTATCTTAATGGTTTTTCATTCCTTCACAAAAAGGAAAAAATAAAATCATTATTTGGCAGACAAGATAGTGTCAAAACATGGAGAAAAGAGGTATGTCATGTCAAAATAGTGCAGGAAAACAAAAGGCAAAGTCTTCCACTCACTCTGAAACAGTAGAAATCAAACTCAGACATTGCTGCTGCTACAGGAACCTTCCAGCAAAGAGGATTGAAGACTGCAAATCACCACTCACACAGAGTTATGTCCTCTGAAATTTTAAAAGCTTAAGCTAAATATTGAAAGAACATCAGTTTAGAATATTCATGGGTCTGATAATGATATTTAAAGAGCTTCCCTTGCAGCAAGACATAAAAGCACACGATAGCTCCTGATACATTGCTGGCTGTAAAACAACTTTCATTACAACCCTTAGTGTGTTTCCCACATAATGTGACTTGGAAAACTGATAGGCAACCTTAATCGAGTACACATCTACATCATTGAATATTTAATGCTAAAAACCAGGAAAGGCAAACCTTAGGTAGCAAAACTCATATAACATTAAACACTGTTAGACAAGACATTTTTCCTGTTTCGGCTGTCATAGACATTAAATGCAAGCCACTACATCCTGAAGACATGAGTTTAAGATCAGAGTAAACATTCCCCCTTCACCCCATTCAACTGTCCCCTATGACCACTCAGTTTGAAAATGTTACATTCTGGTATATTATCTGAAGAACAAAAATACTTTATCTGGGCTTACTGCTTTTATTCAACACCCAGAACAATCTATGTCTATTCCTTTAAGCTCCTTTGGATGTGAAAAAAAATATGGTTACATAAATCTTTGTAATCCTGAGGGGAGGATAGCATATAAAGAGTTTACTGGCATTAGGATTAAGTCTAGTGTATTACAGTGCAATCTTTAATCGCCTAAAATCTACCTCACCATTCCAAGCTGTTTTGTGCTAGTAGATGAAGCTTTGGAAATAGGACACAGCTGGCAAGAGTGATGGACAGGAAGACTAAAAAAAAAAAAAATAAGAAAAGAAAAAGAAAAGAGAGAAAAGAAGCAATTGGTAAAACTGTTAATGGGCTGATTTAACACAGTGACATGCATAACATTATTTTTATTCATTAAGAAATTACAGAAGTTGGATGAAGTTCTTGTAAAACAAATTAGGAGAAAAAAAAAATCAAAGTTTGAAACCAGAGAAGATTTAAACTTAGATCAAAACACATCTAAAACCACTCTACAAGACAGCAAAGACTTGTTTGGTTCTGGGACTTCTTGATCCAAACAAATATAATAAATGTTTCTTAGGTAACAAAAAAGGACACAAATGCATGCTGAAATGGACTTTTTGCTGTCTTTTGATGAAAGTGTACGGAATGAAAGCACTGCCGAAGCCACGTATTACTGAAGAGAAAAATGCAGGGAAAGGTTATTATTAGGCATTATTCTAAAGAATGCTACAGCTCTCTTTGGACTTGTGATTTCCCATCCAAAGTTTCCTGTTGAGGTACCTATGGCCTCTGCCGAGTTTAGAGGTTCAAAAGGCCAAGGGCAGGGCAGCTCAGGAATACACAGGCTTGGCTGGATGAGGTACTGGAGCTCTGACCCCCAGCTCTGCAGCCTCAGCTGAGGGATCTCACTCCATTTCCTTTGGCTCTGGTAAGTTTAGGAAAGTATATATACTGACAACAAAATGTAAACATTTGCTTAAGGGCTATTGCGACCAATGGTATTTAAATATGTGATTAAAGGATAACTAAATTAGGCCTTACATAGTAAATACAGAGTGCATGCTCATGCTGTATTTGGAAAAGACAAGTTTCCTCACTCCTCCTCTGTGGCTGCAATCCCAAAGCACAGGAGTATCACACAATGAAACAAAAAACAATGAAGCAAATTCTTCCACTTCTGTCCTGAAGTGATACTTAAATTTTGAACCTGAAATCACTGTTTTGAAAAGTTACAAGTGTCAGTGCAGCATATCATTAGACACCAGCACAAACCTCTGTATCTGCCTGGGATACTGCCAGCATAGTCTGTTTTTTTTCTTCCCACCCGCTCCTTTTTCTTTTAAAAGGAGAAGCCAACTTTTCTATATCTCAGATTGTTCAACCTGCCTTTTCTAATATTTTAATACACTAAAGGTCTGGCTGAAGATGAGCCATAATAAACAGAAATATATTTATCTGATAAATTTATGCAAATAATTCTGCATATAACTGATATTTATCAGTATTTCAGCTGTTAGGTAAGGTTTATGTATTCCCAGCACTGAAGAGAAATATGAACAGGAAGAAATCATGGTACTGCAGAACCTACAAGACAGTACAATAATAGCATTTCTTTCTTATTTAGTAGTTTGTATTTCCAAAGCACCACAAAATCATGAACAAATTAATCTAGGGCTTACACTGAATTTTACTGATAACGACATTAAAAGCCTTTAGCAAATGTTTAATTGAAATAACTGCTGCACATTAATTCCAAGAAACTTGTTTTAGTATCTTAGAGATTTAGCAAACACCTAATGAGTGAACTCAATATGCCCCAGTGCACAGAATTCTGTGTGTGCTCTTCTTGAGTCTCAACTAGCAAGAAAATGCTTTGAAATGACTCTTAGAAAGAAAGGAAGGGCACATTTACAGAAAGAATCTAGTGATACTCTGTCCCATGGAGCACGAGCAGAAACCACAGTCTTTAAGGTTGTCTTTTAGCTGACAGTATAGGTTTTCATGGAGGAAAAAAAAAATCACTCTGTTGTTTCAATAATTCTGAATTTGACTCCCAAATCCAAAAAGTTTGCCCTTTTTAAAGCAAAAATGTAACTGTCACCAGTAAATTAATTATGATAACTCAGTAAAACCTGGCAGAGACTGCACTGTGATGAACCCAAGGGATTTCTTAGGAAATTATTTTTCAAGGAAAAGCATCACTGCTTCTTCTGCTGTCTCCTGATAGAAATCTGAATCCTTTGGGTTCCCCACTGAACATCACTGTCGTGAATGCAATTTTCATTTTGAATTTGTTCTTCTTGCACACTCATTTTTGACTACAGTGTCTGGCATTTAACCCATTTGTCTCTCTCCCCAGTAAAAGTTCAGTGGAAAGAAAAAGGAGGGGATCTTTCACATCCATGTCCCAAACCACTTTCTGGGTTTCATTTGATAACTTCTCAGGGTACACTTGATCCCATCTTTCAGATGATTAATAATGACAGTAACCAGTGTCAGGCCCAATAGTGATCCCTGGGGACCCCACTTGTGCCAGGTTGCCAGTTTGAGGAGCCACTTCCCACCCACTGCACAGACTGTGACACATCAGCTGGGGGAAACTCTATTAAAAGCCTTGGAGAAATCCAGTCAGTTGATATTTATTGCTCAGCTCACATCAACAAAGCAGGTTACTCAGTCATAGAAGGTGATCAGGTTTGTCAAGAATGATTTGCCCTCAGTGATTCCATGCTTGTTTTTCCAATCATGTGCTCCATCTGAGCTGCGGTAGCCCCGGGGGGATCCATTCTCTAATCTCCCCAGGGACTGAAGTAAGACTGATGGGCCAATAATTTCCTGAATACTCCATTAAGACCTGTAGATGGGTGTGGCAATAGCCTTCTTCCATCTTCTGGACATCCCCTGACCTCCAGAACCAGTCAAAGATTAGGGAGAACAGCCTCCCAGTGATGTCAGCCAGCTCCCTAAACTCTCTCACCAGGGCCCAGCAATTTGCAGCTCAAGCTCCTGCAGAGTTCATGTACAAACTCTCCCTGCACTGAAAATGATGCTCCATCCTCTTTGTTCTCCTCAACAGGCCAAGGTTAGGTCATTACTATGGTTTAGACTTTTGCTTACCCAGTTTTGGGGGACAATCAGCAGTAGAGGATCTAGAATATTTTGAGAGGGGAAGAAGAGGGAAGGCAGTTGGCTGAGTAGGAGCTGGGGAGTAGGAGAGTGAATGGCAGCTTTCATGGAAAGAAGGTGGAAAAGAAGTGTATTAATTCTTAGAGGAAGGTGTCCAGCAGTTGCAAGCTTGAAGCTCTTTGGAAATCCACCTGTTCAGCCTACCTGTGCAGTATTTTGCTAAGTCTCTACCACATTCTCTGAATTATGTTTCTGCCAGCATCTCTTCAGGAAAACATCTGTGCTTTCATATGAAAGAAAAAACTGACAATGTATTTTTCCTATATGTAGATAACATGCTGAATTTCAATTTAACATCAATTCCTCCTTGAATAAATGTACAGAAACAATAAGAAGTATGCAAGAAAAGAAAAAAAAAAAAACCTGAAACTGCTTAGACAGTAAGTAAAATAAAAATTATACCTAACAGAACAGCAGAACTTACCAGGCAGATATGAAGTGGATTCATTGCTCTCAACGGATATTCAAATGCAAATTTTTGCCTTAGTTTTAAAGACATTAAATTTAAGTCACACTGCCTTGTATTATGTTGTTTCTATCCTAAATGTTGTCAGAAAAAGTATGTCATCAACTCAAATGGAATTCAAATTTCTTAAAAATATTCAGTACATATAAAATTGACTGATTTCACTAAACAGTTTTAAAATCCATGAGTAATTTTATTTTCAACATTTTTATGAAAGAAGGGAAAGGTATAAAACTCATGTATTCACATTCACAAAATACTACACCTCAGGAGAGTTAAAACTGAATAAATTGTGAACAAATGTTGACTTGGGGGGTGGGGTTAAAGCAACTTCACATTAGTGAAATATCCTAGGGTGCCTTACGTTATTGATTCTCTGTCAACATCATGTTAGTTCTTTTCTAAATTAGTTCTGTGGCTTGACCTTGAAAAGATTGTGATGCAGAGTCCACAGGTTCATTCTAATTGCTGTTTTTCCTGGTGGACTTAACCATGCCAACCTGTCACTCATCAAGACCATTTGTCTGTGAACAGACTTAATTAAACACCTCAAATCCAATTTCTCTGATCCTTTCCACTATTAAAAAACCCCACATGTGCTCCATTAGCTATTAAGAGTTTTCTAAAGGAAAACTAACATCCTCATTGGCATTACTCTCTACTGTTGAAAGAAGGCAGAATTCAAAAACCAAGATTATTAATTAGGATGGGAAAATAAAATATTTCTAGAGACAACAAAGAATTGGCTAACTCTTAAACATACAGTAGAAGATTAAAGAATGATTCAAAGCACCTACACAACTTTTCCCTGTTCTTTTTTCCCCCTCATCTCCTTCATATAAGATCTTCACCATGCTGTACAGGCTTGATTTGAATATGAATTTTAATTTGTCTTTAGGTTTAAACAGGTAACTGCATTACTTTTTGTGAAAGAAGTAAGAATTTTCAGCTTCCTTTTTTGTGATTTAAATATCCAGCACACGGGTAGAAACAGTGGAAGTGAAAATACCTCAAATATAAATGTGGGGTTCCATTAAAATTGTTTGCAAGGTGCTTTTGCTTTCTATTTTTAATAAACTTTCTTGCAATTTTAATTTTAGTTATTAAATTGTTTGCAAATTACATTTAGCCATGTCTTGTCTTATAATTACATTCCAAAGTATTTTATGTTTTAAAAAAGAACTAATCTCACAGTTTTGTAAAAGATCCTTCTGCATTTGATAGATATTCACTGCACGCTCAGGTACAGTCTTCCATGTAGATTGCTGAGAGTTATAATTTAAAAGCATTTCTTAATAATTAATTTATGAATAATTAATATCTCTTACATTGGGAAATATTTAGAAAATGCTATTCCTATAACAGCTTTCATGAAAGAAAAGTTAGTGGTTATGGCTGGTTTTATTGTTGCCAAGTTTTTAATGCTGGTGAGGCAATTCTCTCTTCTTGCTCTCAGTCACATATTTTCCAGAATTTTATGGCTGCACCAAGAAGACCCAGTCTCTGCAGCAATGCTTGAAGAGGAGTTCCTTCATGACAGGTACTTAACAGGCTAAGTACTATTTTACCACTCTAATTAAGGCTGCAGTAACATGCACTAAATAAATGCTCAGCCCAACCTCTAAATTTGAACTATACTATGAAGACATCTCTGAATTCAAACCATTCCCAAGCACAGCAACAGGTTTGGTTTTTTTTTTTTTTTTTAATTTTATTTTATAGCTTTATCAATTTGGAGTTTGGGAATACAAAGTTTATGTCATAAAGATATTTAAAGAAGAAAGGCACTGAGGTTTCAGAATTACTGTGAGCTTCTAAAGCAGTGTTCAAATATTGCCTCAATGGGTTCTGTCATTAGAATTTAGATCCTTGATGCTAAAAAAACCTAGAGGCTTATTTTCATGTTTGGTGCAACAAATTACGTGAGCTGCCTTAAAATACAACAGTAATCAATCTAGGAAAGACACATATACCCAAAACAGTGCATGTGTCTAATCTGTGTACAGCCAGCCTTGATAATTCTCTTCTGTTGAGTTTGTATCACCTCAAAGAAATATAAACTAACATGTCAGTGTCAAATAAAACAAACTAATGTAGCATGATTGATCTCTGGTGTCAGGACAGCCAGACTCATCCCTGTGTCATTCCTAGGGCCAGACAAGAGACATTTCCTTTAACACTCAATAACATATTGTATCTCTACAGCTGCTATAATGTCTGCCTCATACAAATGCATACATTTGCTTTTTATAATACTGGTAAATCCTCCTGCATGCAAAGGTTTTATTACCCCTACACGTCACTGGGATTGGAAGAAGGAGAAAAAAAATTTGTTCATCTCAATACAATCTTTTCTATGAATGAAAACCACTGCCTGAAATAAGAGAGCAGAAGCCAATATTCAAAGTACTATCGGAGGTGATGGCTCTGCTGCACACAAGCAATGCAGTTTATCTGATACTGAGAAAGACTGAGCATCCTTATATCAGATCTGCTCTCTTGACAGACACATCCCTGAATTTGAAGGCTAAAAATATCTATGCTGAAACTGCCTGTCCATTCTCTCTTGTGGTGACTATCTTACTATTAATTTCTCCCATTCTTTAAATACAATTTTACATCACACCAATGTACATGTGAGCAGCATCACTGATATAAATGGAATTAATCAGTATTCAGCCTGATATGCTTGGCAGCAGTACTTTATTTTTCTAACTGTTCTAGTTTATTAGGCTTCCACACATCAGTTCTCATTTGCAGGGAAGTATAATAATGAGAGTAGAATCTTAAAAATTGTATCTGTTTGGCAAGACTCTTACAAACCAGGTATGTGCTGTGACAATGCTCCTGTCCTGCATAATAATTAAAGTAAAGAAAGTACCCTGAGTCAGAGCTCTTGTCCTTGTGGCTGCTGTGGTGTCTCTGACATGTTCAATGGGTGAAGCTGTCACAGGAGCAGAGAACCCTGGCTGCACCCCCTGTATTGACCCAGAATCCACAACTGTAGGACTGGGCTTTTTACTGGATTCAAATTGTCTCTGCGCTTTCAGCACTTTCAGGGATGAAAAAACCCCATATAATACCAGCCAAGCAGCCAGACACTGCATTGCTCCATTATTTGTTCTCATTATTACTCTTGTTCTGCCAGCGTTAGCTCTTCACAGACATTCAGAGACATCCTGCCTTGCAAAGAGAGGACACTTCCACAGCCCAGTCCAAGCAAGGCTGCTACAGCTTGATCAGACATGCCCAAACTGCAAGGGGGATCATCCCAGCAAGGATGTGGGTGAGGAGCTGCTGTGAAAGGCTCAAGGCTCAGAAATTGGCACCTGCTGAACCCCAGTGGTGCCTGGCAGGGCGAGTGGCAGCTGGGCTGGGAGAGCCAGATAAAACTCTGCTTTCAGGAGAAGATTTACTAATGTGATAGTTTTTGTTCTCACATGTTGCTGCCACAGCTGCTGCTCAGCAATTACCTCCTTTTACCTTATAATTCCACACCTTTTAAGCTCATCCTGACTCAGAAGATTCATTGCTTCTCTTTCAGACTTAGCATTAAAAATGAAAAAAAAAAAAAAAAGCAGTATAATATTTGAACATATAAAATATCAAACCAGCAAAGACAGGAGAGAAAAATCAATTTATAGATAAATTACAATCAATTCAGTAAGTGGGAGGTCTCAAGCTTGCCAAACTAATAATAAGTCCCACTTCAAGATCTTTTGTTCTATAATTGCACTTGGAAACTTTTTCTGATTACTCAAATAGACATAAGCACAACTTAAACACCCTAGTTTATGGTTTTCACAGGAACAATAAGTCCTTTATTTAAGGTCTTTTGTCCCTCAGAATAAGGACTGAGAGGTCAAGTTTTTTAAATTGTCTGCTTTTTTTTATGCTACCCCTTAGGAAGAATTAGAGTTGGCATTTTCTGTAATTCTAAGAATTATTAGAAATAAACTTTGGACATATATTTGTATATAAAATATTTACTTTCTCTTTAATTTAAATGTTTCATCTATTAATAATCCATTATGAAAGACAGAAATGTAATCTAAGCAGAAATCTCTTTAGAGTACATTATACTTTATTTACTAATTTTTTATGATTCTTTAGATAATGAAAATTTTATATGGAGAATGCAATAATTCAAATAGTGTTTTTAGAAGCACTTTTGTTTCTTTACACAATTAAAAAATAGAATTTATTTTAGGGCTACTTTTGCTAAAGTTGTAATGCTTATGACAGAGGTTTCTAGGTTAGATAATAACACAGGGTTGCTTTCATTACTCTTCCATTCTCTATAAAAACAGAAGGTATTTTTGAAAATTTGAGGAATTGTAGTATAAAACTTATCCTGATCAAGTCTGAAAAGTGGCATGACATTTGGTTTAATAAACCAGTGTTAAAAGAAGGTAGAAGAAACCCTGAGCAAAACAGTAAATTTCACGTAGGATCAAAAAATTCCCCTTTTCAGCCTGCAATGATGCTCATCTGTGTCGTCGCTTGTTAAAAGAGTTACACAAACAAAGCACAGCCAGACCTGCTGTATTTCCTTCTGAGCCTTACCAAATTACCAACATAGATTATTCTCTGTACACATGCAGAGGCAGACTGCACTTTTTTTTTTTTTTTCAAAATACCAGCCTTTTGGTCCTTTATCCTTAAAATAAATAAGAGAAGAAGGATCTTATACTTGTTAGGTGTCTTAGCAATAAGTCCCCACATTTTTCCAAGGCACAATGACTCAGAGTTTCTGAAGATGGGACTTTCTTGTGACATGTATTTTGAACACTAGAGTGTAAAGTGTAGCGAGTTCTACTACTTCAGAATTTATCAGAAAATATAGTGGCAAATTCTGTTGCTCTACAAGCTACAACTTTGTCTTAAGAACACTTTTAAAAATTTCAAATAACATCTTCTTTGTACATTGAAATGGCAAGTGGTTAAACTGCAATTTATAAAATGTCACACCACTCTTTAATCCCCTGATCTCCAAAGTATTAGGATTTGATCTTTATTGCAAATAGTACAGGTCAATTTTTTCTTTGGCATGTGGCTACAGTTGGAGGTTTCAGTGCCAAAACCAGAAATGTACATTTTTCTCTGCTTCCAAACAGTGTAAACTGACATAATTTGACTGAATGCTGAGGTGGTACCACCAGTACTGAAGCGTTACAAGAGTCAGATGTGGTTGAATTCACAAAATTCTCTCATCTACCTCATTATCCCCAGCAAGTCCTGTAAATAGTCTGTTGTTAGAAGGTGCTTACCGAAACAATATCAAGCACAGGTAGCATGTTTCCTGAATAAAAATAACTTTCCTCTAGAGAATTTAAATAACTTTTTTTTTGTTTTCAAGAGAAACTAAGAAAGTTGCACTTAAATAGGCTGTTGGTCTGCCCACTTTATCAGTGACCTTAGTTTAAACTAGAATCAACAGGACTTCTTTTTCTTATTTTTTAAACAGTCCACTAGAATTTTCTAAGAAAAAAAATCACTGAAAATAAACTAAATAAACTGAGTGAGTAAAGGGGAGAGAGATGGTTAACACAGCCAGCTCTGATTTCCATGAAGTATTCAACTAGATCCAATCACCAAAGGGTCTTAAATGAAGCTGACATAAGATAAGAGGGAAGGTCCTCACAGGGATAACTAACTAAAAGATCAGGAAGAAAGAGCTGCAATAAATAGTTCATTTTCTCAGTGAAGAGAAGGTACAAGTGGAATCCCACAGGGATCTTTGCTAAGGCCTCAGCTGCTCAACACATTCAGGAATGATCAGGAAAAGAGAATGAAAAGGAGATTGAGTTTGCTATTTAAGACAAGTTTTTCAGGGGAAGAAAACCAATAGTGGAGTGAAAAAAAGAGAAAAGTTGCAGAAAGACTCCGTGGCATTGAGTGATTGAGGATAAAATGGCAGATGACACTGGAACCAAACAAATGTAAAGTGATGAACTTGGCAAAAAAAAAGAAAAAAAACCCAACCAAACAAAACAAAAAACCAAAATTCCACACAAAAAAAAACCCAAACAGTTTTAACTTTATGTACCCAGGAATTGATTCTGAGACAGCTACTGCCAGAGACAACACAGATCTTAGGTTAAAATCACAGCCTTATGAATACAGCAGTTCAGTGGCTTCAGAATTATCACAGGAAAAACTCAAAGTGTAAGGCTACTGTGTAAAGTTTGCATTGTGTCCACATCATGACTGTTATGTGGTCCTTTCATCTGAGAAAAAGCATTTGAGTACAATTTGAAATAGAACTTGACAAAAATTATTAAATGTAACCAAGTAACTTCCACAGAAAGAAGATATTTAGACTAGCACTCCCAAACTAGAAAAACATCAAACAAGAGCCAACTAAAACTCATGACAGGCATGAAAAAGGTGAAGGAAGAATTGGTTAGCTGCCCCTTCCATTGCAATAACAAGAAACCCTGAAACACAGATTCACAGGTGAAGGTTCAAATCAAAACCAGGCAGGCACCACTTCACATAATGCTAAGATGGACTGTGGAACTCCCTAAGATACAGAATGAACGCTGTAAACAGCCACAAATTCACAAACTTTGGAAAATATTAATAAAACAAAAATCTCACAGGCTTCTTGAGACCAAAGAGCCTATCCTGGACTCAAGTAGTCCTTTTTCCTCAGATGCCATGAAAGCATCCATGAGAATTACCACAAAGTGTCACCTTCTCACCTGCATTCATCTTCACCCACGTCTGAGCTGGGATCCCAAAGCAGAGGGGCCTTAGTCTCACCTGATGTGGGTATTTCCAGGGGCTCCACAGGCAGGATGCCAATGGCCAGAACAGGCACCACGTCTCACAAAGCATTGCAGGGCCAGAATCCCAAGGATAGCCATTTCCAAATCCTCTCTCAGCAGGACTAATTCAGAATGTGCTAACCAAGCAGTCTGTCTATCTTCAGCAATTCAGCTTTGGGGTTTAAAAGACTTTTCTAGAAACAAACATTTTATTTTTGGAGAACAGATTTTCATTCTGGTGACAAAAAATTCAAATGAGGAGGAAATAATAATAATATGCATATTAATAACTTCACAGTTATTTGTGGGTTCAAAAGTCCTTTATAAGGAGAAGGAAGATTAATCATCTGTTCTGCAGAGCAGGAAACAATGGGAGAGCAAGCTGTACATGAACCCAGACTCACATGCTGTTTTGGTGTTCTGTAAATTGAGCAATGCAATCTCCTTGGATATACAGGAAAACTTCAGTGAGAGTTAGAACAGAGATTTTATTCCATACATTATAATAAAAGGTGTTTTTCCTCCATTCAAAATGATTTATCCTCTGGTCTTACAGCTAGTTTGAGCTGCAAGAAAATGTCATAAAAGCATGTTGTAAAAAAATAGATGAAAAAATAAGAATGTTGCATCTCAGTTCACCTATGCTACTAACTATAATGAATTCAAGAGTTTTTAATTATAATTACTAGTAAATTGGAAGTTCCTGTTTACAAAAATGCTGTGGGTTTTTCTTTCTTCATGACCTGTACTCAAAACATTTATCTATCTTGCAATTCTATGAAGAGAAAACAAAAGCTACAGTCTTAAAAAATAAAAATGTATTTGAACTTGAATATTAACCTACACATTCTGTATAATGCTTTTAAAATTCTATCATATGCATTTTAGTTTTCAGAGCCCTGTTTTGAACAGCTATCGGTGACCTAGAACTAAAATCTGTAAAACAGTTAATAGAGTGGGGGGTTTAGGTTGTTGGGGAATTTTGTTTGATTGGCTTTTGTGGTTTTTTTTTGTTTGTTTTTTGTTTTTTAATTCAAAACAAAATCACATAATTGCACTTAATGGGTTTAGGTTTGCTTATCCTAATATTGAGAATTTGGTCATCTCTCCAACTACATCTTAAATAGCCTGTTCTCTTTACTGGGAAAGATTATGCTATGATAAACAGAAATGCAGGACAACTTTGATCATCCATCTGTGCGCTGATCAGCTAAGACAACTTCACAGCAGTTGGTATTGAGGATCCAAAAATAACAACCAAAGCTGAGCATTTTGGGCAATGGGTGAATGTAACTCAGTAAATACTGAGCTATATATTTCTCCTCATCTCCCATTGCATGATTAGAAAACTAAAATATTTTTTTTATTCCACAGCCTCTGAAAAATTTGCTGTGGCATTTAAGTGCTATGGTTTGCTAAAAAGGGCTGATAGTACTCTTCAACTTTTGTTTAATGTTATCTTTTACAAGGGGCCAAAAACATTCAACCCAGTCCAGAACAGGCAAAATTTCTCCTCCACAGTCTATGAATTTCAATTCATTCTGTCCATCATATCATTGAACATTTAGATTTTTTACTTTAGGCTTCAGGCAATAGCTATTCAATTATTCTTTTAGCAACATTTCTGACTTCCCTACACTGATTTTACAACAGCATATTCAATAGCTGATATACTAGAAGTCCTGAACAAAAGCATCCCAAATTTTGCATCAAAGTCATGCTAGGGATAACATAAAAGGAATGGAATATATAATGAGAAATGAGCTGAAATTCAAATATTTAACAGCTAAATGCCTCTGGCTACCCAACACCCGCCCCAACGCAACAAGCCTGTAGGAACAGTAGGGGAATAGGCAATGAAATGGTGATGTTTAAAGACCAGTACCTTCAAAGAAATAGCAAAAAAATAACTGGGAGCTAAGCACAAACACCTGAGATGCCAAAAAGCTTCCTTAACTTTGTAAGCAGCACAAAGTCCCAGGTAATCCCAACAAGGAGCTCATTACCGTGCAGGCTGAGCTTAGATCAGTCAAACCTCCCTAAGCCTTGCTCACTGATCATCTCTGAGCTGAGATGATTCACTTTAAAGATCAAAGTGAGCAGCTGCTTGAAGGAGCTCCAACTAAGTCCATTAACATTCCTCCTCCTGAGAATGTCTTCTCGTACAAGGCTCAAAATGCAGCCAAACCCACACGCTCAGAGGATCAACAGGTTAGAAATGTACGGCAGTGGGAGAGCTGTTCTGGGGTTACAAACACATGTAAGGGAGGAAATGGACACTGCTCTCCTATCAACTCATTTAGCATTAGATAAGGATTCCAAACAGTTTGAAAACAGATGGTTATGGCAGAATTTTGCAGTGTAAGAAGAATTTATTGCATTGCTAATAGGAGCTTAAATTTTACATTCAAATCCTCGTTATAATTTATTCAGGAATGTACTCTACCTTTCTGGTGCTGTGTTGCCTTCATTGGCATTAATTTCTGTTTTCCCTTGATATCTGAAACAAAAAACTGAGTGCAGGTAAAAGATTAGAGCGGACAGAAGCAGCATTCCTTTACTGGCATTAACCCTGCCCTCATTTATTTATGGATGAAGCTCTGTGGTTTAACAAACACAGGCACTAGCAGGGTAATGAGAGGATGCACACTCTGATATTTACTGTACAAAATTCAAATTGGGAGCTGAAGGCGTCATAATTGATTTTGTTGTGGGTTTTTCTAGAGTGCTCATCACTGTGGTATTTAAATTATTCTCCAAAATATAATTGATTAAATGTTCTTTAAGGACAATTAAGGCTGAAATTCTCAATGAAGTGAGTATTATAGTATGATGCAGCCAAAACAATACATGAGATACAAATTTCTGATGTTTTGTTGGTTTTGGGTTTTTTTTTTCCTTGTAGTTGGTTTTTTGGCCTTTTTTTAACCTCTGGATTCTAGAGTGGGAGCAGACAATTATTTTTAAGGAAACGGGAGCTTTAGATTCACCTCACGATCTTCTGCCTCTTGATTACACAGTTACTGACAGAAGGAGTGTACATTTTAAAATTTCCCAGTAAAGTTGACAACAAAGAATTATTTTGACTGTGAACTATTTTATATTTTAAAGTAGGAAACATGGTACTTATTCTAAAAGAATAGGACATTCATGAGTACTTTGACTTACAAAAGTAAAAATCTGTGGGATTTAAATAATGTAACCAGCTGATTTGAGAACATTTGAATTAACATTAGTGATAAATTATTTCACAGTAAAATTATTCCTACTCAGCAGGAAATTAACTTGCCATAATATGCTAAAGAAAGTGTCTCATCTACACCTATGTATGTTGCATGAAATCACTGAATAGTGGTTTCTCATGGTGTTATCTAGAACATATTCCACTCTATACATGGAGTAAAGTCATGTTGCTTATTTAATACAAATTACTGACTTCATCAACTTTATATTAAAGTCCTACCTCTCTCAATAAGTGAACAATGAAGGAGTTCTAGAAGACCTGCTCAGTAATAGCATTTTTACAGAACATTTAAAGTAAAAGAAGAAAATGTGAGCAATATTAGAACTTTTTTGCTCAACTTCTGTGAGAAAATCCTAAAAAACTGGTACATTTAAGTCCAGCATTCACAAATTGTCAGGACAAATAATGCCACTTCTGTCCTGTGTAAGTCTGGACCACCTAATTTAAAAAATCTGTTATGTTAATGAACTTGCTCTTTACAAAGTTGTCTTTAGATGCATCTATAACATAACATTCCCTAAAGCATAATTTTGCTAAGGAAACAAATGCACTGAAAGGCCAAATTCACAAAGTACTGAAGACAATGGTGTGGTGACGCCTTGAGAGGCTCCTAGAACAGAGGCTGGACAGTGTTGAGGGAATAAAACAGGGATTTATTAAAAAGGCCTTCAAAGGATACACCTTGGGCAGTGCAAGAGCCCAGCTGAGCGTACACCCAGGATGGACAATGGGTCACAACTTTTCACACTTTTACAAGTTTTGGTCCATTTCCATATTGGGGTCAATTGTACAATTACAGCTCCAGGATATGAAGTCCCATCCTCCCAGTTTGCTCTCCTCAATTTACTGCCGTTTGTACTCCTTGAACCTGAAGCTGCACCAGTGTCCTTGGCTCTTGGGCTGGAAAAGGATTGTTTTGTTTGACCAAACTGAAAAGGACTTGCTAACACTTCATATGAATTTCAGAGTCACACATGAAAGGCAGCACAGAATCTAAAAAATATGAAAGCTAAAATTTAAGGCATCAGTGGGAGTTCTTATGCTTCAATATTCAGGTGTTTTTGGAAAATGAAATTTTCCTCCTGAAGAAAAAAGTCAAATTAAATTTTGATTTGGAAGAGGTGTACGATAGAATTTTGGTTTTAAGGACTATTTTCCAGTCCTTGATGTAACAATTTAACATGGTCCTAATCTTGTTATTTTCTTCCTAATAACTAAAGCACTCACTAAAAATGTGAAAAGGCATGAAGAACTTTTGCTTAAGGCATCTGTTAGTCAATCAGTTTTGCTTTACTAGGTAAAAAAAGATTTATTTGTATCTTATAAACTGCTTTTGAGTGAGCAAAGTCATCATTATGATTATATTTGACCTTCACTGCTTAAACTTCAGGAAAAATAATCACAATTCAGAGAGTTAATTAAAAATACACAATGATACAAAAAAATTGAAAACTGCTTGAAAATAAAGAGAAACTTTTATTTGTAAAGCTAAGCTCCAGGTGCAGCTGTTTCTTAGGGAAAAAAAAAAGACTTTCTTTGAAATATCTCTGCTGTTATAATGATAGTAATTATTTTTATTCTGCAGTTTCCCAAATTTGCAAGTCTCTTGAATACTACGGTATAAACCTACTGGTAAAACTGCTTCTGTTGATAAACCAGATGTTCCACAGATTGGCCTAAAGAGTAAGGTGGTATGTGGCAAATCTGACAGCTTTTTCCTGATAACAAAATCAGTATATGTCACATAAAATCAGTGTATGTCACACATAAAGACACATAGTTTGTGTTTGTCCCTCTTCAAACATTACTACTGGGTCTAATGTAGACCCCAAAGCAACACTAAAATAGCTGGTTCTATTTCTTTAAACAGATTTAAAATATATTACTGGAATTATCTATTTGCCTGTTTGGAGAGGCTCCTGATTGTTTTATAATGTTGTTACTTTAGCATTCACTGCTTAGAATAAACAGACAGAAGAGCTGCAGCCAAAGGGCTTGGTCAGAACTGGGATCTCAGTAACTCTGTTCACTAAATATTCGCTCTATTCACTGAATAAAGCAGAGACTCTGCCTGTCCTGCAAAATGACACCTGCACGGTGTGGGCATTCCATCACATCAGAGGGCTGCAACAGTCTGCTCTTTATAGGGAAAAAAGGGTTGAATTAAATTCTCTCTAGGTAGCAGAGCCATGGGTAGGGAAGTATTTTACCTTTAGACAAATAAGCTGTCCTGAAAAGCCATTTCCCAGCTTATTGTCACAGAGGTCTTCTATTGATCACAGCAAAACAACACTGTGATTGATCCTTCTTGTTTTTACTATTTCCAATATGCTCATAAACTAAAAGTCTAGATACCATTTATGAGGAAGATAAAAGGACAGAATGCTTGAGCCTAGGTTACTCAATATATGAAATTTTATAAAACAGAGTCCAACTTCTTCACGTCTACTGCTTTTACTGCAAAGGACAAGTAGACTATTTAAATAGCATTGCACATAAAAATATTGCTTGATAAACCTATCAATATATATGCTTCTCCATTGAATCATACTGATTTTATACATCATCCCAGCCTTAGGAGCACAGCAGCTGTCATATTTATCACCTCTGTGTTCAATGCTGCCTTCTGTTATTTCAAGTCTTACCTTCTTTTCTATCAGGCTGTGTTCCAGATCCTATATTTATGCTTGCCCTTGATCTTCATGGTGACAACTGGGAAGCCTTTATTGCTCTTTAGAATTCAGCTTTCCTGTTGACACATTCTATGCAAACACACAATCTTTTCTCTAAATAAAATCAGTCTTTGCCTGATGGAGCTTAGCACAGCATGTAACTCAACAAAAAGTGGACATTTGGCAAGGAAAGGAGAACAGAAAAGGCCACAGTTAAACTGGTGCTTGCCAAGACAACAGAATAAAGTTTGCATGCCATGTAGTCAGCACCAAAGCAGCTGCTTTACTCTTTTACACCTTGGGAATTCTGTACTTAGTCCTCTAAGCAGAGGACCTCTACTTAGTCCTCTAAAACTAATGCACACACACATTTGTCTGTCTTTCTGCTACTGTGAACAACTTAATTGAGAAAGCCATGAACATCCCAAAAGGTCTGCCATGTCAAGTGCTGCCAGATGATAGGACAAAGCATCTCCATCAGCAGTGTTGGGCTGGTGTCATTCTCAGAACTTCCACTTTTCTGGATGCTTTGGGCACCAAGGTTAAGAAAATGAATTTCACATTGAAAAGCCATCTTCTTGTTATGTGAAAGGAAGGAATATAAGAAAAGAAGAACAAAAAATAGCTAATATTTGCCAACAATGCTGATTAAGAGGACAGAGAAAATTAAGCAGTGGTGCAAGTAGCATTATCTAGAATTGGTTCTGACACAATGATAATATTTTTTTTGTTACTGATGCCCCACTCGGGGGTGTGCAGTGTGCTCTACCATCATTAACACACACTAGAAGCAGGAAAAAACAACATCTAAATCAAACCATACTGCAGCACTACTTTGGTTTCAATTGTAAGGGGCAAGGCAGCCAGAGCTTCATATAAACTATGTGAAATTATATATGGCTTCAGGCACTACCAATCAACCAGTGAATGAGATGTCCTTTTATTTCTGTCAATCAACCCAAAATCCACCCCTGTAAATGCACTTGAAGCAAAGAGAGTGTAGAAAAAGAAGCTAAAGGAGGTAAAGATGAACTGTGCAGAGAAAACAAACTGGAATCCACATGGAGCAGAAGTGCCTGCAATCTTACAATAATTTAAATTTTTTTATTGAATTAAGTACTCCCTGTAATCTGAGATCTGTTATTGTAACCCTATACTCTAGAAGACGTTACAGAATTGACAGGAATTATGGTCATACTCAATTCTCACCTGAACAAAATTCCTTCACTTCCAAAATAAAATCTAGAGGGAAAAAAAACCACACTTTTCTGCAGCACTAGTTTTATTTCATTATGTCTTTTATTTTGCTGCCTTTTTTTCCCCAGTAAAATTCTATTTATTCTAAACCAAAATTAACTGAAATCAAACACTTGTTTCCCCCCCACAAACCAGATATGAAAAGGACTGCAAATGTTCATTTTATCAAAGGATAAACTCTCAGAACTGGAAAACAATCTGAAATTTTGTCAGCACCATTAAGTCAATTTACAGAGACTTCCAGCTGCATTCTGAGGCATCAATGACCTTTCCAGTGAAAGTAATATATATATATATATATATTCAGTATGGTTTTTTTCCTTGTAAAACAGAAACATCAGTCCGTTCACCCAGCACAAACTATATTTCTCATGACAGAGGGCTGTACCAGTCTGAAATAGATTGCAGAGGTGTGCAGACAGAAAGGAGACAGCAGCACCTAACTTGTAGAAAATTCTCTGCCAAAGAGCAATGGGCAAAGCTAGATATCCATATGCTGTTATTAAAATGGCTGGAACAAAGATCAGCTCTGGAACTGACACTGGCTCAAAACCCAATCCTTTTATGGCACCTGCCCTGTTTGGAGTTTAGAATTAAACCAAAATACATATGCTTTATCAGCAATAAATCTTGAGAATACTTCCAAACACTATAAGCAAACAAATGTTTCTTTGAATGTTCAGCTAAACTCCTGAATCTAATAATCAGTTTGTCTTCACACTGCTCAGCTTAATTTTTAATACAGCTCAGAAGTTAGTTAACAGGAATTCTACAGCATTGGTAAAGATAAAGAAAAAATAAAGAAAAAAAAAAAAACAAACCAGTATGCCTGGAAAGTGAATCTTTAGTTAATTATTTTGCTGGTATTTTAAACTTGGTTCTGAAAGAAGTAATTCCTTTAGTGTAGAAAAACTTACTTGTTGCCCTAAGAAACCAAACCAGTTTTCTCACACATATTTTGAATAAGTAGTCTTTGCTCACAATGACTTGTATGCATACACATAATCTGCATATTAGATCTTATTTGGAAGTAAATTTGAAAAATGTGAGTTCTGTACAAACCAGTCTACAAGGAACAAACAATTAATTAAATTCTTAGCTCTAATAATTCACTGACTTTTTATGCCTACATTTTTCCCAGACTTTAATCTGATACCACACCTGAGACCAGGCAATTCATAGCAAAATCTTGCTGCAGTTGCTTTTTTTAAACTCACCTAATTATTAATTTGAAAATTCTTCCCTTTGTGAAGATTCAATGAAGCCTCTCTCCTCCAACTCCTGCAAGCTCAGCTGAAGACTGTGGTAGGGCTATGCTGCTGTAAAGAAAATGACAGATGAAGACAATTTTATTCAAATCTGAAAAATAAATTGGACTTGCAACAGATCTGCAAAATAAAGCAGATGCATTCAAAACAATAATTTTTAAGTAAATGCAAGTCACTGTTTTAATACAATGACTTCAGTATTAAATAGTATTGCTTAATCAAAGAATTAATGATATTTGTGACCCTGCAGATTCTGCAGTAGCCTCCACTCCTGGACAGCCCTCCACATTAAAAATACTTGCTTTTACTAACACTGAAATATAGCAAATACTTATGGATAACAGAGAAAAAATGTGTAAAAGCAAGACACACTAAAAGAAAAATTCTATAGCAATTTTTTTTTTTTTTTCATTAAGAAAATATCGAGAAGAAAAATAATCAGCTCTGTGTTCTGCCAGGCTAAACCTAGTAGAACTCCTTGTGATTTGCACCAGTAGAACTGCAACATTAAAGTCCCCCTCTCCGCTTCATAATAACAAGGACTGTGTCCATTAATTAGTAGATTTGGAATTGGGCTGAAGAGTCATCAGTTTACACAAATTTTGAAGGTCAAGATATTGTCTGAAAAGAGATTCTCCTGCGTTAATGTGTTTATATAACACAGATTAACCAGGCTACAAGATATTGAAAAATAAATAAAGGTAGTTATTAACAGATATTGCTTGTCTTGGAACTGTGAATAAGGCTACTTTGCAATTCTCTTCTACACTTGCACTATTGCATTTTTTTTTTATTTTCCATAAGCATTAGAATATTTTTCATGCTGTGAAAAATAAATACATTCAGAACAGTTGCAAAACATTGCAAAGAATTATTGTGTTAAAGCTGGCACTGATTTCAAACAGATAGAATGTTTATTATTTCATGTAACAACCAGCATACTTAGGATCAGGGAAAAACCAAGCAGATAAGCATTCTGAATGCATTACTTTATTTCAGTTGCCCATTTTGGTGAAAAAATATAATATGGGTTCATCTACATCAGAAAGCATCCCTAGTGATATGTAGGGAAAATAAATTCAATAAACAGGATGTAAGAAGTATCCATTGCATTCATCATAATTTAGATGAGCTTATTTGGTAGGCAAAAAAAATATTAAGGCTTTCACTAAGATGTCAAGTTGTAGCATGTGTTCTGGTAACAACTAGAAAACATCAGGTGTATGAATTGGCTTTTCCCCTCCTTAATTTCAATCAGTCCCACAAAGACAAAAGTATTGCTTGCTTGTTTTACCAAGTGATACCTGTCTTCTTGCTATTGAATAATAATAATATAAAAAATTGATTCACAGAAATAATGTTTGTGTGGCTGCTCCTGCATACACTTTCATAAAGCCATATAAAAAACAGGCAGGTCTCGGATCAAGACTGTTCTCTACTGAGGCTGCAGGGCAAACCATTAAACAATTCCAGAGATTATTAAAAAAAAATAAAAACTGAATGACTATTGCACCACATTTACTTTTAGTGACCTAAACCTGACTTCTGTTTGCATAGTTCTTGTGGTCTTGCCTCCATTACAGGTGCTAACAGGTCCAGAAAATATGGAATTAAAATTGCTTTTTCCCCAACCCGGTAAATCCATCAGCATTACCTCTTACAAAAAGCTAGGACAGAAGTGACCAAAAATCATAGAATGATTTTGGTCAGAAGAGTCTTTTAAAGGTCATTTATTCCAACAACCCTGCCACGGGCAGGGACATTTTCAACTAGATCACGTTACTCAGGGCCTCATCCAACCTGGCCTTGAGTGTTCCAGGGTTGGGGTGTGGGGGTGTTCATCTACCACCCCTCTGGGCAACCTGTTCAAGCCCCTTCTTTGCAAAAAATTTCTTCCTAATATCCAGTCAGAATCTACCCTCTTTTAGTTTAAAAGCATTTCCTTGTCCTTGCCTAGTTTAAAAGCATTATCTTGTCCTTGCACAGTATATGCTCTATCTTTATTATGAGCCCTATTTGAATATTGAAGGACCACAACAAGGTTTCCCCAGGGCCTTCTCCTCTCCAGGCTAAGCAGCCCCAACTCTCTCAACCTTTCCTCATCAGAGAGGTACTCCAGCCTTCTGATACTTTTGTCACCCTCCTCTGGACCTGTACCAACAGGTCCATGTCCTTCGTGTGCTGGGGTCCCCAGAGCTGGATGCAGCACTACAGGTGGGGTCTCAGCAGAGCTGGGCAGAGGGGCAGAATCCCTTCCATCCCCTGCTGCCCACAGGGCTCTGGATGCAGCCCAGGACACGTCTGGCTTTCTGCACTGTGAGTGCCCATGGCTGGCTCATGTGCAGCCTCTCACCCAGCAGCACCCACATCCTTCTGGGCAGGGCTGCTCTCCACCTGTTCATCCCCAGCCTGGATTGATACCGGGGGTTATCCTGACCCAGCTGCAGCACCAGGACTTGGTCTTATTAAACCTCATGAGACTTCCATGGGCCACTTCAAGCTTGCCCAGGTCCCTCTGGATGGCATCCTGTCCTTCAGGTGTGTCAGCTGCAGCACACAGCTGTGTGCTGTCTAAAAAATTGCCGAGGCTGTGCTGGCACTGATGAAGATGTTAAAGGGTCCTGGGCTGGCACAGACCCTCAGGGACACCACTCCTTACCAACCTCCATCCAGGCATGAAGCAGTGGAGCACTGCCCTCTGGATGCAACCGATTCCTCATCCACCAAACAGTCCATCCATCAAATCCACATCACTTCAGAGAGAAGGATGTTGTGGGCATCATGTCCATGGCCTCACAGAGCTGCAGGCAGACATCCACAGCCCTTCCCTGTTGACTGATGTTGTCACTCCATTAGAGAACGTCACCTACTGGTTTTTGCCCCACTTGTTGGCCCCCAAGGGGCTCCCTGATGGGGAATAACCTCCTTTAACAGTTCTGTGCCAGGATTGAGAGATGCACAGGATGTTTTTTGGTCTTCAGGTTGCTGTTTATTTTTATCTTATCAAAAGTTTTGGCATGCTCTCTGTACCAGACTTCGCATGCAAGAAAAAACAGCAAAATGGCTACAAGATGTACAGTTTCAAGGTCTTTTAAAGCTGTTCCATCCAATTAACTCTTAAACATACTTTATTTCTACCTTTCTACCAATAACTCATCCCTTGTTTTTCCACATAACCTCTGCACCAATCACCCTGTGCTGCCAACACTGCAGAAAATGGAGTAGGTGAAGAAGAAGCTCAAGACAATGTCCAAGAACCTCCATCTTGCCTCCCATCTACTTCCATACTAAAAAACCCCCAAACCTAAATCTCTCACCCTGTGACAAACTGCACTATTCTCTATTACCTCTTTCACACTCTTGTAGGCTCTAGTGTCTATCCCAAAATCTTGGGAGCCCTCTCCACGGGCAAAGGTCAAAGTCAGTGCTTCTCTGGGGGTCAGGACCCCTCAGAGCAGACAGAGAAATATTCCCTGTGTCCTGGGTTCCAGCAGTCACTGGGTGGCCTTGCCCTTGGTGAACCTGTGCTGCTGTTTTCAGTCACCTCCCTGTGCCTCAGCAGAGCACCAGGGGGATCTGTTCCCTGATCTTCCCAGGATGCAGGGGAGGCTGACTGGCCAGTGGTTCCCAGGGTCTTCCTTTCTAACCTTTTTAAGAGCAATGTGATAACTTCTTAAGTGAAAAGCTTCTCTTAAGAATTTTTATAATGTATTGCCTAAACTATTTCCAAAAAAAAAAAAAAAAACTCCAATGGAAACTAAAAGATTAAATTAACAAATTTGAAATATTGTTTTGGTCAGATTCTGTAAGTCTGAAGTGATAGATTATTTGCAATTTTTTTTCTGTTTCAAACCACCAAACAACTATATTTAACCACCATCTCCCCATCAATTTTTCCACTAAGACCTATTTCCTTTGCAATTTTCTAGAGGTCAGCTTAAACATATATAGAATATATATCATTTTAACCTGAGCAGCAAACTATAAGACATGAAACTGCTGGTGGAGCTAGTAATTTGTCTCTACAATTGACCTTTCAGTGCACCATCTATTTCATATTTCTATTTAATCACAAAGCCAGGGTTATTCTCACTCAGCTACTCCATATGCATTTTACCGTTTTGTTCAAATTCTTACCTTTGTTCTTTTCAAATCAAGTTTGAAAATGTTCTTGAATTTTTCACCAAATTTAAGAATTATAATATTCAATGGGGTTCAAAAGTGGTATATTCTTCCCTGTGCCATAATCAGTTATATGGACTATTTATAGTTTTGAAAACAAAATAGATGGAGTTAAATTAATCACTGCTGAGTTGGCCCTTACTTCTCCATTACAAAAAAATGGAATGGCAGTTTTAACATGAACATTTAGGGAGTCATTCAACATAAAATTTGAAATACTTTTGCTTGCATCTATTATGAAACATTCTCACAGGACATGTGGGAAAACACACAATTCAATGAGCTTAACTCCACCACAAAGATGACCAACACTGTCTTTATATCCAACCACCAGAAATGCTGTGTTTAAAGAGCTGTGCTCAAAAATAGAAGATTGAGACTTAAATTAGAGAATCTATTTTAAAATATTTATAAATTTGCCAAGTATGGATCGTCTCTGATTAGAGTGGTAGCAATTACATAATTTTTCTTAAATTTAATTATATACCTCAATTTCATCACCTGCTCTCAGTCAGGAAGTAAAATACCTTTTATGAAATAAGATCAAACTTGCTGACTGTGCAAAGGTGAAGGTAATTCTTAGAGAAATCATCAAGGACAAAAGCTGTTTGCCTCCAAGTTTCCCTTAGCCTTCTACCAGCATAATCATTTCTCCTGAATAATTTGTACTCTGGTATCAAAGTGTATCAAAGTTTGTCCCCTGCTTGTCAGGAACATGCCCATTGTGTCAATATCCTATTTTAAAATACATTATCAATAAATGCACGTATTTTAAAATAGGAGTACTTATTAACAACTAGCTTGTATTATACTAAGGCTCTCTCATACCCAGCAGAGTCCTATGTACAAATTGGAAATATTCTGATACCATGGTTGCAACACCCTGGGAGAACAGGCAGTAGTTCAGGGGCCTGCAGTTAAAAGTAATGCTCAAACATGAATCTCCCTCAGAGCTCCTGCCCTGGACTGCCATTACCAAACCCAGTTCCTGGTTCCAGTCTGTATTTATGTGTAAAAGCAACCATCTCTATGCATTTAAAAGCCAATCAATTCTTTGTTTTTAAGCTTAATAATGCCTGCTTTAAAAACAGAACAAAACAAAACAAACAAACAAAAAAAAACCCCAAAAAAAAAACAAACAAAAAAAAAAAAAAAACCAAACTACAAACTATAATTTATCAGAAATCAGTTGTGTTTGGTCTTGCAAGATTTCTTTCCAGAAGGATAATTGGGCTACCACTTCTGAGGATGATTTTTTATAGACATAGATGTAGGTTTACAGCAGTGAGAGAAAAAAAATGAGGGTCCATGATTAACTCAAAGGAGGACTTCTCATTAACTTCTGATTGAGAAAATGTCAAATGTATTCTTAAATGCCTCATCCACAGGACAGAAAACTATCCAGACTGAAGTGTAAACAATTCACCTTTCAACTTCCTAGCTTTAAGCTAGTAAATCTTCATTTTTATCTTTAGTAGTTCACTAGGAAAGGGCCTTTATTTTTACATCAACTTTCATGATTTTGCAATATATGGTGTAAAGCAGCTTGATTAACATTTTTGAGGCGGGAAATGGGAATTTGAAGTGTTATTGTTCAGGAAACCGTGAGATTTCTTGGAGTAGCACAATATTTCTCCCATCTGTTTTGCTTTCTCTACTTGTACTAGGGACCACGTTGCCGTGGCAACTGAATTCCAGGATGACTCCAGAGCTGTTTGCTGCCACTGTGCAGCAGGAGCAGCATCCTCCTTGAAGGAGGAAGCTGTCATGACAACACTGAATTCCCCAAACAGAGCAACTTAGAGGTTAACCTGTTTAATCATATACGTGGTTTGATAGAGAATACAAAGGAACAAGAACTAACGTTAAGAAAAATGTGGAAAACCGCCTCCAATTTAGGCTGATTGTTCAACCTGTGTTATGTCAGGAAAGAAGTTCACTTTTCTTTCTCTTTGCAGGTTTCTCTTTAACAGCTCTCAGAGTCCTTCCTTCACCACATTACCTTCATTTTATATATACTGCCCAACAACTTATATTAATATGAAACTTCAGGGCAAAATCTTCACCTTTCAGAAGTTAGTAAGAATTTTATCAGTCAGCTTCCTAAGGCCATGATTTAGTTGCTAGAAAAGGAAAGACCAGTCTACGAAATATGCAGGTGTCACCTCTGCAACTAATGTACTCTCCAAGGTAAACAAAATCCTGAAAATAACTTACTATAAATCTAACATTCCTTTAGCTCAAAAAAGGGCTTGTGTTCATTAAAATTGCATCGAGACATCACTTATCAATTTGGCAGATCTAATTATTTAGATTTTTGCCTTTAAAATCTAATCAGTATCTTCGTCCCAAATCATTTTTATGCTCCTTCCTCATTACAAAAACTGCTATTTTCAACTTAATCAGTTTCACTACACAGCTATATTTCATTAGACACTAAAGAGCTGTGAGATTGGGGTAGTCTATTAAAGAAAACATTAAACATAGAGCTTGATATCTGAGAAATAAAGTTCTCTACAGGACTCCTAATGGAAGAGATTGGTGGAAACACCATCCTAATAGAAATTTAGGAAGTATACCTTGCAATATATAATTAGGCTTTAAAAACATTTGTTTGAAAGAATTCTCAAATACCTTGAAATGGAACTATGGCTAGTCTCTAATTACAGCCACACCTATCTTTCCTGTGTACAAACCTTCTAAATCAAGAGTAGCATTCCAGCCTCAGGTATATTTTGACACCAAAGGCTGATCATATATCAGCTTTACTGGGATGGGCAAGGTGGGGATGAGGAAGGAGCAAACCAGAAACCCAGAAAAGTTTTCAAATTTTTTTTGGAGCTGACAGCCATGTCAGAGGGCATTGAACAAAATCCCACTGTTTTCATGGTTGTTTGAAGGTTATGAGTTTGCTGAGGCAAGTTGAAATTCTCCTGAAACTCTCATGGAATAAATTTTGTGGGATGTTATAGAAGAGATATGTAACTGCACTACACAGCAAATACCTGTTACTATCTTCTGGTGCTCCTCTGACTGTATGATACACACCTAAAGATGCACACAATAATTTTGTTTAACAGCAGAAATAAATTGGTTTATTTTTTGTTCAAAAAGTCACGCTTCAGTTCAATTCACCTATTTTAAGAGAAATAAAAGCAAACAACAGAGAAGATCAATGTGAAAAATCCAAATCCCATAATGATACTGTAGAGGAGACACTATTCAAACTGAAGTGTGTCTGAGCAAAGAGTGATAATGGGTCCATCAAGCTCAAGACTAAGATTTTAGATAATAATGAGATGCCAAATGTTCAAGTGTTAACTTCTTAAAAAGACTAATTTTCAAAAAGCCCCAAGGGTCAGGTGAAAAAAGCCCAGTTCTACAAGTTTATTTCAGCCCACGTTGCTGTTTTGAATACAGCAAGAGTTCAGGGCATTTGGCCAGCCCAGACACAATTTAAACTATAAATTAGGAATAGACCTACAAGTTTATACCAGCAAGACTACTAATGTTTTGTCTTTGGCAAAAATCTTTTATTTTCAAGGAAATAATACATTTCCCTCAATGTTACTTTATGGAAAACAGGAAAACACTAGCATTAAAATATTGCTTCCCAAGGATAAAACAAACTAGGCCATAGCACTGCTTGAATACAGGTGAAAATGTGCACAATATAATATTTAGATATGCAAGGGATACTGCTGATGTGTCTGCAGCTCAGAGAAAATTTACAGCACAAACTTTGCATGAGTCAGTGTGATGGCTGCTGTCAGCAACAAAAATCATCTGCACCTTACGCATCTACCACATGCAAAACACTCCTGCAATGATCTCATTAAGGAGGCCGTGCCATATATCAAAATAATGCTATACCTACAGCAGCCTATAGATACTAAAATATGCCCTCCCTGCTTATTTTGTACACAGTAAAAAATGAGACACTTGTGGGTAAGCTTGCTCATTAATTCTGAGAAATAATTGAGAGTACATGCTTGACACCACAACTTAAGTATTTGAAAGCCACAGAAATATAAATGTTTGTGGAAAAGAGAGAAAGGGAGAGGAACAGAGACAGCAATTATTTGAACTGCACAGAATTTTAAATGGGTAATAATTAACTTGATGGTGAGTAGCTGAGATGAGCCACGAAAAATTTCAAAAGCTTTCTTGAGCAGTATCTAAAAATAGGGCTGAAACAGAAGAAACACTTTTTCAGCAATTCTGAGTTTCTTTCATTCTTTATTGAAACACCAACTTCTATTTACTTTAAAAAAACTGAGGAAGTTCTGTACATACCCACAAAAGAATTGAGGACTGACTTTTACTTATTCATGACCTTGAGTAGATCAGCATTCATTAAGATGGGATAAAACTGAAGAGAGAAATTCCTAAAACTTTTCTCTCAAAAAGACACAATCAATCCCAGAGGTGCCTTATATGGCTGAGATCATTCATATCTCAGCACCTCTGTGCAACATGGATATTCCTCTGTTCATAGTTAAGGTGCCATGCACAGCACAGGGCACAGCTTCATTTCCTGCACAGGAACACCCTTTGAATAGCAACATGCTGGAATGGCCCTCTGAGAACCAGCCAGCGGCAAGAGAAGCTTTGGCAGAACTGCCTCTTCATTCCTTAATCAGAAGGGGAAAGCAACCCCCATCCCTCCATTCACGGGCAAATGTGTCCAGAGAAAAGGAAAAACCTGCAGCAATGGGAAAAACCTGCTGGGATCAGACATAATCAAAGCATCTCTTAGAATGACTTTGTGTCTAGAACTGATCCTGCTCCTCAGGAACCAAGTGGATTCCTCTCCTCCAATTTTCCTTTGGTGTATAAAATCTATACATAATCCACTCTGTTCCATATTTTCTAAGCAGCACCCATCACATTGTTCATTCAAAGGTCAGGCCAACACATATGGCATGCAATTCAGAACAGCAAACAAGAAAACATTTGTCATTAGTCATTAAAAACCCTAAGTATAAACATAAATAGTTACCTAGAAAGGATATTTCATTTCCTAGGAAAAGAGGTGGCAGTGGATGCTCACTAGCAATGAGTTGCAGCCAGTACAATAATTTGAAAAATTATATTTGTTGGCTCCAGCCAACAAATAACACAGGCAATTACTGCTCCTGCTAATGTGCCTGTGTGCCTAATTTTGGGAGCAGCATGCCCAGTGCTTTCCCCTTAAGGTGCCTTGAGCAACTGGTCTTTATTTTAATGGAGAGAACCATATGTAATGAAAGCAGAACTTCCAGGAGACAAGCCACAATTTCAACTTATTTTTGTTGCCAGAGTAATAATTACAGTGAAATGGGAAAAAGACCCAAGTACACACCTACTATAAACAGATGGCTAATAAAAATTTGGGGAGCTCTTTCAGTACAGAAATTGAATGCTCTGAAAAGACACCTACATAACAAATGCTTGGACATGTTGTCTCCTTTTATAGGCTACTTAAAGATGTGCCCTCTAGCTCAGGAGCTGAACTGCTTTTTCTTTTATTAACAATTGTATGTAGAAGTGACAGAATATGTTTATACTAAATATTAAGCTTTATAATAGAATGTTTTAAATATTCTCATGAAATACAGGCAGGAGATATTAACTATTAATGCGACATACTCTAACGTGGTCATGAATTTTTATGTTATTCATCACGAATTTCTGGTCTAGCATCTTTTATTTAAAGAATAATCTCGATGAAATTAGGAGTTAACAATATATATTGTAAGCTTGGTCCACTGAGATTTACTCATGCCTGCAAATATCTGCTCTGTTTTGTACTTCCATCTGAAGACAAGAACAAATATTTCCATTTGCTCAAAAATGCTGACAGGTGAATCAATGTTTCTACGTTCAAATAGGTCAGCCCATGTTGCATTATTCAGTGTAGCAACATGACTTCTCAACAATAAAATATGGTCTAATACAAATTTGAAGGGATACAAGCAAATATCTGTTTTTCTTGCAGAAGAAAAGCTGCTTTAATTTGAAATTGCCCCTCTTCCATCTGTAAGAAGAATGTGAAATATTACAAATTAATTACTTTTGCCTGCCTATCTTCTTCATCCCAGCTGATAGCAGAGCAAACACAAGAAATAAGGAGAAATCTATCTGTTCCCAGGCAGCACAAGTGACAGCAGATTTAAAGAGACATCATCACCTTCAAACATTGCCAAGTAGAAGCATAAAGAATAAAAGCTATTTCAGATACCACAAACTGCCTGAAGTCTTCCCTACCAATTTAGGGAGGCAAACCCAAGCCATTTTCTGTTTCTTAGAATGTTTTTTTACCCTGCTTGTGTTTGAAAAGTTGTGCCCTTAAGGGAAATGTAGTCTCAATATTCCACATTATCTGTGCACAGAAACACTTGTCAGGGGGAAGTAAACAAAGCAAAGCTGGCACCTCTCACCTGCCTCATTTGCAGTAATTCTATGTAGCACTTTTAGTTACAGGAAGCTGGATATTCTCAGGAAGTGTTTATCAAACAAATAGTTGCCCCAGAATACAACAAAGAGAAGTCAAAATCATACTCCTACAAAAAAATCAATAGCGTGATTTACACCACAAAATGCCCTTATATTCTCTTTTTAGAATATGTTATTCTGTCACAGATTTCTGACACCAAATGTCTACCGTAGAGTTTCCTACACAAAAAGAAAAGACATTTTTAAGATTGCAAACACAGACCCTGAGTAGTTTCTTAGACCATGTGCTACTTTTTTCGGAAAGAGAAGAGTCAAATCCTTTTCCAAGAAAAAAATGAGCAAATTCAGTATATAATTAAAATACAACACTGTAATTTAAAAAAGAACCCAACCAACAACAAAAACAAACAAACAAACACAAGCAAAAAAAACCCAGAAAACCAAGAACATCTTAGTGTTTATTAATAATACAATTATTTATTAAATACATATTTGAGCAAGGTATTTGTACACAGTCTTAAACATTAATTTATGGAGTAACCACTCCAAAATGCCATTTTTTTGGCATTGGGGAAGATAAGCTTCATAACTTTAAGTCAGTTCATTCACCTTTTTGTGCAAGCAATCTGATTATTCAGCAAAATCTACATACATGCTTAAAGCTAAATATACCTGAAAATATCCTTGCAGATGGAACTACCCATAATCATAGTTGCAGTGGATATGATTGAAGAAGAACTTTACAGCCTCTTAAAGCAATATTTGTATTAGAAATGGATATAGATTTATCCAAGAATGGAGAAAGAAAAGCTAAGTCTTTTATTGTATTATATATTACCTCCCCACTAGCAGCATGTTCCTGGGTGGTGGTTTTATTTGCCTCTGACCCCTAACAGATGGGATACAATAGATTCAGCTCTTCCCTGCCACACTTCATAAAACCTCCAAAATGACAAATGGATCAGAACGGACTCGGGAGAAGAGGGAGGGCTGAGACACCACAGGTAAAACAGTGGTCACATAAGCCCACAGTTATGTCAACTGATTTCTTGATTAAAAAACCAACCAACCAACCCCTCACCCTCAAACTGATGACAGTAATAAGATCATTCCAAACAACACTCCTGTCAAATGCTTACCTGCACAAATCATAAAGACATTTTACCTCTGATCACATTTCAGATTAGCCACACTATGATCCTTCTTTTAAACTTTCTGATCAACTACATCTTAACAGATTTAACATAAGAACAGGCTTCATTTGCTCTATTTGTTCCCCTCACTGTACTTATTAAGGAGTTACTCTTATTATTTTTTAAGCAGTCTTGTTTCTCTCTTTCCTAGGTCAGTTATCTGAGTGTAATTTAGTTCTTTGAGTGTAATTTAGACACTCAAAATGCTGTATATGTCCATCACATTGTCACACAGCACCAAACTGGGAGCATTTAGAACAACCCTGACAGCGCTCACTTCCATCCAGGTGATTCTAATTATGTTACTGAGACAAATTTCTCCAGTACCACCATCCAAAAGCATGGATGAAAGGTTCAGAAGTAGTTTTTCCAGGCAGGAGTTGGCAGTGCCTGCACTGGAAAAGAAAAATAGCATTTGTCTGCGGTTTTTCACTTAGGTTTTGCTCATCTTTTCCCCCACACAGTTCTTTCACTAATGGCAGTAGAACGGATGGCAAAGAAAGAAAGAAAACATATGATAAGATGACACATGAGTTACTAATTTTAATTTGTTTATTTTTGCTGTGTCTTTAGAACACAAAAAACCTTATTGTTTTTCCTATTGGAGTGTGATTCTCCAGAGAAAACTGACTAAACAGTGACACCATAGGGTGCTCTGCCTATTCCTGCTAATTAATTTTCACCTAAAAATTGCAGCACATTAAACATTTCAACTGCTACCCCCTCCAGAAAGGATAAACAGCAGCATATATTGGACACACCAGGCAATGACACCTTTACAGGGAATTAATATTGTTCTAGAGGTATCAACAGGTCCCTGCACAGAGCAACTCCAGCCTCACATTCCTCCATTTTCCAGAGACATTGTATAAAAACTGTTCTATTGCTTTCTCAATCAATACTTCCCAAAAAGGTAAAATAGCTCTGAATGCAAATTAGGCTGAGGAAGCTGAAACGGATCTAAGTTCAGAGATAGCAAAGTCGTAAAGTGATCATTAAAATGCTGGTGACAGAGAGAGGCAGACAGAGACACATTTGTTTTCCTGCATCGAACCTTTGCCTTTTTTTCCCCTTTTTTCTTATTTTAAACCACAAATTATTTGTATTCATTTTCACTTTTAGGGGGAAAAAACCAAATCAAGTTAAAGTGCTGTTTTAAGAACAGACATTAAAAGATACTTCTGGAGATGGAGACAGAAGTACAGATTAAGTTCTATATTTTTAAAACACTTTTGATAGGTAAATTTATGGCTAACCCATTAATTTAAATGTCTGTTATAATTACAGCTTGATCATGTCTCCAGTAGAATTTATGAGTCCAGAATCACATTACTGTTTATTGCTTTGATTTTAGTTATGAATGGATCCCAAATAAAGGCCTATAGCCACTTTTTTTTTTTTTTTTTTTTTTTTTTTTGTATGGACAAATGTTTCTCTCACTGTTACTGATCAATATTTTTTCCATTTCAATGGAATTTTCTATTCTCACTTACTTAGGTGATAGTAATAGGTGGTTTTTCACAGGCTCAACATCCTTCAGAGACACTTCACAAGATGTGTCTTATCCAATTGTCCCTTTAACCAGCTGGACAATTTCTTCAAACAACTTCAAGTTGAGCAAGTCCCTGAAGTGACCTCTGCACATCTGAGCCTGCCCTGCTGAAGAGAATGGGAAGCTTGGGACTGACTTCAGTGGACCTCAGAATTCACATGCTGTTCTAGAGGTCAGGAAAGCTAAAGCTGAGATTTGGATCAATAAATTCAGACAAACTTGTGAAATAATCAGCTCCAGTTGAGCACCTGATTCTAATGATCAGAGAAGTTATCTCTGCTCTACCTACACATCAAGGAGTATAAATACAAGCTTTGTTTGCATCTGGGCACTTCAGCTGCAGCAATTAAACTGTGAAAATAGTAAAACAAATTCAAAATGCCATCAATGAATACACCAACATGGAAAAAATTATCCATTCATGCTACTAGGTGTCTTCCAAAGTTAAAATGTCCTTTGTGGCTAGTTGTTTGGACATTCTCAACTTTGAAAGCCCAATGTGAGATAAGTCAGATCAGCTCACTGAAACCAGAAGCACTGCGGAGGTCATAAGCTGGGTATCCCAAAATAGGAAGCACTCAAAATACCTTTTTGAGATGGACATCATTGTGCTTTAGGTGAGGAACAGAAAGAGAAATTACTGTTGCAGAAAGTTGCATTAACTCCTTTATAAATGAGGTTCATTCAAGTGGGCCCCAAACACCCCTTATATTCCCTCAGGAAATGAATTTGGCACACTTGTCTTGTTCTGTCCAGAAGGACCTACTTGTTTGGGGTGCCTGTCTGCAGACACAATGCCATGGGTTATTATTTCTTTTGTAAAACAGCCCTTAACTTTGTTTTTCTGAAACCTGTGTCTCTCTATATTTCTCAGGGTGACACTGTACATTGTGAGAGACATCATGTCTGATTACATCAGTCAGACTGCATTAAGCTGTGTCAGTAATGACTGCCAAAGTGACTGATATAACTGGATGTGACACACCATCACTCTGTTCCCTCGTCTGTGAAATATGAGATGGATTTTGGGGGCAAGAGGAAAAAGAAAAATCACAAAAATTCCATACCAATAGGAAATGAATTTAAAGAAAACTGTTCCTGTGCTTCCTTTCAAAACCAAAACTGATTGAATATCTTTTATTTTAGAGACTAAAATAGTGAGGTTTTAGATATCTCCACAGTCAGATGTGCAGATGCATATGTTTTAGAGGAAGCTCATGAAAACTGCAGGATGAAACCTAATGAGTTTTGCATGTAAGGAAGTACTGCTTATTTGAAAACCTTCATGGCCACTCCTTTGACACTTCTAGAAGAATGCTCTTATTAATTTCATAAAGGTGAACATAGCAGGTAAAACAAAGCAGTTCGCCACTTCAAAACTTCTGGAAAACTAAAAATTTGGTGGACCTTAATGGCTTCTGGTTACTGCTTTATGATGAAGTATTTTAACACTATTAACATGCCAGTCACTAACAAATTTCCAAGAACTCTTTTTGTGGCCATCTGATTCTTTTGGCACTGGCTCAGGACCATCACAGGCAGGGATTAGGATCCGAGCGTGCCCAGGCTGCAGAGCAGGGGCCAGGAAAGCCTCCGGTCCCAGACCTTTTAAAAGCCTCACACTTTCAATGCTAATGTAAGCTCACAAACAAAATTTAAGCTATCTTCAGCAATGCCAATATTACAGAAGCCAGCACATTATTTGCCATGGATACATCCTCCCTAACCCTCAAACTAAGCAGTCATGAGAATCCAAAACAAATCAAAGCCTGGAAAGCTGCTAGAACAGTAAGACTTTCATATAGTGCACAGCAGAAAAAAATCAGCCTTTCAAAGCAGATCACTTTCAAAAATCCCATGTGAAACTAAGGCACAAAAATCATGAGTAGTAACAAGCACTTCAGGGACATTTATCCTGTTAACTTCCTGCTATATTGGTTTTCCTCTGGCCAGTTAGGGAATTCTCACAGCCAAATTCTCAGGATGGCTGTAGGAGCTGCCACACTGCTCCTTCCAGCACAGAACACTCAACGTGAATTGGCAGAGACACATCTTGAGCAACAAAGACGAATCAGGGGCTCTTCATCTTCCATTTTTGCCTCTCTGCTGAAATTACATGAGGCATGTTCAAGTCCTTTGTACCACTAACATTAGGAAATGGAGTTACCAAACATTTTGTATGGGCTGACACCTACCTGATCATAAGAACTAAATAGTGTCACATTGCTATCAAAAAATAAATCACACATAATCAATATAATCAGGCATCAGCCAGCATATTTATGCATGTAATAACATGTAATACTTTTTGCTTATTTTTTACATGTTGCTTTTCTAAATTTTTAAGTAATAAGACCCAGCATTTCCGAGTGTGATACTACCCAGTGCGTGGGAAACAGAGTACAGCACTGCCAGGTAAATTAACCTCTATTAGTTAAAAAGTCTGTTACAAGCAGCAGGAATTACGTCCCATGCAATTGTGGGGAAATACAGTCTTGTTTTTCTTTGTCTTTCCTTTTCTTCCAGTTGCCTCAACAGTTCTGAACATCATGATCTAACAGAACAATATAGCAGCAGCCATGAAGTGGGGTAGAGACAATATGCCTTGCAGGGGCTGTAGGAAGATAAAGTCACAGGTGCAGCAAGCACAGTCGCACAGAGAAATGCAGGACATGTTCAAAGCACACACAGACACAGTGACTGGCAGTGCCCTGCCCAGCAGCACTCTCTGCTCAGCCCTGCATCCTCAGCTGCAGGCTGGATTTGCCTGTAAACCCATAAGCTCATATGGCCTGTGATTTGCAGAGGGGGAGAGGATTGTTTGAGTTAAAGAGATCTTTGCTCTGTTTACAGCAAAACAGCCAGCGAGTCTTTTGCCCTGTATACAAATGACTATGTGCAGGTCCTTAAGCAGCTTTGTGGTTCAGTGGGAACTTGACCATATATAAGCAGAGGATAAAAATAATCTTTTGAGTTTATTTGCTGCATAAATAAAATAGACTGAAATAAGTTTTTATATGTGCACAAAAATAAATTTCAAAAAAATTAATTTATATTAAAGCATCCTATTAAAAAAAAAAATCATATTTACACACAGAGAAATACCTCTCCCAGACTGCACACAAGGCATTTAACTGCCTTGATCATGCTGAGATTTCACCTCAAAGACTAGTATATGACAAGCAGGGGAAAAATAATTGGCCAGATAATGTTTAGAGTCACACAGGTACATTTGAGGGTCCATCTCTGTTCTTAAATTCCTTTTCTAAATGCATCCAAGTGTTCTGATAAAAATCAGCCTCGATGTGAAATAGAAGAGAATGCATTTTTGCTTGATTTTAGCCTTATCTCTGAAGGTCATCTCTCCCCCAACACATTTTGCTTACAACAGAAAAGAGACTATATTTTCCATGATGTTGCCTCACTAAATTGTATGAGTCAAATTAGTTTGTGTGCTTATTTTCCACAAAAAGTTTTCTGAAGCCTAGAGCTCTGTACAAGTATGTATAAATTAATCATCTTCAGAGAGAAACCATGCGAATATTGAAACTGGGAGCTTGGTATGCAAACTTCAGCATTAAGGAGCTGAACAGAATGCACAGCATAAGCCCACTAGTGGAAATATGATTTCCCACAAATGTCTTTATATCTCATGCAGAAAAGTTGCATTTACCTCTTCTCCAACTTACAGTCCGTTGAACAGAAATGGAGTTACAAGATATTGCTCACTGGACTTGTGGCAGGGAAGAAATTAGTGATATTTCTAAGTTTATCTCATCAAACTTGAATAGCAGTTTTTAATTCTAATTCTGCCTTTTAAATTCACAAATCTTGGAGAGATAGAGTTTTTAGGTCTGTTTGAAGATCTAGTTCCATTGACAGTCAACATTTTAGGTCATAGGAATCTTTGCTGCTTTCAAGAGGTTTCTCCTGTCCAGAACAGTCACAAAGCTCCACAATGTATTGCCAAGTACCAGTGCACACATTAGACAGCAAAAAGGTCACAAAGTCAAGAATTTATCAACTTCTTATTCAGTGTCATGAATAAGCCTATGTTATACTTCAAAATACTTCTCCAGAATGTTAAAAGAAAAAAAAACAAAGCTACAAAGAAACTAAGGGAGAAAAAAATAATCTCCTTCAGATAAATGCAATAGAATCTTGTCCTCTTCCATGATCCAGAGTAAACTTAGAACTGACTTTAGTATCCTTTGCTAACCCTAATCCTAACCCAAAGGCATCTCAGCTGGTTTTATGCAGAGTCTGCTGTACCAGAGAGCACATCCTTACAAACAAAAACCTACAGCCGTGCTTGGAGCATCGACTCACAGTCTCCTTTCTGGTCATGTGTTAGCTGAGCCAGCCATGCTTGGTTCCAGGAACTCCCAAACACTGAATTAGATTTCAAACACTGCCAGCAGCAGTCAAGGAAGAAATGCTGATGAGGTGTTTCTATGAGTAACCCTAATCTGCTACAGACCCAGAGTGTTCTTGAGCATGTGCAGAGCACAAAAGAAGCTATCAACACTGTCCAGAGCATGTGGTGATCTAAAAAGAGTTTTAAACATATTGAACAGTAGACCAGAACTTACTCTCTAGAATTGCACATGCTATAAACTAACTCTTTGCACCCATGAGTGTACTATAAATGAAATTGTGAGAAGTTAATAACGCCTTGTTGTCCAGCTGTGAGCAATGAACACTGACACAGCTGAGATGTCTGCCTGGAAGCTCTCTTCTAACCCACATGACAGCAATAGAAAAAATACATTCAAGAGTTTGGCATCTGAGTCTTGCAGCTGTCAGAGCACAGAGTGGCCACAGGTGCTACTCCCAGCCATGAAATCCACCAGGGAGGGAGAAGGCAAATGAGAGTGCAAATGCTACCAGCAAAACAGGGAGTAAAGGGCAAGCATAAAATCCCCTTCAACTGCCAACACAGTGGTACAGATGCCTTCTGACTGTACTTACACAGTGACATAGAAACAGCAGTCAAATTGGTAATCTTAGTGTGTGGAGTATTTGCCTTTGATGTAGGCAAGTCAGCATTTGCCAGAGAGTCTCAAAAAATAAGAGGGATGGGGGAGTAAAAATTATAAATAAATAAGGAAATAAATACATATAGTCAGATCATTAAATGTCTGAGGGGAGAAAACACAGCAGTTCACTTCTTTCTTCAGTGATTGCTCAGTGATGTGGAGATGCACCCATTTCTATTCATTTTTCCTCTTTCTCTGTTTAGGCCTTCTCCTTTCATCCCTGTGGTCAGCTGTCATTTCTCATTATATGAATCACACATGCAAGATGATACCTCTGAGTGTCACCCTAACAACTGTGCTCATGTCCTCCACAGTGCTACACAAATAGCTCCATGAAAACCAGTACTGTTAGAGGAGACTGTGAAATGGCCAAGGAACGCTAGCCAACTCCCTGCAGTTACAAAATTAGGGTAAGGGATCATTTGCAGCACTCAGAAGAAACACCACTCCCAGTGAACCCAAGTAAAGTCATTCCCTCCCTTTCCTCCCTCCAAAATACACCTGTGCATAAGCTAGAAAGTCTCAGCAGCAGAATACTGGAAAAACCATTACAAAAATGCAGTTCTGCAACAGACAAAAGTAAATCAGACAGTCTTGCTATTGCAGCTAAAGGAAGATGAAGGTATCAGCTAGTCTCCTGTAAGCTGCTTACTCACCCCAGGAATGGAATCCACCATTATGTCATCTCTATATTTTAATTCCCCTCTTTTAAAAATAGAACTTAACACGAGAGCAATAAAAGGAAACATGCCTCATGAAAATACCCTAATAGAAAGCATTACTTCCAGCTCATGGAATTTCAATTTTAAAAAGTCTTTTGATTTTCCTATAAAAATAGTAAATATGGATTACTATAAGGAGTATAAAATCCAAATGTTTTGACAGCCATTTCCCTAACTTTCTATTTGTGCCCTTCATTTCTAGATACTTCTGTAATAATCAAGTATATACACAATACTAACAGACTTGATTCCTTAATCCACACAAATTCTGAAGAATTAGCTAAATCCCTTCCTGTTATTTCCTATCCAACTAAAAAAAAGAAAAAAACCACACATTTACCCAGACAAAACAGCTGGATGTAAATTCTTTCATGTACTATTTCAAAAATGCAAGAAATCAGTTGCTGTGTAAGCACAATGATTAGATCAGAGAGTCCATTTTATATATGAATCAGGGCATGGTGTCTGCCTCGTTTTTAACTATTGTATGGTAGCAGATCCATGTGAGCCTTTGCAATTGTAAAAGTAAAACATGGATTAATCTCATGCAGTATTTTCTACAGCTACATAATAGATTAATTCCCTTAACAACCTTTACATTACAACTGGTTTCCATGTCCATTTATTCCAAAGCTTTTCCACTTAGCAATCACATTTTGCAACATAGTCTGTGGCCATGAATACCTGGCTGATTTACTCAAACTGAAAAGCTGATGCTGATGTTTTGCACACAGTTAATGCCTAACAACTCATTTGATGAGATTTGCCAGGGTGGTTTACTTGATGGGATTGTTGGTGTGCACAGGGTCCACAGTGCCAGAGCTACTGAGAACAGAGGTTCAAATACCAGCCCATGGCTGTGAATCTCACTAGGCATTAAAAAACTCTGTAGCAATTAGCGATTAAAAATGTTTTCAAGGCACTGCTGGTACTTATGATTCCATAGCTCTAGCTCAGTGCATCAGAAGATACAGATGTCTATAGCATGTAAGAGATTTACAAACACTATTTAAATACAATGGAATTTATGCCTTCAACTCTTTTAAGCATTTTGTTATCTAATCTGTCACCAATTTGCAGCTAACAGTGCCTAAAGATGCTAATAATGAATCCCTTTTATCAATTTGCATCATACAACCCAGTTTCACTTTAGGGACAAACTAATTTCATGGTACAACACTACATTTTCATTTGTATTCTGGTGTAAGTAAAATTCATCAACTAAAAGACTTTTAAACTATGTAAATCCAGGTAACAATGCATATAGTCTGGAGAAAAAAAAAGATTATCACAAGACAAAAGCACATGTTAACTACCATTTAGTGTCTGGGAGATCATTCAGGTACTCCCTCTCCTCAAGGACCTGCAGGGGTGCAGGGAGACTTCAACGTGGCATAGTGCAGTGAGATGGCAAAAGTTACTCCATGTTACTGTCAGAAACTGAGGCCACTGAAATTCTCAAAATAAAGGCTACTGTAAGGTTTGCTAGATTCCAGATTAAACATCAATTTCCAGTCTGCAAACCAAGAACGTTTCCCTGGGTGAAATCCAGTTGGATCAGGGCTGGTCTCATTTGCTAATTTTCAGTGCCTGTAGGTTTAATAACAAAATTTTCAATTAATAAAAGCTACATTCACAATTGCTCTTTGCTGTTTGCTTGTTTGTCATCAGCTCTAAGCAACACAATATTTCATCTGGAACAACCCAACTCTGTAAGGTTTCAGTTTCTCCTCATAAGAGACATGGGAAAAAATACTTACATTTGATATGAAATATTCCACTTGATTAAATGTAAAATACTAAGCACAGCTCTGAATATAATCATCTGGATAAAGGAAGCTATCATACATAATAACATAGAACACATTATAACATATTAACATATATTATTTCTGATCATTTCTCATCTCCAAAGGCCTACTAAACATTCAACAATATTACAAGCATTTTATTTGCTATATACAATGTCTCTAAGCAACACCTTGGCTTCTCTGAAGAGAAACCTTGAAAGAGCTCAGAATTCACAGACTATGTGCATTCACCTCAGCCATGGGAAATTACCAGGAAATCTATAGCTATTTACTACCTGTTCCAGACCTTGCAGGCATCAAGGTCATGACTTGGACTACAGAATGATTTTGAAGCTACGGAAAGCAAAAAAAGATTTCAGTTTGTATGTGCTTTTTCATAACCATAGAACTTTCTACATGTTAATCAATATCTCACATCCACCACGTTAATGAGCCCATAATACCCTGAGTATACCAACACACAAAGAACAAGCACGTTTAAATAAATGCTAACTTCACGGATGTCAAAATCACTTCACATGCAGTGCAAAATGCATTGGAAAGGCAATGACTTTTGAGGTCAGACATAGCAACAAAGCTGCATAGGAAAACTTGTTAGAAAGATAAGAAAGCCCTCCCATTCACAAGAAACTTGAAGCTTTTTTTGGCCCAAACCAAAAGCACTACACCTGTACTTTTCCCTTACGATCCTTCCTGAACCCCACACTCCTTTCCCTCTCAAGTACTCTGCCTCCCTCCCTGTCCCATCCTCTCTGTCTTTACTCCCAAGTGTCAGACCTATATTACTTCTCCATCCTTATTCAATTTCTTATTTCGTGCCAGCAATCATCTCTACAGAAGCTTCTCCTTCACCAGATGAGATTTCCAAAAGGTAGTTCTATAAACTGTGTTTCTCTAGAACCTCCTTGGGGAAAACTTGGCTACATCTTGAATTAAAGACTGAAAAATGGAAAATGCATGTAATCTGCAAAGGCTATCATTATAATACTATGCCCACCCTGTTCCTTGTAATATAGTTCCACCAAAGCAAACCCAGAGAATAGGAATTAAGCAAAATATTTCTATAAACTAGAGCTTTAAAATGGGAGAAACATCATTGTCTGAATTAACCAGGACAGTGGTTTTGCTCAGCTCACAGATTCCCACGTAAACTCCCCCATTCCCATTTAGGGGTCACACAAGCACAAAGGAATAAGGATGCTGGACTCTCTGCAGGACCAGAGCCAAACTCCATTATTGTGATTACAGTTTTGTGACACTAAAAACACTTGTATGAAGATCCAAAACCCACAGAACCTAGAAAACTAATGCATATATTTAATCTTAATATAGACATTTGTCCACATTGTGAGGGTGTATTTGTTTCTTTTTACACTCAATTTCAAGGACAGATTTAATATTTTATCATTTACATGTGGAGGATTCTCTTAGTATCTCCTGTGTGCAAATTTGTTTACCATGAAGAGAGCTCATTTATTTCGGGGCAGAATTGTCAATTTCTTCTAAAAACAAATAGAATTTCTGACTTAATAAAGAGATTATGTCTCTATCAGATTTATGAGACAATAGAAAATATTAAACCCATGAGAACTTAACTTCCAGTGGTTCATAAATGTTATTTCCAACTGCTAAGTTAATGTCTTATGGTATCATTATGGAACTTTTTCAATCCCATTGGAGAATTTCATCTATTCCCACTTCTGGAATAAATAGCCTGAAACGATGTACTCCCAAACTGTTCTGGCTGAAAATCTTATGACACCCCATCGAGAATCATAGTTAGATTAGTATTTCTTGCAAATACAAATATTTGCCTCTCAAAACATCCAAGGAAGCTATATTACTAAACAGTTACTTATTCATGTCCCAGCTATCTTATTAAACCTTTCAGAAGTTATTTCAAAGTGATGGATAACAGAAAGTGAAGTATTACCAGCCATCTCACTAAGCTTAAACGTTATGAAAAGCACAGGGATGACTGGTTAATCTTCATGCCTTCATTTAGAACGTGACTGACAATTTTTCAGTATTTTTCTCATGTCATAGTGAATGACTGCAACCAGGTGTTCCACACAGAGGGGATGCCCTCCTAGGGCAGTGCCACTTCAGGTTTACACTGGTTTCGGTCATGGACAGGGCTGAAACAACCACAGTGAAAAAAAGAACACCCAGAAAACCCTTACCAAGAGATGAACAACAAATCAGAACCATTTGCACAGGTGTTAGCTTGGTGTTAGCTTATATAATTCTTTTCTATTTTAAACTGTGTGAATTTTGACGGGGTTTCTTTGTGTCATTCTATTGCTACCATCAAGACTATGCTGTCCTTACCCTTTGGCTATTTTTAGGGTGTAAATAAATTGAAGTTAAACACTAGCTTCTTGTTTGAGAATCTTTTTTTCTGCTTTGGCATTCAGTCACTCCTGTTAAATGCATGTACTGTGCTTCCTCTGACAGCAAACTTCCCCTGCTGAGAAACACAAAGAAATGCACAGAGCACCACTTGTTCACCCAAATCTAACAGAAGGCTCATCTGGTACATTAACCTGTGCACTAATGAAATGTATATTGTATACGTGGCAATTATTTTTAATAATTAATTTAGCACTGCTATATCAATGGTGTTTTGAAGATGACCTCAGGTGAAATAAAATTTTCCTGCAGTACCTTATCACCACTTTCTGAGAAAGTTGTCTGCACTTCCATAGCATCTCTGCAAGAAAACGACATACTCAGTTCCAGCTGGGAAAAAGTTCATAAACTACCTAGGAAATGGTAACTGAAACTAACTTTTTTCTTTTAATTGCTGAAGTAAACATCTGCTGAAGATCAAGTCCTTTGAAATAAAAGCATTTTGTTACATTTATATCTAGAATCTTCTTGTTATAATTCAATAGCAAATTAATCTCTGTAAAAATTAAAATATGCTCTCGTCAATTTGTTGTCCTGGAACATTTTTGTGTTTCTTTTCCAAGAAAAAAAAATTCCACTAAGAAAGAAGAATGCCTTAGCTCCTCACTAGAAAAACTTTCTGACTATTTCAGCTTTCTACATGACCATTCAGGGCCAAATGCTTCTACTTTCCTCTGATAACCTTCTCATACTCTGCTTTACTTGTTTTACAAAAGATCTGGGCACCACTCTTGTTCAAATTAGATAGAAAACTAATGCACTGGATCCTTCCTTTAATCTTCTTTTTAAAAACTGCACTATGTTAGAACTTTAAATGTAGTCTATATTGTTAAGAAAAAAAGGTTTTTTTTCCAAATGACAGTTAATTTAGATAAAGATGCAGACTAGATTAAACAGCAGACAAAAAAATATATGATAGTAGAAAATTGGTTTCTATCTACTTTATCAGGATCTGAATCAATGTTTTGCACAAATGCTAAGTAAATAAACTGCCAGAGAGAAACATTTGTTCTCTCTGATGGAGAAGTGAAAGCCAGCAATGTGACACAACAGTGATCAACAAAACTGCATCACTGGTCCATGCACTGCTGACAGAAGCTTCAGCTCTTTTCATAGCACGAAGTACATCCTAAAACACAGCTAAGAAAGACACCTTCAGATGGAAAAAGAAATACCTTGACAAAACTCACTAGTCCATAGTTTGTAAAGAATTTCTCTAGAGGATTTTAGCAATCACTCTGTTTATTAAAAAAAAAATGCACCAAATATGAGCAAGTCTCACTGAGATCAATAGTGGAGATAGGAACTGCTGCAACAATTCACTGTGAATTAGTTGCACTTCCCCTAAGTGCAATGATCAGTCCTGCTATGACTGAAGTAATGAGGATTTAGGTCATAGTTTTCAATGGAAATAACTTTTATTCACTCACACAGTCAACCTAAGTCATAACAAGCATTAGAGTTTTCTTGCAACAGTTGGTAAGAAAATATACAAAATCAGACACATTCTGCCTTTGCGGCTGTTTTACTTTTCCCAAAAATATATTATTAAATAGGTACGTGGTAGGTTATTCAGGGTTTTTTTGTTTGTGTTCCCTGTCATTATATATCATCTGCAAGCTTTGTTCCTTCTAGAATTGGTCTAGTCATTATTTCTTAGTTCCACTATGACAGGCCTCCATTGCAGATGACTTTCAGAAATAGAATAATTCCCTCTCTGAAGCTAACAACATTACATGCCACTCAAACTTCAGGATGACATAAATCATAATAGTCTTCATTTTTTTTTCCTTCTAATTAATTAATATTTAGAAGCTTCTTAATTCCTTCCAGCACAGAAAAATTCCTGCTTGGAGACAAGTATTCCATATTAGTTTTTAGCACCCCTGTCCATAGCCTGATTATATTTTGAAGATACATAATTGTATTTCTAAGTTAACTTTGCATTTTAGCTAATTGATTGTATTCTGCATGCCAGCAATGCAGTTTATGAATTGTTTACATTTCAAAACTTTTTCTGCTCTGTTTTTTAAAAGAAGGCAAAAAACTTATAGTCCTGAGGGGGTCTTGACATTTGCTTTGTCATCTATCTCTACACTGAGTAAACACATGGATCATCTTTAAGCCTTTTACATAATTGCAGCATTGTGCAAAGATGCTGTATTTTAAGTGTCCATACATTTCACCACTTTCAGGTTTGATTTATATTGTTACTTTAAAAGGTTTTGAGCTTGTAAAACTTGGCGCCAAACCCTGAAATATGCTGGTAAAAACAAATGATCAAGTCAACAATAAAGTTCAAAATGGTCTCTGATTTGAAGGAGAATTGGCAGAGATTGAGATAGATTAAGGGAAAATAAAATAATATGTACTACACTGAAAAATAGAGATTATAACTCTCAGGATGGCAGGAACAGAACAGGTGAATGTGAGAAGCTTAAAGGAAAAAAAAACAACCAAACAAAATAAAACTGAAATTCACATAACTTGGTTTGCTAAAGGTCCAGTCCATGAGAAGCACTCTGACTCCAGGCCCACATTTAATAAATTACTTTTACCAAAAACTCAGTAAGCAACTTTTTTAGAATAAACATGTCAGCCTTCATTCACTTCTGATCATAAAACTGAAAAAATATAAAAATACCTGGAAAATGTATGTGACTGAGCACAAACTCCAAAGCTTTCAGGAAAGTGCAGTAAACAGTAAGCTGTCCAATCATACTGACTACTGCCACCACAGTGTTTTTCACACAGAACACATTCTCATCAGTACAAAACATTGGAGCTGGATATTATGCTTATCTCTAATGCAGAAATACTTCACTAACACAGAGCACTGGACTACGTGTGCAGAGGAAATGTTAAAATACACACCTGGAGAGAAAGAAAATGAAACACTGCAGCATTTGTTGATCCCCACCTGGCAGCATGGGGTCAGAGACTCAAATATTTTATTTTATCAACTGATTACAGCACTCATGCTTTTAATTTTTTTGGCATTAAAATTTCATAAGAAGTTTAATGTTGACTTACCGCACTTTTACAACCACACAGATCCAATCGACCACATTGGCTCTAAAAGCTTTTTAACAAACTGTGTGGACAATTAACTAGCCTTGACAAAGGAACCTTGAGAGACTCCCCAGTGTAGTATTGTAGACTTTAATAGGGTCTGTTGAAAATTCTTTACAGAACTCTGAAATTCCATCAGACTGTTTCTCTTTGCTAGACCTTGCTAAACTTCAGGGTTATCAAAAAGCTGCGTGAACAGGGCAAGGTAGGACCCTTTGTGGGCAGCTTTGAAACTTCTTACACTTGCATTAGTTCCTATCACCTCAGTTTGAGTTGAAGTTCCAGTTGTACCCTCTTTCAGGATATACAATAAACAAGCCAGAAAACAACACAATACTCTAGTCACCTCCTCAATAATTATGCATAATTAATTTTTTCAATTTTTGCTTCAATCCATAAACAACAATTTCATGAGAAAGCAATTCATGGGCTGATTTTTGAGAGTATTCATCTCTTCTTACTTCACAGCTAATAACATAAAGTGCAAAAAGCTTTTAGTTTAATTACTCAAAATCCATAGTAAGATAATTCATTCTAATTGGAAATTCAGTTCACGTGCTATTATTTCTCCTCTAAATTAATGTAATCCTTCAATTCAATGTGCAAACACCTAAATTTCCATAGGCAATTTCAACTTTAATATATCCTAAAATTTGCTTCCATTTATCTGTCTTCAACTTTTATACTTGCTTCCACACGTGGTCTTAATGCAGAGCAAAAAGTCTCTTTTTTTACTGTTTTGCAATTTAAACAATCTACACAGACTAAAACTGGTGGTAAAAATAGCAATCAACTCATTTTGGTATTTTTCACTTTTACAAAGAGATTTCCTAAAAGATATCAGGAACCAATACGTTTCAGGTTTTTTATTCATATGGAGTAGTCTAGGCAATTCTCCAAGAAACTAAAAGGGAGGACTGAAAAAGGCAACTGTACTTTAAAGTACCTTCAATACTTAATCACAAGCAGGCTGACACATTAACAAACAGCTCTAAACTGCTCTGTGTTAACACATGAGCTAATAAAAAATGGTCAGTCCCACCACCTCATTTCCAGCATTTAGGCTCCATCAGAATTCATTACGAGACCCTTGAATTCCACTTCAGCCAACGTGTGCCACCCCCATCAGCCTGAAGGCTGCAGCTGCTTCCATGAGCCCTGCCCACGGTAAAGCACTGTTGGAGAACTGGTTTCACCCTGATAATTCACATGCCAAGACAGAATGCAAAGTGCTACCTCAGCAAAAACCTTTCCTTGGTGAGATAAATAATGGAGCAGAAATTAAAAGCACCCCTCTTCATATTTCCCACCACTCTAAAGAAAATTACAATTCACACAGAATTTTTGCATGTAGATATTATTTTAATATTTCCATATTATATGTATATATTATATATACATAGAGGTATAGGTATAAAAATAAGGCAGTGTACTTTATCTTCCAGGAAAAAAAAATTACAGTATGCCAGCTTTCTCCAAACGTGACAAAGAGAACACTTCCCCCCAAACCATAATCCTTTGCTTCATCCATACACTTCTTTCTTTTTTAGAAGATATTTTTCATTAACTGCCCATAGCATAAGAAATGTAACAGCAATATTACAGGTAGAAAAATTGTTTGTAAATGGGATTGGGAAAGGCAACTCAAAGACAAGTGGAAAGGTGAAGAGTTGAAATATCTGCTGGAGTCTTGTTTGTTTACATTAGCAGCTGATTACCACTTGCCCACATCAATTGCAATCAACTGTATTTATATTTATCCTTGGCATTTCCTTCTGAGATATCAATCAAAACATTTCTTTCTGGTTTTTGTGTTAACACATACTTCTAATCTCCAGTCTGCATTTAAGACTTTCGCTTTAAGTGGTTTTAAGCCACTTACACTTAAAAACACACTATTAAAAACAAGAAAGAGCTAAACATTTTAGTAAATATGAGTGGAAGTCAATTCTTTCCTTAGAACTTAACTAATTTGAAGCTTTATGAAGATCAAAACTGCTCCAAACATTGGAAAATTTACTTTTCCAGTAAAATGACTAATATTAAAATTCTGTTATTCTCTATATTGCTGTATACTACCAAAAAAACCCTGTTATTTCATTTCTGTAAAATAATTTTTCAACTCATAAAGACGAGCTTTACATCCATCAGCCCTTCATGCCAAGGTCAAAATGTTCATCTTTATGACAGTCCTTTAGAAGTGATGCAGTTCTGCTCTGGCGAGGTGTCCATGTAAAATTAGAAATTTGCTCTTTCTAGCTCTAAGTCCAGGTATTACAGAAAATATGGGGCTTTAGGGGATATTGAGGATAAGCAATATAAAGGAATCCACACAATGTGGATTCTTTTGCACATTCACTTCACGTCCTTGGGTACACAGACATTGGACCAGTTCTTCCAGGAGAGTTGAAACATGCAAAGAATTTACCTTCTGGTGTTGCCAGAATTTCCCTAGAGCTCCTAATTTGTATGATATTCAGCTCCCAATAATGTACTGGATTACTATTTTAAACACAAGTATACAGAACTTTCAGACTGATAGAACCTTATGAATTACTTCTGAAAACTTAAAAGCCAGGCAAAGACTTTGCATTTAAATTGATTTTTTGAAGGGTTTCCTGAAAAGGCCTATTTTCTTGACCATACTTAGTGATATCTAGCAGGATCCCATAAAGCATGGGTAGCCTAGAATAGAATGACAGTCATTTACATACAAATGAGCTCATTACTATTGCATTTTTTACCAGCTGTTGATTCAAAATTTGAAAGATGTTTTATGAATCTACATAAAATATTAAGTGACGGCCATTCTATTACCAGTGTCCCTTATTAATTCTTTGTACTAGTTTTCATCTGCATTTTAGTAACTGTCACTCCATATATTGATTTTAATCAAAGCCATTACATCCCCAAATTTTAATCTATGTTAAGAACTATTTCCAACTGCAACGCACACTGAACTGCCTAGCCATGAGTTTAAGTTACAGCTAGGACATGACACGCTAACAAAATGTACACTCATTTTTAATGAAGCCAATATGCTACAATTCCTTTCAAGGAAATAAGTATTCTATCCATTGCTTAAAGCAGCATCAAATTTATGGGCCATCTCTGCAGAAACTTCTTTGAATAAACGTTCATTTCAAAAGGATTAACATACATCTTTTCAGGAGCCAGCTCTTAATAATTCTGGTTGCCTTGCTCTGAAGCAGCAGGAACTCTTATTCCTCCATCTACTGTACAAAGGTAAGATGCTACAGCCCCTTCCAGAACCCTCACCTGGCTAACTCCAGGGAAGCCTGAATTTACACACACACACAAATCTTCATACAGTTATTAAGGATTGCTTATTTACAGAATGACTTTGACTAGGCTCATGTTACATTTCATGCACACCTTCACACAGTAAGAACATAAAGAAACCCAAGGAACATGTCCTGGCTTCAGAGAAGATGTATTAAGCAGTGTCTGCCAGGAGGCACTTGCACACCTTCAGTGGTGCTGGCAGCACTTGCCTCTGCAGATGAACAACACTAATTGGTATTACTCATTTAATATGAAAAACTTTAAAAATATCTTGAAAGAAAATGATTTTTTCTTAATGAAGAAGCACAAATTCTGGATCTCATGAAATAAGCAAACATAGTGTTGAAAACTATCCCAAAAGAAATAAGGTACTCCAAAGCAGGGGTGGTCTCACTAGGAGTGTGATATCTCAAACAGCAAAGAGATGAAGCCATGAATGTAACATGAGGAGGAAAATGCCCATCCCTGCTCCCAAATTAGTGTCCTTAATCAGAAGCATCCAATCATGACCAGAAGCTCTTCATGTGACACAGTTTCTTACATCCCAGATTTTGTTGCTTTACTATCTCAGAAAATCCAGCTCCTTCTCCTGCCATACTTAGAGCTATTCCTCATCTTGCTCACTGCCTCTTCCAATTTTGACAAAAGTTAGAGTTCACCCTTTCATCACTGTGAGGCACAATTTGTTTAAGCAGCAATTAGGCACCCACAGAATCAAAATATGAACAGAGCAGGACAAAGAAAACAAAGAAGGCTTGGAGCTTGCCAGATGACAACTAAAAAACCAGCCCAGTTTGCAGGCCTAACCACAAAAATCCAGAGGAATTTCAAACAATGATTTAGACATCATTCTTACATGCCGGCTCTTGATTCTCAGACCTGCAGTGATGATGCAGCAGTGCATCATCCCACTCCACTGTCCATTGCACTATAAACTTCCCCACCTCAGCATGAATTATAATATCTGAAGTGGTGGATTTTCATTTAAACATTGCAGCACATTATTGTCAACACTATAGCCTCTGCAACTGCAGATTGTGTAGTATTGCATGAGCTTCCTTCCTGCAGAGTTTTTGGAGAAATCAAGCATTCATGAACAAAGCTTTGCTAATTAGCTCAGAGCCTGCCTGTCTGGAGGGGCCATCAGTAATGAAAAATGAGAAGCAATCAGTGAGACTTCAAAACACAAGAAACTCGCAAGAAGAGCACAGCAAACCAAAACACAACTGTATTTTAAATATTGCATTACCCCAGAAATTAAAAATAAATAAATATAGGAACAGTCTTTAACAGATACTATAAGCATAATTGAAAGCTATATAGAGCTGATTAACACATTCAGAAAAACAATTTTATATTTTGAATACTTTATTCATCTTGTGTGCTGGTGGGGGTGTTTCTAGCTTTAATTTCACATTTTTCATGAGCAGCCAAGCTAGGAAACCATTGAGGTCATCAGCAAAAACTCATGTGAAATTCCATTTTGTGCACTTGAACCACAGCTTATTCAAACTCTGTCATTGAGAAGATCTTGACATATGCACCAAAATGTAACCTCACCCCAAGGGAGGCTGGTGTAGTGTTATGTGGAACATTTCAGAGGAGATGCAAACAAGATTTACTCCTGCAATGCCACCACACAAACACAATAAAATCTGTCATCCCCACGTCACACTGCAATACTGATCCATCTTCACACCAAAATAAAGCCAAACTGGTAGATTAAGAGAGGCATATCCAAAATCCCACTGTTGAATATTATTAATAATGATGTATAATAGAAACTGCCCCACTTCAGGTATTAATCAAGGAAATGATTACAAACTTGTAGTACTGCAGAAGCAAAGCATGGAACAGTGATCCAAGCTATCCCATGACCCTAACATCCCTCAACCAGTCAGCTGCATCCTGAATTGTTCTGAGAAGCTGCTTATACTTACAGAAAACACAAAGGTTATCCAGACACCTCCTAGACGTGTTTTTCTGTGCTACGTTTCTCAGCAAAATTCAGAAGCCAAACAGAAGTATCTCCATCAGAAGAGATTTGCTTATTTTATGCTTAAACTATTCCCTTAAGAGATAAATGTTGTCAGAGGTTCAGCAGTGAAAATTAAAATACTTCCACTACATTTAACTTTCCAAAACATCTTAGTTGAGCCAGGACTGTTGTCCTTGATGAGTAAGACAGCTAAGAACTGGACTAGACTTTGAGAGAAGACATTTTTTCACTGTATTTTACACTTCATTAATGTCTATCCTCATTTGATATAAAAAGGCTGCGTTGAACCAGAAATCCAAAACACTAGGAGAAATCATGGCTTTAAATTTTAAGGCTCCAAGAAGAAAGAAAGCAGATGTTAATTAAAATCTCAGATTTGGATTCTTCAGAGAAGTCACATGCAAATATTATTTTTATTATATCTATTCAAAGCTTAACTGAGTCTTTAAACCTGCCAAACTTTGACTATGATTAATTGTCTGTGCAACTGCTGATAATTTTCTAGAAGTTATCAAGGTCTATTGCATAAACTTGTTCATGGACTTAAAAAATCCAGATTATTAGCATGATAAAACATATAATCTTTGAAATGGTTTCGGAGCAGACAGAACAGGAAGTATTTAATACAGTGCATACATGTACTTAACACAGAAAATGGTCAATAATATAAAAACTACTATGAGAATGGAGGATGACCCCCCACCTCTCTGTCCTGATCCAAAATTATATAGAAGCAAGAAAATTCAGAGCAGAATGTGTACTATAAAGTTTATGCACCATATTTTTTATATTCCCAAATGTCTGGCTTCTGTCATCTTTTCTTTTTTTTTTGTCAGAGTCCTTGTGTCAGTTCTCCTGAAGGGCACAAGTATTGGCTTGCCCTTCCGATATTGCTGGCACAAAGCAACAGTCCCCAGGCTCCAGGAACTATTTTCAGAAACATCACAAAATAATATTTATGTCCATAAATACAAATACAGATTTGTGTCAGGTATAAGCAACTTAGAAAATGGGCCATTAAGTTGGATAGAAGTGACAGAAACCAAAGAGAGAAGTAAAGTAGATTCTGCAATCCCATATTATTTTCTTCACATAATAGTAAAATACTACAGATCATTTCTGTAACAGTGAAAGGCATAAAACCCAGACTATTGAAACCTTTGCAGAGTTCAATGGATTACTCATGTGAATAACCAGCTAAAATAACAGTAATTTTTAAGATAAGAAGGCCAGTGAGAAAGTATCATCTATAAAGACTATTTTTTTCCTCTTTTAGCAGAATTTTTTAAGACACAGTCAGATCCTATTCCAGTGTTTAAAATTTGGATTTCAAGAGAAATACAGATTTTCTATTAAAAAATAAGTATAACAAAAATACTGAAAATTATGTGTTCAATTGAAAGCCATAAAATGGTTTCATAATATTTTTCTAGCTTGCAGGGAAGAGTCCAAGTAAGGATCAAGGAACAGCTACATTCAATAACTATGCACAGACTAATCTTTGCAATATTTGCCTTCATAAAATATTTCACGAGTCAAAACACATTTTCCACACACAAAACAATAGCAGGTGAATGAAAGTGTGACATAAGCACCAAACTTCAATAGGAAAACTTCATTTTTACTCATAGGTCTGAGTAGGAATGCAAAGAACCAGGAAGGAGGTAAAACTGCCCACAGTATTGCTGTCAGCTGCCAGGCTCTAAGGAATTCCCCCTTTCCACAGACTCATCCTGATTAAGAAATTATCCTGACACACCCAAAACAGAGTCACATCCTTCAGCAGAGAATGCTCAGATGTGGAAGAAAAGCCACGTCTACTTTTCTCTAAAAGAAACCTGGGCTTCCCTGAAAGTACATCACAGTGACCTCAAGAAAAGAAAACTAAGGAAAGTATTTGCCAGATTTAGGCAGAACCTAACCAAAATTTGCATGATTTGAACCAGAGTGGATGAGAGGGGACCATGGGTTGATTTGTAACTGTGTATAGAATTGGCAGGACACCAGGAGCTGTCTTTATCTGAGCTGAATTTCTGGATACTAACAGTAAATATTAAATAACAGCTTGATTTAAAATACAGTAATCACTTTACAATGAGATCATCCCCATAATCAAAATTGAATAATTAAAATGCCAAGAACATAAACCCACAATTTACATGGTATAGATAGGCATTTTGCTGATGAGTTTATGCTGTTCTTTATATAACCAGATTGTTTGACACTCCATCTTAGAGTCAACCATGTCAGAGGCAACAAACTCATTCAACAGATCAATGTTCAATTGCATTACAGAAGCTCAAGGGTTTCTAAAAGCTCTTTATTCCCATTGCTAAAGCAGAAGCCTTTATTGTTGTCCCATAGGGCTCAAAATAGCCTTGAATATTTTTGTCAAGACATTAGGATATAAACAACTTTTACCTTTAATGAAAAATTATATTGCTCATATTAGTATCAGTAGGACACTTTTAATCTTGTGCTTGGGTTTTTTTTTTTTTTCAAATGAGAAAGGAGATTAATTTTTATTTATCATTGAAAGAACTTGTACAATTGCAAAGGATACATGTGGGAAATAACAATGGAAACTTTGCTGATGGCAACATTTTTACTAATTGCTTCAATCCACAGGAAGTAGAAAAATATCCACAAGTTGTTGGCTTTAAGCCCCATTTTCTAACAACTTTTTGATAATTAGCTCTTAAGCATCTCCTGATACATTGTCTCCTGTAGCTTCATGAATTTAAGAAATAAACTATAGATGTTTGGTATTGCTCAGGGCTTGAAATTTTACATTCAGATTTTTTAGAATAGTTTTAACTTTTTCTTTGAGCTTGCAAAATTTCTCAAAATAATAAAACTCTCTCAAGTCCAGAGATAAGAGATTTAAAGGTAGTATTTGCAGTACTTTATTTTTCACCCATAACCACTCTCAGTCTTTATGTTCTCAACATTTTACTACATGCTACACATCTGATTTATGAAAGCACAAAGAGCTAATGAAGAATAGGTCACATTTGATAAGGACTGGAAACACACTGGAGTTTTATCCTGAGGAGTGACAAAGCAGAAAATATTTCCCTTCTCATGCCTCAATGCAAATCTTGATTCCTCCTAAGTGGACCCTGGAGAATCAGGACATAGAAGGCAGCTGTAGAATCAAGCAAGTTTCATACTTTCTCAGGATTTTTCCTCTCACTTGTATCCCTTACAGATCTACAACACACACTCTTCTTGTGTAATCAACTTGCATCAGGAGGAAAAAAAAAACCCTGTTCACAAAACACAAACTGATTTTTTTTGTGTGTGTTTAAAATGAGATTGTTACTTTCAGGTTGCCCTCAGTTTTCAATATTGGGGTTTTGTTCAAGTTTCTTGCCATTTTCATCACTTCATTCATCGAATGAAAAATATTCCCTTTTCTTTGTTTGAGCAAATTACATCCCAGAGAAAGTAAAATAACACTCAAAATTAGAGTTGCTAATACATTCACACATAAGAGCTCAAACAATTCCTTTAAGGAACTTGATTTTTAATTTTCAGGAATCAAAATAGGCATTCAGTGTTTTAAGATAAATTGCCACGGAGACACCTTTGCCCTTACTTGTATCTCTGAAGCTGAAGTCACAATCATAGAAGTCATCAGTGATTTGATAAATTTTGGTTAACTTGGGATGTGAAAATATGCACAAGCAGAATTTTACTTCCTCTCTATTGATCATGTATAGCATAAATACTTGACCAGAGTGGAAAGGCTCCATTAAGGTTTTATTTTTAGTTCAAACAATAAAAACCAAAATGCACTTAGAATACTTCCCAGGAGATGATGACTTGGAAGAGCCAAAAGAAGATTTAGGGAGCAAGATCAGGTGCTGAATAGTCCTGTACCCTGACAGGACCCAACACTTGCAGAATGCACCCATAACTAAATGGAACAGTTAATTTCATTTAAAACATCTTTGCACTTAAACTCATTTTTTTCCTTCAGCTAAGACCTGACAATTGAGATGAAGATGCTGTTCTTGAAATGTTATTTTTTCCAAATAACCTGAAATTCAGAGCATTGCTCAAATTTTCTTGTTATTTGACATACTGTATGAGGATTGGGTTTTAATGTCAGAGGTGTGTAAGCCTTTAATTCCAGAGATAGAAAAATCACCTTTTTCAAAACAAAATATATTTTAGGACAGGGATCTACTGGGGGTACAATATGTCAAACTTAAAGTCTTACATAGTTATTACTAAGGTCAAAACGGGTTTAGTCAAAAAACCTTTGCCTGATCACATCTGAGCAATAAAATTCCATTTATAGATAAACATTCAACAAGTTATTGAACAAGGAACTAAATGCTGTAAATATGAGCCAATGCCACTACAAACAGACAGGGAACTTCTCTGCAGCAGTAGAAGTGAATTTCTCCCTGCTATCACCAGAGAGCAACAATTTGGAGAGAATTCTCTTGTCTGCATGAGGAAACAGCTCTCAGACCCAAATCCACGAGCAGATATGCTTTTAGGAAAGTTTTCCTGAAATAAAAATCCCTTTTCTTCAAATACATACAATCCTATTTCAAGCAAAAAGCACAAGACTTGTTAGGAACGAATGATTTCTAAAATGTTAATGGCTCAATTAAGTGCGAAGGGAGAACTGGATGTAAGGAAAAGGACCCATATTTTCCAGCTGCACGACTGAGACACCCAGTACAATGTACATCAGCCTCCACTCGTGCTCCAAGGGTACTGCAGCCACTGGGAATCAAACTGCTCAGTTGCTGGGACACGAAGTCCCAGGAGGAGATTTCTCTCACCAGCTCTGTTAGCAGCTCTGAAGACTCCAAACCATAACAATACATTTGGTGGTATGAAAAGGAAAAAGATGCTCATATCACCTTTCAAGGAACATCTTAAAAATAAACCTAGAAGTTTCTGTGGAAAAAATACCTTTTCCTTTAAAAAAATCCTCCATCATCAATGTGGAATTATAGTTGCCAGGGAAGATCTTCATCCCTTCCAAACATTCAGCTTATTCAAGTTCAAGCACAGTTTAGTGCATTTCTTAATTCTGTCTTCAGTTTTTTGCTACCAAGACCTACCACACAGATGGTGTCACAGAGCTGCTTTTGAAAGGTACTGCTTAAAAGAGTGTATCATCATCCTACTCCACAAACATCATCCAGCATTTGACAAATATTGCATGCATGTTTTTTAAAAACTTTTCACTTTTAAGCATATGATACTATCTCACTGTTCACTTTTGGTTGCACAAAATGGAATTTCAGAGCAACACTCAGCACTGTAACTGCTGGCAGTGGAACTGTCCTTGCTGCTGACACCATCCACTGAGCCCAGATCTAAAATAAGGCCCCTGGGACCATCCATACCACCCCTTTCAAGTGGATGGAAGTATGAAAATAGGACTTGATCAAACAAAGCAAAATACAACTTAATTATCTTAAAATGTTTGCCATTGAATTTCAAATGACTCAAAACTGCTGATGGTTTGTCATATTAAAACAGTATTACCATCTAAATGAAACTGACTTTTATATACACAGCCGTACTGCCATTTTTTTCAATTTAAAGCATCATCTCTCTTGAATAATATATATATAGTGCTCAGGCTAACATGAATTAAAATCTAAGCCAACACCACAGCAAGATTTTCAGGCAAAGTATAAAAAATACATGTAAATAGGAATGATCAGTACTTCCTCTCCTTATGCTTCTCTGAAAGTTAAGCAAGTTTACTTCCCAAGGCAAGATTAACACAGCATGAGTTTCTAAATTGCCATTTTTAAGGTTTCTGATATCTCTGAGAGACAAGGAAAGAAAGTTATCTAATGCATTTTAGCAATGAATTTGTTTCCCTGCCCAAAAGAGAGAGCTCATAATAAAGCTCTACAGCTTTCCAAGTTTCTTTTCCTTAGTAGAAGTTTCCTGCATACTGAAGTCATCTGGAAGAGGTGTTTATGTCCATGTACTGAAACAAATGACAACTGAAGTACATGTGTGTGTTGAGTACTTTAAATTTTGTACTCTTCAGTAAGCACTACAGGCTGCCAGAGAACCTGGTTGAGAATACTGACAAAATACACACATTTATCTCTTTTAATAAACTGTGAGTATATGAATATATGAAGTTCATGGAAAAAAGAGAAGCCCAAACAAACAAAAACATCTCCACATCCTGCCCAAAACATGCCAAGCAAACAAACCATCCCACCCTGCAGCTGGAGAAAGATTTAACTAGGTCTAAAAAAGGCTCAAAAAAAGACCCCAAAAACCAAACCAAGCTGCCAAGTACAATTCAGCCATGTTATCCCATCTTAAAGAGAAAGAGAGGTGAGACAGCAAATTACACGTAATTCAGCACACATAACGCAGTTCTACCTTTAAGTCTCCAGTTTCTCTAAATGGATCAATGATAATTTTTTTTTTGAAGAAGGGTAGTTCTCAACCCTTCTGTTTTGAGGATTTTTAAGAAGGTTTATACAGTTTTATAGCACATCTCAAAACAGTCATTCTGAATTAAATATTCCCACTCTTTTCCACTGAATATTGAAAAGATGTCAGAAATTCTTAATTCTTTGGGTTTTGCTTTTTTCCCCTCTTTGTTCTCAAGATTGCCTTTCCTGAAGCTGTATCTGAACTGCTGCCACTGCTCTTCATTTCGGGAGCTAAACTGAGCCTAGAGAAGATCCATCAGCAGTCTGACCTAGTAAAACCTGCCAGATCTGACTGACTCCTCTCACTACTGCTGAGCACCTACTCTTGGCTTCCCAGTAACCCTGATTCTGGAAGCGTCGTGCCCCCTGTATACCAAAACCAGATCTGTCTTGCCTTTGGTCCACAATTCTCTTATGCCTTCTTAGGAGGTTTATTCACTCAAACAAAACAACTGTATTTGTCAAAAGTTCATGTGTGATTGTAACATCTGCCATGTCACAAATGAGAGCTTTATTAGAACCACCTTGGACACCTCTGGCTACACAAACCCTTGTGAACCCTGCCCAGAACATCCCCTGCAGAACAGACTGAGGAGACAGAGGTGAGCACTCTGTCTCCAGACACCAGTAACACCAGTAACCACACACCACACCTCACGGAGCACACCATAATCCTGAAAATAGCTGCATGGATACCACAGGCAGAAACAGAGTCTGTGTGTTACCCCAGCTCATTCCTAAATGCAGACTGATTTGTGGAATCAATTGCAAAAGGTCTGCAACAAGAGTATTCTTTCACAAGGAGCCAGAGAAATCATGCTGATAAAGGAACTCTTCAACGTTTGCGCCTTGCTGAACACCACCAGCACCCCCTCCTCTGTTCGGGTTTCATGGATTAGGGGGGACTTATGCTGCAAACACCAATACAAGCCCTGGTGTAGCAAGGACTTTGACAATGCTTGATGGGATTTATTTAAATGACATGTGACTTATTTCTAAAAATATTTTTGATAAGAGGCATTTCACACTGCATATTTCCCTGACTGCCCAGAATCAGATTGAAAACAACAACAAATCATTCCAAGGTGTCAAAGAAATCAAAGGCAACATTGAAGAAGACAGATTTTTTTCCCCATTTTTTAAATAGAGAGTAAATCAGATTGTTTTTTGACACCTCTTATTTTCCCTTTTCTCTGCATACACATACCTACAGTGAAAAACATGAATTTATACTCCCAAAAACTTTTGTCCATCTATTACAATGCATAATTTCAAATTAAAATTAACTTTAAATAGTTAAAAGCATATGCTAGTCATAATAATTTAATTATTTTTATATTGATATTTTTTATTGCTTCATTTTACACTTTACCTTATTATTTATTGGGTCCTACAATGAAATTCCAATTCCTTATTGCATTATTTACTAAGCAAAGTGGCAAACTATAGAAATAGAGCCATAAAATTAAGGTGGCTTAACAAAAAAGGCTGAATTTTAATCAAGTTATGGGAAGATGGTTTTGAAGATACTAAAGCAAGACAGTTTACTCAACAAAGACAGGAAAGGTTGTTCTATACTGCATGACAGAAATTAGGAAAGCATTCTAGTAATTTCTTCATCTGAAGAAAAAAAGAGGAAGGAAAAATGAAGGAAAAAGCCAATAGTACCTTTCCTCAACAAAATTAAAATGGATTAAAGCTCATGCCTTAATATGGATTAAGGCAGTCCTGGGAAGAAAATTAAAATTAACATTCTAGCAGATGCCCTTGCCATCAGCATTTTTCATTTTTTCAAGTCTTTATTCTCCAAGAGAGACATTCACAAAATCCACAAGTGATGATTATGATGAAGAAACCTGAAACCCAAAATACATAACCCCCATATTATCTACAAGTATTAACACGTGCATAACATTTACACAGCTTTCCATTCATGTAAAGCTGAGCAGATTTTTCAGCTTCACATTCCGTTTTATAATATGCTCCATGTCTGTAATAGTAGCACTGGATTTCGCAAGGCAGCTTTCCTGGATTTCCTGCTACTTGGAAAAACTCCACCGCTATAGAGCCCTGAGTCATTATGCATTTCCTGAGCTTCTGCACCCCACACTGGCTCCATCTCAATGGCAGTGCCCTGTCGTTTCTTCACCAGACACAGTTCTTGTGCTTTCTCATCAGAACCAAGGCTCCAGCTTGAGAATGGGGTCAATCTCTGGGCACACAATGGCCTTGGGAATCTCCTGAAGAAGTCAGTAGGTGTTCCCTGGAAAGCTCTTTCTGCAATCAACCTAATTAACAAACTAATTTATTCTCTTTAATAAAGACATCAGGAATTTGCTTTCCCTACAACATATGTTGGTGTGTCTGGGTCTCTTAGCAAGCTGGGGAACAGACCAAGCACAAGGAGCAGGCTCCTTCACTGTAAGGAAGAGTCAAATCCCACGGGAGCAGCCTATGACAATCAAAGGCTCTCTCATACTCAGCCAGGTGGGCAAGCAGGATGGAAAGGTCTGGAATATCCTGCTGTTACTTCTGGCAAAATGTAGATCTCATATTCAGGAATATGCACAAAATCAAATCAAAACACCAAGTTTTGACAGGTATTATCTAAGTTTTGATTAAAAAATTAACTATTTCAACCAATATCTGGGTGTCTCCATTCTAAAATAATGCCAACTGATACAAAAAAATTGTGTGAAAAACAACACTGTTGTAGAGAGCTTATACTTTTATCAGTGATGTTTTATGCTCTCTCCAGCCCTCTCTCTTATTCAAACAGATATTCCAGTTTTTCTCAGACATGGAATAAATCCCTGTTTTTCTGAATCTAATTTACCTTCTTTCTAGATAATGGCAGCATGAGATTACTTTGGTTCTTAGTATTGCCCTTTCTGAAGGTAGAAGAAAAAAAATTTATATCTGACGTTTCAGAAAGATCATTTTCTCCTGACTACAGCAAAACAACACAATCAAACATGAAGACCAAAGGCTTTTTCTTGCTATTGCAATGACATGATGTAATTTTGACTCTCTTATGGAAGGAACATAAAGGAAACAGAAATACAGCACTCTCCATGGTCTAAGGTAAAATAGGTACTGTCCTTTTCTAAAAGGACATTCACCACTTGCAATAGGGTGCACACAGAGTGAAGGCAAATCTTAGACATGGATTTTTTCCCTTTGAGCTAATCTTCAGCTATGCCAATTTTCAGAGTTCATGGAACCTGTGAGATGAAGGACAAAGAGGTAGCAACACCACGAGACAATATAACACACTGAAATGACAGAGTGACAGTGGTGACTGAGATGACAAATTACAACATCCATATTACTAAGGGCTAGATGACATTCAGTGACTGTCCAGTCCTGGCTACAGTGAAAGAAAATACAATGTTTTGGAACAGCAGCAGATGAGAGACGACTTCTTAAAGTCTTCCACAACTTCAACAGTCAGCAGGGAAGGGACAATGTTACATACATCTGTAAAGAAGAGCTCTTGTGGAGTTCAGCGAAACAGAAATTACTCAGAAAATGTATATGCAGATTTTTTCATTGACCTAGTTAGCTCTGTTTTCTTTTCAATCCATAAATTCAAAGTTCTCCCATCATATACAAAAAGAATGAAAAAGAAATTATTTCCCACCCTGAAATAGAGGCAGGAGAAATTTCTAGACCTTCCAAATCACTCTTGTAATAGACTTTTTGCTAATTTAATCCATATACTTTGTGGACCAAATTGCTGAGCAGATCCCATTCTGGCTGCAGACTGTGAGTTTCACAACAGGAGCATTCAAATTCCCTTCTGCTCCTTGCTACCTTCCCTGTCCTTGGTCCTTCCTCCAGGGAGCTACAGCAAGTATTTCAGCCTCCATGCCAAAACCCACCAAAATAAAATGCTGCCCCTTCTTCAAAGCAGGTGGCCTTTCCCACCCTGCCAGCTGGGAACAGACTCACAGAATCCTTTCAGACATCCCTTGTACAACCTGTATCCCTGTCCCTCTCCACCTGCTGATCCCCTTTTGCTCAGACTGACAACTCCCAGAGCAGCTGGTTCTCTTGGCTGCTTGCTAAGAGCTGCAGAAAGTAATGAGGTCCTTCAATGTCACCTTCCAGGCTGTTATTTGGAGTGGTTATATCCCACAGTATATTTATTTCCACCAGACAGTGTTTTTCATGGATTTTCCATTTTGGTTCTGCTAAGAAAGCTTTTCCCAAGCCAGAGTGAAACACTCAGAATCTACCATGTTCAGTGGGGCTGTACACTGAGGTCCAATAAAATAAATGAAGCACTTCCAACAGAATAAAAATATCCTCACAGCTGAACGCATTTTTAAACCTTAAGAAATACACATTAAAATAGAGATATGAAAAGATGGAGGCTTTCTCTCTACAGGCTGTAGGCCAGTGCAGCCAGAACTGAAGTCAGTTTGAGATGAGTGAATAATCAATGTTAGACTACACAGCTACAAACACTTTCCTGCTCCGGGCTGCAGCTCAGCTGCTCTCAGCCAAGCCCCAACCGCCTCCCCAAGCTTGACCACGGGCACGCTCCACCTCTGCAGAAAGGGAAGTCAAAAGAAAATGCTCTTCCTTACAAGAGGATACCAAAATAAAGATATTTATCCTGAATTTTCTAACCTGTTAGAGCACAGTTTAGCTTTCAGACACTAGACATTCCATTCATTATTATTCCAGCTAGCTTTGCTCCTGCTCTTGCATAAAACAGTGTTAAATCTGTGTTTTTCATATACTGGCAATGAAGGGAGATATCCATCATCTTCCAAATCTTTCAATCTCTTTTTTTTTGGCATGAAAGCCATGACAATTTAATTGTAGGCAGTCAGTATTACTGGAGGGGTGAGGGGGCATATACACAGCTGAAACAAACAATCCTCCAACCCTGTTTTATAAATATGCACTCACTGATTTTATGAAATATACAGAAAATCCACTGGACGTTTGGTGTAGAGATGCTGTACAGTCCAAGTACTAACACAAAGTTAATAGTTTCATAAAGAAAGTTGCCCATAGTAGTTAAATAACAGATGAATATGAAGATATTATTTATATATTTGTGTATTATTTATATAATACTATTAGCAAGTATGGTGCAATGATATAAAGTATTCAGTGTTAATCTGAAATATAAATAATTTGTATGGCATGTTTTCATGTTTTGCTATTACAGAATACAGGCCCAATACTTATTTCAACATACAAAGCAGAAATAACTCCTTACCATATGCTCTGAATTTCCTCTTTTCAAAAACCTGTTAATCATTTCAGGTGTTCATACTTCCCACCAGGAGAAGCAAGGACAGTTAAGAATTGGAGTGCTTTAGCAATTAGCAACCATCATTAAAAATATTTACAGAAATTATTGAAGCCTTTTACATTCTAAATGACTCCAGGATTTTAATCTGTGGAAAATATTCCAAGTTCTGGATGTAATCAGATTGTACTACTATGCTGAAGTAGACAATACAATAGTTATTGTAACAGTTTAGTGTCCATATAGAGAAATTATGAATCAAGCAGACCACAGTCAGTTATTGTAACTAAATCAATGAAATGGGAACATAACCAGCAGCTTACTCTATGCACAGTTTAATATTATATGGAAAGCTTCTAACCAAAAGCCAAAAACTTTCAAGTTAGAACTGACAAAGGAAATACCAAACCTACACCTACCACATATACATGGACAGCTTAAGCACTCCTCTTGTTAGAGCTTCTTTACGTATTTTTGATCAAAAACTATAAGACCATATTTCATTTAAAAATATATATATTGAAACATGACCACCAATTAATGGGAATCTTAAAATTCCTAACACACAATGTGATGATTCATAAACGCATAAAGCAGACAAAACTTGAACCCTTAACAAAGCCAGGCCACTGAATGCTCAGCCACCTGAAAATTACTTTTGTGTAAACAAATATTTCATCCACTCTGCCTTAAGAGTAGATCATGATCATCCCCCCGTGCTTTGCCTTCCTCAGGACTGCAATGCAGAGGCATTTGTGATCCAGAAACTCAGCTTTGTTCCAGAAAATTTTAGAGATCTGCCCATTTGTAAGCCTCTTACCACATTTACACCACTCAACAATTCTTTGTTTTTCCTCTGCCTGCCAGAGAAGAATGCTAATGACCAGCATGGGTGTGCTAATTTGTGTTAGAGTTGCATATAAAACCACAGAACAGAGATACAAGTCTGTGGTCTTCATAAATTTCAGCAAGGCTGCTCTAGCTGATCAGGCACCGTGATATTAGAACATGACCAGGAAGCCTCCAGAACACAGCAGAAAAAAGCCCTAATGCAGGCAATGAAGAATGCATGGGGGAAACAAATTACAGAAATATAATCAAAACATATCATGTCTAAGTGCTTACAATGGTCAGGAAAGCGGCTGAGACACAACAGCCAGGGAAACATTTTTTTCCTTTATTTTGGCAAAAGCAATGCAGATAGGAATTTTATACCTAACTGATGAGACCACTGCAGCGCTAAATCCAGCCTGTTAGCACTAGAAAATAGCTTTCATGGTGATGGGATGAATGTATGATAAGCTGCATGGGATGGCTGCAAATTCAGCATGGCATGAAAACTGCAAACTAGTTTGAGATGCACAGCACATCTGTCTGGACCCAGCCACAACCCTCCTGTCAGATACTCAGTGATGGTTAAGGATAAATTCAAACCACACAAAGAAGACTGACTTCCTACAGGAAAGGATGAAATATATCTTTTCACACTCCACTGAACTGTGCAGGAAAAGTATGCAAAGATTGTGTTGGCACTTTATAGTTTTCATTTTAAACATCACTTCTTTTCACTAAAACCAAAATGCATAATATCCATTACCACTGAAAATCCTGCAGGAAAAAAAAGAAAAAAAGTTTCCTTGTTTATTCTTCTTCATAGTTATTTTGTTTTAGGACAAATTTTGGGAGGAAATGAAGTGGTCTCTTTTAGAAAGCAAATTTAAGCTGCCCTTCTGCTAACTTGTTCAGGAGAAAAATCTTTTTTGAGAGAAGTGGAAAAAAAATTATTTAATAAAAAAGTACCCACAAACATAAAAAATAATAATAATAAACAAACCTCTCACTGTTCTGAAGAGATGGCAAATTCAGAAAATCCTTTTGTGGTGTATAGCTTGGTTTGTTCACTCTTTTGTCAGTCCCTCCTGCACTGGAAAACGTTGCATCCCCAGCCCTGGTGGGCCACAGGTGTGAGCTTTTGGTGGGTTTTTTTGGGTTTTCAGTTCAGAGTAGGTTTGAACAGTTTCAGGAAAAAAGAAAAACTACAGTTTGGAGAATTTTTCTGCTTCAGTTAGCTAAAAGAAACTAACCAAAAAGCAAAGGAGAGCTCTGTCCCACTGTCTGTCCGTGCTGCAGACAGCACAGTCCAGGAGCAGGAACGTGTGGGAGCAAGTGCAGTTTCTGAAGACAAACTGCGCGTTCCTTCTGCCCCCTTCGCTCTTGGAACCGGTCTGAGCGGTGCAGAACTTAATATCCAGCATAAACAGAACAGACACCTGGGGATACCAGCATCATAAAGTCACCCCAGGACAGTTATCAAGCCATTTGCTCTTACTACTTTCTTTGATTAAAGTCTGAAGTTCTATCAATTAGGCTGACACCACACTAAAACCTTTATCAAGTTTCTTCTCAGTGCTGACTGTGATCAATCGCAAAGGCCATTAATTGTAAGCACAACCACTTCTTTTAGGTCATACTCACCTAACTGCAACAGTGCATCATGTATTTGCATGACTAAGTGCTGGCACTTTTATGTTTAACTGTTTTGATGGATAAAACTAGGTGCCAGATTACAATCCAGAAGTCAAACCTTAACAGCAAAAGAATCCCTAACAAACAAGGAAAAAAAAAACCTGTGAGGGATTATCACTGTGAAAGATCTTTGCTGGCATTGTTCAAAGTGCTGATGCTGACCATCAAAATAAAACCTGCAGCAGGTGAAACTCACTGCTTTCAGCCACTGGAGAACTGGCTTGGCTTGTTCTGATCTGTCAGGAGTCCTCAGTATTGGGGATTCAGGCAGATGAAAGGACAGTGAGGGCAGGGCAAATGACACAGAAGCTCACTGCTATGAGTGATAGACCCTTAAGTATGTCCAAATCTTATTCAGACTAAAAGAGTATCCAGGAAAGCTCCTACAATCTAAAATTCTAACAGTTTAAAGCTCATTATATGTTTAAGTAGAATAACCAGTTCCTTTCAGTGAAATCAATTTAGACGAGAGATTGTGGAGGGGTGGGAAGAGGTAACTGACCTTCGCCAGGCCCTTTGCACACATCTTTTCTTGGCATGTTTGCAGGGCTGAAAAATACTTTAGCACTTTCTTCAGCTGTGTTGCAATGCACATTCTGAACCCCATGATGAAAAGCAAGGCAGCCCTGAGCATACATTTCAAAAAGATGCTCCTAAAGGCTCTTTTCTTCTCTTCTATTTTCCCTCCTCACCCCACAATAGCTATCAATTTATTGAATGACATTTGATACCAAGAGGGAACTGCTATGTTTCCTTCTCTGTATTAAAAATCCATACCAAATAAGTAAAAAGTATGACTTATAAAGGTCTTTTTCCTAACTGTTGCATTAGCACGCTTTATATTCTTTTTACTTGAGTGACTTCATTTAATTCTTACCCTTTTTTCTTTGAGCTAACAATCTATTTTATGATAAGCGGTGAGCTATGTTTGTTAGCTTTATTCTAACAAGCAAATCTGAACACTTCTCAAACATACACCATTACAGCACAGACAAATTTGCTAAAGAAAACAGAAGTTGTTCCACCATGCTCCTCATTTCTAATTTCAACTTTGTGACCCAAAGCCTCTGTTGTCAGTATTTTTTTCTAGATAATAGGCTTATTCAGGTCCTAATTTGTACAAACGTAAGTGTAAAACTAATTATTGAGCAATATCTAAAATCAATGGGTAGACCATAAAATGGTTAAACCAGAGATTAGAATAATTCTAATTAATCACAATACATCATCTTTTACTGATATAACATTATTTTACAGTAAATTAGCTTTACCATTTTGTGGAAATGAAGTAGAAGGGATCCCAGTCTCTGTTGCAGCCTTACTTTTCAGCTCTGTTTGGGTCTGCTGGCTCAGCTGCTCTCAGGAGACCATCCCCAGCAATGCCCTGAGTCTGTATAGAGATGTAAAGGGTGGCTGATGGGGTCATCACTTTAAGTGAAATCAGCTGTGGGGTTGGCTGTGCTCACATTCACCTGAACACCTGGTACAGGGCTAACGAGCAGCAGAACAAAATTATTCAACTACAGAGAAATCAGCTTTCTGATTTTTTTATGAGAGTTTTACAAACTACATCCTCCTCTCAGGAATATGAATATTCCTTGCTGGTCAGCTGTTTTATTCCTCCTATTGTTTGTTTTTCCCTAGTATTAGTCTGGAAAAAAAATTAAACAGTTGATGGAAACAGTGAGTTTATTATATCCAGTGCTGGACAACAATACTGAAGGGAGCTGTTGAGTGATATTTTAACAGCAGTGTTATTTTGAAAAAAAGTCATATCTTTGTACTGTTCTACCTTTTTCAGATAATACTGCTGCTGTCCAAAACATAACAAACTGCAATAATTAAAATTATGGCTCATCTGAATATGATGAAGAAGAAAAAATAAACCAAACTGGCAAGATGAACAAGTTGCAATTACCAAAAACCTATAATGATATATGGTGAAGTTCTTTATGGCTTAGTAATTATCTGATAGCTAGATTGGTTCAATAAATCAGAAAGGGAAAGAAATAGGAAGACAAAATATTGCTACATTGTGACAACTTAGACATGCAAAAGAAGGAAGAAACAACAAAAATTCAAATAAAATGAAGGTCTGTGAAAAGCAAATGGTTCACTGCCACTGATCTCATAAACATAAGAACTATTTTTGAGGTTCTGTTTCTCCTGAAAGCATGAAATCCTGCACTTTCTTTTAGTAAATTGTAGAATTAGTTGTATAGTCACAAATCCCTGCACCTGCAGTGGACAGGGAGAGAACAAGAGCAAACAAGACAGGCAGAAAGATGGATAGTTGTGTGCTTTTTTAAAAAGCAAGAGATCAAAAATATGAAACCCAAAGTGCGGAAGATGCTTACCAAAGGATAATCTGCAGACCTTTAGGTGAGCAAGAGAGTCCAGCATCCTGAACTCCAGCTCAGTACCTCTCAGTCACACCACACCAGAAATGAATAATTTAGTGTCTTCAGCTATTAAAGGAGAGACATTAAAGAATGGGACCTTTACTTCTATTTTTAAAAACACCACTTCTAAAGCATGGACATCCAAGCTCAAACAACAACAAATGAAGCTATGAAATAGGAACGCCATCATTTTTAGAACAGCACACTGCTGTTGTACAGGAGACCTCATCATTCAGTATTTGCTTCAAAAAAACTGCCAGGCTCAGTTTGTAGCTCTTGTACCTCATGCTGCTTGAAGCCCAGCCATCATTCAAGCTCTCTGTGTCTCGATTAGCTCATCTGTAAATTGCACAGTGAATTCAAATTATGCTGTTAGAAGAAAACACTCCACTGAAAATAAGCATTTTTAACTTGAAATCCAAATACGCCCCTTTCTCCATTTACAAAAATAAGTAAAATAAGTGACCTTGTTTTACATGGAAAGTCTCTGGGTGTCACTTTCAATAGAAGAGTTTAGGCAGTGCAATCAGAGGACAGCTGTATCTGCTGACAGCAATGGATGCATCAGGGGCTGAATAAAAGATCCTTTCTCTTTTCAATATGCTTTAGTTTTCAAAAACATCTTTCCTCAGCTGATTGGAAAATCATTCCTACTCCCCTGGACAAATCATTACAAGTTAAATGCATTTAGTAATAGCTTGTTGGACACAGTGGAAAGAAGAATCAAAGAAGGCTCAGAAGGCTGAGCACACAACCCTTTATATGAGTAGATGTGGCTTTCACTTGATGAGCTACATGCAAAGTCTTCATACAGGAATCCTCCCTCTACTGTTTTGGGATTAATGCTACTTCTCCAACATTTTAAAAATTGCATCTGTTTGACATCATTTACAGTAAGTCTCTCTCAGCTGAGTATGATTCACAGCTGAAAATGCCAGCAGTTACTAGCCAATTACGTGTAGTTCATGCTTACTTGTATATTCTTGTAGTTGTTATTTATTCTTGCTGCATTTCCAGGGCGACCTGCAGACCACACTAATACATAGCTCCTAAATCACAGACTCATTTTTCAGAAATGCTGAGCTTTAAAACAGTATGAAAAATCTTCCACTGCTTAGACTGTCAGCTTCTTATGTGGCCGTGCAGTTATTACATACACACTCTCAAGAGCTTAAACAGAGCAATACGTAAAGGCTCTGATTTAAAACATCAGATAAATGTATACTGCTAAATAGATATAGGATTCTCCACAATCTTCACCCAAGAGGTAAGCTTGTGATTAAATACTCTGCTAAAGAACACAGCCAGTTTTATATTATCATTATTATTATTATTATTGTTACAAACTCCTGTAGGTAAGAACTCCATAGTTACTCCACAGAGCTTTGTGTTAAAACAACAGAAGCAACATTTTCTTTAATATACTCTGTTTTTCCAGTTATCACAAAGTATTAATTTATCAATACAAAACATAATAAATATTTTATCATTATGGTTTATTTTACAGTAGCCACAGTTCTCAATATATTTCTATAAAGTAGTAAAATATATTTCTCTGGCAATAAAAAGGGTGCCACAGTAGAATGTTAGTTGATGAAATCCCAATTTAATAATATATATGCAAGCATAAAATGAATAAACCTGAACTGGAGTACAAAATCTAATTGAAGACATTTATAAAAAATGGTGTGTTTACACAATACCTGAAACATTAATTAAACTGAATTAAAATTACTAATATTGAATGTGGTTACTCTTGTTTTGAAATGCTTCCTCACAGGGGTTCTTCTAAGAAATGTTTAGTCTAACTCTAAAATTTCTCTTTAGGATTTTGACTGAGTGGTAGGATTTCCTGCCAGAGCAACATCTGCCAGAAAACTGTGAAATCAGGTATTAGCATACAAAGTTTAGAACACCAATCACAGTGGTTAATTAAACAATTACCAATTATCAGATTTTTAAGTCCCAAAGCTGAAGGATGTCAAATTATCACACAGAATAGTTAAGTTAGGATACAAACTTTAGCAGTAAAAATAATTTGTTTGCCACTTTTATTACCTTTGTAACCAAAAAAGGCCAGTTGATTAAACTGTTGATGACAACAACTTAATTTGATGAGTTAGCAGTACTGAATAAAGAGTGACAGGTCACTAAAAAGTGAATTTAGTTTTCACATGTTTGGAATTACACAATAAAACTTGATTCAACCACTGCAACATTATGAATAGTTCAGTCAGCAATATTAATACAGCTGGACAAGTAATACACATCTATTTGTGAGAGGTGTGGAATAGATACATCAAGAGCACTGTTATTTAAAAAAGGACAAAAAACAGAGATGAAAATTCAATTCACCTTACCATAACCTTCCATTTGAAGCTGTAAAGATCTGAGACTGCCAGTTTACCACATAAAATAGAAACTTTATTCCTTCCAGTTTTCTGTGAATGCTACCAGTTTTCTAGTTAAAGTAACTACAGTGATACCATCTACTACAGGGGTAAGTATTAATTCACTGTTGATTTTTATGTAGGCAGTAATTCATTGCATTGGCATTTTCTTCGTCTGGTTGACAAAGGATATGACTATTACAGGTCCTAAAAGGAAGCTTGGTTTTAACATGTGACAGTTTACACCTTTAATTTCATATACATACAGAAATCTGGGTTTTGGTGCCTTTTCTGTCAGCTCAGAAAAGGTGACGACCATTTTATTTACACAACAAAATCTCTACCTTTCAGCCCTGGTCTTCACTCCAGTCTGCTCAATGTTGCAGGCATATAACAGTATACTTATTTTTCCTGTCCCTGGAGACCCAAATTCTAACCCAAGAGCCAGTCACATTCCAAATGAGATCAGGAATTTACAACTGAACAAATCCCAAGCCACTTGCCCTTTTTATTTACTGCATAAGACTTCTATGACTTAGTGATAAGATTTCATTTTTGGCCCTAACAATACAAAATCCTTCACCCCTAGTCAAGCCTGGAAAACCATACTTAGCCTGAATTTACCATAAACCTTCACTATTAATGATATTCTCCCTCAGTGAAAATCAGTAAGCCTGTCTGAGCCCTGAGATTACCTGAGATTTATTCTAAATCTAATCCTAGCCTACTCTGAAACTACTGATAAACTCTTCTTCCCTGCTGGCATTTCACCCCAGCAAGACTTCTAGAATCTCAAATAAAAATTTTGTATTTTTATAATCAAAGTATATTCAGCACAGATAATATCTTACAGGCCAACACCAGCTCAACAGCTAAATCATCTGAGGGCACACTACAAAAGAATGAACATAGATCTGAAGCTGACAGCATCAGTTACTCCTTCTCCCTTCAAAACTTTCTGGCCAGGCTCTGCAATCCTGGACAATGACATTGGATGCATACCTGAGGCTTACACTGGACTTAAACTTACCCCATGGACATCTGGTTCTTTGCTCTCAATCCCAACTCTAGTTTCACATCAAGGCAATGGATTCCAGCCACAGGCATTATTCCAGACTTGTGAACCTTGAAGGATAAATTGATGAAACTTTTGCTCTGCAATTCAAAGCTCAAACCCCAGAGATCCTTTTTGGTCACCAGAACTTGTCAAGAAACACAGAGAAGGTTTGATCTCAGCCCCAAGATCTGTCACCACTACCTTCACCTTGATATTCCAACACCTAATGTCACGGCAAATACAAAACAAGGCAAATATAAAACAAGGCTTTCTTGCATGTCCTGAGGTCACAAGGGTCTATTCATCTCCACTGCAACCAGCTGTAAGCTACACTACAAGCACTAATCCTAAAATCAGTCTGAAGGATCCTGAGTTTTATTTGACCTGTGGGATATTTACCCAACCATTAACCACAACTTCTCCAATATTATCATCACTGCTTATTTCTGTCCTAAAATGTAGACCATGACAGGGATTACTTGATCTTTTCTTTCAAAGGATTCCACAAGGTATTCTTGGACTACATATTTATCTAGGACTAAGGAAAGAAACACAAGATCTTGATATATTCCTTGATCTTGCAAGGCCGCAGGACTAACATGGAGTATGGCAGCAGTAAAAAATATGTGATTGTTATTTCTCAGAAGACTGAGCAACACTCACGGCTAGAGTGTGAAAGAGGTTGGAATTCGCTAAGGAGGACAAACATTTATTGCTGTATCTCAAAAGGCAGTCAGAACTAAAATGGATGCTGGTGTGGGTGGGCTAGATAGTTTGCACTTACCTTCAAGCAAACATATATCCACTGAACTGTGGCTACATCTAGAATTAGAGGTGATTTGGGAAAAAGAGATTGAGGATCTCAATTTACTGCAGGCTTCTATACCTTTAAGCCTTCTGAGATCCAGGAATAATCTTAGCTGCTCAAGCACTGCCTTCTCAAATGCCTGTCCCTATTTCATCATTAACTCTAAATTTACTCTAAAAATGAATTTTCTCTTTCTCACCCACCCTCACTGTAAGCCTTTTATCCCCACCTAAACCACCTTCTTCACACAAAATCCTACAACATCCAGAAACAAATGCACCCTTTGTCACTCTATAGTCTCCAATACTAATCTTGAACACATCCCTAACTTTAACCTTAACATCACAGCAAAGAGATTTTACAATTCTGGAGCTAAGCACTATCCAGTTATTCTACTATATTTCAATTCTGAACTATGATAGAGAAAAAAGATCGAGTTTTACAGCCTGTTTCTCTTTTTGCTATTTTTATAGAGTTTAATTTTTTTTTTTTTTTTTTGTGATGTTTTCACGTGTGTTCATATGTCTTGATAGGTCTGGCTAAGAAAAAATCCATCATTTCTATAACAGATACTAGTGCGTATAAAGTTGGAATGGTTTAACTTTCAGCAAAATGACAGCGCATTTTTTTTGGTTTTTAATGGCACATGTAAAGTAATGAATAAGATAGAGCATTAATTTGCTAACCTGAAGTGTTTGTAATGGGGTAATGAGGATATTTGAATACCGAATGTTGTAAGACATTTGTGGAGTCACTCAGAGCTAAATGTAGAGTTTTTAAGGTGTTTCTAAGAATAAATACTTAAAATAATGCATATATCTTTATGCTGATATTAATACCCACAGAAAGTAAATTTAGTGCTAATTAACAGAATGAGATTTCCTAAGTATAAATTACCATATAAGTAATATATATAAGTGAGCATGTATTTGGGAGATATTAAGGGATGAAAATACGTATATCAATATAACTGGTTTGAATGGTATTTTCTGAAAAGGACATCACTTTTGGTCTTAATCATCAAAAACCAAAGGACTGGTGAGCATATGAAACTGTAGTTGAATATTTGTTCAATTAAACTCTCAGAGCATGAAGTTATATCTAGGTTGTTTTTACTGTGAAAACACTAAGCACAAAAACAAAAGTAATTTTTTCATATGCCTCTTCAAGGTTTCAACCTGATCACAAAATATTACAAATATTGAAATAATTTATTTTTTGGCATCACAGTCAACAGATTAAAAAAAACTGATAGTAATAAGGCAAGGAAAGTCTCAGACTGTGAACCCTTGACCACAACCTCAGTGTTCCTCATCCTCAGCTCACAGTAGTTGTCCGTTGTGTGCTCCCTCACATTCACAGAAAGCTCCACATGCAGGTTGTACTCAATGCATACAAGAACAGATTCCAGCATGACAGCACAAATATGCAATTATAATTAACTGCTACTCATAGACACAGTTATCACACATCCATGCAATAGCAAAGAAATTGCATTCAAATTCAGAGAAATACCTTCACAGTTAATAATTACCATGAAGGTAGAATAGAATGACTAAAATAGAATGCAGTTCTTAAAGTAATGACATGAAAAAAATTATATATGGAAGTAAAGTATTACAAAATCACCCAATCAGAATCTTCCATATGCCAAAATATGCCATAAAATGCACATAAAAAAAAAGGTTTTCCCTCTCCTGCAAAACCCCTTCTGACTTCTTTTACCATTCCTAGAGCATATGTTTATTATTTTCACACAGTATATATTACTTCTCATTAACCAATGGCAGATTTTTTGAAACCTCACAAGCCTAATTAAAAAGTGATTAACAGTTCTTTTTCATCTCATCTTTGGTAAACCTTGCATTCATTACTCCCTCAGACTTGGAATAATCAGCAGATTTGCTGCTTCATGTTTGTATTTTGCCACCTAAGCCATTTATATAGGTTAGAAATGGGGATAACAAGTAACTCCTCATAGAACACAATTCCCTCTGCACTTAAACTTCCTGAATGAGTTCATTCACAAGCACTCTGCTCCTTCTGTTTCAAAACCCAAATCTTTATCTGTCTTCATCCTCTGCACGCTGGCTTAAAAAAGTATATGCTATGTATGGAAGCCTACCATGTGGAACAGAGCTTTATATAAATCCCAACGGTGTGTGGATCATACTGGCTACTGGAATCTAAGGTCAAATTCTGCTTCTTTTACTTGCACGTAGCTCTGAACAGGGCAACAAGGAGGAGTGTGAAGCAAACCCGGGCTTCTCTGCAGCTCTGAAAAACAATGGAACAGATTCTGTTACCCAATGGATGTCAAAAGAGAACTGCAGCAAGTGCACCTAAACCAGAGCATTTTGTGGGGAAAACCACAAACGAGATGCATGACACAGTGCAACTCAACAGCATACTGGAATGAAAACAAACATTCCAGGATGATGTAATTAGTGCTGCAAAATATCTCGGTGCAGGAGAGATGGAAACAAGTGCTTAGACTTTTCAATGAGAAATGTGCTTCAGAATGAGGCACCAATGAGGCTCAAACAAGAAGTTTTTCACTGTAGCATAAAACTTTTTGTTTTTTGAAACACATTTCTCTGACTTCTTAAAGAGATGTTCTAGAATAAGTTGCAGGAAGGACAGTGAGACAGTGATGTCTGGGTAGATATATGCTCCGAATATCACAAGGGATAAACTCAACAGTATAAATCCTCATACAAGGCAATAGTGAGAGATTAAATAAAACACTTCTCTGCTGCAATATATGTCCATGCATACTGTGGGATATTTCTCAGATTCATCTTTTTTGAAGCTCTCAAGTTGGTCATTGAGTGACTTGCCCCTACATTCCTTTGAAAAAAAGTGCAAAGAGCCAGTAACTCAGTCCTTAAACCAGCAAGCTTTGAAGAGTATCCTGCACAGAGGACTGCAAGTTGCTTCTTGCCTGAGCAAGCTAACTTAGATAACTGTGAGATATCAATTCTAAAGAGATCCCAAAGCTTTCTTAGTGGTAGCATATTTACACGTGCACAGCACCATCCTCATTTTGGAGGATTAACCAAGATTGAATGAATAGGAAAGAGATGCTGATGTCACTCTAATGAGTGTTAACTCCAACCAGCACCATCTGCTCTTGTTCTGTTTAGGAAGGCCAGGTTGGATGGGGCTTTGAACAACCTGGTCCAGTGGAAGATGCCCCTACACATGGCAGGGGGACTGGAGCAAGATGATCTTTAAGATCCTTTCCACCCCAAACCATCCTGCTATTTTGTTACTGGACTGTTTTCAGGCTCCATCACATCCAACAAAATGATGGCTGAGCATCCTTTGCCGAGTGTCTCTTCCATGAGGACTGGCAGCATTAATAATACACTGACACAGAACTGGAATGTGATAACCCAGCAGTGTTTCCTTGGAGCTATTCTCAAAAGCAATGCTTTCTACTGTAACACTTTAGCTTGTTCTGCAAAGTTGCCTTCAGGCAAGTCATGAGAACCACTAGGAAGTTTGTAGCAGAATACAATAATCATATTTTAAAGTGATTTTGATGGCAATGTTTGATATCTGATTTATACATAATAACCACAGAATGCATGATTTAAATGCTGACCATAATTAACATACATTGAATGAGATGTTTTAAATAGATGTAATAGTATTTAGAGACAAGTTTCTGAACCGAAAAAGTTTCAGCTCCGGCAAACACAGAACTGTGATGTTTGCAAGCACATTGGTAGACTGTGAAATTTAGCTAAAGGAACAGCTAAATGCCATATGATGCTATTTCTCAATGTCATTCATAATTTTTGCCTGTGGAACCTTGGTTTCTTTTAGTATTCTTAGAACTCTTCAACTAGCTGCTAACTACTAATGCTACCTGCTGCTTTTTCAAGTCAGCACCGTACAAGAGAACAGCTGTATTTACCTACTTTTGTTCTTTTTAATCTGTGTTGATTACAGAGTAAGCTCCTAACATGTCACTCCACTACACTCAGCATTCCAATAATGTCAGAACGTTGCTACCATTTAAAATCGTGTTCTTATACTGCCTCTGCCCTAAAATCTCATGTGGGACAGCTGCTACTCTAATGTAAAACTTGCTTTATAACGAAAGATACTATGAAGTCAGTCCCAACACCACAATGGACAAAAAACACCTTCAGGGCATAAGTGTCTAACAAGCAGGATCAGGTGGCATGAAAGGACATTTCTTTTGTAGTGGCAACAATTTCTACTTGGCCATGGAAGCTTAGATCTCCTGAGGAATGTGAGTACCATGCTGTAGTGATTCTCAGACACACAAGATGCACACAGATGTACACATTTCTCATTAAAAAAAGACATGCCAAAGACAAAGTATTCAAATAATCAGGCAGTTTCAGTTCACTGCAGATTTTACTGAGCAAAGGGCTTAAAATCAGATACACCATTATCAGCACAACTCCCACTAGGATCTGCAAGGCAAAAAGGATGCCAGTGACTGACTTCTACCACAGAATACTCAGGCTCTGTGTGTACCCATGGTTATTGACGTTCCTGTTGATGTACATGGGGAGATATAAGCTAGAAATATTAATTGACTCCTTTTCTGAAATGTAATGGAAATACATTACATTGAATGTATTGAATGGAAATAGAAATAGATAAGGCTTAGGCTCAAATTTTATAAACAGAAGTAAAACTCATGTAGTATCAGTGAGACATTTGAGACAATAACAGAAGAACCTGAAAGTACTCCTTCATATTTAAACAAACTAAATTAATGTTTTTGTTGTTGCTAACAAAGCACATATGCAGACAAATTTCCTGGGAAAATTTGGACAATGGTTGATGGGCAAGAGCCTTGGAACACCTCTCCTCATTTTCCTGTATTCCCATAAAGGGCTGACTACAGTCGTAATCCTTGGGCTCTGAAAAATCATAGTCACATTCAAAGGTTCTGGACAAGACACTGGCTCAACCTTTGTTCTTATCAAGCAATATAAACAAGTAATTGGCACTAAAACTTGCAGAACAACCAGAGTGCAAAGCCCAAAACTACCATCTCTCTAAATACACCTTACACATGTGCAACCTGGAATTAAGTCCTTCTTTCAAAGGTATAACCAGCAACCCTAATTTTACTTTGTGCTTTTGCAAGGCATGGAATAAGCACATATGCATGTTGTCCCAGACTGAGAAGCAAGATGTATTCCATTTCCCATATGTATGGCAGTTACCTTCTGTTAAGTGGACATTTTTCCTTATCACTTCCACAACCAATCCTCCCTCAGGGGAGACATCTGCTGATAACGGGCTATAGAATGACACTGCGAGACTGGTAAGAACTAGAACATCCCATTGGGAGATTCTCCACCCAGAGGAAGGAGCCAAACGTTCCTAACTGGATATAATCTGGGACTTTGGGACACCAGACTCAGCCTTTCCACTGGTTCCCAAGAGGAACAGCTGGGGTTTTCCATTGGACCTTCAGAGGAAGACTACACCCTTCTACAGGACCACTGCTCCAACAGAACCACATCTGCCACTCCAGGAGGACTGCAGCCATTCCAACTTGGACTGCTACCAACACACTGGCCAAAAGCGTGTCAGGTGTATTCCGATTCTTCCAGTGTTTTTTCTTTTGTATTATTGCATGTATTTTGTTTCTTTTCCCTTTTTCTAATAAATTGTATTTCTGACTTGGAGTCTTTCAGTGGTTTTGCTTTCAAACCAGAACACATGTACCACAGGTTTTTTTGTATCTCAGGTAATTTTGCTCAAGTGGAACTCTTCATCCCTCTTTCTAATTTTAAACAGTTCTCAAAGTTTAAGATAGCTCAGAAAAAATTCTAATTTTGAAAGCAACCTCTGTTGTAAAAGCAAAGAAAGAAAAACAAAACCAAGTGAAGCTGTAATTAATGTACATGCTGACTGTAGCAGCACTGAAGTCTGTTTTTTTTTGCTTTGACTCTGGTCAAGTGCATGTAATCAGTGTGAATTATTACAAAAGAGTTAAGAGATAATTTTGAAAATATGTCTGAAATGCAAAAATTTGAATGCTAGATGAATTTGTGATGGCTGTATTGATTTTGATTTTACACAGAAATATCACTCTGTTTCAAAGTGGATCTCAAACCTTTTAAAGCAAGGTCTAATATTATAAATGGCTTCCAGTGCTGTGTTTCCAGCTCTGAACAGACATAGTCTTAACCCTTAGCCAATCTGTAGATTGGTGGCTTCTGAAAGTGAGAATGAGGTCCTGAGTTACTAATGCCAGCCTGGATTATGGCCATGCTCTTTTGAAGCCTTCTAGCCCAGTTCAATAAGGAACACAGCCTTAATATTGTTAATACATACTGACATTGCAAAGATTTTCTGTACACTGAAAAATGTACCCTGAGCCCTCAGTCCTTCACAGGAATCAAAAAGATTCAGTTGCAAGCATTTAAATATTCCAAAACGTACCTAAGGAGCAAAGAACTGTAACAAGTCAAAAGTCACAGATACATTAAAAAAACCCCAAATATACAAAAGATATATATGTATATACCTAGATACATTAAACAAAAAAACAAATACACAATATCATCAAAAGAAAAATGTGAGTCTAGGCTTAATTGTAACATAAAATTTATCTGATGTTCCAAATCATCCATGTCAGGTTGCTGAGAAATCAAGCATACTTTGTTTTTAAATACAATAACAGCAGACAATTTAAGGAAACAATTACTCAAACTTCTCTCAGATAAACCTACCTCAGTAGGAATAATGTCAAACAGAACATTTTATCTCTGGTATTTTCAGAAAAAAAAGTCTGCTGTTTTCCCTCGTGACTATGTGCTAATAAATATGGGAACACTCAAAAGGCAGAGCATGCAGCAAGGCAAGCAGTTTGCACTTCCAGATGAAATCACCAGTCCAAACTCTCTGGGGGGAGGGCATTTTAATTAATTTGACAATACATAGTATTATATATATTTATGGTGATCTAAGCACAGTAATACATTCTAATTAGTGTAGTGGAATAGGGTAAGTAACACTGAGGCTGATTGGTGTTTGCAAGGAGTGAAATGTTTATTTACCATTTACTGTGGTGGCCATTTTGACAAAAATGAGCCTCCTGGCTTCTGCAAGCAAATATTCTTAGAGGAGGAGAGTCCCAGCTGTCTTCCCTCTCACACCCTCATGTTGTACTAGAAGAGGAACAACATTGTAAAGAATAGCTGTGATTTACCATTTCACCTTCAACAATTGTCTGTGTCTTCCAAGAATTTTCTTAACCTATAGGAGTTATCAATCACCAATTTCAGCCTACTTTCAACACCTTTAAATTGCATGACTGAGAATCAAGAATTGAGGTTGAGATCAGCAGTATAATATTTGCCCATTTGATGATTGAGTTTGCTCAGAGAATAGATTTGATATGTTAGAAACATTTAAAATACCCTGAAGCTATAGAGGTAGAATGAACAACATTTTTCAACAGGGTAAATATATCACATATTATTTGAATTTTAATGCACAAATATTAAATTCCTCCTTTTTTCAGTAAACAATCAGATTAGAGTGCAATTATCATTTAAGAGACTTAAATAATGATTACTAGAAATTATTAGAGGTAATTACAAAAGACACTAAATGTAAAGAGAAACTCATCTTCAAAAGAATAATATTTTTCCTATGCATTTAAACTATGCCTTTATTTCTATTAACGAGGTGCATAATGATGACTGGCCATTTGAAAAGCTAAAAGTCTTTAATTGAACAATTATTAGTGTCATGCTGCCTTAGGGCACTATTTGTCAAGAGATTTCTATTATGGTAATTATATCCACTCAGGCTTGAAGGATAGGTAACATCTTCTAATGGAAATAAATTACACTTTATTTTTTTTTTAATCTAAGTTTAAGTTCTTTATTTTATTATTTAGACCCTCCATACTAGAGTCGTTGAGAATAGCTTTTTTCCCCCACTATTAAACACTATCAATTTTCCTAGGATAGAATATGGAAGAAATTCCCAATTCATTATGTTAATTCCCTCACCACAGGAAAAACAAACAAAAAAAAAAAAACAAAAAACAAAAAAAAAAGAGGATTTATTTAATTCATGTCTTAGGCCTATTATGTTTTATTTAACTTTAGTAATGTACAGAATTGCATCCATAATCCCTACTGAAAGCCAGAACAAGTTTAATGAATACACAAAAATTCTTCAAACCTTTGAATCTATTTAATTACAAACTCATTCATTCTTTGATACCTAAATGAATCAACAGACTGTCATGGCAAAACAAGACATCCAAGTCCTTGACCATACTTTCCTAAGTATGCTTTTCAAGTCCTCAAGAACTGTAGAGATGATCTACACCCCCTCCTCCAAATGCTGCTTTATCTCTCACAAGTAAGAAAATAAAAAAGAAAGAAAAGGGAAAAAAAGAAAGAAAAGCCTTGCAATTACTTCTGATAACAAAGACTGTGGGTGGGCTCTCACAGCATAATTCATTTTGTGAGGTCCAAATCCTAAAGCTGATTAAAAAGAGCTTCAAAAATATAAAAATAATGATTTCTAAATGCTGAGTGTTTTTCTTCTGTTTTCTGTTGATTTTTCAGCTGGCATTCATTAAGCTCAAAAAACCTGACTGGACTTAGTAGATGATGATTTGTGGGAAAAACACTTAAATAAAGGAGCTTCAAACACTGGCAGGATGCTGAGGCAGAGCCTGAAGGATACTACAGGGCACCAAAGGCATACAGGTGTATTTCTTTCCTCTATCCACCTCATGTGAAGAGTGATTAGTCCTGGAACCATCCTTAAGCCTACACATTGAGTGCTTTAACTGCTGCCCATCCCCAGAGAGGTGATCTGCACACTGGCAATCTTGCAATAGATTTTCAGATCAGAAAGGTCCATATGTCTCCTTAAAACCCTTCCAACTCAGATAAAATCAACTTAGAACTTACAGAGGAGGCCAAAACCCACCCATATAGCCTGTCACAAAGAGTGCAGAGTGATCCCTAGTATAAACAAACATTGTGTGTTTTTCCATAGAGAAAATATGGAAAACCCCCACAATGTAATAAGCCCAGCCATCCTTCAGCAGCAGATGGGGCAGGATGAGCAGTGCCCTAACAAGGACTGACATTGATTACTGCAAGCATGAGCCAGACAGAATTCGGAAACAAAATTCATGGTTACATCAAGACTATTATGACTGTGCACACTGCATGACATGATAGGAAAATCAATAGCCACGTATTAATAAGCATGACCATGGGGCCCACTTCACACATAAAAAAACCCCCAAACCTTTTCCAGGAAGGATCTGAAATCTGCCACTCATTAACTTTGGCCACCAAAAAGAACTGCCTTTGGAAGACTTACTTCAGTGTGCTTCACTGACACATTGCTACTATCAAAGTCTGAAATGCTCTTCACTGTTATTATTTGTGTTAAATAAAACATAGTGGTAAACACTTCATTCCTTTCACAAATTCTATTTCTGTCAGCTCAAGCATTATTGCTTTTCTTCTTGTCAGTTTTAGCAAATAGCCTACTAAAAAGCTATCTGCAACTTAATTAAAACACACATTATTAATGTCATCTTTATATGGAAAATCTTTGGGAAAATAAGTAGCTTCTAGCTTTTGAAGTAACAGCAATTAAGTCTGTCAATATGTGCTCGTTGCTGAATACCTGAGAAAACAAGACTAAGTGAAGCAATTTGACCTGTTTCAACCATCTCTGCATAAACTGCCTTTTCACAGAATACTGGACCTAGAAAACTACCCACAGATCAATTATAAGAAACTGTCACTTGTGCAATATAATGTATAACTGAAGGTGCTAGCTAATTTTCCTTAAAGAGAATAAGTAAAATTCTATCTCATACATGGAAAATTTACCACTAAGTTCAATAAAACCCATAATTTCTCAGTAGTACATAAGAAGTAACCTTAATTTAACTACAGAATAGGAAGTGGCTGCTCAAAATATATGTAGCTAGATGAAACCATCCCAAATTCCAAGGCTAATATTTTGAAATATTTGTTGGTGTTGCAGGTTTCCCTGCTGCCATCCCTCATTTTCATGACTGATGTCTCTGATCAGTAGGTAGCTCAGCCTTTTTTCCTGGATGCCAAATATCACCACAGTTCTTAATATATTAGCTTCTGTCTCTGAATCACTGTAAGGGGCTGTGAAAACTTGCATTGAATAATTTTTATATCAGTAAGATTTTATCTTGAGGGTTACTCTATATATTACACAGGTTTTTTTGTTTGTTTGTTTGGTTTTTTTTTCTCTTTTGAAGAGTGAATTTTCCACTCCTTTTCTTGTTGTTTCCTTCCTGGTACCCCTGACAGCACACTATGCCTAAGACACACAAGTAATTTCTTTCTTATGGAGCAGGAACTTAGGGAAGGTGAGATGAAGGATCAGGGGGATTACTTTCCACTTGGAAAGTGGCAGGCAGAGAATTCAGCAGCTGAGAGGCCATGTCAGAGCACCATGGAAGATACAGACAAGTGTGCATGCTCAGGCAGCTGGTGTGGAACAAAATCAAGAAGCAGATTCAAGTAGTGAATTTCTTAACATTTTGTTTTACATGTTAGAGCCCTGAAAAACAGGGATCTTGTTCTTTTATTTTGATCATAGCTCTGAAATGTTATCAAGTAGGACATTTCTCTAATATTATGTCTAATACTCATGATACACACAGAAATACATAAAATCATCAGCCTATTGGTATAAACATGATACACATGATCAGTGCCACTCCTTGCGAACTGTGCATCTCACACCATTTGCAAGTTCAGTTTCTTTCTCCTCTCCTGCAGCAAGAGTAGATGAAAAGATGTATCAAGATTTGATTCACTCAGTGTTAAAATGATTGAGGTTAGGAAAATATAAAGCAGGGTCAGGTAAGAGGGGCAGGGGCACATGGGCATCACACAGTGGGACAGCCAGAGAGACGGGGAGAGGAGATGTGATGGTGAATAGACTGCTCTTCAAAAGGTCCCAGCAGAGAGCAGTGATGAGGTTTACAGACACATCTGAAGCAGAGATTGCTGTGAAAGAGCAGGGGGGAAATCCAAGAACACTGACACGGCGTCATGAGCACAGTGAGCTGTGCAGCAATCCTGTTAAATGCATATATCTGACAGGCCAAAGAAAACCAGCGGGTTTTATTCATTCTCTCTTTTTGTGAATGCCAATATCTAGATTTATGTGTTTGAACTTTGTAAAACACTAGATGTAATTAAAAGTGTTGTTATTGAGCAATTTAGATGAATAAAGTGTTAAACCAATGGCAGAAAGGCATTTAAATATCATATTTTAGAAGCAGATTAAGTGTTTAAGTTTTATAAAAGGTGATTGATATCTGGTATTTATATTTACTCTCTTCAATTCCCATAGTGATCTGAGAGAGAAAACAAACAACTAAGTATCCACTATTCTCTGGAAGTCCCAAGAGTTTATTGACTCTGGTAACACACATATTGTAGTAACTCTACTGGGAAAGAAATCTAATTTACCTTCTAAAGTATTACATGATTTAGTATTTTTATCTCTCTCTGTTGCTCCACATCTATCAACACAGGATAGAAAAGAGATCTATCACTCACAGTGACCAATTACACCTTTAGTCATCACTGTTCCTTTATTAGGACATTAAAAAAAATCATATTTTAGGCAATTATCAATTCTTCAGCAAAATAATAATTGTAGAAATTTTTGTGTAGTCAAGTAAAAAACTAGTACATATGTAACATGGCTGAAGTTAATGCAAGATCAGAAGCAGATAACTGCAAACACCCTCATAGCCTAGACACATTAGTGGGAGATTTCCAATAAAGATAATCCAAACTGTGTGCATTTAAAGTGTCAAAAATAAGATACAGAATTCTGTATCTGATGAAATGACCTGTGAGCCCATTGGCACTCTTGTTTCACATATTTCAGACTCAAGGCCTCACTGTGATTGCCATCAATCCTCTCTGTGATGCACCTGTGGCAATGGTGGGACCCCCCCCCCCGCCAGGTTCCATCACAGAGACTAGAGCCAGATGCAAAATGATAATGACAGGCCAGGTGCCTTCTGTAATGGGAAACATGCAGGAGATCTGAGGAACTGTGAATGCAATGAAATACGAGAAAAAATTAAAAACTCACAATTCCTTCACAGTAGCAAACAACATGAGTTTGGAATGAACAAAATACCCACAAAACACCTGCCTTATAAAACATATCCAAAGTAGCTTAAAATATGTGTTTTGACTCCAAGGTTTCCTCAAAAACAAACCCTTGCATCACACTGGATGGAATTCTAGACTCAGCGAGTGCAGTGAAAAACATCTGATTTCAACAGTCACAACTTTGTCTTAGAGCCACTCACTTCACCATGGTCCTTGTCTGCACTCCAAGAGCTAGAAAAGAGCATAGGACTGTGCAGAGGCGTGAGGGATACGAGATGAACCTTCCAGAGTGCAAAAATGTGCAAAAGGACATTATTTAGAGCACAAAATGTGCAGTAATTCAATTATGTTTTAAATATGTTAATTTAATAAATGTTCAAGCACCATTTAATGATATTATATTATATAATGCCTAATACTGGCAAATATGGGATAGGATTATGGGATTAGAAAAAGCAAATACCTCAGATGATTCTCAAAGGATAGAGTCAATGCTATAGTAGTTCACAGCTGTTATACTGTTCAATGGTCTTTGATAACATCAACAGGACAGCAGACCATTTTACAACAAAAAAATTAGGTGGTCTGGGCAAAAGAAGGGATGATCACAAAAACAACTTGTAAAACTTGCTGGTTTATATGCTGAAATTATACTTAATCTCTATACTCAGACATGGGAACAAGAATTCCTTGAGTAACATGGATACAAATGTATTTACAAGGTAAGGGGGTGTATGACCTTATCAATGTGCATAACAAAAAAACTGAAGAAAGACTGAAGTAAATAAGAACAGAAAATGAATCCTATACTAATTGCAAATAATTACACTTATCAGTGTAAATCCTAAAATGCTGCCAGAGAACAATTTCATGCAGCAAGTCATGAAATGTCATGTTTCTCAACTTCTCCTGGCTGAGCATAGGCTAATGGCAACAAAATAACATTTTGTTAATTATGACTAGTTCTGTAAATTTAAGCACTGCAAAATGTAAGAGTTCAATCCACAATATACATCTTGCTAGATCCCATTTTCCACTAACAAAATACTGGATCAACATTTCACTGCAAATCACTAATGGATTTTTTATAGATGACAAAGCACAAATAAAGGCTTCCCTCCCCACCCTCTGTCAAGAATTCTATTTAACTGTAAGAGTCATTAGAGACACAACCTCCAAATTATTGAAATTGCTTAGGTAAATAAAGTCATCATAAATCAGAAGAAAATTAAATATTCAAACACACACTAAAATCATTATCTGAGACCAATTCCAACAAGCTGCCTCTGATTACTGTAGTATGCACTTAGGAAGGACCAAGTAAAATCAGAACTGCTGCGAACAAAAAGCTCCTTTGTCTCCAACCTGCAAAAGTGCTGCACTCCCCAAACACAGGTTCAGTAGTAAAATACCAGTTACAATGTTAAAGTTTCATTTTCACTGGCAAGAAAAGTAGATAAGCTTTCAGGAGAAATCAAGTATTTCACTGTTTTATTAAATGCTGTCTTCAAAGATATCTTCACAGGAAAGCAAATCCCAAATTGTTTTCATGCCTTGAAAAGCCTATATTAAACATTTTTCACTCTGCCAGAAGAGCAATGAAGATAATATATATCTTACAGAATATCTGTATGGTCAAACATTCACATTTGCTGATGTACTATTGTCTATGGGAGCAAAAGATATGATTTTTCCCTTTCTGAAAGTGTTTATATCTCCTCCCAATAATGAATTAGTGCAATGAATGTTTCTTACAGAAAAAAAATCTTAGTATTTCCTAGAGGGAAGAAAGGAAAATTGTTACAGTATTTCAGTATTACAGTATTTCAGACAAAGGAGTGGTTTGATTGAAGTGACATATGAGACACAAAGACTGCCTCATCTCTTTGAGCTATGGGTCTACAACTATTTTTGTGCTAAAGTTCTAATCTATCAATAGTTGAAGTCCATCCTAACACAGAACTATGAAAGTACACTAAGAAACTTTTCATAAGTGGTAGTCTTACAAACCAGTGAAAAAATGAAGCAGAAACATTTTGTAATGCTAAGTACCTAGAACCCAAAAGCAGTCAGACAGATCACTCTTTTCACACACAGATGCCCATAAAGTATTATCTGCCTCAGTGTAACAATGAAAGCAAAAATGCCTTGGATAAAAACCCCTCACTGAAGTAATAAGCTCACCAAAAAGAAAGGAAAAGCAGGTCAGGCTTCATGTGCCTGTGTGATTTCTCAGGGCAGCTCAGTGTGCCAGATGCTGGATAAAGCCCAAGGAGACAATATCCCTGCTAGCTGAATCATCCTTATCCTCATCAGTCAGAAGGTACAAGCTGTGTTTTATTTGGTATAACAATGTTTCTTAAGTGACAAGTCACAGAATGGCTGTGGGTTCAATGGGAATTGCAGCAAATCTTTTGATTTAATACTTGGACCATGCTTCAACCTAAATTCACCAGTAATTTTTTACACTCAAGGTTCAAAAAGAATTCAGTAAGCTTTCAAGTGTCCTTGAACAAATTCCATTTCTTCTTCATCTCAAACTTATCAACGTGGTTTGGGCTCTTCACAAGATACTTTTGTATAGTGTGTGATAATTTTATCTGGCCCATACAAATTCAATGTATTCTCATGTTTCTGGAAGAAGTTCACATCCCTTTTGCCCAGTAAACAACTCAACAGGGCTAGTGTAGAATAGGATTAAACATATTGTGTGCTGATAAAAACTTAATTGTAATCTTTTGAAAAAATTGGTATGTACTAGATCAGGAAATTGAAGTACAATCCTTCCTTCCAAGTGGAAAAGACTGAGAAATGCATGTTCTGCATTATCTGAAATATATTTATAAGTCTCCAAAATCATCTAAAATAGGGATAACCTGAAAATCTCGAGGCTCAAGACAGGATATTCACATTTATAGTGACTGACAAGAGAAACTAGGGCTGTAAAGGGAGGCTTCAGGCAAGAGGAGATTTTCTGTAAGAAAAGAAAACTGAACTCAGAATAAGTTTATACAATGGATACCATTAACAAGTGAGATTTTTTTTTAACTTCTTCATAAATAGGTGGTTATTTAGAAAAGTACAGAGTTGTCATTGGAATTCCAAACATTCTAGATAATTTACTATATAAATGACACTTTTTCTAATTCAGAATAGGTAGGGATACATCTGGATTGCTTTTCTATTTAACTCTCTGATGTGACTGACCTTTAGATTAAACTTGGTGGAATAGATTTCCCATTTATATTAAATGACATCAAAGAGTTTACCTCTGAACTCCAGACTTAGATTTCCTTGGGCTTGAGATTATTTCTGTGTTCTAGTTATTTACTGAGCCTACCAATATGAAGATACCCAAACCAACATCATGACTAGCCTACCAATTTCATAATTAAACATAACAGAACTCTGATCCAGAGACAAAACCTCTCATTCATCTTTCATCATTAGTTCAAATAATTTCATGCCTGTTTTGTCTACAAGTTATTGTTTTCCACCCCTGAAGAAGGTTCCTTTCCTTGTTACCAGAGGTAAACAAGTAGATGTGTGAGCAGCAGAACTAATGAAGCCTGGTTTACAAATCTCCATGGGAAGCTCCTGATGCTTAATAAAAGGAAGCTAATTAGATTTGGGGTTAATAAGTTTGGATATTAAGAGGGTCTTTCTCCTCCACTCAGAAACCTGTTTTCAGAGCTTAACACTTTGATTCTTCCAGGTTTCTGTCAAATATAAAATATTGGCCAGACAAAGAACCAGATACATACAGTGTGATTAAAAAGCCTTATATTGGGGGAAGCAGTGATAAAAATAAAAAATCTTATTTCCTTTCATAGCAAAAAGAAAAAGCATTTCATCAAACTGGACAAATAAAAAATACTGAAGATAAAATATGTTATTAAATATTTTCCAGCAAACATTCACAACTCTTGTCATATATTTTCTTTTAATAAATGAACATACACATGGCCAGTGTTCATGAAGACATTAGGATTCTGCTTCAGAAGTCCTAACACTGAAACCAGTATTTGATTAGACTTTTCATCCCACAGAAGTCAGCAGTGTATGGAAAGAAAGGATGACAACAAAATGCTCATGGGAACACGCAGAGAAATAATTGCAGGTGAAATAATTGCCTACAACCATGCAGGGAAAGGATTCACATGTCACTAACAGGGGGACAATTATGGTGGAAATAACAGCTGTGTCTATTTGCACCACTGGCCAAATCTGAACTCTGCCACTACTGCTGCATTGCTGCTTGCTGAAGTACTTGAGAAACTTCCAGCCTCTGTGGCATTTTGATGATAAAAGCAATCTGAAATTTCTGTAGAAATTTCATGTTCACAAAAGGCATCTTCACATTCCTGTTAGAAACAAGAGTTTGATTTGATTCACATGGTTGCAAGTCAGCGCACTCTGCCAGGTAAGACAGTGTTGGGATGGGGCTTCCTCTGCTCTATCCATTTCTGCAGTCTGGGCTTGTACAATGCTCAGTTACACAAATCAGGAGCTCTGAATCCCATATCAAAACTGTTTGTGCAAAGAAATGGGAAATCATTTCTCTGGATTTTGAAAGCTACTTGTAGATGCACAGAGCTGTCAGACATCTCATCATAATGAATACGATTATGATCCTGCCTCTCTTTTTTCATCACTTCATGGCAGAAAGAAACCAAGTATCACAAATAAGGAGAAGACCTCAATATATTGAGCCTGTCATTTACAGGTATATAGATTTATGCAGTAATACCATAAAAATGAAACCCTTATTCCACCCTTGAAATGTGCTTTGATTCATCATATTACATTTCAGAGAGAAGTGAAGCAACTGTTTAATCCAGTAGTTGTTCACATTTTACCAAAGTGCAGAACACTTAATGTGTATATTAACGCTTGTGATTGAGCACCAATCATAATACTAATAAATAAAGGAGAAGCACAAAATTATGGAAGAAATACTAAAAAAAATTAACCTTATAATTCCTTAATCTGTTTTTGAGGGGTGGTGGGGTGGAGTAAGGGTGGAAGTTCATTGTAGATATATGGTTTAAAAACACAGTCAAATCAAGATTTTTAGAATGAGCTGATACTTTTTAGTTAGACCAGCAGGTGCAGAAAAAGTAGATAAAAGTTCTGGGAAGTCTTATTTCAGATCTGAAACAAAAGGAGAAAATTTTAAAAATAACTGTAATTAGACATTAAAGGCAATTGCTTAGAATTTAATTAGATATGAATTACACTACTCAGGAGAAGAGGAAAGTTTGCTTGGGTAGTCAAAGACACTCAGTAAGGACCTGAGGTGAGAGGGGGCTGCCCTCTCTCAGGGGAAAGAGCTACATGTAATGTGTAAGCTGTGGAACTCTGTAACGCTAATGGGAGGCTGAGGGTGGACAAGGACTTGGACAAGGCTGTAAAGGACAAGAAAAATGCAGTGAGTCTGTAGCTTTTGGTATTTACTAAGTTATGAATTTGAGTTTCCTGGCTTATCTTTCAAAAGTATTTTGTAGGTCATTCCTTAATTAAGTCAGAGCAGTTACTTCCAACTTGAATTTTACTTTGAAGTTTCCTACTTCTGTTTCAGACCTCAAGAACTACTTATGTGCCTGAGAGCTTATCTGTTTTTTATTTCCCAACTACACTTAGTCTAATTAAAGATGTTACCCCTACCTGTAAATCTTCTCCTAATTAGCAACTTCATGGATTTGCTGATGGCAAGTGCAAGAGTGGATCACTCCACTGCTATCAAACCAATAGGGAATTAAACTAAGCATGCTGAAATGTTATTTCCTCATTAAGAAAATGCAGAAACACCTTTTCCTCTCTAACAAGACCATTACTGCAAAATGCTGCCCTCCAAGACTGGAGTGTTCTTTTTGAGTTCTAAGAGAACATCTTTCTCATGCTGTAGTGGTTGCTGAACAAGAAAATTGTGGTTAAAATGATTAAGTTTCTCTAGTACACAGGTGTCACACAGGAAAAGATGACATAGAAGCACCAACACCTGTAAAGAGTCAAATCAAAACAGACTTAATTAAAAATAATATGTTGTTAGTGAAATGGAATAGAACATAAAAGAGTAATGTTGGAAGAGACAGAGGGAGAGTAAACACTGAGTGGACTGGCACACTGATGAAGAGGGAAGGTCTCCACGGTCAGCGCATATTCCCTACAGAAGTTAAATAGGAATGACAATTAAAGAAAATGTTTTCAATCTCCTGGGTTTTAAAAATTCCCACTGAAGGATCTAGGTGCTCTCCCATGTAAAGGCAAAGCCAGAGGACTCAAAAGGCAAATTAAGCAAATGGGACATAGTGATCCAAGAACTGACTTAATTTTACAGCAAAGCATGGTATGTAAAATCAGCTTTAAATATTTACACACAATGTCAAGAGATGGAGAGGCCCTTGAGCTCATCTGAGAAATTTTGCCATAAAAGGGCACTTTTTTCACCTACCTCCACAGGGAAAGGAAGAGCAAATAAATCTGATATACTACAGAAGAGAAATTTTATAATTTAATTTTCTTAAAGAAGCTCTCAACATTTCAGCGATATATTGTACAATGGTGCTCTGTAAAAAGATCAGGAAAAATGTAATATGATTGCAGTTCTTGTCATGTATTTATCATATAGAACAAATTAAACATCTTTGGAGGCTAAACTAACAAATAAGCATAGCTACCTTCTCCATTCTGGCTTTCTATTAAAAATCAAAACAAAACGAAAATAATGAAACTAAAGACAAGATATAAAATCCTAAGAAGATAATTGGATGAAGACAGCACAAATGCCAAAATTGTGCTTTATTTTAGTCTGTTCTCTGGAGCTTCTCTGCCAACTTTCTTTCTTCCTTTGAGGATAATAGTTTAATATTTTATAGTCTAGATCAGCTACAGTTTCAAAAGGAGGTAAATATAGTTCAGTAAAAGGATTGCTTAGATATAATTCCCAAAACCGAAACATAAATACAGGATTATGGAAACCACTGTAAGATGGAAGAGAGCAGGAACTTGATTACCCAGTCTGTTTGCTGCAGACACTGACAGGAACAAGAAAAAGGATTCAGACTCCATCTGTGGATGAGCACTGACAACAACATGGGGTAAGCTGCAGCTGCTGCTCAGCCATATAGTGAGATAGGAGCAACCAGATGCAAAATTCCCAACCGACTACACCAAAAAAAAGCCAAAGCCAGGTTAGGCAGTGATCTGTGCCCTTTTGGGAGAAGGAGCTGGACCTACAGAGACATAAAAATAGGAAAGAAATCCCACTGTTTTCTTTGTACAGTGACTCATGCCCTTCACTTCTGGTACCAGCACTCCCTTGTGACTTCCTTCCCTGTTCAGAGTCTAGACTTGAAATAATTTTCCCACCTTCCTGACTTGCATACCCACATTTCTACAAGTCACTTGGATACCACCTGCACCTTAGGCAGTTTTTTCTTAGTCTGCATGTCAATTCTTCCTGGAGGAATCAGAGTTAAACTCAAGAAGTGAGTTACTTGCCTGTTTTACATAGTTAACTTTCACCAGAATTACTAGAATATATCAAATAACAATTGACAGATAAATATAATTTATCACAGGATCTCTGATGCACATCTGTCCTGATATTTATTTTCTTCAGTTTGGCTGCTTACCTTTCTAGCACAGAAACTTCTGTTCCTTGCTCACAAGGGTCTCTGGTGCATATTTCTAACAGATGTCTTCCTGTGACTGTCATCTTTATAAAGCCCCAGTGAGATGATAATCATCCCCACAGCTTTCAGTTTATTCTAAGAATCTTCCCTTACTTAAAACTTTTTCTTTGCCTCACAAAAATCAAAGCCTTTTTAACAACAGAGTCCCTCTGTCAGGCATATTGTCCTGATTTGAAATGTCATCCCTCTAACAAGTTTATAAGCAAAATAGCCAACATTTCTTTTGAAAATACCAATGTCTTTGATCCACACTTCTCTTCTACAAGACCCTCTTACTAGCTATTGAAACAGGTTAGCAAGCAAAAAAAAAGGAAATAAAAAGTAAAAAACCTCATCATTTCCAGTACAATGAATGTTGTAATCTTTGGATGTTTGTTTATTGAGCCCAGGTTTAGAATCCAGAAACCAAAATTATATTCTCCTGCGTTATATCCCTGAGACAAGACATGGAAGCCCTGTATGCTGAGAATAGTATCCTTGAGCCACACTGAGGTACACGTGCTCACCCATCTCCAGAACAGGCTCCTGCATGAAAGCAAAGTGACAGCACATTTCCTATCACAGCCTCATCACTGAAACATTCACAAAAGTTGGAGACTTCCATTCAAATCCTTCCTCATAGCCCAAGGGGACTCAAATCCTCATCTCTTAGCTTCCCATGAGTATCCTAAAGATCAGACCCGTGAGATTTTCTGGGACTGCAGGAAACCACGCACTGTTTACTTGCAACTTCTATTAATGCTGTAACACTGAATCCAAAGAAATAGCAGATTCATATTGCCAAAAGGGAACAAAGTGAAAGATTATGTAGAAAGAGACCATTTTATGGTCCCTACTTTTCTATTTCATTGATGTACAACCCATTAACTATATTCTGAGAAAAGGAACTGGAATATGAAGCTCCATCACACATTTTTCCCAGATGACATTTTCAAAAGAATTCAAGACTGATTTGTGTATAGTAAAGGAAATTAACCCCTACTACCTTTTTTTGCTCTTTTCTTTGGGTTTATTCATCTCTTTGAGAATCATAAAAAGAAGTTTCCAAAGAAACTGAAATTCTCACATCTCTTCCTCCACTCTTAACCATAGGTTTTTTTCCACTATTATCACACCCTTTTTTAGTAGTCCTATCTAACCATTTCCCCCTCTAAACAGAGCACACTATTGTCACTTTTATCAAGAAGGAAGTGAAAAACCTACAAATGTGAAAATAAGTGCAGTGTTAACACTGCTGGGGAATCCAGACTCAAGTTACCAGGGATTACCTGTCCTGCTCTGATAGGTGATGGCCACATACTGCCATCAATGGGTTAACTTAGCAAACACACTGCATGAGATGTACCTGTCTTGAATTGGGTGAGGTCATTACTTCTCAGAAGGAAAACCATGGGTGATGGTGACATTTCTTTTATTTAACCTGCAGGGACAATGCTATTAAAAGTGATGAAGTTTTCAGAGATACACTGGTTTTGGCTGTGAAGGTTTTCTTCCTAGTAGTCAGTATGGGGCTGTGTTTGAGATTCATGCTGAAAACATGAATTTTGTGTTGGTATGTTTTTGTCACTTCTTAGCAGGGCTCACCCAGGGCCAAAGCCTTCTCTGCTCTTCACCCCACTCCAGCTGCCCGGAGGCTGGGGGTGCACATGGAGCAGGGAGGGGACACAGCCAGGACAGCTGACCCCAACTGATGTTAGGGATACCCCAGACCATAGGGCCTCATGCTCAGCATATAAAGCGGGGGAGGAGGAAGAAGGTGAGATATTTGGAGTGATGGTGTTTGTCTTCCTGTCACCATTATGTGGGATGAGGATGCCGAGCACCTGTCTGCCCTGGGGAAATGAGGAATGAGTTCCTTGTTTTGATTTCCTTGTGCACATGGCTTTTGCTTTACTTATTAAACTGTCTTTATCTTGAGTCATGAATTTTCTCACTTTTACCCTTTGATTCTCTCCTTCACCCTCCCAAACAGGATTGAGTCAGTTGATGTGTGAGGCTGAGTTGCTGGCTGGGGTTAAAATATGACAGGAGATTTCTTTCTTAAGTTCTCCCATTGTTTATCAAAGCACTTGTTAAAGAGAAGAGATGTTAGATTTTTGTTTAGGGAATTCAGTTTGTCCCATCAAAGGAACCCTTTGCTGTTTCAGGATGCCTTTGTTACTGCCTTTACTTCTTCCTGTTCCTGACATTACTGCATGTTCTCTACCAAGGGACATTAGTATCTGAAGTGAAAACTGGCAAGAAACCTGGCACACAGACAAAAATCAATATCATTTTGAAAAAACAAATTGATAGGTAGCCAACAAAGAGCTCTGTACTTGGAGCTAAAAGAAAATATCTCCTTCCTTCCCCCCCTCCCAAATGTCATGGTTTAGGAATGATATTCTCCAATTTTGTAGTCCCCTAAAACTATGCCATGATTTGCTCCCCCTTCCCCACTGACTGCAAGCACAAAAAATGAAGATCACAGGTTGGGGAGAAGAAAAATTTACTGCAAACAGCAATCAGATAAAATGAATAGTAACAACAAAAATACTAATAACACATGGCCTAGCTAAAATTCTACATCTTAAATTCTCTTTTTTCTATTGTCCCTTAGTTCATGTTTATTTTATTTCTGATAAACAATATTTCATAAAAGGTTTCTAGAAAGTTCTACCTTCATTTTTACTATTCATTCAGTTTGAAGTAAGTTACATCACACAATTTATAATTTTTTCTCATCAAGGACAAGCACTACTTTTGTTTGCTTTGATATAGCAGTAGAAATTCCTAGCCTTGATTCATTGCAAATGCCTGTGCTATACCAGCCATGAACTCTGACAAGGATCTCCACCCTCTGCAGGTGCACCTACACAATTCTGATGCAAACCTAAGCCCTTAACCAGGTTTTGTGGCTTTAAAAGCAGAATCATCTCACAGCACACAATTCTCTGCTGTTTTGAGACACCCAAACTGACACAATCACAAGCCTTCACAGACCAGTATATAAGCTGTGCTCCTGAACTGAATGGTTTCAAACTCAGTCTCCATAGTAATTTGTTCTCCAAAATCATGACTTCACTAACTTATTAATCTTCCTCTGCTTTTGAACCAACAGCTAATTATGTTTTCTTCACAGTGTTATGAACGAGGTTTAGCAGTTTACGTTGTTGCTCCAACTCTTTCACTTACAGAAATTGTCTGCAAATAATAAACCTCCATTTTTAAAGGCTGTTAGAAAGGTTATATACCAACAAAAGACAAAAGTTTTAAGATAAAATATTAATTTAAAAAAACCTCTAAACAGAAAATACACTGAGATCACTAAATCCCTCTCATCAATCCAAAATGGCATTGCAAAGGAACATCACATTCATATCTATTTATATTTTAACTCACTGTTCATCACCGTGAATAAATTAGCACTCTTACCACTTCCACCCTTGGCCTATTATTTTTGAGATGCAAAAGATTTATAGAAGCAAAGATGTCACTTGTACTCCAGTTCAACAGATTTCACTCATGCTGCACTAACTCACATTGTTACAGTCAACTCTGACACTGTTTTCTGAATCATAAAAATTCAACATATTTCTGTTCAATACTTGCCTTGAGGCTGAATATCATACACAAACAGGGAATGTAATACTTCTGACTGTAACCACTGCTAACTGTATCATGTGATGTGAAAACAAATGCTTCTTATTTCACAACAAGGTAGAGAAGCTGTCATTTGATAGGCAATTATAACTATAGTTTTGGTAATTAAAAAAAACAGATTAAAATATTCATAATATTTTTGTAAAACTGTTTGGAAGATACATTAAAAAGTCATTAACTATTACAAAATAGATTCATGAGAGCTAATATAAGCAGAAATTTATTATAAAATGCACTCCCTATTGCATGTTACTAAACAGCCTTAAAACTCTTTCCACTGAAACCTAGATCTTACACATGGAATACCACCACCTACTTCTCAATCCCCTAATTATAACTGAACAAAATGAACTTGTGAGATGTCAGTATCACTTCCACTTCTAATTTGGGAAAACCACATAACTTGATCTGAGTGAGGAAAAAAAAGTATTACTCTGGTTGAAATGGTGCAGTCACAGCATGTAAAGGAAATGTGTTAAACCCAGACTCCAAATGGCTCAAGAGCAAGGCTTGTGTATGCCACAGAGACTGCAGCTGGCAGTGGTGCCATTTCAGCAATCTCAAAATCAGAACTGAAAAGCAGCATTGTTTTAACGCCATGCATATTTCTAAAGGAATGTAATTACTTTTATTAATTCCAACAGAATCTTGCTCCTGTCTGGAAAGTTCATTTAGCAGCCCAAGCACACAGATGTATTCAGTTTACCAGCAACAATGCCCAGCAGTCTTGGGCTACTAAAGCAGCATGGCCTGTCAAGCTCAGAGAGATTTAGGGCTATTTACAGCAGATTAACATTTTTCAGTTTTCTCAATATGAAATCTCAAAATCTCTAAATTGCTGAGTTTAAAATAAAAATTTGTTCCATTAGAGACTTTTAAATTATTTCATTACTTCTTCCAAAAGAAGTTTTGTTCCAGCCATCTCCTTATAGCATTCACAATGCATATGTTGCACTGAAATGATACGCAAGTCTAACCCTGCCAAACAGATATCTTTAGAAGAACCATAAAAGACTTCTAAGTAGACCTTAATCACAACTGTATACTCTTAGGAAATAGTCCTTTTTAAGAACTCACGTCTTGCAACAACTTGAACAGAGGCAATTTTGCTCATGGTAACAAACCCACAAGATGAAGAGTAATACACACGAATACAATGTTATTGTGTGTTCAAGAGTTTGCTTCACCTTTTCAGTACTTGAATATCTCTGATTATGCCCTGGCTTCCCAATCTGAAATGAAGATGCCCTCAGACAGTACCTACTGGGTCTTTTCATGGACACTTTGCAGATCTGAAGGTTTCTATTTCAGAATAAACCAACTGTTTGTGTACCTCTATATAAACATGTCATGCCCTGCCCATATGTAGTGTCATTCACTGCATCCAGAGTGAGTGCAAGGTACTTCTCAACTTCTCTGCAGTGTTTCTAGGGACATACATGTGTTGTACAAATTCAGCCATGGAAAGATATCAGGAAATTAAGTGTGTATGCTGAAGGATGTGTCTGGGGAGAGTTAAAGATCATTTTATATTCTGCTGAGTTTCTTGCAGGGAATGAACAGACAGTAACAATTCAGCTAGCAGACTGGAAACTCTTGTTCATTTTCTTTCAAGTAGCAGAAAACGAGTAGACCAATGTACCATGTCTCTCATGCCTTTCTCTTACCAATGTATTTTCTCAATCAGAGGAATAAAATCTGTGAATTAATCACATTTTCAGTAGGGTCATGGTCCATATGGCTCATGAGGCAATATGTCTCAACATCTAATATTACAATTGCTCATGCAGGCAACAAGAACATATAGCTAGAAAAAAACATCCAGCACAAATTTAGATTGGCATGAACCCATCACAAAACAGCACAAGACCTACTTACACCAATTTTAATAATTTAGTCAGGCTCTCCTTTAATTTATTATTTTCACTTAAGTCTTTAGGCTAATACAAGAATTCTGCTCCTTAAGTTACCAAACTCTCATGCAAGTTAGTAGGAGAAAAGGCTGAATATGACTTAGCCCAGTACTCAGAATGACTTCAGTAGCTTTCAGATTACCCCTCATGCAGAAGGTTATCTAAAACTTAACTATGCAAAACTCAGGGTTCTGGGAGATGCTCTGTGTCTCCTTGCTCAAAGGCAATAGGAATCACCAAGAACTGCACATATTTAAAGTCTGCATCCGCTTTTTTCCGCTATTAGTATTCATTATCAGGTTGTTACAAGATGGGACCTAAGTACATAAATAAAACTCTGGTAATGGTTTAGGAATTTAATCCTTCAACCTTTCATCTTTAGAGCTATCCTTCTTCACGTAGGGATCTCTCAGCATGGGAGTTACAGCAGCTCAGGTCCAGGAGGAGTTTTTCCCCTTTAAAATGCAACACTTCACACTGAGAAATGACTTAGTGGTTTTGGCTGTTTTTAAATAAGAGACATTGCAAGCTGCTGCATCTTCCAATCCCATTGGTGTTAATGGGTAATATACTAAGGTTATGATTTAGTCGTGCTTCAGCTCCTGCTGAGATGAATAGACAAAAATTTGTACTGCTTTCAGTCAAACAGGATTGGGAGTTCAGTTTCACCTCAGGCCTGGCTCATGCAAGTTTTACACCGAAGTCAGTGGGACGTGGCTTGAACAAAGATTAAGGACTTCAAGATCCAGCCTAGCGTGAGCTGAATCCTTCGGCACCTAACAGGATCAGGCACACACACATTACTTTTAGTGGAAAATTATGACAAAAAATGAAACCTATTTCTATTTGACTCATTTTTCTGAGATATGAGGAAGAGACTTACTATTTCAGAATAATATTAGAAAGTACATTATAATCCAGTAAAATATAAAGACGTATGAAAGAACTCTGTTCATCCACATATTCATCAAAATAAAACTTATTTGCAACTCATATGGCTATCAGCTGCAGCAGGCAAATAACTTTCAAGCTCCAGCAATGGCATTATGAGCTCAAAGGCAGTAATATATTTCGTCTATTTAATGCAGTGGAGAAAGGCTTGTATACCTCTTCATTTGTAAATTGAAATGCATTGTGAGGCTACATGAATAATGAATATTAAGAAAAGACACCTGCTGCCAACAGGTCTAAGAAACCCAAACTTTAACACAAACAGGTTTAAAATTCATTTCAGAGCTTTTCCATTTTCCCAACATGACAGCTTTGAGAGAAAAGACTCTACCAAGCAAAATGGGTGCTGCTTCTTTTAGAATTTATTATTTCATTTCCTCTGACATTTGGAAAATTTTCACTCAATTTTGCTCTTTCTCCTGCCTGTGTTATTTGGTACACTCTCCCTTTTCCTTTCTTGCCTTTTATGTCAGGAAATAGATGAAATTATTTGTCTCATCACTATAAAAAAATGGCTCATAATGTTTCTCTTTCAATTTTAGTTCTCTATTACTTAACTGCAGTCCTGCCTAGTTCCTTCTATTATGGTTTTCATCTTGGGAATTAATAAATTAAACAGAACAAAAATTTAATTAGACTTGGCAGGTTTGCAATAGCAGTGATTTAGGTGCTTTCTCACATCAAATTGAGATGGAATGTTTCTGTATCCTAAGGGAGACAAAATGAGATGAATAACTTAAAAGAGATTAAAATTTGTTAGGAAGACATAAAGAATAGGGAGCCACTTTGGAAAAAGATCTGAGGTGCAGAAGTTTTATTTTTTCAAAATCTCTTTGAGAAAGAAAGAGTTATCTGATCGATCCAAATACCTGTTTCTGAAACTTGGCATACTGAAAATACCAAAAAAATCACATACTTTCTGAAACCTGATATCCCTTCTAGTAAAATTTTCATTTTATATTCTAAGTAGGAAAAAAACTCCATCAACTTTATTCATGTTATACTAAAAAAAGAAATTGTTGCAGAACTAAAAGTATGGACTTCAAATGATTTTGTGTGTTCTTAGTTGGCATGTTACACTTGTTTAAACATAACTGGGTCAGGGCAATTCCCAGTTTAGAGTGCTGACACAGGTGATTTTGCACTACAATATCAGGCCTATGACTGACATGTGCGGCATCCAATTTGTTTTGCAATCTTTATTAGGGAGGCAGTTACCACCCTGAAGTGCCGTGTACCAAGAGTTAATAAGATGCCAGGTGAATTGGGGCAGTCACCCAGCAAGATTTAGCAGAGGACTCCTGTCATGGCTCTGATACATGAGCAGAAAGCACATCTTTATCATCTTTATATTCATGCAGCAGCACTGACAGACTAAAGGAAATCACACATGCAGGCACGAGACTAAGGGAAAGGAAGAGCACAAAGTGTGCTTTGCTGTTTATTTTGCCAAACCTATTTTTACATTATCATGAGGAGGTCTTTAAGAAAGATGGGGATGCTTTTTAGCAGGGCTTGTTGCAATAGGACAAGGGAAAATGGTTTTAACTTAAGAGGGTAAATTTAGATTAGGCAAGAGGAAGAAAGATGGTGAAACATTGAAACAGGTTGCTCAGAGAGGTGGTGGATGCCCTTTCCTTGGGAATATTTCAGGCCCGGTTGGAGGCAGCTCTGAGGAATCCCATGTAGCTGAAGATGTCCCTGCTCCTTGCAGAAGGATTGGACTAGATGACCTCCAAAAGGGACATTAAAAGGTCCCTTCCAACCCAAACTCTTTTATGATTCTATGAGCTGTAAGCTGTTCTGTAAATTAAGTAAATTAGAGCCAACCCAACATAAACACAATAATATTTTTAAAAATGCTATTATTGATCCAACAGAAAAGCATGTCTTCATGTTTTTGTCTGAAAATGAAGTCTAGTTAAGTTAAAAGTACCAGTCAAGAGTTGCAGTCAAACTGAAATGTATGTTACTGCTCCATCGAATACTTCACTAAACTATTGGTTTAAACTATTAAAGTCATTCTATTTAATATTCTGAAGGATTTTGCACCTGATGGCAGTATCAGAGAGATAACATGTAAAATGATATAGAGTATTCAATAGAAAGGTCTGGGCAAAGGAAAGAAATAAACCACAGGGAAATCAAATATAAAAATTACATCTTGTTGCTATTTATTTAGAATTACTAATTAAAATTAAAGAATTACTCTTTAACCTTCTCATTGTGAATTATTTCAGCTTTGAAAACCTTTTCTTATTATTCACACAAGCAGGCCTGTGATCATTCCACAGAAATCAGTTCCTCCTGAACTGTCCTGTATTGTTTTATTTGTAACTGGAGGAAATACATTTGTTGTGTTGGTCACACAAAACCAGCCCACTATTAGCCATGGGGGCACAATGATCAAGCAGGATTTATTACTACAATTTACTCTAAGTGGGGATATAATCATAGCCCTTCTTTCTCCAGCAGAGCTGAGAAAACCATTAGGTGACCAGCTATTACTTTTTCTCTGTTCACATTGGTTTCTAAACAAACGCACAGAACTGTGCTGCTTTTCAGACAGGACTTTTGTGTTCAAGTATATTCAATTCTAAGTGAATGCAGCTACAAGCCACACTGAACCATGCCATTTATTTGGCTTTGGTCTGGCCTGCTAGATAACGATCCTGATTTTTCATGGTAAAAGTGAACAGTCAATGAGAAAAGTTAAATAAAGATATCTCTGCTAACAAGCAAAATTGGAATAATACATTACAAAGCAGAGTCAGCTTTTCAGACCTTTCATTAGAAGACCTAAGAGGTCATTTGATTAAAGCTGAACAGAAACAGCTATACATCCTTGTTTAAAATGCTCACCAAGCTGAATACATTTAATGATGTTAGCTATGATTGGTTTATAAAGCCAGATCTAACAGAAGTATTTTAGCACCAAAGCTTCAGATTTCCTGTCTTTTAGGATGAACCCATACCCTTCTTAGGTACCCAGACATTCTGTACAGCACACAAGAGAGCACAGACCCTTCAAAATGGAGACAAAGGTCCAGGCAACAGAGGTTCCCCTTAATGTTAAGTCACTTTACTGGAGACAGGAAAAAATATTAAATTTGAATTAGGACACTTTTTTTGTCTGCTTGGTTATGGCTGCAACAGTAGGAAAATGGTATCCACACAGTTTCTTTTGAAGGGCTGCACAGGCCACCACTTTTCTTTTAAAAGATTGCTATTACCATTAAGAATAGACAGGTAATAGTATTTATATGTTTCACATAATTAGACCATTTACCCTGCAATAACTCTCCATGGGGGGATTTTAAGCAAACAGGATAAGGTAGCATGTTGAGTAGCAATTAAGTGGTGTTTTTAATTGTGGCCTAGAGTTTTCACATAAATTTCATTTTATATCTAGCCCTAAGAATATCAACTGGGTGAGAAAAAAAACATCAAAAAATCTTTTTTAAACCCCCCTTTTCTTTCCCAGCCCATCCACAGACAATAACTGAAATCCCCTTGCAATAACTGTCAAAACACTGAGCCTAATTTTATTTCTTTGTTAATCAAAATGGTCATTTGAGAAGCAGTGATCATCCTGAACACTCTCTAAAGACTACAGAGGAATTATCCTAAATGTAATGAGTGCTGGATAAGGCTACAGAGCATCTTCATTTCAATTTATGAAATTGGTTATTTCATTTGCTCACCATTTGGTCATGTTCTAAAAAAAGAATTCATCATAGATATCCAGAGTTAATTGATGTGTTCATTAAAACTGTAGGTCCATAGGTAAAACTTCATGCCCATAAACTTCAATGAAAAAGCCATACTTAAATCTCTCACTCATTAAAAACATTACAAGTTATTTATTGCAGCGCTGCAGGATTGGAAATCAGCTCCTACATGAACTTTGCACTTTCCATAACATCATTTAGCTCAGATACTTAGACACTACTGACCTCATGATTTTGACAACTAATAACTGCTAAAGAGTTTTCCAGTAATTAAAAAAAAAACAAATCAAACCCAATCTTTTCCACTTGACTTAACATTCTATTCTTTGCAATCTCATGCTTCCTATTTCCAAAAAAGTGATCTACGCATTTCTATCAATTTTCCTGTAAAATCAACTGGGGTGATCAGGCTACTGTTGAGGCACCTGCAAATCAATGTGTGATGCAAACCTCCATCTTTCTCATTCTGAAAACAGAGGATTCATTTATGTAAAGGTATAATACCTTAGCTCTCATCATATTCCGTATGTTTCTTCTGAAACAATTTCCTTCTTAATAAAGTGTGAGGGAAATCATGGCCACACTGAAAAAACAACCAATTTCCCCTCTGACAATTCTCGTGCCTGAAATTCACCTAAGATTTTCATACATGTTAATATATTTTTTGATCAGAGAATTTCTATCACCAGCAAGTCACAGCCTCTCTCAGACGCCCTCTCAAAGAGAAAGGCATTATTGTCTGCACACTAACAAGCAGAAGCAAATGTGCAAACATTGACGTGAAACATTTCTAATATTCCTTTCATCCTTTGACACTCAGGTGCCCCAAGGCCATTGCTATAATCTAACCATCCCCAGGGTTTTCTCCAAATTTACATTTCTCCCCATAAGAATTGAGAGTCTCTCAAGCAACCTCTTCTTTTCACATACTGAAATTATGTTCCATCCACTCCTACAACAAGGAATGTGAAATGATCCTTTGAAATCAACCCCTGGAGTTATGAATACAGTGCCTTCTTTTACCTTAGCATCAATAGCAGGAAAATCATGCTGATGTCTCATCCTCCAGCTTCTAATACACAGTATAGCATCACTGCTGACCAGTCCTTGCTGCTTGCAGTGAATACAATTCACCCACTCGGAAAACAGCGTACCACATAATGTGTTTCTAGATGGTGAAATAAGCTACAGACTCTCCAAATTCAGAAAGATCTTGAGACTGAATGAGAAGATGATAATTTATTTTTCAAACCAGCAACACTATGGCCAACATACAGTCAGGGATGACTAGCTAGCCAGACAAAGTACTTGGAGGTATGCTATGGCAAACAAATCAGCAAATACTGTTGTGGTGATGATTTTGAAAGATTAAAATATTGGCTGTATAAATTGCTAAATCAGTTCTAAAAAAGCTAAGTCAGTTCTAAACAACTTCCCAATGCTCATGCCTGCATTGCATATTGCAGATCTACTTGCATTTCTTTCTGGTTAGAAGTGCATGTTTTCTCTCCCAAGGGTGAAGTCTAACTCAAAAGTGGGAATTTCCTGTTGACAAGTGGGAGCACATTGCTTTTGACAAGGAAAAAAGGTGGAATATGATTTATGAAGATCTAATACCATTTGAAACTACTCACATCTATCTCACTTAAAGAAAAGCCCAAAGGAAATTTAGTAAAGAACTATTCAATCTGACATTTGCTGTCCTGAGTATGAAAAAGCATTCCTTGTAAACATTACACTTCATAGCTCTATGAGAAGCCGTAATCAAAATTAATATGGAGAAAAAACTCTTTTGATTAGAAAAATCCAACCACGCCACACTGAACAGGTTTTGATGGAATGGCATTCCATCAAAAACATTAACTCTAGCAAAGACACAAATAAAGTAGTTATCATTTAGCTCTAAATCTGAAAGCATTAAACAAGGGCAGTTCACATTCATAGTGCCAGGACTTGTCTCTATTATTAACTATGCTGCTACTTCTGAAAGATCTCAAAGAACCCTGTTTTCTTCTAAGCCCATGCAATCTAAGACTGTTTTATCTATGTCAGCTTTCAATACAGACAGACCTAAGCCACACACACAGCAAATCCAAAACTGTTCTCAAGTCTTCTCTTGGTACTTCAATATATTTTAGTGAAAGGGGCCAACCGTAACACAGGAGTTCGGAGATCTAGATTCTGAGTTCCTAACAAGTCCTTACCATTATTAATGCTGAATGCTTTTCAGAGACAAGGGCAATGCTGTCATATCTGTTGCAAGGGATAAGATCTTCTCTTTGAACCTGTGCCACTTAATTCAATTGATTGTTAACTTTTTTCGAATTCTAGTTTAGATGAGCATTATTCTCAGATGACATTCTCAGAAATGCAAGGTTAGACATATCTGATAAATTAATTCCCTTTGGATGTTACAAATACCCCTCTTTGCAGGCCTCAGCTCTATTAATTACCAGTGTTTTGCTTTACGATCTGACATTTAAGTTAGAACTGCAATAGCTTTATTGTGAGATCCATGAGCTGGTGTAGAGCTCTGTATGTGCAAGGTACATACAGAAGAAAACACACAGCAGACATTCCAAAGACAATCCTCTGTGAGAAAAAGAGGTCTGGGACAGAAAAGGAGACAGACAGAGTACCAGAACTGCTGTTTAAACCTATTCATAAACCATAAAATTAAGACGTTGATAAAAGCCTGAAACATAGCACTATAATCCACAGCTACTGTGCTCCTTCAATAGAGAGTGTTGTGCAATGTCTCTGAACAATTTTTATGTCAGGACGTAGCCTATCATTTATACAAAAGTGAAAAAGAGACGATAAACACAGAAAAAATATTTTTTAATTAGACAAAGGGAAAACATTAATGCCTTAGGAGAGAGCAGTTTTTGTTTCATTGAGGAGTGAGAATGCAGCAATACAAAGTCCAGAGAGATCTACTTGCTGGTTGGAATGATAGTGCTGCCTACAGATCTCACAAGGAAAAGTTAAGTTTTGTTTCTTAAACTGGGCTTCGGCCAGAGCTGGGACTGCCAAACTGGGGCGCAGGAACATGCTGTGCTGGCTGTGGGAATGGGAAATGGGCTCATTTAAACTGTGCTTTAATACACAATTTACACAAGCATTTTAAATAAGTTACAAAGATTTCTTTCCCCTTCAAGAAAAAGAGTTTTGTAAAATTATTTTGTTGTTTACTTTCCCAACACAGATGGGGTTTTATACCAACTTTCATTTCTTCAACATCAGCTACTGCTGGCCTGTAGTATGAGATAAATCCTGCCTTTAGCCCTAGGGCACGTTCAGGCACTCTGACTTAAAATTCCTTTCTAGTTATTTAGCCTGAAACCACCGTTTCCCCAGCAGTTGTTTTGTTTGCCCCCTCACCCGCCGGCCCACGAAGGGCTCCCGCAGGCCCCTCCGTGGCCGCTCCCCTCAGGCCCGGCCGGCCCCGCTCCGGGGCCGCGGTTCTGCCCCGGCTCTCCCCGCTCCGCCTGCTCGGGGCCGCGGTTCTGCCCCGGTTCTGCCCGCTCCGCCGGCTCAAGGCCGCGGTTCTGCCCCGGCTCTCCCCGCTCCGCCGGCTCAAGGCCGCGGTTCTGCCCCGGTTCTGCCCGCTCCGCCGGCTCAAGGCCGCGGTTCTGCCCCGGTTCTGCCCGCTCCGCCTGCTCGGGGCCGCGGTTCTGCCCCGGTTCTGCCCGCTCCGCCTGCTCGGGGCCGCGGTTCTGCCCCGGCTCTCCCCGCTCCGCCGGCTCAAGGCCGCGGTTCTGCCCTGGTTCTCCCCGCTCCGCCGGCTCAAGGCCGCGGTTCTGCCCCGGTTCTCTCCGCTCCGCCGGCTCGGGGCCGCGGTTCTGCCCCGGTTCTCTCCGCTCCGCCGGCTCGGGGCCGCGGTTCTGCCCCGGTTCTCCCCGCTCCGCCGGCTCAAGGCCGCGGTTTTGCCCCGGCTCGAGCTCAGCGGGCCAGTGGCCATCGTCCTCCCCGAGCCCGCGGCTGTTCGTCCCCCTCCTGAGGACAAGCTGAGGATCTCAGAGCCGCTTTCCCTCAGGAAGATGGCGCAGAATCAACTCCTGCATAGCGGTGTTCCTGAGGAAAGGGGGATTCCAGCCAGTAGTTTCAAAATCCATAATCCAATACTTTAGAAAGGGAAAGGGAAAAAAATAGAAAAAGACGAGGAGGAAAAGTGGTGGGTGGCTTGGCCCTGGGCAGGAGCTGCCGTTCAATGAGCTCCACCTCAACATGGCCACAGACTAATTTCTCAGCTATTCTATTTTAAACTCATATTTGTGCTGTAGTAGGAGCTGTTCAGGAGGTTTGTGGGGGAAAGAAATACAGGAAAAAAAAAAAAACCCAGATATTGAAAGAATTATTTGGGGAAATGAATGTTTTGAAGTGAGTGGGGTTCTGCAGGCCTGGCAGCCTGGGGAACGCCTCTGGCTGGAAGCAGGTGCACTTAACTCTCCTGCTCTCGCTCCAGTGAGGAAATTACGGGAGCAGTCAGTATTGACTCTGCATTAAATTAGAATGTAATCCTTTCATAAAGCAGAGAGAACACAGAACTTTTTAGTAAATTGGGGAGAAGATAATTTCTGCTCTGAGTTAAGACACCTCTAACTCAGTTTTTCTTTCGAATGGTTGTGGAAATGTGTATGTGCCTACCTAGTTTCTGCTGCATAACAAGTTGCCTTTAGCTCATCTAAACAGAGTTTTTCTAGCTGATATGGGGAAGCATACATACAGATATATACAGTGACAACTAGTGCTTTTACCAAATTATAACCCTTCAGACTCCTTTTTGACACCAGATCTCTTTCAGTCCTCTCCTCGCTGTGTCCTGAGCCTGCAGAGAACATGGCACTTTCTCCTTCCATTCAGAGCCATGAAGCTGAGGATGCTCAATGTATTTGGGGATCTACTTGATACTTCACAGAACTGTGTCTAAATCCACTCATGGCTGGGGCTGGTGAATTATTCTCTACAACGCAATATAGAAGGGTCTTATTGCTGAGCTGTGGTTAGGGGGATGTTACTAACCCTCTCAATGTGAGAGTCAGTCTCCAAGCCTCTAAGGGCAGGAGAGGAAGTCAGAACAACAAACATAAAAATAATTTTGACAACTAGTATTTAATATTTCACCTTTTTCTCCCTGCTTTACACTGTTTTCTTGCTAAAGCAGCTGAGAAGAAAATGACTTTCATTGGTCTTTAGGGAAACAGCTTTTTCTTATATTACCATTATATTTTGTTATATTTCCGTGACCCCTGGAAACCGCAGAAGCAGATAAATCCCTTTGTCAAGAAGACATACTCAAGGTTCCAGGGACAAAACTGATCTTTGCCACATGGGTTAATGACATTAATAATTGCCATTTTGATAAGTCTAAATATAAAAAGCCTGCTTAAACAAAAGAGTCAACCCTTCAAAAATGACTATCCATGATAAATTTTCAGGAGCAATGAAAATTGTCACTCTGCCAACTTGATAAATTGTAGCCCCAACTGGCAGAGCCATTTGCCTTGCAGTAAGCACAAAATGACAGATCTTTGCTGAATACAAACTATATGCTTGCACCTTTCACAGCTGGTTTAGCTTGTAAACGCAGCAAAAAAAAAAGAGGCTTTAATAAAAACTGAAGGTTATGCACAAAAAAAAAAAAATGGTTTCACATCTAACTGCTTCTCTCCGTTTTTAAAGACATTTCTTTCATATTGGTAAGTTATCTTGAAAGAAACCCTCCAGCAGTCTGTGGGATCATGCTCACACTGTGGTGGTCTCTTCACCACTACTTAAATGATTCAACAGTTCAAGTACAATCATTTCAGGGAGAGAAAAATCACATTTAGTAACACGTCAGTATTTACCAGAACACACACACACCCCTCATATGGGAAGAAGATATGAGCCCTTGTACTGAACTGTGTATCACGATACAAATAAATACAGCACCTACTCTAATTCCATTGTTTAGCTGCTGATCTGTCTCCCTGATGACTCATCTAATCTTTCAAGTTGCAGAGCATCTTTTGCATGCTCTTACAAAAAAAGAAATTGCTTTATCAGAGATATGTTCAATTCTTCCATAGATGGAATCCCTTCTTGAAAAAAAAATAAAACCCACACTTGCCTGAAGCCACTTTTGCATAATATGTACATTATGCAGACACAGTGAAGTTGATATCTATGGTTTTATCTTGCTATAAACGGATACTTTATGCCTTCAACAGGAGATTTCCACGTACTTGACACAAGCAGTCACTCCTAGTCCTGACAAAATGTGATATTAAAAATATACGGATACAAAGATGTGATACACATGAGCTGTTTTAGGGTGAGCTTAAGGATTCTTAGTTCCCCTGAGCCACAGCAGACTCACAACGTCTGACTGGCACACAGCTTGATGAGCAAGAATTGTACAAAGCTCTTTCAACTTCCTGATAATAATCTGCAGATATTGCAATGGACAAGAGAGGCTTATTTTAAAGTCTTCTTACTTGGTCTGTCCTGTCCTTTTTTTTTTTCCTCTTTAAAAAGCTACCTCCACCAGCTTATTTTATGTTCTACTAAAACACAGCTTCAAAGATCAGAGGGCTTCTGGTGTATTTTGACGTGTTCACTTCAAAGAAAGCTCTTGAAGCTCCACCTCGAGGCTCTGGCTGACTCGGTACCTCCATCGTACTGCTGTGGGCAAATATGCAGAAAGATCTTGAAAGCAAAGGGTACAACTGAGTTCACATATTAAACTGCAAATTCCAGATGTACCAATGACCAGTATCCTTTAATTCTGTAATTTCTCACTCCCTCAATCTGCATCTTTGCTTAAATTCATGCGTAATTCATACTGTTTGGGTCTACCTTGTTTACCCCTCTCTGTACTCTTCCTCACCCCATTAAAAAAAAAAAATCCTACAAACCAACAAGTAACAAAAAATGAACAAAACAACTCCCCAAAACCTGTGGAATAATCTCATCAAGAGCAGAGATTAAGCATGAAAAAAAAAAAACTCAGTAAAAACAGTTAATATCTTTGAAAATAGTAAGAAGCTACAAGTCAGTCACATAGTTTTGCAATTTAGGAAATCTCAGTGATAGGAAATCTCAGTGATAGGCTCACTATTTGCTATGCTTGTTATTGTGAAGCTACAGACATGCAGTTTGTCTCACTACAATGATTTGTATGGGACGAATTTGTCCAAAGCTATCTTATTGTCTTACTTTTTGTAATAAGATGTCTTTTTGCCTTGTCTTGCAGACAGAGAACTTTAGTATGTATGATACAGCCCAGAAAATCTGCGTCACGCAATCAAGAACTGCTCGGCTCTTGGATCTTCTTGCTATCCTGTATTTGACAAGTAGATAGTGCTTAATGAAACTTGTTATTTAAGGAATTTAGTGTATACATTGTATGAAAAAATACACACTATAAAAGGAAAGAGAAGGAAACAAGTGATATTGGGTTGCCACTTCCATTCTGGGGAGTGCAGTGGACCTGAGTTTGTGCCAGGTAGACCCCACAGCTGAGCTCCTGCTGGGAGGATGAGGACCAGCAGTTGAACTCACCTCTGGAGCTGGTGGAGTGACAGTGACCTTCCTGCACACCTCTTTTAGCTGTCTCTACTTTAACTATGCAAACAGCGTGTAGGTCCAAAGGGAAAGGGCTTTATTGAGGCAGCCACCCAATTAAATTATGCTCACAGATTAGTAAATTTCTCAGTATTCCAGCCTGTTACCCTGCTGACAAAATTCAACACATCATAAGGGAAAGTATTGTAGTTTATGAGGACGTGACTAATTATCGCCTATCAGAAAATGTATAAAAATCAATGCTTTTCATCTACTCAAATAGAAGATTAATTAAATATTAAGCTTAAGAAAACAGATTGTGGGAGGAAAGTTGTATGGTTTGATGAAACTCCCAGGAGGATTTTTTGTTCAGAATAATTTTATTAATTATATCTGTAAAAGAATATGTCTTTTAACATGCATACAAAATATGGCATATAGAAAATAAGAATCAGATGACACTGTAGTTAGTGATCAAGGTAAAAATATGATAGAGCTGATGGAAGAAGATGGGCATTTGCTGTGTGGAGGAAGCATACACAGAATGGGAAGAATGTCAGGAGATGTGTGACAATATCCTCTAAATAGTAGCTGAACAAGAGATCTTTAGTACAGTAAAATGGTCATTGCTTTCCAGAGGGACAGGCAATGGTTATTGTGAATCAGTTACTTGCGTAACATATATAAAATGTTGTGGATAATTTTGTCTATTTGCTAGGCAAAAATGGGCACCATTGGTTAAAGAAACCACTTTCTAAGAAAAGATAAGACATTTCTAAGCCCCACATTCAAGAGTTTGACATAACCCTCCAAAGGAGAGGTGTGCAAGGGAATGACACCCAATTTTAGAAGGAAAGATATATGATGCTGCTGTCCAAAATAATAGCAGACTATGATTTGACCCAGAAAATCCTTTCACTTCTTACATTTATAGTGCTGCCAATAAAAGCAGGAAGAACACACAGTCAAAAGAGAAAAAGAAAAATGGGGGAAGTGTCTAGATTCTTGACTGAACTGAAAGCATATAGTTAGTATGAGGGGAGGGGAAAAAAGTGGAAAAAAAAAAAAAAGAAAAGCAAAAAAGAATGAAAAGGAAAATCTTCCTCTTTACTGTGCTACTAGGGTAAAGATAAGGAGCTTTCTTTTTCCATTCTATGAAATGAATTTTATTCCATCTGGCCTAAGGCTTTTCTCTCCCCACCCTCTAAATATTATAACAGGAATTTTAATCTGAAAAAGTCAGATAACTGCAGGGTTATCACAAAGAAAATGTCGTGATAAGTTGAGGTCATTTTCCCGAGGAGAGAAAAAAATGCTCTTCAGCTGCAATAACAGACTGATGCATGAACATGTCCAGAAGACATGCTCCACACTGTATGTGCAAGTAACTCCATGTGCAGTGTGGCTTCCTAAGCAGGGTACGAGCTGGGAAGATGCTTCTAAAGGTTTAATATAAGAAAGTGGTTGGTTGGTTGGTTGGTTTTTCCCAAGGCAGATAACAGGAATCTAACCATTAGAAGACTTTTGAAATCTCCTTCTAGAAATCAAATGGTAATTCTATCCCCCAGTCATGCCCTGATGAAATACCCTCCATGAAGTACACAAGTACTTCACTGAAGTAATCCAGACCAAATTGTTATATTTACAAAAATTCTTCTTTTCATATTGTCAGAGCTTATCTTACTTGTATTACTTGATCCAACAGATGAGTTCCTTTAAATCATAGCTTTTTCAACTGGACAATGAAACTTGGAAATGAGTGTAGGACTGTTCTACAGAGAAAAAAATATTTCTGTGTAATGTCTTAGCAGAAGTCAGGGAAAATGCTATTTTATGGTATCAGAATTAAAAGTATATGAAAGCATCTAGGAACAATAAATTCTAGAAAAACAAACACAGAACAAAACCACTACTTGAACTATTACAACATCCGTCTATAGTTTTCCCTTTATGTGTCTTACACAGACAAGCTTAGCCAAGGCTTGTCTTTTATAATTCAAGATAGAATCCTCTAGACAGCAGCATGTATATACTGAAAGAAAATAGTTTAAAAAAAATATGAAATCAAAGTGTTCATTACCATTATTTAATAGCCTTCCTTCTTTTCTCATGTACTGTTTCTCTGATTTCACCATTATATGTAAACAGAAGCAGAGGGGATTTCATGTTTTCTTCTGGGCGCCTAGTACTAAAATTTCTAATAGTAAAGGGATGAAAATACATACTTGTGAGACCTCTTTAATCATACACCTCTAGCAATACCAACATCTTCTGATCAGTTCAGCATTTGCTATCATTAATTTCTATAATTCCAATGTCTCAGACAAAATTCTTTACAGTATCAAGTCAAGCATCTTGTTTGGTTCTATATATACACCTATGCTGTTAATTTAAGCAGTATGATTAGTAAAACAACAGTCTTCTATAACCTCAAAATTGTAAGCTTGCCTATGTTGCCAGTGTTGAGTTATTTTGTTTAATGCCAGCACTAGTCTGGCATTCCTGCTGTTACTGGAGCTGTCTACCTTTAATCTTCATAAAATATTGTTGCAAGATTTCTTTCATGTTTCTGGCCTTCAGTATTTGCTACCTTACTAAAAGCTGATATTTTCTAAGCCAAATATTTCATATCAAGGAGAAAACCAATTTAGGTTTTTGGTAGAGCACTCACTCTGGTCTTGATGTTCTTTTCTATTTGGATTGCCTTTAAGGAAGAATAAACTACAGAACATGATGTTCTTATGGTGAAAAACTTTGTGAAACAGCAAAAAAAAATTCCAAGGACCATGTTAAAAACTATTTTTTTTCAGAGATCTGCAGCAGATTGAATCATTAGGGTTTATTTTGTGCTAGTTTTGACATATTTGTGAAATATTTTTGAATGAACACAAGCTTCTGTAATTGAAAATACTGTATCTGTTAGAAGTCCCTCTATGTCAGTAACTTAGACCTGACAGAGAACTGAAAATTGCAGTACTGAAGAAGGCAGGAGGCTTTGTATTTGAAATTGGAAACCGCTGTTGATTGTGTTATATATTATTTAATCAAAGGTAGTAGGAACTCAAACTATGCAAGTCGTTCTTTTCAGTGGGCAACAGAGAAGCACAGAAACAATATGTTACTGCAGATAATAGTCTTTCATTAATGACCATAGCTTACTGAAGATGATCAGGATATATGGTTTAGAGCTCATAGCTGAGCATGGGGAATTAAAGGAACTGACTGAAACTTCAATAGAAAGTTTAAGGCAAAAATTCAATGCCTCACTTTGTAACCTAAGCACTGGCAGGTCTTCCAGTGACTCAAATGAAAAAATTATGTTCTACATTAGATGCACAGTACTAATTTCAGTATGGAATTTACTCTTAGACCTGTTATCTTTTTTGACTAATTATAATTTGAAAAAGCAACCAATCTACCCTTTACCCCCTGCCCCCCAAAAACCCCACCAGCTCATGTTTTCTTGTTAAAAGTTCTACATGCTACCTACAGTGATGATAACCATAGTAATGTCCATGATTAGAAAAAAAAAAGTGAAAAAAGGAACAGAAACAGAAAAAAAAGAGAAATACCAGAAATGAACCAAAGTCTTGGAAAATAATAAAAAATTCTCCTCAGCAGTTGGAGAGGATCTCTTGCAGCATCTGACTTGGCTTTAAAATGCTGTCATTTAAAAATGTGAACCATAGTATTTATGAAATTGTAGAAACATTTCCTTCCTGACATCTTTTTTCCCTATTAAGAGGATTAGCACACCTTTTTATTGAAAGAAGGCTTGCAAATGTTGAATTGCTGGCAAAGAATTATCTCTTCTGCTATTTAAAAATGGCCCTGAAGATTTAGTTTGGGGTATAAAAACACTTAAAGAAGTAAATGAACTCTACCAAAACAGATGACAAAAAAGAAGAGCCTTGGCAGCTGCTAGGCTAAACACTTCTGCTGTAGTTACAAAAGTAGCAGGATAATCGACTTTCATGATCACTTAATATTTTGCTTTATCCTGCTGCTCCTATCCTCCTGCTGCATCCTGGGGCTGTATCAACAGGAGGACACAGCCTCATAATTTAGCAGTTTTTAACATAGGGAAAAAAATAAAATAGGATGGGTTTGACCATATAAATAGCCCCGAATATTTGCCTGTTTAATTTCATTTTGAAGCTGAGCATATGGTGAAAATGATGTGACAGCCAGCTTTTCATACAGCATGTTTTCTGCAGCAATGTATGGAAGCTCACTGGCAGGGGAACAAGCTGTGCAATGAGCTTCCTTCCCCACGGTGAGATCCATGGATCTGAATGAACTGTCAGCAGCAGCAGAGGGGGCTTGTGCAGGTATGTGCCGTGCTGGGCTGCAGCCGTCCCAGCTCGAGAGGCAGAGCCTTTGCTGAGGCCATGTCCTCATCTGATTCAGATTAATTTGGCCTAGTAAATGGTACCACTTGATCATGAAGAGTCAAAATAGCTTCGATAGGAAAATGCAAGGATGCAATTTTATTTACATTCTGGAAAAACTCATTAAAACTTGATGAGTGGTGCCTTTTAAACAGCCTCATTTGACCTTTCTCTGCTTTCTCCTATGCAGCACAGAGGGCTAAAACTGACGAGTTCAACTCAATCCCATGCTTATGGTGCAGGCCTTCATCTTGTGCACTTAGTGTGTATTCTTCAGCCATGAAGAACACAGATATCAAATGCTACATATAAAACTCTGTAGTTTCTCTTCAACTCAGTAGTCTATATATTTTTAAAGCACATAAATAGGGAAATGGACTGACTACCACTGTCACGATGAATGAGGTTTGCATTTACACCAGAACACAGACACATTGGCTAAAGGAGCAAAAATTGCTGATGCTCAGGGAAAAAAACTGGCACAAGGACTGCAGCTTCATAGTTCAGGGTAAGGAGGCTCTCAGATTAGGGAAAATGAGAATTTTTTAGTACAAAAAATACGCAAAAATGTAAATTCAGACCTGTTTCAGATAAGAAACTATTTCTGTCAATTTGCTCCTGACTTCCTTGTTTGGAAAACAAAGTGTTCCTTCTAGAAAGCAATACTTTTCAGGCAGAATAGGCATCTTTGAAGTTCAGTATTAGATCAGTCCTTCTCAGTAATAAGACAGTGAAGTAGCATTGGTAGCATGCTGCTGTGTCTCTCTGAGAAATAAGTGTAAACTCTACTGCTGGGCACAGCTCGTGTAAGATCTCATTTATTTACAAATAAATAAAACACGTGAGGAATATGAAGGAGAGAAAGAAGAAAAAAAAAAACCTGCAGGTAAAAAAGAAATATTATTACACTGGATCCTGGGATCTTGGGTAGCCCGATAAACTGTTTGTGGCTTGCTGGGGGTGCTTTCAGGTCTCCCTTCTGAAGGCCACTTGCACACTGTCACCAATTAGTATTGTATTGTGGAGCTCAACAAGCTGCTAAGTGTCTTTTGAGCTACCATTCTGTAACCTTTCCAAACCTGACCTTTTCATTATCATTTCTCACCACTCTGTATGTGTATGAGAGAAAACAGCCTTTTTAATGTCATGCTTATTTCCACTGGCTTTTAAACTTCTTGTCAAAACATTCTGATTTTTTTGTACATTAAGTGAGAAAGAAAGATCTGATCTTTCAAATACATTCAACACAAAGCAAAACATTTTGTTCTCTTTTTCAGGAGGAGTATAACTCTGCATCATGGTCATCAGCTCACAGTGCATAAACATTATTGCTAATAGTGGCAATATTTCAGGTCTAGAAGCAAATGTTGGTTCTTCTCTGAGTGAATTGCAATGAGGCCCCTTCTCAAGTGGAGTTGGCTGCAAATGTCCTGTGCCTTCATGGGGAGATGTTTGTCACAACAGTTGTTCATGTTCTAAGGCATCACTGCTGATGGGCCTTATAAAGCTTTTACAGAGTGCATTTGGTTTGTTAAAATTCATCAAAAATACTCTTGTAAAACTTCCTCTGGAACTGTGGGACAAGTGTTGGGAAAACTACATACTGACCAAAACTTTTATATCCATTTCTGTTTCTCAGTTCTAAAGAAGAAGTGCCTATGACAAAGTTCCTAAGACTGAATCAAAACCAGCAGCTCCCTCTGTTTCTGTAAAAGCATGTGTTGAATGGATCTGGATAAACTGAGACTAGTTGTTGGTTTCTGGCAGTTTTAGACTGCCAGATGATTTGAATTTTTCCATTCCTATTGGTGCAATATTTCTGTTCACTGTAATAGTGAAAGACAGCTATTTGTGGAAATATGAGCATTTCAGTGTTAATCCATAACTATCAAAAATACTGCATTAGTCCCTCTAGAATCTAAATAATTTCTAAAAGACAGGGCATTGTACCCCCAGATGTGTACACACAAAAATATAATATCCATTTTCTCTTTTATAATATGTGGAAAAACTTCTATGATGTATTCAACTTGAAGATTTTGAAAGAGGGTCTGTACTACCAAATCATGTACAAAGCAGCACATAAACACTCACAGTAAGTGCTAGTTTTCACACATGCAACAGTTATAAGCAAGTGATCTTTTTTACTTTAGATATGATTTAGCTGACCTTTTCTTTTGTGTGCTGAATATTTATTTATCTAGTCTCATATCTGTCCTACATACAAAACTCTTTGGTGCAATGAAAAGTACTGAAATAAAATGCCCCCTCACAAAACCAAGAACAGAAGTCTTACATTCAAACTCAGAATATTCTGTGATTCTAATAATTAACCAGTAGTGCTGCAAATTGAAGAAAAGACAAAAATTACAGTTCCACCCAAAACATCTTGATCTTACCACACACAAATCACTACCCAGACCAAGACCTGGGTACATATATCAGTTTGACACTTTACATTCCAGTGACAAACATAACCCCAACAAGTAAACTCTGTGCAAGTCAAGGACTTGGGAGAATGAGCAGATAAAGGATATTATATAGGCAGATTCTGTGGTTACTTAGCTAGTCCTCATGAAATTAATTTCTTTGTGGGTATAACACTTTTAAATACAAAATGTTTCTCATGACAAAAGATCCTTTTGCTACAAATAATTTTTAATACCTCTTGCCTTCTTAAAAGATGTTCAGAAGACAATTAAAAATTGAGTTTCCAGCTTTCCTGTTTTGGTGAAGTCACCATCCTTTCATTAGACAGTGAGATTTTAGAGGTCAAACAAGGGAGTGAGCATCTCCCACTCCACCTTGGGTTCTTTCCATCTTTTACGTTCATATTCTGCATAATTGCTCATGGGCTAGACCCTACCCTAATGGTGCTAAATATACTCTGATGACAAACCTGCCAGAAAGTCTTCTGAAAGGGTTTCCCATCATGAAGTTGACCTGCTGCTGATCTGATTTTCGCTTTTCTCTTTTCTGATCCCTCTGTCTTCCCTGCCCTCTTCTTTCAGAAGACCACGTTCCTCACAGGCATCTATAGAGCACTTCCTTTGCCTCCTGAGCACTGGGCTCCAGTGCATTCGCTCTCTCCCATCTTTGATTTCTAGAAGCCCCAGACTTCCATGTCAGATGCCCCAATTGCTTTTTATTTTTTCATATCCTCTGATGAAATTGCCTTATTTTTTAGCTTTTTATTTCCTTCACTTGCCTTTGCCACATGGTGAAGACCATGTGCCTACAAAGGTCACACTGCTTGTCTAAAGATCTGCCTTTAGGTCCTAGCCATAGGTCAAGAATTTTCTAGTTCTTCATGAAATCTGGGGATTTTTTTCCCACTCTCCTCCCTCAAATTCTCAAAACTCTTCTGTAGTGCCTGCTCTCAGCTATGTCTGAATCTTGTTTTCCAGATTCCACAAATTTCAGGCAACACTTCACAAGTAAACAAATACTGTCAAACTCTTACTTGAGAGTACTGTTGGTTCTTCACCTTCTTCACACACTTCTGTTTTCATTATTTTTCTACTTTTAAGAGCACCTCCAGTCCTGCATCAAAATTGTCTTTTCAGAGAAAAAGATATGTTGGCTCCCATCAGCCCTCTCTTGCATCCTCACTGCAACTCAAGAATAGCCACATATCCAAGAACAAGCTGACCCTGCTACTGAATATGAACAATAGTCTAAAATAAAATTCTCTCCAGAGCAAAGTTAATCATCAATGGAGGAGCCTGAATAAAATAGAAGTAGGTTGAAAAGCAGTGATTCTTCCTGTGTTTTCATATGTTTTAGGTCAGAGAAGGATTCAGCAATTCTTTATAATTTTGTTATAATGATTATTATTGTATATCCATCAGGTAATGTTTACAGGCACTTGCAAAACACAACATCTTTATTTTACACAGCAGGGCAAACAAAGACTGGTATTACCAAGTCCTATTAGCTCTGCCCTGAGATCAATCAGAGGTAGAAATGGGTTTGTTTCCAAGCCATCACCTTCTCTCTAACCTCATGGCCTCCTTCAATGAGAAAGACTATTCAAAGCTTAAAGACAAGAAGGCATTAATGCAGCAACACAGCAACCCTATTTACAGTTACCCTATTTACAGTACTAATTTCCTTTATGACACTTTTGAAGCTGGAGAAAAGGATAATTGCAGAGAATTCTAAAAGAAACAGGAATATGAAGTGATAGTCACAGATTTCAACAGTGTTTACTTTTTGTTTTTGAAACCAAAGTAAATGTTTTTATCTTATATTCCATTATAAACATTTGTCTTGGTAGATTTTCCCTTTCAAGAATCATCTCATTCTTTCTGTTGAAACCTTTATGTCTTTCAACTTCCTCATTCTTTTTTCTTGCCCCTCCAGCTCCAGCCAGCAGCACCTCCCACTTTTTATGCATAGCAGCCCATGCCATTGCTCTGTTGAATGCTAGGTGTCATCTATATATTCAAATATTTGGCAGATATTCATTGATTCAAAGTTTTTTTGCTTTGGTGGATTTTTGGGGAAGGAGAATAAGTAAAATAGCAGATTAGGATTTTAGCAGAGACACTGTTCTATTGTGCTAAATTCTATGTTACCCATCTCTGCCTCTTGCCTAAGGCTGTGCAGTTTTAAACAAGATGTGCATCAATGCCCTTGAAGCACAAAGATACCTGGAGATATTAAGCAGCAGGCTAAGGAAGTGAACAATCAAGTTGCTTGATACACATGTCAATTCAAGAGCAGCATCTCTTCTGGGGGACAAGCTACAGATATTTGGTCTTCTGCTCTTTATCATTACCCATGAGTCCAGATGCTGATGCTGTTTACTCTAATTCTGCTTTGGCACCACTAGTTTAATTTTATCATGTGCTTTAGGCTACTAAAGCTTCAGAAGAGCATGCTGATATTCTGAACTGGAATATCTAAATGTGGAGAGCAGGCTGGAGGTTTTTTTTAGCATAGGAACTACATTGTTTTAAGGCACTGTGTGACTCCTGATCTATATCTGCATAAGCACTGGCTTCTTCAACTTCTGCTCAAGAGTAAAAGCAAACCCCACAGGGAAATCCTTCGACATGCAGAGTTACTGGAGAGGTTTCTGTGGAATTCATCATTAGCATTAATGTTTTGCCCACAAGTCAGGGTAAATAGATACAATAGATAAGTCTACAGTGCCTATATTTAAAAATTACTCTGAAAGATTATTGAAAATGAGGCACTACTGGGTACTTATTAAAAGTAAGCCAGCATAGGTTTAGGTGGATTTCTCCTGAGCTGAAATTCTGCAAATGATAATTTGATAGGAGGTCTCCTTCTAACAGCAATTAGGAAAAACTTCGTTTTATGGACTATTGAAATTTCTTTTTAACCCAGAACTTTCAAATAGAAAAGTTTTTATTCTGGGTGCGAAGACAGTTTATAGATTTCTCCATGTAGAAACATTTTTTTCTCACTGCAAGACTAAGTATCCACAACAATTTGCACTCTCAGAGGATTTCTACTCCAGTTCTGTATTTCAAAAATTTCAGATGATGAGCTGCTGACAGATCCACACTATGCACACAGCCAGTATTTTTGGTTGATGGCTCACCACATTTCAGCAGAAAGGAGCCCAGAAGAGAGAGAACTGGAGTGAAGACAGTGCAGGCTTCACCCATGAAGTAGCTTGCAATGGGTTGGTTTTTTAAGAATCTAAGCTACTCAGTGAGTGCTATGTTCCTCCAGCAGCTGACACACCCCTAAAATAAGCCTCTGAAAAATGCAGGGGCCATGGACACTACACGAAGGAACAGATCATGTGTGTTCACAAATATTACTTAGGACTTACTTTCAAGGAAATGTAAAGGAGGCTCTTGCTGAGATACTGCATGACACTGAATTTAGAGATTCAAAAGAAAAAAACTAATGCAAAGGATTTAAATTTCTAACCTTGTACAAATTCATAGCTATTGTCATAAAACAGTTTAGTCAGAAATGTTTTGTGACCACACATACCACCATTAAAACTGCCTTAAGCTCCTGACATTTCCATATAGACCTGTTTGATAGATGTCATTACCATCCCTTTTATTGATGCACATGATGAAAGTGTTTACATTAAGTAGAAAAGGTCACAAATGAAATGTGTGTACACGTGCAAGACTTTTGAGAACTGTAAGTACATTGCATTAATAACAAGTCACCATTAAATTCTTCATTTATTCTTATTCTTGTATGAATAAAGGAAATAAACGGCAGATTAAATTTATTTGCAAACTGGAATTAAAACATCCTTCCTCACCTTCCACCACTGTCTTGCTCATCTATGGAGCTCCTTCTTTGGTATGTGGTAAGATCCCAGAAAAGGGGGAGGAATGCTGAGGCTGGGACTTCTGCTGAGCAGATCACCAAGTATATTGCTCTGGACTGAGCCTCCTGGAAACTTACAGTATTCTTATTAGCAGCATCTGTTTTATGCTGACTTCCACACTATCTTAATGGAAAGTACTTTATTAAAGCAAAACTTGTTAAATATGATGAAGAGCTATTCCCCAGCATTAAACAATTCCTGTTTGTTTGTGTAGCCATGTAGGACCCTTTACCATTTAAAACCTGTTCATTTATGCCTCAGGACAAATATTAGATAATTTATTTCTAAAAAAAAAGTATTATTGCTCTCCTAGTTGTGAGGTATATGTGCTGGGTTAAAAAAAAATGGGGGACCTACTGTGAAAATTACAAATAGCTCTAGGACATATTGCATATTTCAAGAGATTTTATTGTATAGATGTGCTCGAGAAAAATGGATTTCTGAGTTCATGGGAGGTAAACTGTGGACAATATAATCAAGATCAACCCAAATACAGAGTCTGGGCTAAGGCCATGAGCTATTTACTGAGATCCAAGTGATAAATGTACTTTCTCTGAGGGTGAAAATTACTGTTCTTGCAGTTTTTCCCTTTTGCAAGGCAGTATGAGAAATTTCAGGTTCGATACTTGTAAGTCAGCTACACTCAGCATCGAAGAAAACCTTCTAATTTCAGTGTTCTGGGCATTAATGAATGAAATATTATGTACTCCACTAGAAATTTGGGAAAATACAGTTAAAATACAGGCATAATTGAAAGTATTACTAAACTAGAGGTGGACAACGAGATTTGGTTGACAGAGAGATTCAATACAAGAGGTGAACCTCTGTTCTGCTGATATAATTGAAATCACTTATTGTCAATACCAAGAATATAGTTTTGTGTAATCCCAAATGCAATGAGTGGTTGTTTTTTTTTTTTTTATTCTAAAGAGGTTTTTCTTTAGGAAGTTCTCAGTTTTGTCCTGGCTTCAGGTAAGAGCTTACAGCCCCCTTGGGAAAAAAAAAAAAAAAGAAAAAAAAAAAAAGAATCTAAGCTAGTTTTTCTTGCAGTGACTCATAAAATAAAACTAAGATGGAAGAATTATTAGTTTCCACCCTGCTCTACTTGCTGCCTATGTAGAATTGGTCCCTATGGCATAGTATGTACCGTTTCATCCAGACTTATTTTAAGTGTTCAGCTCAATTTCAGCCATGAAATGACAGCTAACGAATAATCTCCTTTGGTTTATTTTTATCACATTCTCAAGTATGCATTAAAATTAGCATAATTGATGGTGTAATTAAAGATGTCAGCACAGCCCTGAATACAGAGTTTGCTAGTTTACTTGTACTCTTAGGATTTTTTCTTGAAAGCTTTCTGCCAACATTACACTGGATTATTTTAAAGACATTTTTAATTCCTGAATTATTGCCCAGAAGATCACAAGATGTTTTTAAAGCTTATAGAATTACAGTCAGATGAAAAGTTTCATCCTATGAAAACCAGGTAAGGACACAATTCCACCTGCTCCCATTCTATCTCTCCATTTCTGATATAAAATTGATTCAGTCAGGCAGGTAGAGCCTCCCTGTTCTCCTTTTGTGAGAATTGATCTGTACTAACAGAATGGGAGCACAACCACCTCAACAGGCACAGCAATTTCCAATTGCCTACGCAGGTGTCAAAGTTTAAGCATCTACCATTAAGAAAACATCTCTCTTGAAGCTGTGAAGGAAGAAAGCCACAGGCTCACTACAGCTCTGAAGAGAGTGGCAGCCTTACACTCCCTTTTCACATATGCCCTGGGTCATAAAGATTCCAGGGACCAGCACTGAAATTAAACTTGAGCTGTTAAAATGACATGGGGAACGAAGGAAGGAAGAATAGTCCTACATGCTATATCACTGAGGGCTTTTCCCTTTCATTTATGTCCTGATGAACCCAGAGTGACAATTACCCTGCTTCAAAGATGACACTAGTTGCAATAACCTTCCTCACAGCTTACTGTTTATTATATTAGCAATGTAATTAAGGATAGTTCTCATTTCACAGTCAACTTTTGGATCATGCAGAACCTTTGGTTTAACCTAATCTCATGCATGAGCTGCTCTCATGCATTCAGTAAGTTCATGCAAGTTCAGTTCATGTGCTGTCCCATTGTACCAGCCAAAACAGATACTTGCTGCCCTCAAAGTAAGGTGGCACATTCATGGAGCAGATCACTAACTCATATATGAACATTATGAAGAGGTAGCATGCTTTTAAATCTGTGACAATTAGTGCCTTCTTTTTCCTGCTAGGGCACTATCTCCTATTGTACCCTTCCCACTGTACCAGAAACCCCCCCACAGCTGTTAGTCCTAGCTCCACCGATCTGCTGGAATTCACAAGGCTCGAGGAATAAGTTGATTCTGGAAAAAAAAATGGTTTAGAGGAATACTGCCATAGGTGTATTTTCCTGCAGATATCCTGCTGAATATTATGCAGTTCCACAGTGAATGGCCTGTTCCCAACTTATGAGGGAGTCAGCCAAACTTGCTACAGTTGTTAGTAAGTTCAGTTAGAAAAGTTTTCCCTTTTCCTCAAATTAAGTAGAAATCAAATAGTAAAAATGTCAGAATAATGTACAAAACAATATCTCTTTTCCCTAAATAGCAAACTAAAGCAAAGGTGGAGTTGGGAATACCTGAGAGCATGAAGCATGTGTCCCCAGCTTGAGCCACTGGCTATGAAATGAGCTCAGAGCTGTCCCTCCTTTGGTGCACAGCAGAGCTGTAGGATCTCGTGTGCTTGAAGGCAACCACACTGGGATTTTAATCAAGGGTGATGCATAAGAATGATGCAGTGGCAAAGAAGAGATCTTGACATCCATACAGACATGCATGACAGTTATAAGAGCCCTTAATAAGAATTAATGGAATGCTTCCATCTCTTTAAACTCTTTATTCAATCAAAGATCCCCTGTAAGTCCAAAACTCTTGATTTTCATGAAGCAGAAAAAGAAGTTTTGTATCTCTGCAGGTCTTTCTCAGGCCTGAGTTTATGGCTGTACATTCAAGGGTCTTGAAGATTGACTGATGTTTAAACATAATTTGTACAAATAGTAAAAATGCAGTATGTTACCTTGTCTTGATTTCTGATATGTAAACCAAGCAAAAAAAAAATCTATTTTTTTCTGTTATTTGGCACAATTCCATTGTAATTTTCCATTTATTTCTTTCAAATGCTACTTTGCTGCATTTCAGCTACCTTATAGATTTCCTCTCAGCTTCCTTTTCACAGATCCATTGCAAAAGATACTTTACCTGTCTTATACTTCAAAATACCTTTGTTTCAAAAAAGATAAAAGAGGATAAAAACCATCAGAAGTAAGTTTTGATAAAAAGGCAGACTTTGAAGCTCTGATAAAAATACAGCACAATGCTTTCTAACAGATTTTTAATTTAAACTCTCACATTAAAACAGAATAATTACTAAGCCCAGAGGCAATGCAGGAAGAAATGTGGCTTGTATGTGGCTTCCTTCCCTGCTTCTGTTACATTAGTGACATTTCAGCTATATAATGGTTCTGGCAACTACCCCCTCTAAAAAGCTTTTTGAAAACAGAACCAGTCCATACAGAACTGGATTGATCAAGCAGTGCAAGTTTTATCAAGAAGGACACTTTGGGAAAACATGTTTGGGCTTCATTTGAATAAAGTTCAATAGGTACTTCTCAAATGTCTAAGTGGACAATATTACCCTGAAGTTCTTAAGGATTAGGAAATGCAGTGCAAAAATAGTCCCACTAGCACTCCTTTATATAAGAGCAAAGCCCTTTTGGCAGCCATGCCATCACCTAACAAAGATATAGTGTCTAAATGTAATTTGTTGTCAGTAGTTATTAGGAAAACATAACATCTGTCTTGGTAACAAGACTTAAGAACATAGGCCATGGAGATCATGAGTTTTTAATAGAACTCAAAAGTAATTACAAATTTACTTTGGTTACCTTGGATTGCTTTAAAATTAAAGCAGGAATTATTTCACAGGTAAGGTTGTATTTTCAGATGAATTACAAACATTCAGGTAGAAAAGTCATTTGGCCAAAAAAACCCTAAAAGCATCACACGGGGGAATGGGAACACAGTCCAGAAGGAGACTAGGATGTGCTAAACTGGGACCTCCACTATGGACCATTGACCTCAGCAAACCAAATGTCTGCATGCTTAAAATGACTCTGAATCAGGGAGTCTTGAAGTCTAACTGATTAGGAATTCATAAATTATAACACTCAGTTAACCTATAAGGATGGTTTTACCTCTTTGGGAGAGTTCTAAAGAGCTACATCTAATTTCAACAGGCATGGGTACCTATCACATCAGTTCAGTTTAATTTATTTTATTTCTAACTCACAAGATAAATAGGTAAAAGAGCTCTTTCATTTTAAAATATCAATCCTACTTATTTCTTACTACTTTTTAAAAACATGTATGTATTTTGAAATAGATATTCTCTAATCAAATTAGATTTAGGCTTTCAAGTGTGGCAATACCAGCAAGTTTGAGTAGACAAATGTGTAGGCATATAAATAAGTTTATTCCATGTTAAATGAAAATAGAAAGTGTGAAATGAAGTGGATTAAGAGTCAAACTGAAGTATAACCACTTAATCTACAATTTCTCTGCAGTTATATGTGTAGTCAAACCTTAATTCATGTGTGCAATTATAGTTGGCAAATACCTAGTGTAAGCCAATATTCTGTGCAACTATCTTTCCATCTGCAATTCTGGAAGCAAACTAGGAAAAATGCCTGAGAATAATATCTACAAGTTGGAGGTTATGGCACTGAATAACAAGAATGACAAAGTGAAAGCACAGAAAATCTGATTGAGTGACAACCACTGACAAAACTTTGGAAGAAGAAAGGGATGCGTAAGCAAGGAGACAAGAAAATGCAGAAGTATTCCTAATCACTTCCACTATGTATAAACTGATTAATGCTTAAAAATAACCAGCACGCTGTCATCTCACACTTCCAAATACAACTCCTCAAAGCAGTTTCTAATGTATGCTTCTGACAGCCATGAATCAAAGAGATCTGCTATTTGGCATGAAAATCTAGAAACCAAATTGTACACTGCCAGCATAAATGTACCACAAGTAGCGAGAGTTTGAAGGCAATACGTCAAGTTGTCCACACAGTCCTCTAGACTGAATATTTTGTCAAGATGTGTGTCACACAGATAACAGGAAAATAGTATAAAGGAATATATTCCTTCTAGTGAAATACTTCAGTATAATTACAAATCAGTTATCCATTGCTCTGGATTACCTAGTGGTATAGCACACCTTAAATGGACATACTTCAACTTATTTTTTAACCTCCATAGTAGGTCAATGCCCTACCCATTAATTTTACTCTTCCTTCCAGATAAATGAGGCAATGACCCTATTAACTGTTTCCTTGAGCAGCTCAGTGATGGCACAGTGCTCGCTTTGCAGAGCATGTTACAAATACAGTAATGATATGGCCTGACAAGCTGCTTGACTGCATATTATTTAATGCTCACAGGGCCACTAAGTGTACAGTGAAATCTGTGCTCATAAGATAAACTAGGCAGCACTGGCAATTGTTTCATTCAGTGGCTGGAATTTTCAAGAGAATGTTACCTAAATCATTTCAGAGCTGATGGGCCAGCAGTGTGGGCAGAGGAGAAAAGGACAAAAGCAGAGAGAGCACCTGGGAAAATTCAGGGACTCAGAGCAGCCTTGAGTCAGATGCCTTAGGTAAACTCTGAAATCCAGCCTATTTGAGAGAGGCATTCTGGGGTGCTTCTAAAGTTCTGAGACATTACCAGGAAAAATCTGAAAAAAATTCATATGCTAAGCATCACATACAACACTACAGGAATCAAAACTGGCAATATTCCTTATTCATTACTGTGCTTCAGTCAATTTTCAAATCAGTTTAGAAGAGCTGAGGTGAATTCATCCTAGCTTCATTGCAAAAAAAAAAAAAAAAAAAAAAAAAAAAATTGAGATTATTGCTTGACACTTGTCATTTTTCCACCACATCACTATAATCAGAGTTTTACATTCATTGTACATACATATCCTGGGCACGTGCCAGTTCAACAGCTGGAGGCTGTTGGTACAGAGGACTGAAAGGAAATACACTGGTCCTTAACAGCATCTACCAGAGCTTCGCAGTGTTGTCAGGGAAAAAACACATTAAATACCTGGCTGAAAAATACAGTCTTTATTTGCACCATTTGTTTGCTTTACCTTTTGCCATTCTGAGGAAAGATTCCACTCGTGCCCCCCCCGCCCCCCAATTTAAACAACAACTATGATGACCCTGAAATAACAACAACAACAAAATGAATTTGGGTAGTATGTCTGGGACATTTGCCTTAAACTAAGCAACAGATGTGGAAAACCCCAGGATCAGTTCCATGTGTTGATAACTGCTGCTTAGAGAAGTCAGAAAGAGCAGATAATATGGATAACAGAAAAGTGAAGAACTGTTGCTCCCTAGTGCCTAAAGAAAGTAATCCCTTGACTACAGAGCTGAGCAGTACTGTAAAGCAAAAACAATTAGGTGATCCGTGTAGCTCAAGCATTTAACTGTAAGCAACACGATATGTTGTGTGGTATTCTTAACATTTGCTCCAAGATAAGTATTTCAGAAACAGTGACCTATACAAAATAGAAATATCTTCCCAATTCAATCATGCTTCAACCATCTTGCATATAATTCATAGATAATAGAAAGTAGTAAAGGTAACTGTCAGAAGCTGGCTTGCAGTGTCTGTGTTGTGTGCATGTATTACAGTGTTTACAAAGAATTGATTACATTTAGGTGATATTGCATTTGAACTTAGTATTTATATTATGAATTAACATGACATTTTAATGCATGGACTGCTTTAAATGTATTTTCATTCATGTATCAAGGAGTACAAGTGCAGAAAATAGTACATTTATCCATTCTCAAGGCATTAAGAACATAATCGCCTTGTGATTGTAAGCTGTTTTGTTCTATTTTATTTATTATTTGGCATACTACTTTGGTTTTGTAGATTGGGCTAGAGCATTTGCTGGCAGAAGATGAACCTGACATAATTTTAACTATTCCAGGCTTTTACCTAGTTACTGGTTGTAGTCAGTGCTCCGTTTATTGTCCAAACAATAAAAACTAGAATACATCTTCAACTAAAATTACTCATTATTTCTCCAAGCCCATTAAATGTTACTCTAAAATTATCCTATTTTAAATGTACTGCCTCTGTAGGGTACTTCCAAAGTCCTTTTAAACCATTAGTGAATAACATTTCACCAAGCCATCTGGTATATTTTTACACATTTCAAACAAGACCTTCCATGCTTGACCACAGTAAACAGGACAGTGACAGTGAGAACCTCATACCAAGGCCCAGCCAAAATGGACTGCTGCATTTATTTAATACTGCAAGAGTTCCACACAACTCTCTCACTCTTCTTTGTGCACAGATCTCACTCTCCAGCTGTTAACCCTGGCCAGACTCGCTGTGCCACGGGAGTCAGGACACGTCCAGCCTCTCTGGCCACGGGAGTCAGGACACGTCCACCCTCTCTGGCCACGGGAGTCAGGACACGTCCAGCCTCTCTGGCCACGGGAGTCAGGACACGTCCACCCTCTCTGGCCACGGGAGTCAGGACACGTCCAGCCTCTCTGGCCACGGGAGTCAGGACACGTCCACCCTCTCTGGCCACGGGAGTCAGGACATGTCCAGCCTCTCTGGCCACGGCAGTCAGGACACGTCCAGCCTCTCTGGCCACGGCAGTCAGGACACGTCCAGCCTCTCTGGCCATGGGAGTCAGGACACGTCCAGCCTCTCTGGCCACGGGAGTCAGGACACGTCCAGCCTCTCTGGCCACGGCAGTCAGGACACGTCCAGCCTCTCTGGCCTCCTCCTGAGCAGAGGGGCAGCCAAAGGACCCTCCACTCTCACAAATTTGAGACTGACCACTTAGAGCAGGGAGCCGAACTTGGAAAAGGTCAAGGTGCCCTGCCTCCAAAAGAGGGAAGGAGATGGAAAGCTGTCAGCCCTGCTGAGCACACCACCCCTCCCCAGCCATCCTCTGGAGCCTGCTGGCCACTGGGAGCAGAGTGGCTCTGCAAGTGCACCCCACAGTTACACCCTGCAAGCGTTGGCTCCTGTGAGAATTGGAAACGCTCTGCCCCACATCAGCAGGGTGGTGGCTGCACCGTGCGGGGTTTTCTCACTCAACCCTTGTTACTGTGCTGGGTTTGACCTTGGCAGCATTTGAAAGAGTCTCCTGCTCCTGACAGCCAGTGCTGGCCTGTTGTATCCCACAATAATGAGCTCCACCTTAGCGGAGCCTGGATCGATTTCCCTGCCAGTTGTCAGCCCTTACTTATTCATTTCACAGCACTACAGTAAGATCAACAGTGCTATAACTGTGCCACCCGGATCATTGAAATATGCACTGTGATATAATAAAGTGACACACTTCGCATTTAAGCAATGGCCTAGCAAAAAAAAAAAATAATCCTGATAGTGTAGAAACTGTTTCTTCTCATACGATTGATGGCAATATCATGCAGGAAAAGAATAATTAGTTTTGCTCTGGTTTTATGTAAAAAGCATAATAGGCTTAAAATATTACCATGCTTTTTTTCAAATGAGTTCAAAAATTTAAAAGTGTGATAATTTACATATGCAAAAAAATGAAAATATCAGCAAGATCCTTAGAAATTTTAATTTCTACTTTATTTTCTCTATATATTTTCTCATCTATATATAGATGTGCATTCATCACATCTATGCACTATGGTTGGGTGTGACTCATTGCAATAATAGACCAATTATGAAAATGAAGGAGCATAATAATCATGAAAGCAATAAAAATATTTTAAAAACCTCAAACAAAATCAACTACAAAAGGGTGGTTTGCCAACTTCAATACTCATGCCCTCTCTAATACCATTAACCACTACTCAGTTTATATATAGAAATATCCCAAACTATTTATTTTTAGGAAGACAAAAAATGAGGATTATTTTCATGTATTTAATTTCAAGATAGTGAAATTGTCTTTATTTAAACCAAACCATTAACAGCATTTCCTAAGCAATGCAATATTTCTGCCCACAAGAAGTCTTGCCAAAAAGTGAAGAAAACCTGGTGCCACAAATGGACAAGACAAAAGCTTTTTCACTATATTAGGCTACATTTTAATCCTGAAGCACAGCTGAAGAGTGTTTTGTGTCATATCATTGCAGCCTTCAAGTGAACTGAAACAAAACTGAAACTGGAAACAAAATAGAGGCAGAAGTGGAAACAAAATATAGTCAAAACTAGAGAATTAGATGCAAGGGTATTTATGTTGCCCAAGCTCAGGGGTTTATCCTCAGGGACTCATCTTCCAACACCTCACATAGACAACAGTGAAAACTGTGCAGAAGAGCAAATAGAGATTGTGGCTTTGAAGTGTGGCCAGCACAGAGGATGTACAAAGAGTTCAGCAGGGACAGGGATGATGGAGATGTTATCACGCCCAAAATGTCATTTGAGTGGTAGATTCTGAAAGGCAGGGGTGACAGCTGCCTGGGAAAGACAAGGGAACTGGAATTAATGAAACACAGATGAGATCAACAGTGGTGCCTTTTGACACACTGGTCTTTTGTAGGTAGAGCATGTAAAGACCTCTCTCAAATGCAGACCTCTCCCGTGCAAATGTGGAGAGATTAACATCTTTAGACCTGCCAAAAGCAGAGTGGAAGAAAATGAAGAGTCATGAAGTTATCACACGGATTCATTAACCAACTGATTGGCGCTTTCCTATTGCTGCTGTCATGAAAAAGGACAGGAAGACAGATTCACATTTATCTTAAACACCTCATAGCAGCAATTCTCAGGGAAAGTACATAATCTTGTCTTTGAAAGGTCTCTAACGTATTTTCAAGATAGCACATGCTAACTGTAGAAGGAGCAACTTTTATGAAGTACAAACTTACTAAGAAAACTTGGGTATTTCCCATGGTATTTGTGTTGTTGCCATTTTGACCATAATTGCAAATGCTAGAAGTCCAACCACTGAAGACCTAGATATTAACAATCAGGACCTAAAAACCACAGCAAATACTACACAAAAAAAAAAATTAAATTTTTTCAATTTAAAAAAACCCAACCAAGCAGTAAATGGTGGCAAAGTAATATAAGCCTAGAAGTTTAAGGCATACTTTATATCATCTACTTACTGACAAAATCATAATCATTAACCAAAAACTAATTGTACCAACATTTTACACCGGAAATAAGATTGCAAATCACTAAGATAAACATCAAACAGTAATGAAGAATTCCTGAAGCTAAGCTAAGTATTCTAAAAGAATAGAACATTGGTACGATGACACAGCCTTTACCAGCAAATCATTTACACAATGTTCTGGGCAGGCCTTCATATATCACAAGCCTTTGCAGAGTATGCTTCAGAAAGGAAGTATTCCTATTTTCTATCTTTTTACCTTCATAAAGCTTGAGTTCTCTAAACAGAATAGCCTTAAAATCTTTCCAATAGCACAAACCATGTGGTTTTACAGCTAGCACAAAAATAGGCTTGTTAAAATGCCAACAGAGATACTACAGTTACACTGCTATCTACTTGTAGATTTCTTCTCTGTGAGTTGTTGGAATCTACACAGGCACATTGAGAGAAGTGGTTATTGATAAGAACATGTCATTTTCTCCTGCACAGACATTGACATTTAAAAAACTATCAAAATCTGAGTACCATCAGTAATTATACTTTTTATATTGCAAGATTATTCAGAGCCTCCAATTAACTGCAAGGTTGTATCTTACTGCATGGAGATACACAAAGAAATGGCTCTTTCCAAATAGCTTAAAATCTAAACAGACAGTTGACACAAGAAGCCGGAAGACAAGATGGGAAGAGTCTACTGTAGACAATTAAATATACACAGAAACATATGTGAAAATACTAAACACATATGGAGAATGCTTACTAGATTTAAGAAATGAAAAAAAAAAAAAAGGCTCAATGAGAAACAAAGAGAAATAAAGCTGAGAATTGCTGCTCTCCTCCCTGCCACTACCAACATGCAATTCTGATTCATTCTCTCTCCAAGGTGAGTCAGTACAGCAGGAGCAGATGCCACAAATGCTACTGTAGTAAGAGCACTAACTGTGACAGAGGAGAGGAGCAGTGGGGTTCAGGGTGCAATAGCAGTTTCTGCAGCAGGAATTGCCCTCTTTCCCTCTTCAGGGCAGCTCCAGACCTTGGTTTTCATGAGAGCATGAAAGAAACTGCCATAGATAACATTAAACTTTGGTGCTACAGCTCGCTATTGGCACAACCCTGCGAGCACTCAACTGCAGTACAGCAAGAAGAATCACATGGTGGGATTTTTGGCTTTGCCTGGTGCAGGGCCAGGAGTTGGACTCAATGGTTCTTGTGGATTCCTTCCAACTCAGAATATTTTATGATTCTGTAATAAGAGCAGCACTCCAAGTTATGAATAAATGGCCTCTGTTCAGTGCTGCTGAACAAAGATAACAAAGTGTTTGACACTTCCAGTAATAAGTCATGTGCTCTAAGAGGGTCAAGGAAAGTTCTCTTTGAAAAGCCCAAGTAACACCTGGCTGCTGTCAGGATGTTTGTTCTTGCCTTTTCTGCATTCACCTCCATTCTGCATTGTGTTCTCATCAGCAAGTTCATGTACCTTAACAAAAAATGCAAGAAGCTGGCTCTACTGAATGTATTTTTAATGTGTCTGAAAAGATTCAAAGTAATTATAAGGTATATTGGCACTTGGCTGCAGTTGGAGTAATCGCTTGCTTTATCTCTTTGCCTGCAGTTCTGTAGCATGACTGTTCAGCATCAGCAGCTCCTGGAGTCTGGTGTGAACCCAACACAGATGTTTTCCAGTAGTTAATCTGTGACTGTGAGCAATGTCTCCCAACAGGAGCCTGTACTAGCTCCAGAAAGACTGAAGGCAATGCAAAGTTAGACTGGCACAGCTTTATATTTTGCAGTGCTCTCAACAATACTTCCAAACCATGTCTTTGGTCTTAATTTTTTTTCTGTATTCACAGTGGCTTATAAAACTGTCACATTTTAACACAACTATTGTATTCGTCACACCGGCAGCTAAAATAATTACTTCAAAAAGCACAGGTTAAGACCTGTGTCTCTCTGAAGTAAGACAACTTACCCTAAATCAATTCGAGCACTACTCCTTGACATAAATTTATGTGAAAGTTTGTCAGCTGTGTGATTCAAGAACTGAAACTCTTTATGAAGCATAGGCAGAGATTTTTGAATGGTGTGAGAAGAGGTGGCAGATATGAAGAGTCATTTCTATTCCTTCAGTCTTCATGTAATCATGCATTTTTCTGATAGTGAACGTGCTAGAAGTACATATCTCCTAATCAATCCATCACAGTGCTTCGTTTTTATACATCATGCAGTCATTCTCTACATTATGCTATAAAAAAAGTTGAATTTTCAAGCTTCAAGGAAGAATACTTGAATTTACAGTATTAGATTAATATCTTATTCTAATATTTCTCCCAAAAGTCAAGACATCTCTTACTTGTTACCTCTTCTTAGGTATTAAAATGGCCAACAAAATCAAGCCTATCCTGGCAATACCTGTATTTTGAGAGCACACTTAGGTGTTGGTTTTGGTTCTGTATCAGCCTTTGATTCTGTGGCAGAAATATATAATTTCACCTTCTGAGGACAATTAATTAGTTACTTTCCACTGAAGCAGGAATTGTCTAATCATCACAGGACTAGCTTGGAAAGTATGCAGAGAAGAGTATTTCTCTGACTTTCATTTTGAAAACAACATATGCAGTCAACATAAGAACAAATTTTAAAGGTGCAAAATGGAACATTATTCTGGAATAAGACTATTTCTTGTTAAAAGTTTACTTCATGATCACCTTCAAAGACAGCCTAAAAGAAAACATCTTTGCTTCTCATCATTGCCTGCCTAAGTGCTCACCATTAACAAAATCAAAAGATAAACAAGTGTTAATATTGAAGGTGAAGAAGATCTAATCCAACAAAAACTCAAGTTAGGGGGAAGAAAAAAAAATTCTGTACATGGACATGGTGGTTCAAGGAATTCCCTCCAGCAATTCTACTTTGTGACAATAAAGCTGCAATTTGAGCCCACAATTACCATTTGACAGCATTTGAGGAACTTCAGTTATTATCTGCTCTCAGAGCTGCTCCAGTACCCTCAGGCATTGTAGAATTTCTCAACTGATTTCACTGTAGAAATTCTACTGCTATAGTACTGCTATAGCCTGTAAGTATGCACACAGGGGGATCAGACACAGTAAGTATTCTACAAGTAGAAGAATTGTGTTCTCCCAAGGTGACTGAGCTTGCAGGGATGTCAATCCCAACATGAAAACTTGGGAAGGAATAGGATAATGTTATAGCATAACCCAAGAGCTCAGTGGAGTCAGGAGTTTGTCCTTCAGGGCTCACTGTCCTGGCAGCATTTCTGGGCACCTTTTCTCACTCCAGTGGCACAACACTCCTGTAAGAAAGTATCAGCTGTGGAAGGGTTCTTCTCTCCTGGGAGACTATCCTGGAGAGATGGCTATCAATTTATTACCCTTGGTTGTGAAGCCATCATAGAAAAACTGGAAATGGCTACAAAAAGACACAACTCTGGGGTGGCAAAGCTGCCAGTGCAGACCAGGCTTCAGGCTGCAGGATCTTCAGGCCAGGTTTAAAGATAGCCTTAAACATGAGTGGATGATTTTGAGCCTCCTTCAATGCTGCAATAGCATGGGACACTTCTCAGGAGCAGGCTGACAGACACTTTCAGCTATACAAAATTTAGCTCTACTACAAACTTTGCAGTACAAATTAAAATTGATGTGACTTGACTTGAGGCATTTCTTTTCAGCCAAAATAAATAGTTAAAAGGGGTAATTTTGCTGTGCTTATGTTGGTCTTGTTTTTATTAATATTTCTGCCCCTCTTCCCTGTTTTTCATTGTAAACCTTTTTGTCTTCAAGGATTTTTCTTCATCCTAGTCTCCGTTGTGTTTGTCACACACATTTTTCACTCTTTTCTCCAAAATAGCTCTCCATGGCCATACTGAATGGCCATGAATGGACTGCAAAGAAAGCAGTTCTTCCTGTTTCATGCCCACTGATTTCCCATGCCAGATAAAAGGTGCTGTTTTTCAAAGTCCTAGTTCAGCTCAGCAAGGAGGAAGTGGCTAATGACAAGAACAGCAAAAAATTAGTGTCAGCTCATTATGAGGGGAAAAAAAGAAAAAAAAAAAACACAGAACACCCAATGCCCACAAAACTAGAATTTCTGATGAGCAGCATGGCAGAGATGGTAATTTTATGGGAGTTCATTAATACCATTAAGGCAAATTCTCAAGAAAAAACGGTTTGCATGATAGGAGTTTAAGCCTTTCTTTGCTCTATTTGTGATCAGCATGGGGTCCAGTTGGATCTAAGCCATTGGGATTTAGAAAAATGAGATTAAAAGTAGATTGGAATGCAATATTTCAGTGGAGCAAATATCCAGAAGTTATTTGCAGGATGTGTCCTTACAGAGAGAACAGAAAGAGAATATGTCAGTGAGTGTAAGCTGCATTATCAGTGCCATTATAGCACTGTGGCTCTTCCCAGTCTGACAACACCATTCTGGCAGTTTGTGATTTACGCTGATTTCTTCCATCTCCAATACAATCCAAATAAACAAAAGTTGAACCACACATGAACCCAGCAGTACCTGATTTATAGAACTGATTTCAATATTGGCTTTTCCTTATAAATGCTTAGAGGCACTGGAAATGATTGCTCTTTAGCTCACTTGCTCTTTGGCTCCCTTCAGTCACTAGCAGGCAGGTTAGATTTTCCCCTTTAAGACAAAAGGATCTTAGCTCAAAGGCTGGTAGTTTGTGGGAGGTTTTGACCACCATTAAAATTTGGTCTAAAATATCACACTGCTGAAAGCTGGACACATTTATTTCCAACTTAAATATATTTATATTTTTTTTCTTAATTTAGTGCTCAACTTCTGATAAATTTATCTGATTGGATTAAGCACAACAAAGTCTCTCAGACTCTTCTTATAAGACTTCCCATTCTCCTGAACATTCTAGTAACTTTTCTTTACACCATTTCCAGTTTGAATTCACCTTAATTAAAAGCAGGAAAAGAAAATTATTACAAATATCCCACATTATTGTTTCTGTGGGACCTAGTTCAGGTGTTTGTATTTCCTTTGCTAATGCAGATATCTCATCCAGCACAGGGTAAGATTGTACTTGCCCTATTCACTGATGTTTTCCACTGATGACTTGCAGTCATCCTATGACTTTCTCCTCTTCTGTCATTTCCAATTAACAAGCTCCTAGCTTATAACAGAATTGTATTGTTTTTGTGCATGATCTTGCACTTTGTCCTATTGAATTTCATTCAGATAGTATTACTGTAGTCCTCAAGGTCATTTTATTCTTCCTGTATGGAATTCTGAACTCCCCCTGTGACAGGGCCCACAAACATTTTGGGCTTCAGAAAAATTGTTTTTGCTAATTTCTTTTTTTCAGAGGAATTACTAGATTTTTAAAACAAGATATGCCAGGATAATTTCATGAGGGGACTGACTTGTAGCCCCACTACCTGACATAACCTCAGTGTGTCCCTGGCAGATTTGGATAGTACTGGACAGTAATGGATATTGTCACTGCAATGACTTTGAAGTACTTGGAGCAAAATTTCAGAATATTTTGGTCTTTCTCTCTGAAAAACAACCAGAATTTTCAGAGATATTCAGGCACTCTACTTATTCATGGTATCAGTTGTTTTATGCATCTTTCACATTTCTGACTACCTCCATGCAGCACATGGTCTAAACCAAACCCATCATACTTAAAATTTCACAGCACTGCAGTTGTAACACCTCTACACTAAACAGGTACCTGTACCTGGAGATGTCCCAGGTGACTGCACGTATTTACTGGATATAGAGTAACTACTTCATTTATCATTAAAAAGTTACCCCAAGGAAAACCATATGTCTCTAAAGTCAAGTCTAACCATTATCAGTTTGTGGCACTGGAAACTTCCTCAAGTTCAGAGAAAAACATATGTGTAAGCTAGGTCCAGGACACTGGAAAATTGAAATATAAACTTGAGTGATGAACAAACCAATGCTAACCCCAAGAAAATTAAGTTCTTGGCCTATCTCCGATGATCAATCTACCTGTACTACAAAGAAATCTATTTTTTAGAGTTTTTTCCTCCAGCTTTTGGGTTTTCCATCTTAAAGGTTTGAATGATGACCTATATTGAAAATAACTGTTTTCATAGTATTTTACCAGACAACTTAGAAATACTTAAAAAACTGCAGTTGATAGACATCAGGACTTCAGAAATATTAGCCACACCACCAGCAATAGTACAAGAAAGAATGAAGAGTGGAGAAGGATCCTTTTACTCCTTAACTGGCATATCAGAAGCACAGAAACTTCATGTCAGTTTTGCCCTTGGGTTTATTTACACAGCAAAGCAATTCTTGAAATTCAGAAGTCCTTTTCTATCCTACAGGGAAATATTAGTGAAACAGTCATTCTGCTGTTACAATAAATGCTGCATTTGGGAACAGGTACTCTAATGTGCTGCACAGCAAAAATCCAGCACCTTGTGAGAATCCTTTCTTCCTGTTCCTTCTGCCTGTCAGCATCCTTCTTCCTCTAGAAACACACAGAGGACACAACATTTTACCATGGGCTTGGGTGTCACCTTCAGTCTGCCTTCTGACCACGTGTAATTATGGGAGGCCAGAGGACACATCTACACTGATCCTCCCCTGTAGCCTGCAGTGATCACACTTGCCAGGATACAGGAAGTGGCCATGCAGACCTTTACACCAATTCTTAACACCTCTTTTCTTAAATGTTACAGAACATTTAACAGTGTCATTTTCTCAACACATAGTATTAGCTGGACTCTATTCTCATATACTGTGCCACTGCTCAAAATGTAAATGCAGCTCCAAAACATTCCAAAATAATTAGGCAAACTTCATGAACTTCAAGAGTGTAATTAATTGATAGTGAAGTGGGAAAATTGGAGGTTTTCCAAGAGCCTCCTGGAGCACTCACCTGAGTCTAATAAGCAAAACCCTTCCAGTGTCATATCAAACTCTAAACACATTCATTCCAAAGACTGTAATGAGAATACAGTTTCTGAAAAAATCAAAATAGTCTTAAAATTAAGCACAGAGTTTTCTATAATTTTTAATATTTTCCTCTGTCTTTTTTACATTTTTCATTACATAATTGGGAGAATTGCCTTCAAACAATTTTATGAGATCTACAAAAGCTCATTTTTACCTCTCAGCAGAATATTATATATTTAGATTTTTAATAATTAAGCATTACAGCTCCCTGTCATATTGTCTCATAGAATTTCAGAGAGGAAAGTCACACACAGAAAAAAATTATTCAAATTTACTACAGAAAGAGAAACAAACTCTCGGAGTGCATGTCCTATTGCAATTCTTTTCATAATTGCCAACAGTCATGGCAGTAAAAAAGTTTTAGTGTCTTGGGCTACTTAAACTAATTCCTGTCAGCTCATTCCCTCAGTTTTAAACATGAGCAAATTAAATAAAAAATGGAAGGAGAAAAAGAATGAAACACAGGCATAAGTGACAGGGACTATTCTTTACCTCCTCATATATAAACAAGTGTCCTGAGGAAGACAGGTTTCGTCGCTAGCCCCGTGACTAGCCAAGTTCCAGAATTCTATGTGAACTAACATTCTTGGAAGCAAATTGCCACGTGGAGCAGAATCGTGGATAAGCATCTAAAGATGGGAGAGAACACAAGCTTATTTGCAAATCAACATGGGAAGGTCTCCTGTGGTGTTATCCTTGGTGCAGATATCCAAATCCCTTTTGCATGAATCAGGAAATTTCAGCATCATACTGAATTGATATTAAGAAAGACCATGTTATGCAAGAACACAGCATGTAAAGAAGACATTCTCCCATTACTGTGTTTTATTCCTTACATCCCACCTCACACTGGTCTCTGTACAGTAGCTGGAAAAAATGGCAAACCCTTCTTTAAGTCTACAGATTCAAAACATGAGGTGTATTTCATGGGCCATTTGAAGGGAAGTACTTTTTAAATAACACCCTAAAAAGCTCAGTGTCTTCTTATGAATCAAGACAAATGCTCCAGCTGCCAGGAAGCCCTGGGTGTTTGGCTCTGCAGCCCACACCAGGAAAGGAATGCAGCTCTGGCATGCTGTGTCTGGGGACAGGGTGTGAACATGGACATCAGAGTTAGGGATCTCTCACGTTCAGGCTACCTTGTAAGGAGCTTCTTAGGAATCTCAACTAAAAATGGGGGCAATTTCCCTGGTTAACAGAGAAAGACTCAAGTGCAGCTGTTCTTCTGTCTGGAGGCAGAGGCTCCCAGTGGTGAATGGTGGCTGGAACCCCAGCACAGCTGATAATTCAGCTTCAAGCTGTTGACCTTTCATTTCTGTTGCAGGAAAATCACAGTGAACTGTTTGGGTGTCATGTCAGTGCAACAAGTAATTCATCTGTCATTCTGCCTGAATTATGCTCCCTTACAAAAAATATTGATCTTAATATTAATATGCCAAAGAACAATTAATTTCAAATATTTGAGTACTTAAAGGCCACAATTCATTTGAAAGGGTGTTCTAATTTCCTTACTTTTATATGCTCTATAGTGTCTATTCTCTCTGATTTCTAGGTCTACAGATAAAGTATTGATAAGGCCAAATAAATTTTGTTCTATGCAAAATATTTTTGTGCTTTATTATTCCACACAAGTATTCTTTCATCCGGGCAATAGAAAACACAGAAGCCTGTCATTCATTTCTGCCAACTTAAAGATCCATTATATTGTGTGGTGATTTGCTGTTAAATCTGGCAGGTGTTTTGTTGGCAAATGTAAATAAAGGTACAGCCAGTCTGGAACACTGGGGTATGCCTCACTTTCAACAAAGCACTCATGTCAACAGCTTGATGGATATATTTTATACCAAGAAAAACTATTTCAATTAAATACCTGTCATTTTAAGAAAGGACATTACAAAATAAACAAGTTCTCTGTAAGAACAACTGTTTTACCTTTACTCCTTCTCTTGAATGATGTCTGTCTTCTCCAAGAGATTTGTACCAGTCTGATTGACACTGAAGTAAAAGGAAAAAAGCACAGAAGGAAACTACACCCAACAGCACGGCCACTTTACAAAAGTAATTTCTTTCTCAGAATTTGTGTTGCTTTCTTCTGCTTCTTTACAGGTACCTTCAAATTGCTGCACATTGTGCTAGGTAGGGTGCTGAACGTAGTGATCCTCCTTCTCTCCACCTCCCATACTTTCCACAATCAGCTGCTTTATCCAAAGAGGTACTTCAGATGGATTTTTTGTACCAAACTAATGCACCATAATATAATAAAAATTGTGCTCCCATCTTTCTGCCTCCCTTGCAGCTCTACAATAAGTAACCTTAATCCTGACAAATTTTACCAGCCATCAGCCCTGGTTGCTTAAAATAAATATAAAAACAAGAGCTTTTGAACTGTAAAAAGAGTGATTTATTTTTCATAGAATCATAGAATGGCTTGGATCAGAAGGGACTTTGAAGATCATCTGGTTCTGACCTCCCTTACCATGAGCAGGGACACCTTCCACTAGACCAGGAGCCCCATCCAACCTGGCCTTTAACACTTCCATGGATGGGGCATTCACAGCTACTCTGGGCAACCTGTTCCTGTGCCTCACCACACTCACAGGGAAGAATTTCTTCCTGACATCTCATCTAAATCTGCCCTATCAATTCAAAGCCATTGCCCCTTCTCCTACCTCTCCGTGTCTGTATAAAATGTCCCTCTCCAGCTCTCTCGTATCCACTTTAGGCACTGGAAGGCTGCAGAGGGATATCTATCCCTGGACCCTTCTTTTCTTCAGGCTGAGTAAGTCCAGCTTTCCCACCCTGTGTTCAGAGGAGAGATGCTCCAGCACCCTGAGCATGCTTGTAGCTCCCTGTGGACCCAGTCCAAGAGGTCCATGTCCTTCCCAGGTTGTGGCCCTGGGGTGGATGCAGTGCTCCAGGCAGGCTCTCAGCACAGCAGAGTGGAGAGGGGCTGTCCCCTCCTCGGCATTCCTTGGACACGGCCCAGGACACGTTTGGCACACATTGCTGGGTCACATTGAGCTGCTCATCCCCTACAGCCCCAAGTCCTTCCATCAGGGCTGCTCTCAATCCATTCTCCACCCAGGCTGTGCCTGTGCTCGTCTCCACCCGTGTGCAGGAGCCCACACGTGGCCTGGCTGCTGAGGTTTGCACAGAGCCCCCTCCCCAGCCTGCCCAGCTCCCTCTGGGTCCATCCCTTCCCCCAGCACCGACCACACCACACTGCTCAGTGTCACTGCCAAACCTGCTGAGGGTCAGTTGTACAAATCCTTGTGCCATATTTCCTTGTGGTTTGTAAAGATAGCATCATTTTCTGTTCTAGGTAAGATTCAGACTAAAGAATCATGTAAGCCAGTGTCTGGGTTGTTTTTTTTATTCTAAGTTACTCAGATTACATATTTAACTTTTAAGAGGTTTTCTTTTTTTGTTCCTGCCAGTATCTTATGTGGGGCTCATTAAATACTGACCTAAATCCATCTCTCTGCATTTCATTGTAGCATGGCAGATTTTGTGATGGTTCTAATCAGGCTTAGCAGAGCTGCCCACCTCAATTCCATTAAGGAAAAGTCAGCACATGCACACTTGTACCCTAAGCTATTGGTGATTCCTGGATCAAGCAAGCAAAGCCCACAGAGATAAAACAGCTGTCCTACTTTATAAAAGCCATAATTTTATATCTAGCCTGCTTCTTTCCTTTTATTTTTCTGACGCCTGAAAAGTAAAACAATGAAATAGAATACAACATTAAATAAAACCAGAACTTTAAACAAACTTATTAAAATAGCTGTTTTTCATCTTCCAGTTTATTTTCTGTTTCTCTCACCATTCAGTTCTGCTTTCCATTTTAAACTCTAAATGAGGCTTAGAATATTGAGAAGGCAAGAATATGACAAGCTATTTTTTCCAATTCTGCTTATTCTACAAATGACCTTTATCAGAACTTCCTTGTGCTAAACACTGCTGCTAGGACTGATTGAATCAGACCAGAGCTGTTATAATTTCATTTAGGGGGAAAAAAAAGTTTTAATAAATCAGATATATATTTGGTTTTAAATTATTATTTAAACATAAGTATTGCATTAAGTGTCTTTTAAAAACCAGCAATAATGTTTCAGGCAAAAAATAACAAATTTTTCACATTCTGCCTGAAGTGTGGCCTTATAGATATGATAAATACAGCTCCAACATCACAGCCTTTCCACATAGCATCAAAAGGCAGTAACAGAGAATAAATTATTTAATGAGTCCTTTGCTGTTAAAAAAGTTTAGGGCAGATAAAAAAGTTATATAACACAAAACCCGCAGTCAGAGCAAATACATACATCAGAATTTGTTGCTGCTGTTGCTGTAGTTAACAGTCAGTTTCTTAGAACATTAATGGTCCAACAACCCACAAACCAACAGTTAATTGCTAGTAATGATTGGCTTCTTGGGGATTATTGCTTAAATAAATCTTAAAAGTTGTGTGCTGTTAAGTAACTTACAATTTTCTTGAAGTTGGCAGTGAAGTCCAATGGTTAGTTAGTGTAGTCAGCCTTACCATTAATCCTGATCCCCTGAGTCCAAACATTAATTCTAATCCCTTGCATATGTCAAAAGCAAAGTACAAAAGTCCCTGATTGTCTTCAACTATTCATTTGGAAAAATGTTACCAAATATCTTGACAGTGGAATAAGAAAAAATTAGCCTCATGGTCTCGTTCATGCTCACAGTAGAAGGAAGACAAGCCTGAGTTCTGACATGTCTGCTCAGTATAATTGCCACCTGTGAGGTAGTTTGGAAATCCTCATGTATAAATTTGCAGTCATCACACATTACTGGGACTGCATGTTCAGTGTTTTGCTTCTAAAAATACCAGGAAGTTATTAAAATTAACTAAACCTAGATCAAAAGAGAATGGCCAGTCTGGGGATCCACAGTAATACAGAATTATATCAACACATAGAATGTCATACATTGCATTTGATGGTCCCTTACTAACATCAGACTCTCAGGTCAGGCCAATTATTTGATACAATAAAATGTCAAAAAGCACTAAGAAACATCAATTAGCTGTAGAGAGTGACTTTTCCTTTCGTAGATCAAGAGATAAGACCCTTGCAACAAATCTGAAACTTTGTCATGTGATTTCCAAAGGCACTAGGAGTCCAAGTTTTCCATCTTAAAAGAGTAGTTCTGGGAAATGATAGAGAGATTTGGTCAAAGCCACCAATGTAAAGGAACACCCACACACTGGAATATGACAATGCAATGTCAGCTAAGTTTGATACCTCTGGACAGTCAGATTTGTCTGGTTTTATATTTTTAAAAAGCTACATAGAACCAATTGCACCATTTCTGCTGAGAAATCATAAGATTTCTGGGAGAGTAAATCCAAGCCACTTTTAGCTACACAGACATTATAGATTTGCTATCAGTGACTCCTGAGCTTCTGAAGGGCTTCGTTAAAGGTAACATGATCCCCCCGCAGACAGGGGGGATCATATCCCCCATATCCCCACTAAGCTCTCTGCAGTAAGGGGAATCTCTTCCAGGGTAGGGGTGAAGCATAAAGATTTATGCTATATGTTTTATAGTTTAAAACATGATTTATAGTCATGAAGAAAACAGCATTTGTTCAGCAGGTTTTTAGTAGGGTAAGCAGGTAATAAACCCAGAGAAATAATTAAACCAAGTTCATAAGCGGCAAGGTGAAGTAGAGTCACAAATTACATAAAGCACTACTAGTGTGAGTGAGGATAATCCAGAAAAACTCATATCTGCAATATGTTCCCAAATAGGCAGCTGCCAACACCTGTATTTATGAGTAAACTGAAGCATAGAAATGTAGTGACCTGCAAGCAATACCAAGCTAAGAAACCTATAGATCCCCATGCACAGTCCTTGTGATCCCTTTCTCTCAGAGAAACCTACAAAGTATGACAATGCATTAATAAATAATAAGCTATTTCAAGCCAAAATTTAAGGCCTCAGTCAATTAATAATTTTTTAAAGATTGTCTGCAAATTCTACATATCCCTAGGGTGAGCATTTGGACTGGACGCAAAAAAAAACCAAAATAATTAAAATAAAAACAAAAAAAAAAACCATAAATCCCAAACCCACCAACTGTATGGTGGCCTTAAATGTCCCTGAAATCTGAATTTTATCTGTCTCCCTGAAATGCATTGATGTGTTCAACTTATTACCTCCTTTTTCTCTTCAAGGTAATGATTCACTTCAGTTTTACATCAACCTGTTAAAACAACCTGAAGGGCGTGAGTATAATTTTCATCATATCAAATTTCATATATCAAGAGAAATTAAAGGAGTCAAGACATCACTTTCCCATTCTAGTTTCCTTCCCATCTAGGTTGCTAATTGAACTGGTACCTTCCAAGTGTGAATTTTCTGAAGCATTGAATTTCTCAGAACGGATGAAACACAGGGTAAAACTGTTCTCACCTACTGCCAGATCCTCTCTAACCAGTGCTGGTCACTGACTGGATCTCACCTCTATTTCACAGCTGTAATTTTCAAAGCTATTTCTTTCGTACCTCCTTAGCTTTTATAGCTATCAGATACAATTCTCATTTTCTAAGAATTGTTTTTTTCATTATGCTCATCAGAAAAAAGAGGCTACAGATTTAGACATCCTCAATAGTTTTTCCTCCAGATAAGAGTCACAAGATACCTTTAAACAAAATATATGGAGCTATTTCTGCATAGAGCAATTACATACAAGAAAAGGTTGTGTGGGTAATCAGAGAGCTATGCTATTATCAGTATTTATTTTTTTTATTACAGCAGTAATACCTAAGCTCTGACTATTTTGAACACTATTTTCAGGTATTTTTGCAAGCAACAGAATCCTTAGGCATGGTATACTTGCTGACGTTGCTGCTTACACTTTAAAAATATGTATAGATATTTACCCTTAAGAATTCCTTGTCTGGGGAATTCTAGTCTGATGTATAGAAGAAAATGTTAAAGGTTGAAAAAGTTTGCCTCAGGCTCCCTTAGCTACTCAGAAGACAACAACTTAGACTGATCACACAATGAAACTCTGAATCTCACAGACACCACGGAGACCCTCACAGGGCTGACTCTTAACTTCAGACCTCGTGGAAATGCTATTCCTGTTTTTAATAAATTTATTAAGTCCCATCCCTGTCACAATACACACAGTGCAGGTGGAAGAGATATCACCAAACCAATCATTCCTGTGAGTGAACACAAATGAAAGTAGGAGCGAACACAAACACACAAGGAGGAAAACACTGCACAACGGGGTCACAAAGCGCAATGCCAGCTTTCACCTCCTCCTCACTCTGCCCTCTGTCCTGTAGTACCAAGGCAGATGAAAAGAGCATTTGTGACCTCGGGCTTCATCCCACCCCAGCCCTCAGACACCTCAGGAGGTGCCTGCGTTCCCACAGGCTTGCAGCAGGAACCCTGGAAAGCGAATATCGTAACCACTCACTACAATGGCACATCAATTATTTGTTAGCAGCAATGCTAACCTGCCACAAGACAGCTGCCTCGGGAAAGTTTAGAAAAGTCTTAATAAAATATGCATAAGTAACTATTAAAATATAGTAGATAACTGTCAAAATAACTGTGAATACAGCAAAGCATATCTGCTGACTTTCCAGCACAAAAAGAATTTATGGTAATAAGTTTTGGAAAGTAATACAGCCGTGTTGCTAAAAATGCAGAGCAGCTGCTTCAGTTATTATAAAATGGCTAATTTTTACTCATTTGTGACATGGTTTTGTAGATGGGTAACAGCTGCAGTTTCACCCAGCTGCATCCTCATGCTAAATGCACACTTTAAGCCATCAGATGAAAGTATAGATAGTTTTACTTTACAGCACTAAGTACCAGTGTCTTTCTAAGAAATACCCTGAAGGTCATTGGCAATTAAAGCTCCCCAAGGTCTCTTTCACTCGGGGAATGGTGACTGGCAGACACAAGGTCTCCACAAGTCAGACACTGTATAGCAACATAGCAAGTAGTAACTGAGCTGCATGGATTTAAAAGGATGTTGAAAGGGCTTCCTACCTGGTACAAGTTGCTACTCCCCCTCACAGCCTGGAACCCTAGATGCTGGCTCTTCTCTTAATTGCTGAGGTAACACGAATTTCTCTAGTAAGAAGTGGGAAAAAAAAAAAAAAAAAAAGAAGAAAGGTTCTATTGGCTGCTGCCTCCTTCTTAGAAAGGTTACTTCAAATGCCTCTCTCGCTCCCTATTTATTTTCTCTCCCTCCCAGAAGAGCAGTTTAGAGGGAGAGTAACGGAGTGTTTATCCTGGCTCTGAGGATGCACGCTTGTGCGATAACTGCCTGCTCCCTGCAGTATAGCCGGCATGATGTGATGTGCATACTAAAGCAGTTTGCATTAGGCAAGGCTTAGCAGAGCCGGCTTCCCAGTCTCCACCTTCTCTATCACACAACCAGCTTGCTGCCCTGAAAAGAGTGGGGCTGTCATGACAGGACGATAGGGCTCTGGTTAGAGTATAAATGCATTTTCTTTGAAGATAGTCTTTAAGGAAAAGGTTCTATTTATGTTTCACCTCACCTATGAGAACACAGCAGCAGCTGTAAGTGAAAATGCAATACAGTCATACAAATGTGCAAAAATTCCCTGTTGTTTGCTGTCATATGACAGATGATACTAAAAGCAAAAACTAATGAGACATCTCCAGTTAGGAAACATTTATCTGCTGCCATCTATCAAGCAAGCAAAGGCGTAAATAAATAAATAACACCCTGAAGAACAGAGAGGCTTAAATGTCTACAGGCTCAAAGATAAATGCATGATATTTATACACTTTAGTCATGACTGAACAACAGATACATTATGAACAAGAATTAGCTCTAAAGTACTACATTTATCATCAATCTGAATAAATATTAGAGAAGGGCTCAAGCTGTAAAGCCCTGATTTGGATTTTGAACACTCCACAGCTCAGGAGTGCCTCAATCTGGGGATTTGGCTCTGGCCTCCCTGTCCATATTAGCTGCTCATGCACACACTTACAGAAGTACACAAAATAAATAAGACTATACACAGTTATATGAGAAATATAAGAGAAGTGTAAGAGTACAGTAGTAAGGGCTAATGTGTTGACTGCTTATACTTATTCTTTTTTTTTAAAATCAGGGATTTAGTTCTTAGTTACAAAGCATATTTCCAAAATCCATATACAGTTGGACTATTGTGCAACTCTATAAACTGGGCATTTTTCTGGATGATCCCCTTAGGAGCATCAGGAGTCACCAGGGACATGTTTCTTCCTTTGGGCTACACCAGGCCTGACCAAGCTAGAGGTAGGGAACTTCTCCTGAATTCTCTATATATTCAGAGTCATTTTATAGCCATATATTCTGTGCTCTATATTCAACTGTTCTACAATTAGTTTTTCTCCCTCCATGCTGCTTACATCTCTGGCATGTTTATGAAAAGATCTGAGCTTTGGATAGGCAATTTCAGGGAGCTACCTCAGTCTTTTCCTTATGTGGACACTTATGACCTGCCTGGCAGCAGTATCAGGTGGGGAGGTTGGTTTGGTTGGTTTTGTTTTTATATTGAGCATGAGTGACTAAGACTGTGCTGATGTTCCAGCAGACAGCTGAAAAACATTTTGTGTAATTACAGTGTTAGTATATTTTCCTTTCTATTAGAAAAAAGATTGCAGTGCTTTGAAAGATTGTGTTTACCTTTTTATGGCTCCATCACTCAGGGAACCATAATCATCTTGTATCAACTTGTATACCTAAAGCCTTCCTACTGGATGAGTTCTCACCTTGAAGTAGTTAATGTTAGGGTTTCCCACATCCAAGGATCTGATTTCCATACTAGATACTTACTTTTATTCACAAAGTTCTCGCCGGTCTCTATTTTGTATATGATATTCTAATAATCTTTATACTGACAATGCCTCTTATCTTCCCATGCAGCAGACTTTATAAAACAGCATTTATACAAGGATTTTAAATACATGTTTTATTGTTCCCAAGACTGATTCTTGATGAATTATACTAGTAAATTTCTTCCAGTCTATTACTTCCATATGTAAAGCTTCAAGCCTGCAAAAAGCACTGGGATATGGATGCAAAAAACCCTTACACAAAATATCTCCATTCAATACCACAGTGCCACATAGTGTGATAAATCTATAGCTGGGCATCCACGTAATGAACTGCCATGTCTTGACTGAAAGTTCTCAAAAAAAGTTCTGGAAACATTGTGTTAAAGCAAGGAAAAAAAAAAAAAAAAAGACAGCCCCACACTTGAATTAGTGCCCCTACTTGAGGACAGACTACAGGCTCGGTTTTTAGTTCTGTATTAAAAATCTGGGGATTTTTTTAAAGTCTTAATCAGAATGTTGGCAGTGATGCTGATGTGTACAGATACAGGTGCACAATTACACATCTGCATTATTCACAGCAGCAAATACTGAAACTCTACGAACTTACAAGATGACAAAAGACTCTTGGGTTGTTTCTTCTCTTTTGCTTTGTGTAGCTTTGATATCTTTTAAAAGATTGTGGTTTTTGCTCACTATTAGTTATGAAGCTTGAAATCTCTATTCCAAGTATAGCCTAAATTGACTCAAATATTGTCACTATGGACATAAATAATATGTCTGGACTTATTTCAGGAACTGCCGAAATTAATTGCAAGCCTTAACCATTTTTCATGCATTTTTCTTTAAGGCCCAGTGTATCACTTTGAAGATATCCATTAAGATACCTATATCAAACTTACATATATACACAGACAGCTGTGTACAGATTGTAAATTACCCTAAGATTTTCAATAGACCACTCCACTACCCACAGCCAGCTGAAGAAGACTGGAAAAGAAGGTGTTTTATATATATATATATATATATATATATATATATATATATATATATATATATATACACACACACATACACAATTGCTACCAGGGGTTCCTCAAAAGGCTAGCAACAGGGAAAAATTAAACTGCCTGTAGCCAATTTTAATACAACCTGTTATTCTTCCGATCCTATGACAGACACGAGTTCTGAGTGAAACAGAAGTAACATTTGGCTGGCTAAAAAATCTTTACAGACAACTCTGCCAACAGACATTACACATTAACATTGACAATGTCTGATGTTCATTGTGCAAACATTCTCCTTGTGTTTCAAGTCGGAGCCAAAAGATATTTTATGGCTTACATAAAGTTTAGTGGCAACAGCAGAGGCATATTTTTATGGACAGGAGAGTAAAAGTCCCCCTGTTCCTGAAAAGGCTATTGGGAAACAGCTGGCAGTCACTGCCTGTTGAAAAGTGCAGATATTGGAATGGAGCATAAAATATACCTGTCACTCATGCTTGCAAGGGTGGACAAAAGCACTAGCCACCAAACATTTTCTAGGCCTTAATCACACCTTCCAAGAAAACTTTAGAATCTGAGTAACAAATAATCAATTCCCACTGAAGTAGAATAGAGGTGGGCTTGGTTGGTTATTTTTTGGGGGTGGTTAGGAAGGAAATGGGAAGGAGCCACTCTAAAAATCCTGATTCCATTGAAACACAAAGGTCAGCTGCTCACCCAGACTATCCAAAGATCAAGGCTACACAGCTGTATAGGTCAAGAGAAACACAAAGGTTTTTCAAAAGGCACTTTCTGCCTTACTAGACAAAAGGAAGAAAAAGCACATATTCAAAGTCAAAGTCTTCCAAAAAATCCAAATTCATTAAAGTTTGAAACAAAAGGTTATTTTTAAAATAAAAGGAGTACATAATTCACAGCAATGTTAGTGTTACTATCTTACATAGCTGGGCTTTAATCATTGCTTTCCAAATTGTGGTATATTATGTGTAATTCCAATATTTTAGTGCTCTCTTCCTGCCTTCTTGCAGTTGGCAGGTATGAAAGGCAAAAAAAATCCTCTGTGCCTCTTGCTGTTTAACTTTTGGAAGTCTTATTTCAGAATGTTAACATCAGCATTCCATGCTGACAAACTTTATTGGCAATAATTTCAATGCAGGATAACCAGAAAAGTTGCACATGTCATTATAGACTGAGAATTGGAAGTGAGGAGGGGCCAAAGCTGCTCTCATTCCTCACTTGCTCAGGAGCATGAGATGTTTTTAACAAGGACACAGCATTTTGGCCCACTAAGGAAAGTTTGATATTATATTTATTTCAAGCCAATAACTTCTCTTGATATACAGATAGATCTCTCTCCATCTCAAAAGAAAAAAAAACCTGAAATTCTTCATAGATACCCTAGAGGAGTCTGCAATTGACATTTGACCAGCTTAAAGATGAAACTGATTAGTATTCAAGAAGAAAAAAAAAAAAAAAGGAAAAAAAATCCTGCTTTTTGGCTTACACACTGAGTTTGCTTTAGCAATAGGCAAATTACTATGCATCTTCATTAAACAGTGTCTATATTTGAAAGGAATGTTCCTGTTCATTACCTGACAAAGCTTAAGTGTAAAAAGGCTGAAGGCCAAAAAAAGTGCTTCATATGATTAGCTCTGATTTTCTGTTCTACATGAAGTACATCATTAAAATGAAATTACTATTAGTGTAACTAATATAATTCAGTCCAGCTGTTAGAATTAGTGTTTTCTCAAACTCCATTCTGGGAGAATGATCCAATCTCCTCCTCAAATACATAATTGCTCAGGGACATAGAAGAGCAGGGTACCAAACTCCCATCACCTTTGGATACAAGCCAATGGAGATGGATAGAAAACTTTGCTCAGAGTATTAGCTTCTTTGATAAAGAAGTTATTGAAATACTTTTGGTTTAAATTTTATTATTCAAATTAAAAAGTTGTAATCCTGTGGGTTAGAATAATAAAAGAAGTTCTGCAAAATATTTAGGAGAACAATAAGAAAGATCTAAAATATCAGAAAGTGATAGCACTTTTTTTTCTTTCCAGGAAAGCTAATCTATATTTAATAACAGAGCACCAGGAGAGGGGCACTCATAACAGGATGAGAAATATTACAGTGTTTCTCTTGTTAAGCATGAAATATAGCCATTAAATCGTTAAAACCTCTGTAGTGTTTAAATATGACAGAAGAAAATTGGTCCCAATGAGATGATATGATCCTATTACAGTCTTTTAGAATGGTGAATGTGGACAGCAAGATTGGGAACTACACTACTTTTCAGTGAAATTTCAGGGCATAACCACCACTGTAGTGAATCAATTTTGACTTCCCAGAGAGATTTACACAGAGATGCAGAATACAGCACATTAATCCCTTCATGTGTCCCCAGAGGGGAAACATTCTGCTTAATTAACAACTCTTTAAAACAAAAAAATATTTTCAGATACATATTTGTTCTCCAAAACCAAAGTTAACAATTTGGATGATAGCAATATTTTTACTGAGATAAAAATAACAAGATTTCCACACATGTACAATAACATACAAGACAACGTGCAGGTTTTGCAGAGGCCTTGCAGTTTGTCATTCTGTGTCTGCCTCTGCAGAGCTCTGGGCCTGATGGCACAGATGTGGCCAGATCCCTTGAAATGTTGCTTTAGGGACTGGCTCTTTGAGCCTCAAACAGCTGAGCAAAATCTGAAGCAGATCTGAAGCTGTTCAGTGCTACTCTGGGATGGATGAGACACAACCAGTCCCTCAATTCCCAAGGCAGGTATGGTGAAGAAGAATGCTTTCAAATATTTCAGAAGCACAAGAGTTTTCTGGGTTATTTCTTTTAATTATTTATCTTAATACCAGGTTGCATCCTGCCAATTGAAGTATGTCCCCCATGTGAAAAAAAGCCACCAAAAATCCACAAAACCTGCGAGTCCTGCAAGTGTTGAACTGCCCTCCCTATAAATCAGGGAGGTGTCAGAATGTCTGTAACCCAGGAGGCACACAGACAGCCTGCCAGCTTCCCTCTGTGCATCTGTTCAGCCCAAGCACAGCCAAAAGATATTAGCAGACTTCTTTGAAGACAGGAACAGCACCAGCCAAGTACCAGAAGCATTGCTAAATGGTCACAAAGCAAACTTCTGTCAGGTGATTAATAAGCAGCGTTTCTAAAATTTCAATTTTAATTACCTGCAGACTGTTTGCACATACCAGAAATGCTATTCAGTATTATCATCACCACTTCTGCATTTTTATCCCAACTATATATTGATAGAAGCAGAATCGTACAGTTCTACTCTCTTTTTTAATTTCTTGTCATCAGCCATTGAAAATAAAACAAATGTCAACAAATACCATTTCCACTGTAATTTTATAGACCCTGACAGCCTTCAGCAGCTTAGTGTCTGCTAATTCCTGTAATACCCTTATTTCTCTGTGTCATGTGTTCTAGTTTATGACTTCCTTTTTAAATCAAGTTGTATCACCCCAGAGGAAACAAAGCATCTACTTCTGGCAGTGTGGTGGAAACAGCACAGCTGGAGAAAACTGGTATCTAATCATGAGCCATTATTGCTTTTCCAGCAATGGTACCACCAGTGGCCCTATAGTGCTTTCCTGAAGCATCAGGCTCCTTCTTTTTTTATGTTAAGTAACTTGACTTTTATTTCATTTTCAATAGGTGCATAAAAAATAATATTTATTATATGGATTGCATTCTAAATCTAAGATTCTTGGGCTAGCTCTGAAATATTAAGATTTTTTTGTTAGTTTGTTTTTTTTAATCTTTTTTGGAAAGGCAGTAGGCATATTTAACACCACTCCCTATCCCTGTGGCATGAGTTTGTCAAGGCTATTTTTTCTTCTGGGGAAACAGGCTGAAAATTCCAGGTTAGAAGACAGTGACTTAGTCAGGAAAACCTAAATTCTGATGTCCCATGCCAAAATTGCATCCTGAAAAACCCTAGTGGGATTGGCTCAAGATTGCAGTAGAGACCCTGGCTGCAGAGGCAACCCAGGCACCCAGCAGGAGCCAATAGTAACAGCTTTGGCTGAGTGATGTGATAGAAATGTTCAAATTCATGTGGAATTGTGCTAAAAAATCTGGGTGAAGCCAAGGAATGGGATTGTGACACAGCCCAGAAAGTTTCTCAGGTCCCAGCATGCAGACATTAATTAATGCTGCCACAAAAGTCTTCCATTTCAATATCTTAGGAAGAAAACCAAAAATCATTAAAGAATGTAGGACTTGTAAAAGGATGGACAGGAGGCCCATGTGATGTTTTACTCATGTGGACTTGTGCTCTGTATGTAATGGTGAGCTATTTCCAATCACTTTGCTGCACATTACACTACATATGGTGGTAGGAGGACCCATATTTTAATTCAGCATTGGAGACAACCAATGCTTATTTTTATTCAGACTACTTATTTCAGGTTCCTCCCCATGTACTAGGGTGCTCTTGTGAGAAAGCCCTGGCTCAATGACCTTTGCAAAGATAAGAATTTATAACTTAGATTTTGTAGAACTCAGTCAAAAATACCAATATACCTTCTACATGCAGTAATGTCAAAGTAGGTCATAAAACATTAATAGAAGAAAGTGAGATTAAATTATGCTTAAGACTTAATTCAATATCTGTTCTGTCCCAAGTATTTTATTCTTATACTACTGGTCAATTTAAAATTTACCTCCATATCTCTTGTCTTTTCACCTTTCTTGCTAATTTGAACACAGAAATGCAGATATAAGATCCAAGTAATACAAAACTTTTAAGAGAAACTTTGCAAACTTTACATTTTTTAAATTAAATTTCATTAAGTAAATATTTGCTCCTTACTCTAAAGGAGGGGTTCTTATATCTTCCCCTCTTGAAAACAGATCCAAAAATATATTTAGGGATTTAGCCAGTTATTTCTTCTGTAGAAATACAGTAACTCTGATACTCAGAAAATATACGTCTCCATATATATAGGAATTAGTGTAACAGAAAAGTTTGTTTAAGCATGTAGGATTTAACATTGTGGGGGTTTTGTACTGTTTTCCTTTGTGATTCGCCTACACGAAACCCTCAGTATCATCACAGAATTAATATTGTGAGAAAACTCTTTTAAACTTTATTGAAAAAAAATATTTTAATCAATATAATCCAAATCAGCTCCTCTGCTCCTTGTTTTCATTTCTGAACAAAATGAAAACAAATTCTCATGGGTAAAGAATTATTATCTGTAGAGGAGAATCAAACAAGATGATTCAACAGGAGGGAGATTGACACTAGCAGATACCAAGTACTCTGTCAGAAACTCAGCATAACTAAAATAGTTCAACCTTTTTTTTTTTTTTAAGATGAGCACAAGATTGTTTTTAAAACAGAATTAAAATTATTCATGGCTCAATAGATAGAGAATAAGTCACTGAAATCGCATGAGCTATTAAATTGGGGAAAAACAGGAAAATGACCAATCTGTTTGATTAGCAAGGTGACTCAGCTCCTTTTGTTCACCACAGACATCAATATTATTTTTAGATAAGTCAAGAATAAGACCTCAGTGGGGACTGGAATCTGTCACATGTGCCATCCATTAAAGCTATTCAGGTCAGCACTGCCAATGTGAGCACTGCACAAGTTGGATTGGCAACTTGCAATTGCTCACAAGTAAGAGACATCCCATGCCTTAAATACAGTGGCAGAAGTGGGTCAAATTTGGTTAGAGCTGAACCCTGCTTTTCCATGCTGTTACACAATGGCCACCCTCTTAGGGAGAAGGGCAAAGACACAACTCTGCTCTTTTGTGCAGAAAAAACAAATAGTTTATCACACCCTTCTGTATCATAACTGGAAAAGTGCACATCACAGCATGGGGAATCAAGAATCCTTTTAAACGTTCTTTCTGCCCCCTGTGCAGATACAAGGTCAGCTGTACAAAGCACAGCATCTCATGCACAGACCCAAAGCTCAGACTTGTGAGGAAAGGTCTCCAGCAGGAATGGGCTGAGCCAATACACAGGAACATGGCATCTCTAGGCACAAGACTTTTTCTCACACTCAATTCTGAGTCGAAGCCCCACCTGACCCATTGTGCCCCAGCCCAGGCAGCTCCTGGGCCTTGCTTCACCAATGACACCCGTTCATTATTCTGGGGCTCATTTAATGAGCCTGTTCATTATTCTGGGGTCAAGGTGGCAGAACAGCACTGCAGTAACTACCTGGACTCTTTCCAGAGGACATATGCAGCCCTGTTTCTGAGAATCAGGGATTTGTTTCAGGTGAGAAACACCTTTAAGATCATCAAGTCCAACCATTAAGTCAGCACTGTAAAGTCCAGCACTAAGCCACATATGCACCTCTTTTAAATTGCCTCAGATTTAAAACATTTCACTGAAAAGTGTGTTCCAGTGTTTGGCAACTCTTTCTGTGAAGAAATTTCTTTATTGCAGACACTACTTTTGTGATCTTTTCCAGAATACTTGATTAATTTTGAATGCCTATATATAGTTTAACAGAGTAATCACCATCCCCAGAGAATTTCAGATAGCAAATGCATGTTCTTAAAACGTCTGTTTTACTTAGTCTGTTTTGGTGGGTTTTATGTATAGTTTCTAAAACCCTTTAGCAAATGAAGACATTTGCAGTAAGCACTGAAACGTTAAACATAGATACTTTGATTAAAAAAAAAAAAAAAAAAAAAGACTCCAAACCACAATAAAACCCACAAATGCACAGAAGTAAGATAAAGGAAATCTGCTGTCAGTCATTACATAAAGCTGTGTGACCCAGTTAACCCCACCCCAGATTAAGAGAGGTGATATAGTCTCTCTATCAAAATTTAAAAATCAGATAAAAAGGAGAAAAAATAAAAGCCCAAAGAGCTCAGCCAGCCCAGCAGAAGACACGGGACCACAACAGTGCAGCTCTGTGCTCCGTGTCACAGATGACAGTGCTGAGCCTTCCTTCAGACACTTTTCATCCTCGCCTCTGCCTCTGGCTACCACAGGATATTTTGTGATTTTCTCACATAGCAAGCAGTAGTTCATGCCTCAGAATCCCAGCCACGTTGTATAAATGCCTGGAAGACACCCCCGGGAGGCAGGAGGGAGCACAAGGAGCCGCACTGGAGCAGGCACAGCCTGTGTCTCCCTCTGCATGGAGCTGGGCTGCTCGTGCCTGCCAGTGAGGAGAAATCCTAAATGGCTTGGAAGTAACGACTCTAAACATTTAATTTACACTTGCTGTTTCTGTTCCCGTTTTTGCCTTTCAGTGAAATGGTCCTTATCCCTTCTTTATTGTTAGCAGGCAAATGCTGTCCCCTTTTCCTCCATGGCCATGCCATCATTATACTGTAGGATATTGTACATTAATGCTAAATGAAGGTTTATGAACTATTGCAAAACAAACTGATCTGCATCCTCCACCTACATGCCACACCACAGGCCTCACTCACAAGCAGATTACACCATCACTGATATTTCTATCATGACAGAGAGGGGGCTTTTCTCATCTGACTCTGGAATATGTGAAATTCATGCATAGGGAGGGAATTTACAGAAGGCACACATTGATTTGGAAATCTGCCTGATTTTTATGCAAGTTGCATAGAAAAATGCTGCATATCTCTAAGCTGAGAGGCAGTCCCCAAGTAAACCTTTTGTCTGCAGCATGAAATTGCCTGCATAATATACTAAACAACAGCATCTCATGCAAACAAGTATCTACCATTAAAGGAAATTACTGTGGAAGCCAGGTGTGTTTAGCAGACAGACCTGGAATTTTATCTCTTTTCTTGCTAGATATGTGGCATTTACTGAGACACCAACAAATCTCTCCTTTTTTCTTAATGTATCAACACAAACATAGCAGACACAAAACCTCTGTGTTATTACACAGCAAACACATTATGAAGCATATTCCATTTGGATTCACTTTGATGAACTGTGTGTACCTCAGACCTGAATAACTAAAACATTCCCATCAGACTTTCAAAAGTACATCGGGACAAAAAAAAAAAGTGAAGAAAAAATAAGCTATTTAAATAATTGAATTTCATTAGATTTGTTCACTTAAGTGCTTATTTCCTTCCACATCTGACAACTGCACAGAAAACATCTCCGAGTTTATCTAAGAGACACTGGGAATGCTTTATGAGAGCTGCATCCTTCCTTCTTGAATGCACCCTCTATGAACTTATTTATTTGTACTTGAATAATGTGTGGAGCTACAGACATGGGATCAGAATTTGGCTGTCCCTAGTGTCGAATAAACCAGTAACAGCAACAACAAAGCTTCTTTCCTCAAGAGAGGTCATACAACAGACAACACATGGAGACAGAAAAAACAAAGGGAGAACAAAAACCTCTGAGAACACTCTTCTCAGCAGGGAGGCAATCCTGATACTAAATCACCCACTCCCTCCTTGTCAAGTTTTTGCAGCCTCTTGCACAGAAGATCTCGAAGGGGGCTGTGAAGTAGGATGCTTGCAGATGTTTACAAAGAGCTCATCTTACGTGAGCAAAGACACGGAGAAAAAATGTGACAGGCTTGTTTAGACACACACACACAGGCAAAAACAGAATAAACCTTTTTTTTGTATTACTGAGTTGGAGTTCATTCTTAATCAAGAGCAATAACTAAACTTGGAATTCTCACATGTCAGAACAAAACTTAAAATAATCTTTAATTACACTGACAATTTCCAGAATTGTTGTGTTTTTTCAAATAAATGCCCTGTTTCTCTCGAGGAGCAAAGAGACATGAAGGAAAAAGGAAAAGGATTTACCAAGTGGCTTTGTGATGAGCAGCTCTACTAATTCAGGGTAGTGCAAGTCTTATATTACTGCACATTCCCCCTGACCCAGATTTAGATGGCAAAATGCATTAGCAAAACTGAAGATTATCCATCAGCTATTACAAACCAAGTATCATAAGAGCTGGATTTGGGGGTGTGTGCCAGAAAAGGGAGAGAATGTGCCTAGTGAGAACAATCAATATTACTAAAACTTGTGCTCTTTCCTGGATCCATTCCTTTTATACCACCTAAGTGGCCCAAAGGGGCCCTAACCAGACACAAGTTGTCCATCAAGAACAACATACAAATGGAAACTGCTGCAGCATTTGTGTGGGGCCCTGGTCCTACAAACACCACAAGACAAACTCCAAGAATTTCCTGAGATGGTAGACACCCACAAGGATGATCAAAGTCCAGCTCCTTGCCCTGCACAAGACAGCCCCAAGAATCCCACCATGTGCCTGAGAGTGTTGTCCAAATGCACTCTGTCAGGCTTGGTGCTGTCATCACTTCCCTGAGGAGAAGTCCCAGTGCCCAGCCACTCTCTGGGTGAGGAACCTTTCCCTGACATCTAACCTAAACCTCTCCTGACACACACAAGGATGAGAATTCTCTCCAGCTTCATCTCCCATCCACTTGAGCCATATTGGAGTGCCTTTGAACTTTTCCAGGGGGCTCGGTGAGATGGCAGCAATACCCTCAAGTCTTACACCCTGGAAAATCAGGTAGTACCCGCCCAGCAAGGGCAAGGCCAAGCCACAGCTGGGCCAGCACCACTGGAACCTAAAACTAATTTTCATTTGTTTCAAACTGTCTAGAACCACATCTGCATGATCGCAAAATGGATGAGGTTGGAAGGATCCAGTGCGTCACCTGCTCCAACCTCCCTGCTCCAGCAGGGACATTCCAGAGCACGGGGCACAGGATTGTGTCCAGACATCTGTTTGCGCCTTCCTACCACAATTCTGCAAGAATGCAGCAGCAATTTATGGTCAACTTTGAAAAACATAGCTAGCAGGTTCCACTGAAATTACTTGGTCTTCCAGCTTCATTGTTACATGCTTGAGAGGTAGGTAAATGGAGTGAGCACTTTTTTCCCTTCAATTTTGGACTTGTACCATAACAAATCAGTCTGCTTTTAAAGCAAGGTCACAGAGAAGTACTAAAAAAATAAATATCAGATAACAGAGGCTTCAGTAAAGTAAGAAAACAGGAGTAGCACTACATTTGTAGCTGGAGAGCTCTATAATAAGCACAGATTCTGGAATTATATAAAAAAAAAAAGAAACTAGTCAGTGTTTCATTCTTTAATTTTTTAAAAAGTGATTTAGAGCTGCTTTTTAAAAAAATCCCAATTTTAACCCCATGTGAAGATAATGTTGTTCACCTACAGCCAGGATTTATCCTGTCAGCTTTTCCTATCCTGTGTGTGTTCTGTGTGTATTACTTCCGCCAACTGCAAATACCTCTTTGCACTTAAGATATGGCTCCTGGCAGTTGTCCAGCTTATTTCTATGTCTATGCTCCATCAAAGCTCAATTACCCTGAAAACTTCAATAAATGTTACCAGGATCTCTGTGGCAGTTTCTTAGAGGACAAGCAGAAAGAGTGTTTTTAAGTAAAAGTATCACAGTAAGAAAAAAGTACTTACAGAGATGTGTATTTTCTAGGGAGGGGGTAAACAAAAATATCCAGGTTATAAAAATATATTAAAAGTAGAATTTTAAGTGTGTCTTATAATGAGTGTCATTGTTTTTCTACATCTGTTCTCTGGGCTAATTTCTGGAGTACTTACCTTCTTTTGGGCTGCTCACCAGCCACATCATAGATACTTTATGGTTCTACAAATCATTTTCTGTCCTATGAATGTTTAAGCAGAAAAAGTCTGAATGTGATACTAGTGCAGTTTATTAAAAATATAAAACACGGTGAAAGGAGTATAAGTACAAAACACTCCAGTGGAATATCATGGTCCCAATGAAAAGTGCTGTGCACAGGTGGTTTTGCAGGGGGACACAACCCTTGGTGGAGGTTACTTTGCACTGCTAACACCGAAGGCACAGAAATTCATGGGGTTTTGCAAACACATCTGTCCAAAGCAGAATAGTTTTGAAGACATCACAACAAGCATTCTAACACTCCCACTGGGAGTGCAGGGAGACCATGAAGGCTAGCTCTGAAGCACAGGACAGAGGAGGCACCACAGACAAGCAGCCAGGGAGAGCTCTGCAGTAAATGTGAGAAAATGGAACTGCCAGGGACGTGGCTGCTGGAAATCCCTGAGGCACCGATCCCAAACCACAGCCATGCAGCCAATTACACACTTTGGTTGTAAAATTTAGAGATGAACATGGGGGTTTTTTCTCTAGTTCTATTACAGACAAACTACAAGGGAGGAGCAGCTGTGAGGGAGCAGAACAGAGACTCTGCAGGAAGAGCTGGGACTCCACAGGAAGCACTTAGTGCTGCTGAGGCTTCATGAATGATAACAAATGTTCTCCAATTTTAGATACTGATGGAAACAGCTTCTTAATGACCACACCAATATGAACAGTATCCCATGTGAACAGAGATTCTAACATTTTGTATTTTCAATTTTTAGATACGCTGTTATCACTGAGCTAATTATAGAAAAGCTTGTAAAACTTCACACCAGCTCTACAGAGCCTGAATGCCTGCACTATCCAAAATTGAGCAAAAATCTGTTTCCAAACAAAAATTTGTGGTAAAAAGTGCTATAATTGTAATAATTACTGATGCACCATAAAATCCAACTTATCTTATATATACAAAATTATACACTTATAATATACACCATATAAGATCCTGGATCAAACCACCTACTCTGTTAAACTCATTTTAAACTGTGAGCAAACTGACATCCAAGCTGAGGCACTGATCCACAAACCAATAGGATTGCTCAGTGAAAAAAATTCTTAGAAAATGGCCATATCCAGAACAAGATGTGCTCAGGGCTAAATGCTAATTTCAACTATTCACTTCCATGACTGTGGCAGCTGCAGGGCAGGCTTCTCATCTTGGATGAGGAATCTACCCCTCAGAGTATATTAGATGATGAAATCTGTGCACACATATACCTGTCCCTTCATTTCATTCATATTTTGCACTTGTACATTTTTATGATTCAAAGACACTGTAAGTAGCTCCTAGTCTGGATAAGACCCTTTTGGAAATCTGTAAGTAATGGCTTAATATATGGGGTTTAAATTTTGTGGGTTGAAACATCTTTTCCTCTTTGAGAACAAATGTGGCTCTAAATTCTGCAGAAGCTAATGAAGATTCCCAGCTGAAGGTTCCCACAAATCCCAAAGGCCGTGACATCTGCCAGAGTATAGATAAAGAACAGGACATTTTGCAATAATGTGGTTTTAGTACCGGGTGACTGAAATTCATTGTGCACATTTGCTGAACAGAGTGGGTTTTTTTGTTTGTTTATTTGGCGGGTTATTTGTTTTTTTTATATATTTTTGGTGTGTTTTAATAATAAATAAGCTAACTCCTGGCCTTTAAAATGCAGATTTTAAGATGATCTTAATATCTAGTGCAAGCATCTCAAAATCCTAAAATTCTATCAAATGAGTCATCACAGCTCTGGGGGCACTGATACATCTCAATGACCCTGAGCAATGTCCCCTGAGCCCCGCAGTCAGCCCTGCTCAGGAGCCAGGCTCAGTTCTGCCCGCAGTTCTGGCTCAGCCCAGGGTCCCCACCACGTCTGAGGCTGTTGCTGGACCTTGTTGGCAGCACCTGGTTCTGCCACCCATCCACAGTGAACCCATTTGGTGCTCCCTGGCCAGAAGGAGCCTGGAGAAGGTTAGGGGTGAAGCTGAAGGAGATGGAGGAACCAGTTTCACCCCTCTCACACTTGCTTGAGCATGGGGCAGCTGACCCAGCACACCCAGTCAGTTCAGAACAGCTTTGCAGGCTCTGTGCTAAAAGTTTAAACAGAGCTTGAGCTGAGTGATAAGCTTGAGGTTTTGTGCAGCCTGGTGCTCCCCTGCTGCCCAGCAAGTGTCAGGGATTGGCTGCAGGAGAAGCAGTTCAGGGAGAAAAGATAAAAGTTTCTGAGAAAGAACAAAAACACAGCAGGAAAAGTAACTATGGAAAATATGAAACATTAATATCATTAGCTGGAAATAAACAAAACTGACCCATAAAGCCCACAACTGGGTTTCTACTCAATTGCTTTAGATCAAGTTGTTTTCTGGAAGAATATATTTTGAGAGTTACTTCAAAAATTTTTCACTATACTAGAGAAGGCCACAGCCAGCAATCATTAGGAGTGCTGCAGAAATTGCTGCATTTTCCAGGTCCATTTAGCAATGTGATCAACAAACTGGCAAGGTCAGCTCCAGCTCTGGTCAGAGAGCTAGCAGCAGAAACTTGGCACTCCTGACCTCCCAAGCCCAAAGAAGCAGCAGAGGGGAGAAGTCAGTGGTGCCTGTGCTGAAGAAAGGCAAGTCCCGGCTGACTGGGTGAGAATCTCCCTTCAGTTGCCCTTCGCACCCATGACAAACCCAGAGAACACTAGATAAACCCTGCTTCCCTGCACCCAGTGTGACAGGGGTGCACATGGCCCCTGCTGCAGGTGCTGGCACAGCTGTGCCACGAGGGGTGACAGCACCAGGCTGTCACCACACATCCTGCCCTGTGTGTGGGATGGCTCTGCATCAGCCCGGACCCTCAAGGGCATCACCTTGCCAGCCCAAACACACGGTCTGGATGGCAAACCTGCACACCCTGAGCCCAGAGGGATCTATTATCCTGCTTTTTTCACCTTTACAGTACCCAATATTCTTAGCTTTAAGGAAAAGGTCAGACAACTCTCTGGCTCTAATTCAGTTGTATTTATACTGAGCTTCATTTTCAGGATTCTGTTGAGAGACCTTGGGTAGTGTCTTCTATCAATGTGTCCAAGAAAGCAGAGAAGCACAGTTGTTCACATTTTTCTAAATACTTACACCTTGTTTTAACCTACATCTCTCCTCTGAGACCCAAACTCTCCCCTGCACTCCTGCTAGAGCAAGTCCTTTCTGTAACATTTCCCTATTCATAGGCAAAATCCCCTACTTCCAACAGAACAGCTGGCTGACACCAAAAATACATGAAAATACAAATTGTGTATTTGGTTTTGAGAGCATGAAAACACACATGGAAATACCAAAATATTCCTCTTTACCATGTTTCTTTGAATTAAGTAAAAGAACCCAAAGGCGGGTGCAATTTCTGGCAGCTGCTGTCACCCTCTGGGGAGCAGCAGGGCAGCCCCAGTACACAGGGACAGACTGGGAGCCCTTTTTGGGCTGGTGAGACACAGCACACACAGCTCTGCTCCCCTCCCACAGCCTTCAACAGCTGCCTGCAAGGAGCTGCTGCAGAAGTGATAAGAATTAAAGTGCTTCCATTGCAGTACACACAGGCACCAATTTAGAATTAGATGTGTTTGCTGATAGGAAAAACAAAGTCCAAGAGCTTCAGGTTTCTGGATGCCTCACACTAAAACCATCAATCAATTTAAAAATCTAATAAAATTCATAAAGGAGTCTAATTATCTATAGAGTCTATTCAATTATAAAACACAAAGAAAACACCGACAAAATAAAATTGGTGCCTTGTATTTACCAATCCATGTAACGTGGCTGGCTGTACACACTAAATTAATATTTTCCTCTTGAAGATAGCTGGGATATGTATTCAGGATACCAAGGAAAACAATCATCATTTAAAGAGAGTAGTGAGAGCCTTTGTAGCATAGCAAGTTTTTGTTTATTATCTACAAATTCAAAGTATATGGACATACATACATTTATATACACATTAAATGCCTGCATAAGCACAAATGTTTCTACATGTACATGCTTACATATCTGTTTATAGATTTACATGCTTACACAAACATCTATGGGTATATAGAAAAAAGCAGTTTTGGTATTTTTTGTGGTTGATCAAATCTATACAAGAAATTAATTTGTGATTAGGAGAAGCCATATACTGTCAAACTTTTCATATTAAGGTCATTATTAGTGTTTATTTGATGCAGTCCCAGAGGAGGTTTCATCAGAGTTTTTAATAAGTTGTTAATTAAAGTTTACAGCTTTGGGATGTTCTTTTCTGACTGAAAAAATAGTATTGGCCAGCTCTATTCTCAGAGGCTTTTGGCCTATGATTGCCAGATCCTGCCTCTTCCTTCAAAAAAATCCACATAAAACACATTTTTAATGAGTGGTGAGCTACCACAGCTTCCATTCGCCACAACTGGATCTGTGATTTCTCACCATTAAAAAATAATAGTATGTGTTTGATTAGTTGTTGAAGAAGACTTGGATAGTTCCAGTTCATTAGATTTACATGAAGGAGGGTTTTAAAAGAAAGTTGATGCAAAGGCAAATATAATCCCCAGCAGTTTCAATTATCTTCTTTGACTGGTCATCATTATTTGTACCTTCTCTATTCTTCAACCACACCACAGCACCACATTAACTTAAATATCAAATAATTATTCCTAGGAGTACTAAAATTATATTAAAAATACCAAACTATCTGAGGCATACATTACACCTTAGGTCATTCAGAAGTAAGTTTTCATAGTTAGAAAACACAGATGTGATTTCACACTCTTCTAAAGTGTGGGGTTGTTGTTTTGGTTTTTTTTTAATCTCTACTGAGAAATTCAAATACTGGAATTACCTACCTAGAAACTCAGATTTTAGCTCAGGCTGAGCTAATTTTGATGTCACTCACAGAAATCAGCCAAATTTCCAAAGAAGGTATTTTGCTAAAATACAAGTCCTATACAGAGGAGGAAACAGAGGAGTTGAACAGAAAAACCCCATACAAGCCAGTAATCATCAGTAAAAGACCACTCAGATAACACCACAGCAATCTGAAGAGAGAAGGAAACATTTATCACCTGCCATGGCTGCCCCTGTTGGAACCTGAAACTGAGGAGCTGCAATCAGCATCTCACACAACTTGGAGAATTGTAGTCATGAGATCAGCTGGCACAGGCAATGTATTTTAATGGTATCCAAGTTGCCAATGCCAGAAAATAAAAACAAAAAAACCAGACAAGAAAACCCCTGGAAAAAGGTTTTCTTAGAAAATAACCTCAGCGAGGAAAACACCAAGACAGGATTTCCAGCAGGGTTTTAACTACTCTTGACTGCAAAGAGGCAAAGACGTGTAAACAAGGGAACAGTTCAGACTTCTGGAAAGGTCATTAAAATTAAACTGATTTTCTCCCAGAAGTAGTGCTATTTGAATTACCTTCTCAATTACCTGAGCCTTCCTGGCATGTTTTGAAAATTTGTGTTAAGGAAGCCAAGGACAGTCTAATCCTCACAATGCACCAGCACTTAGGTACCTGCACATTCTAAGTGGTAAATTAGAGTCAGTTGTTTAATCCCCTTCCCTTTGTGATTTGTTTTAGGCTTTTCCACTTGGCTTGGGTATTGAGAGATTTAAATTCAAAGACAGGTTTCTCACAAAATTGTAAGATCGCTCATTTGATCTCTAGGTATAAATATCTCATCTAATTCAATCACCCTAGAAAATAAAGGTACAGAATTACAGAGCTACTGAAAAGAAACATTTACCATGACTTACAAATGTGCAAACTTCTCTTTTTTCATCTTTTCTTTTTGACAGTACACTTTTCTCCTTTTGCCTAAAAGTTAAAGCCACTTAATTGCTTCAAATGATGCAAAACTAAAATAAACTTAAATATCAGTAACTTTTATATTATAAAAGCTAAAATTAAACCATAGAAAAGCATCTGTGCAAATATGAAACTCCATGTTTTCACATGTCTGTTACAAGACAAAACCCAGGTGGTCTTGGGCATTTCTGAACCCAATTTTCATGCTTTTGAAAAGCTTTACTTCTAAACTCTGCTCTTTCTGGTGGTTTTTGTGAATACTAAATTTAATCAAAATGAAAAATGAAATCAATTAAGAGGCAATATTTGACATGTTTGACAACATAAAGCTCACTAACTACAATACAGTGATTTATCTTAGATGATAATGCTTGTCACCAAAACCCATTCACATCACTATCTGGAAGCCAATTCCTCAGGTTGCTGAGAAGGACAATAACCTGGAAATTAAATCACTATCAGATATTCTAAGCAAATTATTTCATAATAGAATACATTCATCAAAAATATATAATTAACTGTAAGTGCAATAGAACCAATTACTGAAATTCCTAGAGATACAATTATTTTTAAAAGGCAGTAAAAAGTGAAGAGAAGAGCAAATTGAATTTTGCCAGAGGTTATTCTCCATGAAAATATATCAGTATTTTTCAAGTGTGCTGTGTCCTGTGTTTTATAAATGAAGGTGGCATATTGCCTTTGCTGAGTCTGTGTCAAACTGCTCGAGGTGTGCCAGGTGGGATACACACCTTTGCACCCTGCTCGAAGGCTGTGATCATCTGTCATTCCCATGAGTGCCACAGGCTTGGTGTTCTTGGCCTTTGTATTAAAAAGCAAAAACAAGACAAGCCATTAGTTGCCTGCTGTGCCAATAAAAGCAAATTTCTGGTGAAAAGTCTATGACATTATTGAGGAAAAAATAAAATCTCAAGTGCCATTATTTAAATCACCAGTTATGCCCATGGGATCTGGGACAGTTTCCCCATTGCATGGAGAGTTTGCTGCATTTCCGTTTGTTTTGTTTGGGGATCTGCTTTTTGATTGATTGATTTATTTATTCCATACCATAGTCTGCAATCACTGAGAAGTACTATTCATGAAACTGTCATTCATTACCATTCTTGTAATCACTTCTTTAGAAGTGTGTACTTAAAAAGAATCAGTACTGAAATTGGTGATTTAGGGAAGTATGGGTAGATATTGAATAGTTTACTGAAATGTCTCTCAGTCAATTCTTCCTGTATGTACACAGTGATCACATAGAAACCAGAAACTAAAAGAATCAATATAAACTTGAAGCCTTAGGTCATTCCTGGAGCTGGCATTATAAAATGAATCCTTTTTATCCACGTCCAACATGTTTTAATAGTAATGAATACTAATGCAATATCACTCCTTGATGGGTTTTTTTTTTCCTAATGATACAGAGCACTTTAAAGATTTTTTTCCCCTCCACCGAGTGTAATGGTATTTTAATTATGTAGTTCTAAATGCTCAAGAACTTTAATGAGGAATTTGATAGACTAATTGAATGAGATGCAGCCAAATATAAAAATTTAAATGGATGCTCCACACACTTTATGATTCCTGGCAAAGGTGCCTGAAAAACGTGTTGACCCGTTTACACATCACCATGGGTATTTCACTTCACTGCTTCACTTTCTACATCAACAGTCCATCAGATGGCAAAGCAAAAGAGGATATTAAACTGCAGTGGCAATATCAGCACCTCCATCTGAACGTTAATAGCACAGAAACAACAATTCTGCATGTTGGAATGAGAGATTCCAGCACAGAACAAGGGAGGAATAAAGAAACCAGAAAGATAGTTGACTTACTTCAACAGCTGAGACCAAATCTTGGGGTGAAAACTGCAAATTTAGAACACACAAATAGCTTTCCCCCCCTCCTCAAGGGCTCTTACTGTGTACTTATGCAAGCTTTTAGGGACATTTGTTTAAAGTGACCCATCTCATTTCCAGCAGCTTGTTAATGTGTGGGAGAACAGGAATGGGGCTGTGGCCGAGCCTCACCCCTGATGGGCTGCAGCTGTGCAGGACAGGTGAACAGCACTGAAAAACAAGTGTGGGATGCTGATTGTGTATTGACCAACCACAAAAGAGTATCCAGGGGTTATGCATGTGAGGAAAAAGCTATAAAAAGCTCTGCTGGGGAATAATAAAGGGCTGATGCTTGCCACCATTTTCAGCATCAGCCCTGTGTCCACCATCAATAATATAACAGTAACTTTGCAGAAAGTACTGTGATTACAAGAGAATAAAGCTCCTGTGATAGAAAAATCTGGGTGAGAATCCCCCAAATACCCTGAATTGCAATTTTACACCATAAACCTCTCAGCTTTTAAAGGCCAGCACAGCAACAGGTATTTGAAGGCTAGAAGTTCTGTTTTCCTGGATTTAACCATTCAACTTGGACTGAAGACAGCAAAAGGTGTTTAAAGTGTCCTTCACATCAGTGGCTTAGCACAATTGCTGTCACAGGAATGTCATGGCAGTCTCACTGGGAATTCAACACTGTCAGTTTAAGATGGAACTTTGTCTCTTGCTTCTTACTGAGTGTTGCCCTGACCACACCAGAATGAATTTTAAATTAAAGCAAAGCCCTCCTTACCATTTAATACTCCTTATTATGCATTAGGACAACAATACACATTATTGAAGAGCATTACTTATGAAAGATGAATATTTAACTATTTGCTAAATTTCCCTTTCATTTTAAATCTTCAAAAGCTACATGACACAAGCTGAAGATCTTCTGTTTATTTATATATATATGCATTTATCCTTATGCAAACATTGGTTCACCTTCTGTCGGTTCACCTTGCAAGGACTAGTATTTCATATGGCTTTTAAGTTCATTTCCATTTCAGATTTCTTCCAATACAGCTCCATTAGCTTAAAAAAAAGTGCACTTTAAAGTCTGAAATAATTTCCCCTTTCTGAAAGTAACTCAGCAACAGAGGTCAAAGGGCATCATGTAAGCCAGACTAAGTTGATAAAATGCCAACATTTCTGGTTTTGATGGAGAAGCTGAAGGTTGAGGAGCTTCTCTGCAGGTGCAGTGGCACTCAGGGAGCCCAGGGAAACTCCAGCTTTGCTCCATCCAGGATGTGTCTACCAGGGTTTCTCACTGCTCCCTGTCTCTGTTGACAGAATGCAGTGGGCTGGAGACCTCTGCACCACCACCAGATTTGTCCAATATTAGCCACAATACTCAGCAGCTCTGGGGAGGAATGGCAGCATCTCATGGAGAGAGCAGGAGGGGAAAGAGTCCTACACATTGTAATAAAATAAAAGCATTTCTGTATGTGGCACCAGGGTGCCACATAAACTGCTGCCCACCACCTCTCACCTTCCAGGCACCAGCTCAGGCAGCAGGACAGGTGTCCTAGGGGCCTGGTCAGACCTCAGTGCCTTCCAGGACAAGCAACTCACTGAGCACTGGTGAACAGCTTGGTTGTCATTAAATCACTAATAAGACTGAACTTAACTTCTCAACACCTGTGCTGTGTCAGACAGAGCAGTGCATCTCCCAGAGCAACCAGAGGCAACTGAAGATTTAGGAGATCCTATAATGGATGATTGTTAAATAACTCACTTTCTGGGGAGGGTTTCTTTCTAATTTGCAGGCTCTGAGAGGATTTGCAATAGTCAGAACTATGCTTGCACAGTGCCCATCATGCCTGTGACATTCAATAGCCATATAAATATCTGGTCGATGAATTCTATTAAGAGCTTCCTATTTTGTGGCAATGAGTTCTATAGATTAATTCTGTGTTTGGGAGAAACACATTCAATATATTTGTAGCCAAGCAATGTGAATCAAGTTGCTTTTGCTGGCACTAAATTTAAGCTGCCTTGCTAATTTATTTGCATCTTCTTTTGTATTTATATTTGTTTTAAACTGTCCAGAAAACCACTAGTAATACCTAAATAATTGCACTGCAGATGACAATTGGTCCTACATGGCTATACTCTCCTATACTGCTAAGTGAGTAGTAAGTATGATATCAACAGCTGAAGAAAAAAGATATTGAGAAATTATACTTTCAGGCCTTCAGTATTCTTACTAGATGGCCTGAAGCAGCACTTCATATTTTTAAGGCTATTTTAAGTGTTCTGCAGCTGGTAGATAGACCAATATGGGTTTGGCGATCTTAAGAAAAATAAATATCTGATGATTCATGCAGAAACATGATGACTGAGTGAAATACTGCAGGATGACAGTTTATTTTTATTATAAAACTCCTGAGGATTCCTGGCTTAGAAAGTCAGCAGCATAATTTCAGGAAATATGTTGTGTGCTTTTCTCTTCATACACTTAGCCCATCTCTCAACACAAAACTAAGTGTCAGAAATGCAACCTCTCCTGCCCTCCTAGCCTTGGTACACATGTAAACCTGGGAATCATCAACTGAGGTGATGCACAAGTTGTCTTGTGGAATCTCTTCTCCACAGGTGCAACCTTTCTTCCATGAACAGCCATTTGTCTTAATAACAAGTTATGACACATCTGCAGCATGACTAACGTGCTCCAAAATACAGTGCACACTGCTGTGACTAATCACAATAACAAGGGAGCTTATGCAAAGAAGTCAATATTACACCCTAAATAACAGTGTCTACTCAATTTGCACAGCCACATTAGCTGTAAGAACTGGGGAGGTTCCAACATGTGGCACTTGGTCAACCCATGAGAATTGGGAGCCCAAAATCTTGCTCAGGGCAATATACACACCTTACTTCTGTTTAAAGATTTATGGCTCGTGCCATTTCCCCTCATTATGCCTCTCCTGAATTCAGATTCTTGCCAATGAATCTCAGTGTAAAGATCTGCAGCAATCTGTGCTTTTCCTTGGAAAGGTTAAGTAAAGACTTACACCTAAATTGCAGGTACAGTTCTAAGCCTTCCTGAAGACTGTAAGTGGTCGAGGTCAGAATGAAGTTTTGTGGCTTATAAAGTTTTGTGTTCACAAAGAGACATGTCACAAACACTTTTGTCAGAGATATTAAGGAACATTTTTTTGAATAATTAATTCAAAGGGGAGGGAGGAAAACCTCTAGGTGCTGAAAAATTGTGTCTGAGAAGAAACACATTATTAAAAAACGTTGTACAGGATAACCATTGAATCCATTCATTCTTAAGCGTTGCAAATTGCATTCTATATTCTTTTATTTTTTTCCTTCAAGAAAACTATTTCCTGTACAACACTAAAAAGAGCTCCAGTGCCTCAATGCTATATTTCAAGGATCAACAGGGCTGAAGACACACCTGGTTCCCACGCCATCTGATTAAAGCAGTCCTGCAGATTTACACTGAACTGACACTATTAAGGGAACAGATGTGAAGAATAGGGAGAGGAAATATGCCTAACCATCCTACTATTCCTGGAATTCCCATTAAACTGAAGAAGCAAAGGGGAGGAACACAAAAGGCACGTGTGTGTCTCGGCCTGATGAAACCACAGGAATTCAAATGCAAAGCTGCTGGTTCAGTTCAGTGCCAGCTGTATTCAGAAAAATCAACCTGTGCAATATGCAGTTACATCTACCCTGCTGAGACTCTGAAATAAGTACAGAGAATATATCAAGAAAAAAAAGGATCAGATCATTCCATCAGCTGCTATGTGGTAAGTCCCAATGATGTTCAGGTGTCTATTTTTAATGAACAGATGTACATTGCTGAGAAATTCCCTAACTTGGGTTAGGTTGTTACTCTAATCCCTTCCTTCTGGCACGTTAAGAAACCTCTAGAATCAGTGCTGATACGTTTTACTTAAGTGCAAGATACCTGTACACCTGCAATGTGGAATGGAGCAGTAATTCTTATTACTGATACTACAAGCAAGATGAAATTCTTACTTCTCCCACATAGAAGTGCTTTGCATTCTTCCAGTAAAAAAGTACTTTTTTTTTGTACCTCCATTCTGTATGGATGGATATGCATAAATACCTGTAAACATGTACATGCTCACTAATTAGGCATCTCTGATGATGCCAAATGTTACCAAATAGTTCTAATTCTAGGAAGTCAAACATTGGCAGTTATGCTTGGCACTTTTAAAATACTCCAGCATTTATTCTACAATAATCACAATCCTCGCCATGCCTTATTACACAAAGAGTCATTCCAGGCTGTGAAACTGGAGGAACGTGACCTATAGAGTTTATCTAGTGCAGCAGTTTTCTTCCTTGGTGATTTTGCAGTCAACATTGCATTAATCTATGTCTATTTTTGAGCAAGATACAAACAGCTCGTTATTATTGTGAAGAAGAAACAAATGTTAATGAAGCACACAAATCACTGTGTGTTTCTGAGAATAGGATTTTGGGACAGAAGAGATCAATAACCACAGTGCTGGGCTCTTCACTCATGACCCAAGACTTGGCAAGGTAAAAGGGCCTTCGTATTAGAAAGTAGAAATTTAGCACAATATTTTTATTACTCAAGAAGTAAAGGGGAAAAAATTGGTCAGATAGAACATAAATAATGGCAAATCTATAATAAAGGTGTTCTTATACACTTTTACAAAATGCAGTGTTTTGGCAGCCTTTTGCAGAGCACTAGAACAGGGTCAACCTCATGAAGGTGTAGGATGAGAAAGTGTTGTTACAGTCCCACTTCAGTGTATTTTCAGTTTGATTAGACTGTTTGCTTGATGTTCGCCTCTTATTTATTATTCACTCCAAAATGTCAACAGCCACTTGTGAAATTAAGATTTAACAAAAGGCAGCAAAAAAAAAAAAAGTTACCTCAAGTGTGTTGGAATATAAACACTTGTATTGACTGTCAGTGAAGAAACAAAGGGTCTTCGTGGCTTCATCACAATTCAAGATTGTCATCTGATTCCAGCTGATGAATTGTTATAGCTTTCTCCATAGATCCAAGTTGACCTTTTTCCATAGTATTTGTACACCAATTGGCTAAGTGCTGAGCAGATTTTACCACAAAGGTAACAGCAGAAATGGTTAGACAAACTGATCTAGATAGTACTTTTTAAATCTCCATAAACAGAATTCCTGAGCATTTGAATTATCTGATGACCACCTCTCAGATTATCACTCAATGGATGTGCTGCCACTTGTGCTACTCTGTGTATTGCCAGCACTATCCACACAACATTAGCACTTCCACATACCCATACTTGCTGATTTGTAATACAAAAAGCCTAATTATGCATTTTACATACATACAGAGAGGATCTATAATAATCTGTCATCATTTGCCACACCAGGATCACGGCGCAATTATCCTACATCAACATTCCTCCAGAGGCATGAAGGCTGGGGAAATAACCCTGCCTCTGCATGGGAACAAGCACAGCCTGCTGCAAAGGGCTGGGAAGCCAGCCCACGTTGCTGCTGTGCCCTTGCACAGGCTGCAGGAGCTACCCCGGCCACCCTGCAGGAGTGCAAGCAGCTGCTCCGTGCTCATTAACAGCATCTCCTGCTACGCAAGGTGAGCGCCCTGAGAAACTCCACGCGAAGGACTGCTCCAGCCTTAACTACCAAAATCATGGAATGCAGGGACAAGCAGTCTGTCTGCTGGGTGGTGATGTATAATGTGCCTTTCAGTATGGCCAGCAGGTGTTCAACAAATACTTTGAAACTTTCAAGGGTGTTTTTTGTAGATACCATTTCTTACTTCACACAAAATATCTCAGAGAATGCCTTCAAGTGAAAGCAAACCAAAAGCTCACTGGTACCAGTACACATCACTGTCTGGCTGTACTGATGCCCTGTATTTTCAATAAGCATACCTTCTGCAGAATATCTAGGTAAACATCCTACTTTTCTGTGGCACAGCCTATACCACTTCTGCTTAAAAATATGACAGATAAAGCTGCGACATCATCACCCCAAGCTTCCCGAAATTATCTCTGCTGCATCTCAGTAGTTCATTTTCCTCCTACAATACAAAGAAATACTCAAAGAACCCCACAAGTACTCTGTTTTTTTTTTTCCAATATCTCTCTATCTATTTGGATTAAAAACAAAAAAAACCCAACCAATAAAAACCCCAACCTTGAGAGAGTTCAAAATTCAGCCCTCAGTGACACAGCCAACATCTGCTTTGTAATGGCCTGTTCTGTATTCCAGCTGCCCCACAGAAATCTGATGTTTCACTGTACATTTTCTCTGCCCATGCTATGGTATGAATCACTCCTTTCCTGAAAGTATGAATAAATCTTTGCAGCAATGCACTGTCAGAGTGGTGAGGAGCTGCTCTGATATTCTGCTTATTTTGAAAAACAATTAGGGCCCTCAAGGTGAGAATAACATTCTGCTCTTTAAATTCATGCAATTTATCCAAGTTCAGAAATGAGAATTTTACACTTTCCAGTCACTGCACTGCTATATCCTGGGCATTAGTGAATACCTAATGAAGTTAAAGCATTAGATTCCACAAATGGAGACCTGTACATACCTAATAAATGGCCCAGCATAGTCTAAACAAAACACTGCTAGGTAAACTCTGGTGAAAATTTAAAATATTTAGGCATAAGATGCATTTTTAAAACCCTTGAGACCATTATGCTGTATCTTTATTTCTGTAGAAGTCCCTTTCCACTGAGATAGAGTGAGACAGACAACCTGGACTTCAAATATTCCCCATATTTGGAACTTGGAAAAAAACAGGCCTTTTAAAAATCACATCTTGATTGTAACTGAGACCCAGCAAGTCTTCTTAATAAAATAGAATTAAAAATGGAGCTATCTTAAGCCTGGTTTCTAGGTGATGACTCTCTAATGAAAGAACAATAGAAGCAATCAAATTTTACAAGGCTTATCGTGTAACTTCTCAGGTACTTTGCAGAATGCCATCTCTGAAGTTAAACATGCCTGGTTTAACTGTTTCCATCCTCCATCCACTTCTATATCCACCCACCAAATGCAACCAAACCTGACACATCAGTAAAACACAAAGATTTTCATTCCTTAAGAAACAAAGCCACCAAAAAAACTACCTCACCATTAAAAAAAAAAAAAAAAAAAAAAAAAAACAAAAAAAAACCACCACCCCAGCCACTTCTTCCCTTTACCATGAAACAGGAGACAACAGAAACAGATGTGATGGAAATTATTAGGGGGGTCAGTACATGACTGGATACACAATGGGAAGGACAAAGTCGTAGAAGTCACAGAGGAACATAAAATTCTAACAAGGATGAGAGAAAGAGTTGTAAGACACATGTTTGTAGGAAAAAGGATGTTATGTAGCTGATGAACTAGTTTGTATAGACAAACGTGACCACTTTGTGTTGTACAAATTTTAATCTTCAGATTACTTATGCATTTAATGCATTTGTCAAGACCTTGATTTTGTGCCATGCAGCGTCTATAGGCCCCCCCTTAATGATGATCTTTTTCAGTGAAAAGTTTGCCAGACAAAAATTCATTAAGCTGTTGATAGTTTTGAAATCAATTCAGTTGAGCCATCTTCCCATCCTGAAAGCTTTGCAATAATTAACATTGGAACTCTTTTTTGTGGGATTAAAGCTGAAAGTACAGTTGATGATCTTCAACCAGTATAAATCATTACCTATATAACACCGGTGAAAAGTTTTAAACTCCCAAGAATAGGTCAGAGATCCTTTCTCAATTTCCATGCAGCTCCATTTTGCCAAAATAAGGAATTTAGAAGCAAAGGCAATGAACCTTTCATTCTGATCTTCCATCAGATGTGAAATTACTGCTCCTGTTCCAGTCAGGGAAGCATCATAAGGTAGCTTTATAGACAAAGGTGTGTAAGTACTTTCTCACACAATATGAGCACCATCACTCATGAAAAGTCCCAAAATGCCATGTGAATCAATGTGTTTCTATTCATTCTGTAACAGTTCATTCTGCAGATCGAACACTGTTACTGCTGTAGGCAAAACCCTACAGAAATAACAGACTGACTGCAAACAGGGGCTCACATGGGCAACATTTGGAGGTTAAAGTTCCTCACTATAAATCACAAGGCTTAGGTGAAACTCTGCCAGCCATAATATAGTAGAATCCCCAAAAAAAGAGGAAAAAATATGATTTTTTTCATATTACCTTCAAATTCTTGACAATTTCTCAGCAGTGCTATTTAAGGTGCTCTGCTGGTAACTTCCAGTACCACTGAATGCTAACAATGTCATAAAGCATCAGTTTTACTGTTCAGTGCTAAAACACAAGTACTGATGGCATTGATAGGATTAGCTGGTGATACTGCAACTGTCTTTGAAGAGGTATTTCTGGCTATCAACTTCAATCTCCAATTTTATAGACATATTTCTCTAGGTAGATTTGGGAGCTTACCACCAAATAATGGAATAAGTTACGCCACTGTTTCAGTTAAAAGTTACTAAATTGCAGGTATGAGTTAATATTGAACTCAGTTTGGATGCATAGAGCCTTAACTGGTTTCCAGCTGGTGGAAACACCTTGCAGTGTTCTGTCAGGATTTGTGATATTTAAATGATCCTGAGATTGTAGAAAGTCTCTGTCTTTCAGCCCCCTGCCAAATAAGAAGTCGTAATTTGTCTGTGCTGGTTTTCAAGGTTGTTTATTTCTTCTTATCTAAAGCATTTTCTCTCTGACCTGCAGCAGGTCTGTCTCACAGGACAGTGTGTGGGGCTCTGCCCCTCAGTGGGATGTTACAAACATTATAAACTAAAAACTACGTGTGCTATATTTACAATAATGAGCCAATACCTATCACCCATGTTGAACAGTGTGTCCCCAGCCCAAACCAACAGAAAAATGCCAACACCACAGTGAAACATGGAGGGCGTGAAGAAGAAGAAAGAGGACAAGGCACACCCAGTTTCCTCCATCTTGCCTCCTTTGAACCCCTTACCTAGAATCCTAAAATTCTGCTTTTGCACCCATGCCACACTAATTACTACTTATATCAAACACTCAGAGCTTGTAATTCATCCTGTAAGATTGAAAACTCTTTTCCATGGACAGGGATCAGAGACAGTGTCTCTCGGGGCTCTGTACAGGGGGCTCCTGACCCCCTGCCAGGCTTCCAGACCTTCCAGGGCAGCCAGAGGGATGCCCTGGATTCCCACAGTGTTCCACTCAGGTTTCCATAAGATTTCTGAGGGGGGCTTATATTCCACCTTTTTTTTTTTTTTTTTTTTTTTTTCTTCTAATTCCTGCAAAAAGCCTAGAAAACTGTATGTTTAGTTGCTCCCAAAACCACAGTTTTAAGATATTAATGTCCTCCTAAAACATGTAGGAAACTTCCCAACATGCTACAGAAGAATACAGAATTTATTTTACACATTACACCTTCATTGCAATAGCACTTGGAAGATGCAGATTCTCTTTCCATCCATTTAAAACATCATGAACTTGATGCTTCATTCCTGGTGTGTGAGCATACTGCCAAAAATACATTTCACATTCGATTCCCTCCACTTCTAAAAATCCAATAACATTTTGGCTATTGTATCCTAACTGCTGTAAAGATACTAGTGCTTTTACAATACCCTACAGCAGAACACAATAGACACTGTCCTCTGCAGCACCGCAGCTCCAAATGCTGTTTATGTCACCTTTGTAAGGGGTAATAGTTTTGGAACCTGCATGTTTTATCTGCATATCCCATTTTCTCTTAGCTATTTCAGATCAGGACTCATTTGCATAGAGACAAGACATGCTGCTTCGCTCGTCTGGTTTGAGCTTTCAGCTTTGGACACTGCTTAGTGGTCACCCAGGTTGCCCACAGCATTTTAGTGTCTCCCACAGCCCCACCATTCTCAATGTCCTGTCCTGGATCAATTACTCCAGTCAATAACCATTTTTAGACTGTTTCATTTCTGCATATAATACACCATCCAGTCTCTTTAACACATCATTTAAACCCTTTCTGAACTGACAAATTCAAGAATTGTCTCATTTTCTCTTTTGATCCTCTTTATAAAAGCAGATACACTCAGCAGATACCAGAAAGGTAATTTTGCAGACTTTCCACAATCTCAGCAAATGTTTTGTCTGCTGATTTAATACCAGCTGTTAAGCTATCCAGCACGTTATAGGCTTTAGCCCTCATTACACTCTGTAAAAGTGTCACATTTTTCTCATTACTCATATCATTTGCTAGAATACATTGTGTTCCTATTGCCTGACACAGAGCAGTTCTCTAGAGCAGCATGAAGCTGCTCTACCCCATCCCTGTGAGCTCCTCTCTATTCATTTGCCATTCTCAAGGTGCAAACCCCAGGCTCTCTGTAACCCTTTGCTCCTGCTGCATGCTGGAATCAGGCCACCACAAGCATCCACAATGCCTTATCTCTCCATGTTACATGGAAATTGGAAACGACACAATATAATTCCCAAACTTGTTTGTAGTAATTTCATTAAAAAAAAAAAAAAAACCCACAAAAAAAACCCACCACGCAAAAGCCAGAATTACAGACACACAGAGATGTTCTGTCATTGCCTAGTGTCTTCTACCAAGAAATTTGAACAGTTAGAAATTTATAAGTTATTTAAAGAGGTATTAAAAAGAATAGCTTAACTGAGTTTGAAAGAATCACTGATGCCTTATGAATCAAATTCTGTTTCATTCAGTGCCTGTAATTACTCTGGAAAATTTAGGCCTATATTGAACAGTACTGTATTTGAGACACCAAGCACCAGAAAAGTTATATTTGAGAAAAGATGACTTGAAAAGTGGGTACTTAAATCTCAAACTGGTGCAAACTGTCAGCAATGGGAAGTGCCTACCAGAAAGATTCAGACCTTTCTGAACTGCACTGGGAATATGACAAGGGAACTTATTACAGTCCTTTACTGATCAAAATTTTACCATGAAATTTATAATTACAAAAGTCTTCCTTCTATCCATGCAAGTCCTCCATAATGATTTTTTGATTGTCTAGCAATATTAACAGAAAATTTGCTGTAGCCTCTACTGCCAATTCAGCTTGCTTAGAAAATATACTTTTACTCCATCCCCTTAAATAACCAAAGCACGTTAAGTTTCATCAAGTCATAATAGGAGCTTCAAATTTAGATTTTTCCAAAAGATAACAAATATTTTAATTAAACAAACAAACCCACTCGCAAGACTGCTGCCTTCAAAGAACCTTAATGGTCAGTTTGCTTTGCAAATCAAGACACAGGAATACTTAAAAAGCTAAAATGCTGATGCAATCTTTTGAAAGCATCTCTTTTGGGGGAAATAGATAAGCTGTAGTTGTAAGAAACTTCTTATGTGAGGTTTTATAGGCTTTTTGATTACAAAAGGGAGTCATTCATGGTAAATAAATTGGGGGGCGGTTAGAACAGTGGTATATCTGGGTTAAGTTTTGGTATTTACTGTGTAAACAAACAGTCCTGTAAATAACAGACTATATTTGAGTCTACTTTAAACGATAGCTCACTGAAAGCAAAACTGAGACCAAGAGCTTTATGCACCTTCATACCAGAGGATTTTTAGGCTGTAAAAATTTATCTGAGAAAATATTAGGGTGAAAGGCTAAATGTATAAAGTTGTCAGAAGGATTATTAATTCCTTTCTGAGACCAAGAGATAAAGCCTAGAAGACACAGAGAGCATTAGCAAGGGAATTGTGAGTATGATGCAACAAACTCATGGAAGGAAACACAAGTTCAAAGGAAGAGGGAAATTTTGAGATTAGAAAGCAGCTTGTCTCAGATAGCAGAAATTAGGTGTATTATTGAAGGTCTGGTAGAGGAGCATTAGAGGACAGGGGAGTGTAGTAACAAGATCAGTTAGAAATATGGAGAAAGTATTTCTTCATATTAAGGTTCATAATAATAGCCCTCCCCACCTCAGCCTTTATTCCAGAGTAAAAAGAATGAACTCAAAAAACATTTAACATGCTGCAGAGCAGAATTCAAGGCTACATAGAGCTGGGAGGGCAATACCAACATTTGGGGCCAGCTGCTGCACAACACTACCTTGTCTGATTTGGGGGGAGTCAAACCAGAAAAACTGGTCTTTCTACCCCAATAAATCTGCTTGCAGATTGTTACCAGAAAGACAGAGCTGAGAATACCCTTAGACCATTTGAAAAGTTGGAAATTGTAAAATTGTTTGGGTTTTTTCCCAGCAAATAATAGGTGCAATCAGAAAGCTAACAAAAAAAGATTCTCTGAAGAGTACTTCCAAGTTGTAAAACTTGGAGGCATAAACCTACTGTCTTTGCTTAATATGCCTAAGGAAAAGGAAAAATATTGGATTTCCTGAGAATTTTTAAAAGGAGGAATACTCTACTGAACACCTCTCCAAAGACAGCCTCCTTCAAAGCTGAAGCACCAGAAGCTATCCACTAACATTTCCATACTTGTTCCTGCATTTATTTAGGAGGAAATCTCTATTGCTAACAACCATGGTGAGAAAAAAAAAAAAAAAGAGAAACAAAAAAAGATGAGACTTGGTCATTACAGACATAAATCTTCACAGAACCAAATCAATTATTTTGAACACACTATGAATGTCTAAGCAGAGAGAAGAAAAGAGGGAATGAGTTCAAAGGAATATCAGAGGAAAGGCAAACAAAGTGCAAGGTATCCTTCAGGAAGAACTGGGCTGAGGCCAGTGTGAGCACTATGAAATGCCTGTTATTCTCTAAGATTAAATAAGTGTCCATGGCACAACTGACATTGCTTCTCAATGGATCAGCTAAGCCACTTACCAGCTAATTCAACATCTTCCTAGAAATAAAATTGCTTAGGTATGAACAACGGCAGGAAAATTAATGAAAGTTTTATCCTGGTACTGTCTTGAATCAAGATGTTCAAACCTTCTGTTAAATCCATATACCTGCACTGAAATTTTCTTCTCATAAGTCTTTCTGCAACCTTAATTCCACTTAACTTTGTGTAAACATTTGCACGTTCACCAGGAAACATTGTGATTAAGTCACAATTATCCAGCTAAAAAGCAGAAAAGACCATCAAACCATGGGATACAGTTCCAGCCAGGCAGCTAGACACAAACAAAGCAGGAAGCGTATGACAGAGTGTTTACAATTTACAGAGAGCTACAAAAACTCTCAGAAATTAAAAAACCGTTTGTGGGTAATTGGAAACCAGAAAGCACACAATACTACTGTTGACTCACGAACATTTCATTTATCTTTCAGCTTCATTTCAGCACTGAGAAAACAACATTACACTCTTTGCAGTGTTTAGGAATCCCTTATGTCCTGCAGATTGCAGTTAAATCCACACTTTTCTGTTAGGAGTAGTGGAGAGCTTCATTTTCTCTATCTTCACCATTTCCTAACACTTTTGATTCACTAGGCTGCAATGCTATCAGAAAACACTTTAGCTAAACAAGCACATCTTAGTATTATTCTATTTTCTGTCATCTGCTGGTTTTGCTTTTGGGCCACTGTGGTTATCTGTAATGGCAAACAATAACTGTGACATTTTAAGGCATTGAGCTGAACCTGAGGATGGAAAATTACAGGAGATTACTCGAAAGTTAAGCCTCCAAATCCTAGAACTTTGTATTTAGGACAGATCATCTTTGGTAGTGAAATATTGGAAGTAGAAACTTCCATAAAGCAAAATCTGACTTATGGGATTCTCAATATAAAAACTAGTATTTTGATTCCTGGAGGTTAAAATAAGATGGAATCTTTCTTCCTGATATTTCAGTCAATTTTTTATCCTTTCTTTTTCCTAATGCAAAAAAAAAAAATAGTTGAGCTAGTAGTCACTGACTAAGACAAGAGCAAATATACCCAAAAAGGGAACAATAGAGATAAATGATGACATTTATAAAGTGATTGGCTTGGGCAGAAGGGATATACAGCGAGATCCATTTCACTTAAGCCTCACGCAAAGGACCCATAAAGGAAGGAAGGAGTTACAAAGACATGGTTTATTGACTGCTCACCACTGAGACAGAGTTTTCCTGTATAAATTCTTTCTTAGAAGGTTAATTAAAAAGGGTTAGGGCCATGATACGAAAACCCTTTATTCACTAGCATAATCCTTACTCACACAAGGGATTCCATTGATTTCAGTGGACACAGGATTGCTCATGGGGCTTAAGGTTTGCAGAACTAGACCCTGTAGTTCTGAAACATTAAAATTGTGAATACTTTTGGATAACAATACACCCAGTCCAGGCAGAGCAGCACAGCTCAGCCTGAGCACAAGGGCAATGTGGAGCAGTACTATGGCCTAACTTTTATTACAGAGGACAGAACAAATGGATGGCAGGCATGTGAAAAACCTGCATGCATACATACACGGTAGAGAAAAATCATTTGACAGTTTAGACTTGGTTTAGTTCTCAGAGCATACATGCCAAAGTGACACCCCTTTGTCCAGAACACTGCTTGTGTGTCTGTGCCAAGTCAGGGCTAAAAGCACAACACAGGGCTACAGTGGGTACCACTGCACACTGCAGAGGATGGAGACTGAAAGCATCAGCTCTCCATAACCTCAGCATGAAATTCCATAGCACCAGGATCAGCAGCAAGAGCCCTCTACAAATACACCTGCTCTTAATCTCACGACTAATATCCTGTTTAGAGCCCACTCTTTCCCCCAACCTGCTTCTTTGCCTTGCCTTGTTCTGCCTCTCTGTCCCTTTAGAGATGCCAGGTTTTTAAAAAAACATTTAAGTCATCTTTATGATTCATGTGTGTGCTCCATAAAGTTATTCCATACATCATTAGTAGGAAGGACAGGAATATAAAAGAATATCTTGGCTATGTGTGAAATGTGGGATGACACTTCTTAGCAGAATTAAGGATTAACCAAAGCAGAAATGCTGTACCTTAAACACTGGCACTTCTAGCAACATGAGAAAAATAGAATTTTGGAGAAATAAGAGTGACTCATTAAATGAAAACTATTTTTGAGAAAAGTAAGCCCTTTACAAACATCAGCCTAATCTATACCACAACCAGAAAAACACTGTTTTTTCTTTAAGAAATTCCATAAATTATAGGGACAGGAAATCACGGGCATATTATCAAAATAAGAGGGCACAGATAACTATATATAGAAGACTTCCAAACATAAGGTACTGCCTTAGTAGGCACAAGAAACAGAGACCCAATTCCCTTCCCAAATAACACAGGGATATCAGGGGCACAGACTACTTCCAATAGAAGCATCATTTAAAAAGAACAACTCAAAAAATATTGTAACATCATTTTTCTTCAAACCTCCTCATATTTAAGTATAACAACAACAAAAAGAGAAAGAAAAGGATCAATCTGTGCTTCAGGAAAGGTGTTGCAGGGCACAGCATAGAAAATCTTATCATACCTTTTGCAGCCTGCTCTGAGGAACACTTCAAACACAGGCAGGTGATCAATAAATCCTCAGGAAAGTTAAGCCAAGAGCACTCAAAGCCTTCCCACTTCTGTAGCTGGGCTCACACCCATCCTTTGGTAGCAGGACACTCCAACACAACAATTTACTGCAACCCCGACACAGGCATCTCCCCACTTCTGGTGAGCCAGCACTTAACTGTGAACATAAGGAGAAACACAGGTGTTGATCCTTTCCTAATGGCCTGAGCTTTAGGGGAGCTGTAGAGAATGACCTGAATCTGAGGTTCTAGCTGTTTGCTAGTTCTGTGGAGTTCATTCCCGATAGTTTTGTCTATTCACTTCTTGAACCCATCAACCTTTCAGCATGCACAATATATGTTAGCAGTGAGAATTTTAGTTAAGCTTTGTGAAAACTTCCTTCGTGTTACTTCCTCCTAGGTTTCCTCTTTTTTGTTGGATTTTATTTTTGAGCAGCCTACCTGAAAAGTTCACAAGATGCCCCAAATCATGGAAACAAGGAGCAAACTCATAGAGCTACAGCAAGGCCAGAGAAAGGCAGGAAAGCTACTGCATATGGAACACCATGTCACTTCCTGGGGCAAAGAAGCTTCCTCCTGGGAAAGGAGCTACTGGCAGGCACAGAATACAAGATTATAAAAACACATTGCAATGTGAAGAAGACAATAAGGATCACTTTTTTTTTTCTCTTGAGATTAGGATCAGACTAAGGAGGCAAAGTTATTTTACATCCACAACTATTGGCGAGTATATTGTCTTTATACAGCCACAATTGAGGAAAGTGTGTGATTGACTACTTAGATTTTATAGCTCTAAGAATAATCAAAGTCTAGGCATATGCTTTATAATTAAAAATAATAAAGGGGAGTGCAAATATTTATTTATCCAAAAAGGTTTAGATGCAACAAGTATAGGTTTAAAGAACTTATGGAAAAGCTAGCAGGGGCATGGAAAATATTTTCATTCTAAATAAAGTATTTGCTGTCAAAATTCAAAAGTATTTTTGGAGTGAGAAATAAGGTGCAAAGTTTTCTCAGAGAGAGCAGCTAATACCCAGGATAACAATGTGAATTTATCACAAGTTAAAAGTTAAGCAGAAACTAACTTTTTTTCTAACAGACAGACCTTGGTCAAGTATTAGTATTAAAATCGTATCAGGATTTAGAGCAATGAAATTTTATGGATGGTGTTAGAAGAGGCCAGAGCAGATAATAATCCTTTCTGGTCTTAAAATATACAGTCACTTCAGTTTTCTGTGAATGTATTAAATAACCTCTGTTCCCAACAAGTACATTCACCAATGACAAATCTCCAGTGGAAAAATGTTGATAGCTGCACAGGTGTGAGAATAAAAAATGGCAAAATCTGTTTTCTAGGTGGGAACAGAAGGTGGATTCTGCTGGAGATTTGTTTGATAGTTATGAATACCAGACACAAGACAATGTCAGTTAAAGATTACTTGAGCAGATGGGTGGCACAGTGCATACACTGTGAAGTGTTGTTAATTGAATGGCCTGGGATCTTGTTTAAAAATCTTAAAATGAATAATTGGAAAACAATTAAAGAAGCGACTACACCCTGCAAATTCCAGGGTTGCCAGCTGGGAAGGTGGGATTGGAGCTACATGAAACACAACTTTGGGGGCTTCCCTGATTTTCACACAAGAAAGTTCAAGACAGACTTTTCTATGTAGCTCTCTAGGAGCATAAGTGGCTGTTTTGATGCAAAATAGGTTTTTTAATAATAGTTTTCATATTGGCAGGATCTCAAACTATCATACATCTATTTAGAGTATCACCATTTCTGTAAGCAAAACATTAGACTGCATTAGAGCTGAGGTTCCTTAACATTTCATCAGCAAATTTGAATGAATGGGCTGCAGAGACAGGGGCTGCTGTCAGGCTGCTCTGGCAGGGCTGTGAGGGTGACAGACATGGTACCAGATCTGCCATCCCTGCTGGCAAGAACACTGATTTACACGTGTGTTCAGAGCCATCTGGATTCACTGCACACATGGGGTGGAGCTGAGTTTCACTGCACAGGTGGCCAGAAGTGATGCACACACAGGAACACTGACCCCAGATTTTCAGCCAAAAGAGCTAACAGGTTTTTCCCTTTTATTTTCCACTCGTCAAACCAGTGTTAAGTCAAGCAGTGCACATTCCATGTGCTAATCTTCTTCCTCAGGCTCTCTTTTCTTCCCTAAGTCAATGCTAAAAAGAAATAGTGTTTTTACTAATAAAATGAGACATGAAATATAGGAAAAGGGCCAGATGCTCAGCAGTCCTAGAACAGGAGAGTCAGCTTTTCAGAGTTCTCCCTGCATGGTGCTGTGGCTGTTACCTGTACTAATCTCTGTAGTGCTCATTTTCAATATGCTTAGCACTGGAATCCCAGAGCATCTTGAAATTATTGGAAAGCTTGGTTGATTTGACTTCCTTTCTAGGCATATGCTTTATGATTAAAAAAAAAAAAAAAATAAAGGGGGTGCAACCAACTAGGACCAACTCCTAGCTCATGCCATGCAAAAATGTGAGGGGAACCAGCCCTGCCTTGTGTGGTTCTCTTGATCACAGAGCAACTTGCAGTTTGGAAAAGACTCTGACATAGCCAGGGACCACTGCAGAGGATGGAGATGCTCTGTTCCAAAAGATTTACATGACAGCCTTGACACCCATGGGAAACTTCCTTCTGTAAAACGTTTAGAGGCACAAGGTTCTTCAGCTCTGACATGGTGATTAATAGTGTTTTGTATCAAAATGCTGAACCCAGACAGGCTGAGTGTAAAATGGGTACTTCACAGTGTGATTACTGTACTACTTCTGCATTTATAGTAAGGGAGCAGCATTCAGAAACCAGTGTGTGGGTCATGGCCCTATTTGGAAAGTTAATACTGAAGATTGCTGTTCTCAAAAGACAAATTAAGCTTAATAACTTTTCCTTTCCCTTTCCTTTCCCTTTCCTTTCCCTTTCCCTTTCCCTTTCCTTTCCTTTCCTTTCCTTTCCTTTCCTTTCCTTTCCTTTCCTTTCCTTTCCTTTCCTTTCCTTTCCTTTCCTTTCCTTTCCTTTCCTTTCCTTTCCTTTCCTTTCCTTTCCTTTCCTTTCCTTTCCTCCCCTTTCCTTTCCTTTCCTCCCCTTTCCTCCCCTTTCCTCCCCTTTCCTCCCCTTTCCTTTCCTCCCCTTTCCTCCCCTTTCCTCCCTTTTCCTCCCCTTTCCTTTCCCCTTTCCCTGTGATGCCAAAGGGTCTGAGTTTGTTTCCACCTGTCTGATTGCCAAACAAGCCCTTACTGAGGGCTTCATCACCCTTCACTTACTCCCTGCTCTGACTCCAGGAATGGTGTTACATGTGACATGCCAGGATTTCCTGCCTGTGCAATAGGAAATGCTGGATATCTCTGGTACCATTATGTGGCAGCTGTTGAGAAATGGTGACTTTTCTAGTTGGCACTGCTGAAACATCTCACACCTCTTTCAATTCCTAAAATGCAGCCTCAGCATCAACGCACTGAAATGGTTCCCATTAACCATTTGCCCCAGCTCCTGCCCTCAGTGCATTCCCCACCAGCTCTCTATGCTGCTTCACAGCATTCCCATCCAGAGCACCTCTGTTTCAGGAGATGCACTTTGGGGACTGCTAAAGCCCTGATGCCTCTTATAGCTCCAGTAAAGAACAGCAATAAATGTAAGGAAGGGAGAGTGGTGCACTGAGCATTCAGGCAGCTCCTGTTCTCTGCAGCAGCCTGTGGAGACACAGTGTGAGGAGTGTATCTCAGCTCAGCTCCTCATCATGCTCAGGAAACAGCCCAAAAACAAACACTCACCTGCTTAGACTGGTACAGCAAGGAGAACAGCATGAAAGCATTGAAATACAGAAAAGAAAAAAAAAAAAAATCCAAGTACTTTGAATCTGAGCACTGATGGAATGAATCCCAGTTTGAGTTAACTTTCAGAAATGTTTCTCTTTCTGATGCAGGCATTTAATTGATTAACAGCCTGTAGTGCTTGATGCCGAGGTTCCTTCCCCAGCAGCAGTGGGATTGATGTGCTCACCTGTCCCTGGCCAGCTCCTGGCCACTGGCCTGGCTCAGTGCTGCCAAAAGTGTGTCTTCACAGAAATATCCTAGTACTTCTTTGTCTGCTTCCCAAATATGTTCTGGAAAATGTTCTTTCTAGAGGGAGTGTTTACAGAAGATCTAATAAAAGTGACTGAGACAAGAAAGATAAACATTGCCAGTAACTTTGTGGGCTTTCAAAGCAGCAAAAGCGAAGCACATATTGAGAACCTCCAGCAAAAACGTGACTACAAACTTAGAGCAGGAGCTGGGGTTAAAGCCACCCTCTGTCCCCCAAAGGCCTCTGAAATGGCTGCACTGGGATAGGGAGTCTTTTAAGCTTCTCAGATGCTTAAATGATATGAGTTAGAAACATGCTGTATTTCCTGGAATGTCTTGAAGGTTTGCCAACTTCTTAGCTCTCCTTTCGAGGAAACTCCACTGAAAGCAAAGCAAATTAATGCTGCCAAAATCATCTGCATTTCTGGAAAGCAGATGCTTTTCCGCACAGTGCAGCCATACCCTGGGTGGCAGGGATTCCCTGGAGTGCCATGGCTCCAGGGGTGCTCCCCAGATCCCAGGCACATTCCTCCTTTCTCCAGCCCACACCTGAGTCCCATGAGGTACCTCGCTGGTCCTGAATTTGTTTTGTAAACTCAACTCTCAGCTGCACCTTGGGCCTCCATGACAGACTGCCAAAGGTGGCCATTCCCAGAGCCATGGAGCAGGTAGGGATGGTGGGGGAACGGGATGTATTTAGACCATCACAGAGTGGTTTGCACTGGAAAGGACCTTAATGATCACCTAGTTCTGATTTCCTGCCATGCACAGGGATGCCACCCACCAGATCAGGTTGCTCCTAGCACCGTTGAACCTAGCCTTGAACACTTCCAGAGACAGAGTATCCACAGTTTCCCTGAGCAACCTGTTCCAGCGCCTCACCATTCTCACAGGGAAGAATTTCTTCCCCTTATGTAATCTAAACCTAGCCTCTTTCAGTTTAAAACCATTCCTCCTTGTTCTATCACTTCATGCCCTTATCAAAAGTCCCTCTCCAGCCCTCTTGTATCACCTTTAAGTACTGGAAGGTGCCATAAGGTTTCCCTGAAGCCTTCTCTTCTCCAGGCTGAACGACCTTAACTCTCTCAGCTTGCATTCACAGGAGCAGTGCTTCAGGCCCTCTGTGATGCCCTATTAAGCACAAGCTCTGGAAAGATCTCTGAATTCTACCTGAATTATCAAGGGGGAAGAAGTGTGTCCATGCTGGCTCTGTGCAGGGGTCCCTCTGAGGAGAGCTGACGCACAGTCCCACTACCAATCCCCTCAGTGAGGCTGGTGGCACCCACAGGTCCCAGGGAGGTGACTTCACTCAGCAGACCCTGATAAACCTTGTCATGTCTTTTCACTGATAATTTAAAGCTCTTAAATTCTTCACTTCTTATCTGAAAAGAAGTGACATTTAATTCCAATGAGAGCTACACACATTTATACCTATAGACTTTGTCCTTAAATTTTCTTAATGCCAAAAGGGCCCCTCTTTTTCTGATAACAATATTGTATCTTTGAGGTTTGTTTCTTGTTATCTTGTACTGTGATGAATCACACAGTGCCATGCCAGTGACCACGGGGAAGAAGATATAAAACAAATGATCCTCCAAAAAGGAACAAAACATTCATAAAACTCAGCATTGGATGCTCCTTGTTACAGCTTTGCTAATATTGAGGTGCTGTTTTCCATCCAATACAGACAGTGCAGTCTGCAGGCTTTACAACACAAATCACCTCCACGGAGTGACTTGCAAGTTTCAAACAGATTTTTTCAAGTTGAGTTTTTGAGACCTGCACTTCAAAGCCATAAGGGAAAATATATTGTATTACATTATCAATATGTGTAGCAGGCTGGAAAAGCTTCTCCTTAGGGATCTGAAAACCATTATAGTAAATTTGTGCTTCATAATAAAAAATGTTTATTTCTCGAATAAATCAAAACCAGAAGCAATTTTCTCTTTAGAGCTGGTGAGGGTTTCAGGTGTCTGAATCCAATGGCTTGAGAGCTCAACCATAAATCACAGAGATAAGACAAAAAGCACCCTCCTGTCCTCCAATTCCTAATGTGTAATCAGCTGCTTGGGAAAGTTAAATTGCATGTTAAAAGACAAAGAATAAAGCACTGCTTATGTTCTTAATCTTAAAGGTAATATGAAAAGGCAGATACCCAACCTGCCTGTTGCTTTCAAAGGAATATCTATCTTTTCTTGGGCATATGTGAGCAGGCAGGACTTGACTGCCAGTCCTGTGTGACGAAGCTTGTGCATCTGGTCCTGCATTATTTCTGCAACGTGCAGCTGCAGGAGACATGTGCACACATAGTAAAGGAAATGTAGTCTTTCTCCCCCAAAGGAAACAAGACATCTGCCCTTGTACCGGGCAAAGCTGCACTGTCAATCTTGACACCTTGTGTTTAAATAATGGATAAAAGTGCTAGCTTTGTTACATGTAGATGCTAAAACTCCATCTGGACATACTGATCCATGCATTGCTAAAGGAAAGCTGAACCCTGAACATATCAAGGCTCAACATTTTTTAGTCTCCTGGTGCTGCTGCAGCATTTCCCTTGTTCTCTCCCTCACAGTTCTGCTCTTGCTTGTCATCTCCCCTCTCTTTTGATCCTGTCTCTTCCTTTGCCTTTATCTTTCCTCTTTGTGCTCCTCCTCCTCTTTCCACTGCTATCTCAAATTATTTCTCCTGCTAGACCTTCCTTCTGTCATCAAGGGGGTTCTTTCTTTCTCTAGAAATGCTTGATTCTACTAAGTGCAGACAAGGCTCCCCATTGCCTCACGACAAGAGGGGCTGAAGGATGCTGTATTAGATTGCAGAGGAAGGCTGCCACGAGTGGAACTCTGCTCCAGAAGCAGCAGAGCAAACAACAAGAAGTCTGAGAGTGGATAACACGTAGGTATGCCATGTTGGGTACTCATCTACTCCTGAAGAGACCTGAAACTGTTCTACCTTGCCTTGCCTTCACTGGGGTTTTGTGCTGCTGCCAAAAACAAAAAGAACCAAAAGAAACAAAAACAAAACAAACAACCAAAATCCCAACAAAACAAAAAACCAAATTAACAAAAAAAAAACTAAACCAAAAAACCCAACAAAAACAGGCAGGCAACTTCATGATGCTCATCCTGAGAAACACAGAATGCAAGAGGAAATATGGGAGTGATGATGCTGCTGAGCCTTTCAGGTGATTCTTTTCTGCAGACAAATGTGATAGTCTGTAACGTGGATGGGAGATGACAGCTACCAGTACTGACCTCTCCCACAAGGGGGGTGTGGTGTGACTGCTGTTCCTCTCCTGGTGAGCTGTGCAATTTCCCAGTTTCCAACAAAAATTACAATATTTTAATATTTCTTTCTTAGATAAAGAATAAAAACTTAAGTCATCTAACTACATTTTCTTCTGGGTTTCCAGACAATATTAAGTTTGAAAATTCTGAAATTGTTTATGTCCTTCAATCACCAACCAGCCACTGATACCCTTCAGTGCCAGAGAGGAGCAACTGTGGGAGAATTCCTTCATTCTGCTGCAGTCATAGAGCCCATGGTGCAGGTCAGAAATGGGTCTGTGCTGCTGGAAGCCAGTGAACATAGTTTTAAAAGTTTGTGTTAACATTTTTTTCCACTGAAGAAGAAAAAGTAATAAAGTATTCTTTCAATCTGAATTCCCATGTGGATGCAAATAAATGCAGAATCAAAAAAACCCCCACAAAATTCTTTAGCTGTATGGAGCAGGAAATATTTCAATTCTACTCAAATTTCTTCATTGAAAAAAAGAGGCAACAACAACAAAAAAAAGGAAAAAAGAAAAACTGGGAATGTACTTTTCAATTACATAATCATAACGGAAGGAAATTCTTAGCCACCTCTGAGTTACTATTCAAATTGAAACACTACTGGGCCAAAGTCCACAACCTTGAAATGGGTTCTCACACATGGAAAGGTGAATCAAAACTTTTCCTTTCTTTCTCCTCTGAATAAAATATACAGTTTTTTAAGCACACTTTTTCTAGAAGCTGAAAAATAAGAATATCTAAAAAAACAAAGCAAAGCATTTCACCCATCATTCCAATAATTAGAAAAAGAAAGAGAAAACTGCACAGTCTTGATGTTAATGTTGTTCTGTGAGCTACCACACGTTATCCAACAAATCTCCTAAGTGTAGTAGAGCAACCATACAGCATGAGTTAAAAGAGAAAAAACTTAGCGCATAAATTTTACTCTACTTTGGTTATTTCTATTTAGCAAAAATCCGGTGATAATAGCGCAGGATTACAGCACCTTGCTTCATCACCACCACAAAGGGCTTGTCGGCCTCAAGTGTTTTACTCCAAGGCAATTGATGGCTAAAGGACTCAAGCTATGTAATGGAGTTACAAACAGCATTGCAAGTAGATGCTTTGCTTTGTTCCACCTAATGATGTTTTGTGCAGCCTGTCTTAATTAGGATAGATGGAGAGCTTTCTGCAGCAGTGCTACTCACTTGAATGAGCTATAACAAGGTACAAGACAGGCAGAGATGAGGATTAGTACATTTGCCTTTGTGTAAAAAGAGAAAGAGAACAGAGTCTTGACCTCATCTGAAATTTACAGAGTTTTCATTAAGCTTTCTATCCAAATCACCCACTCGATTTGGCCAACTGAAAAACTCCATGGTTTTGGAGTTTTTTTCCCCAATGAGGACAGAGCAGTAGCCTCTTTTTCTCAGCGAAGTAACATACTAAATTTCCAGCTTCTTGGCTGTGACAATATTTTACCTTACACTAATCAGACAGTGTTAGCAAAATTGTTGGGAGTGAAGAGGGGGAGAGGAGGATTAAGACAAGGTCATCCTTCTTCCCATCATGGATAAAAAAGCCAAAGACTTTTCCTCTTGTTTTTCTCATTATCACTTCCAGAAATCTCAGCTCCTGTGTCTGCAAATCCAAAAAATGTGCAGCAAATCAAGGAAGTGTCATATAATACTGGGACTGATTCTCACATAAACAAAACTCCCTTTCCATCATTTTGAAGATATGTTTTCTGCACTGCAAAGCCACTTTATGCTAACCTTTTTATGAATCAGTGTCAGGACTGTGGTGCTTAATTGATTAAGATGCTGTGGGGTCTGAAAGAAAATGGTTATACTATAAAAAGGCACAGCTTCTTCAAGGTGTTAAAATCTAATGAGATTTTCCACTTGTTTGTGCACAACTGGCTCAGGGCATCTTTTATAAAGTCCTCCCCCAGCTGAGGAGCTGAAGAAGAAAAACACTTAAAGCTGCTTAGTTATTGTTTCTTGCTTTGAAGGACAAGCCCCATTATTAGATTTTTTCTGATGCTCTGTATGGCTGTAGGACGTGGGTTTTTCTCATTTAGAGGTTCTGAAGTAGCTGGTAGGATTGTGACCAGCTAATTGTAAATAGCTACACTACCACTGACAATTCCTTACTCGGTACATGCCTACCTTGTGTCCAGCAGTCACATCAGGTCCCTTTGTTCTTCCAATTTTATTACAGAAATTAATCTTCTTAAAAGCAACCCCCCTCACCTAACCCCAGCAAACCCTTCCTCCACATCCCCTCTCAAACAAGGTCTTGTTTATCAAGTAAAACAGGAGCTTCAGCCCTAGGTTTTCATGCCACCACTGGTAACAGGAGAAAAATGAGAAAAGAAATGTGATTAAAATGGAGACAAAATAAGTAGGGATGGGGGGAAATGAACCGGCAGACTATGGAAGAATAAATTGTGGCAATAATGACCAGAAGGTTAAAATCTGTTCCCTGCAGTATTCTTCGTTTAAAAATTTCTCTCTCCTGATTAAAACTTTGTAAATAGTAATTATTATCACAAAGATATTCATAAACAGATGTTTTAAAAAATGCAAATTAGGCCACAATTCAGAAAATATGCAGTTTGTGTGCCACAGGGAATTTAATCTTTGAAAGCAGAAAAATGCATCAGACCCCATTTCCAGTCGAACACCGTAACTCAGGATGGGAAGCAGTGCTTTTTCTTTTTCCTCTACTTGTTAAATATGGTAATGGAGTGAAAAACCTATTATTTACTGAAGACTACTGCTTTTATATTGCATTTGTATTCATAAAAATACTATAGAATATACCTAATTCCAAGCTGCTTTCTTTGTTTAGCATAAAACTGAAGCATATTTATATGAACAAAAGCAAAAATCGTTTCCATTAAGATATGTAAGTATCTACAAATAATTCAAAAGGTACATATTATTTTTCTCATCTTTCCCTGGAATGGAAACATTTGTTCAAATCAGATGCATTTCTGATAAGTAAGAGCAGCTTTCCTGATTGTCATTTGTTTGTGAAATACAACATGGATTATTGTTTCTGTGAGGGTAATTGGCTGTGGAGTCTCTTCTATTTCATACCACTAGAAATGATTAAATACTATAGATTCTAAAATGAGTATGGTCACTTAATTTTAAAACAAAGCAATTACTGCTCTATTACCAGATATTCTGAATCAATATATTGTCTTGAAACTTGCACTCACATCCAGAATAAATCTATAATATTACAAGTAGTCGGAAGTGAATAGCAACCGAGCAGAACATATATTCAACAGGAGTCCTTGGATATCGTTTGTACAGGTTATACACTCAGATTGGCCAGCAGTGAAAATAGAGGGTGGTTATTGGTCTTTCAGGTGTCTCAAAATATCCAACTTGCCCAGGGATATACAGAATTGATGGAGCTTCTGGAAGCAGTAAATTATAATTCTTACCTTATTTTCAATAGCTAGAGCTGGTCTCTTTGACATCAAAGGAACTAATAAAGCACAAAGAGTGCATTGGATTTGACCCAAGAGACACACATGCACTTTTATATACAATGTAAAATTTTATTGGTGACGGTAAGCCTCATGGCATTCTTACTGGTCTGGATTTTTCTGCCTGTCTCTTTTTTTCAACAGTTCTTAGAATAAACACTATGGTTCTCATTTCTTCCTGACGGGAAAACAATCTGCTTCTCAAAAGGGAAAAATAAAAAATTCACAGTGGTTTAGTAATAAGTAAAATAGTTAACATAAATAATGAGTAAGCAAAGAAGAAAATTGATCACTGCTACAAGTGTCAAAACCAGAAAAGTAGATGAAAGCTGCTTTTTTTGCACTGAGAGAAATTTTCACAAAGCTATATTTGCTCCTTTAATTGAAGCTTTATACAATAGCATTTCTACAGCTGATTTTTATAATGCTTAATATTAATAAAGGATTACACAACTCAAGGCCCCAAATTGTAGTAATTACAAAATTAAACCTCCTCAAGCTCTCTGAACAGCAGGTAACTGCCATCTCCTCTGTGGAAGCTGAAGGAGGGGATACCAGGATGTGTAGGGATGCTTCTCTTTATTCAAAATGACAGAGAGCAGGCTTAGACTAGGTATTACAAAAAAATTCTTCCCTATGACAGTGCTGAGCCACTGGCACATGGTTCCCAGAGAAGCTGTGGCTGCCTCTGGATCCCAGAAAGTGTCCAAGGCCAGGCTGGATGGGACTTAGAGCAGCCTGGGGTAGCGGAAGGTGTTCCCGCCCACGGCAGGGGGTGGAACAGGATGAGATTTAAAGCCCCTTCAAACCCAAATCTTTCTACGATATGATTCTAGAACCAAACGAAATTCCCTCAAGTTGCACTCAGGGGAGACTGGATATCAGGAAAAGTTTCTTCATCAAAAGGGTTGTCAAGCATTGAGCAGGCTGCCCAGTGCAGTGGTGGAGTCACACTCCCCAGAGACATTTAGAAGATGTGTAGATGCAGCATTTGGGGACATCTTTTCGTCGTGGGTTTGGCCGTGCTGGGTTAACAGTTGGACTTCATGATCTTAGAAGTATTTTCCAACAGAAATCATTCTGTGATTTCCCACACACACTCTCAGCCCATGAGTAGCACAGCAAGGGGTGTCTTACAGCTTGTCCCATTCACTAGAGAAGGGTATACGTTTCATCCCTAAGCAAACAGCCTCCTTTATGCCCCTTAAACCTGCACAGGGCCAGCCCAGTAACAAGTTGTACCACACAATTCTCTAGGGACTCATCCTATGTGGTATTTCAAGGTATTTTTAATTATTAATGCAACATAACTATAGTGAACCAGGGCCGATATTTCTTCATACAAAAATATACTCCACTTCCCACCTTACACTGAAATTTCTCCTTGTCTGTCATAACACTGAGGATTAAACACATGATCTCAAGAGTGAATTTGTGACAGTGGGAGACATGGAGACCAGTCCCAGTGAGCACAGGACTAAATCACCCTGCCAACGCAAAAAAATTACAGCATCTAAGATGAATTAGCAAATACTACAGTGAATTGGGTCTGAATTTGCCTCCCCTACTCCTCCTGCAAGTAGACAGTGAGGCCCAGCAAGGCAGAAGTCTGGATCTTACAAGGAACAGCTTGCCTGAGCTTACTGCCACAATTTCCCTTCAGCTGGAAAAGATCCCCTCTCACTCTGAGGAGGAAATCAATCCAAAAAGCAAACTGTAATCTGAATTTATTCATGACCATCTCAACAGTCACACATATGAACACACCCATATTCCAAGTGCTCCTCTGCCATTTCTCTCCATCCCTGATGAGGATTCACCTTCCTCCCACACTGATGTTGCCCATCCCCACACAGTCCACTTCTAGGGCATGAGGAGCCCATTTATTCATCTCAGCCCTGGTTGCCAGAGGCCTGTGGGGAAGGGCTTCCACATGTGCCATAACCAAGAGGCACCAAGGAGAAGGTGGAGGAAAGCCTTGCCTCTGGGGAGCCTGTGCCTGGCAGCCAGTTCACGTCTGGCACGGGACAGGCAGGCAGCAGGGGACACCAGGGACACTGTACCCCAGAGACACTCTGCAGTCGATGGCAAATGTCCCTGCCATTGTCTCTGCAGTGGGAGGCTGGACTGGGCCAACGCGCTCCTGCCAGCAGGCGGACATGGAGGAGCCAAGGCCATAAAAAGTAACTGCCACAGGCCTCGGGGGCTTTTTCAGCTTGCTTTTTGTGGGTTTTTGGCTTGGGGCCGTGCTTTTGCTTTTGAGGCTTGGTGATTCGACGGCTTTTTGAGACTTGCTTGTCAAAACTTGCTTTTGAGTCGGGGCTTGTTGAGTCTTACGCGTTTCACCCTGGCCCCAGCCTGACTTTTGGCTCTCCTACCCTCGCTGGCTCTTGCCCACCCTCACGTCTGTCCTGCCTCCGTGTGTCCCTGACCAGCGCCCTGCCTGCTCCGTCCCTGCCTGAGCCACCTGCACCCAGGCCAGCCTTCCTCCGAGCCAGCCCACGGCAGTGATCCTGGCTGCCAGCCCTGCCGCCCGACCCCCCTCGGCCGATCCCCCTCTGCCGATCCCCCTCTGCCGATCCCCCTCTGCCGATCCCCCTCAGCCGACCCCCCTCGGCCGATCCCCCTCGGCCGACCCCCCTCGGCCGATCCCCCTCGGCCGATCCCCCTCAGCCGATCCCCCTCTGCCGATCCCCCTCTGCCGATCCCCCTCAGCCGACCCCCCTCAGCCGACCCCCCTCAGCCGATCCCCCTCGGCCGATCCCCCTCGGCCGATCCCCCTCGGCCGATCCCCCTCGGCCGATCCCCCTCGGCCGACCCCCCTCAGCCGATCCCCCTCAGCCGACCGCCCTCGGCTGACCCCCCTCAGCCGACCCCCCTCAGCCGATCCCCCTCAGCCGACCGCCCTCGGCTGACCCCCCTCGGCTGACCCCCCTCAGCCGATCCCCCTCAGCCGATCCCCCTCAGCCGTGTCCAGCCAGCAGCGGGCCCAGCCCAGCCTCGGGACACGGACCGCAGTGCCGAGCCCCGCTGGGCACTTTCCCTCTGTCTCCTCTCTCTCCCTCATCTCTCTCCCATTTTTCTTCCTCTTGTGATGTCTGTTACAGGCCTCTTTAGCAGGGTAACTACTTTTTTTTTTTTTTCCTTACCAATAAACGGTTCTCAGATATAATGTTTATTTCGTTCATGACCAGCTGTCTTTAAAATAACTCCTCCCAGTTCCCTACAGTGGAACGTGACATGGGGTTAACATGTGAAGAGGGTTTGCCACTAGCACAAGGATAGTTGGCTTTCCTTCTTTAAACCAAGCTCCTGGGAACAGGCAGCAGCCTTTTCTACGTATGTTGATACCTTACATTTAAATCCATCATTGCATGTCATTTACTGATGCTGTGTAAAACCACATAACCAGCACCCTGAAGATGAAAAAGGACAAAGACACAGCTGATTCCTCCAGCACCCAGCTCCTTGAAAAGAAATTTCTCATACTGTGTGTTAGTTTAATCCTGAAGTTTCTCACTGCGGCTGCTAGAAGACTGACTTTTCAAACGCTGTTTCGATAGCACTGTTCTAGGCAGCACCTTAAAACAGGATTATTGTGAGCACCCAAGTTGTCAGTAAGTACTAAATCAGTCTGTTGGTGTTTTTAAAGTGTGACATTGTGCTCAGGTCCACCTCTCTTTCCAGAATACCTGATCAAGGGAAATAAAGCAATTCTATCTCATCTGAATTCTACGAGGACATTGGAAAACTCTGGGCCACTAAGAAAAAAACGACATCTTCGTGATAGTAGCCGCACGTTGATGCAGTCACAGATTAACTCACCTCCTGAATATAGTAGGAAGTAAAAAATTGAGCTAAAAACTGCCATTCTAGGAAGATTCACATGCTAGTGCATGAATATCAGCAGTGTTTGTGTCCACAGGGATTTTATAGAGTGGTTTTGAAACAATCTGTGCATCAGAAAATACCACATTTTTCAATGAGCACAGGAAGTCTACAAAGCTTTTTGTGCAAAAAGCAAGGTTAAAACTCATTAGAGCTCACATCAGGCATGTGATGGGCTTTACAAGCTGTCTTACTGTCTTAAAGTGAAAAATAACTGTTAGGAATTGGTTTATATTTTTAAATGTCCTGGATTCTCCTTCTCTAGCAAGGAAGCAAAATTGCCCCATGCCAGACACTTATTCCCCTGATAATTCTCCTACTGTTGCTCTAAAATTATGAGTTCTGACAAGGCTGTAAAGATTGCCATTAAACTGTGCTCGAGATCTGCAATGGAGCACAGGGAAGAAAGTAAAAATAGTGAGGACCTTGGGCCATATTTGCTTCTCCAGAGCAGAAGAAGGAATCAGTGGCAGGAACATTGAGGTATTTTCCAGCTCAAGATCAGGTTTACACTCAGATGACCAGAGGGACCTGCATTTTTGAATGGCCCTGGTCACAGGGACAGAGTTTCACCAGGAAAGATCCCTGTTCATTGCTTTCTTTGGAAGCCAGAACAAATCAGGGCCTCCTCCAGACTGCTCCTTTGATTATAGAGAAATCATAGGTTTGCTCCCAAATAAAGTGATTTGCAAACAGTAAACTATTCTCTTAAAAAGACTAAAATATTCTGAGATTAAGTCTGTGATCTATAATTCCCAATGTACACAGGCCCAGATTAAATTTTCCTTTTTAATTTCAAGAGCTGTCAGCAAAACTAAAATATAAAAAGATATGTTTGATACAAGAAAGAAGAGAACAAATAAAAATTACTGGTAAAGTAAAGCCAAAACATTAATAAAACATCTCCAGTATCTCTTTGTAATTTCTAGTACTTCTGTCTGATTTAGCACATCACTGAAAATCCTGAAATCCTTGAATTTTAATTTGGAAGTTTGAATTTTTTTTCTGTATTCAGCAGTGTCAGTACACAAACTGTGTTTGTGCTTGTGTACTTTGTTAAATCCATGTAAAACTTTAAATTTGTTTCAAGGGAACTCTGGATGTGATCTAAATAATTGAGCAAGAGAATCTTGTTAAATATTTAGAAAACGTATATTGGCATTTTTATATTTTACAGTACTGCCCTATTAAAATTTATGGTAAGGAAGATTTCTATTAAGCTTCTGAGACACTAAGTACTAAATAATCCCTGAAGAGAAGAGAGGAAGGAATGTAAGTATTTCCTTGTTATTGACTGTTCCCAGAGTTTTCGAGCAAACAACACTACAATCCAATCTGCATTTAAAACAGTTGACACTATGGTTGGGTGCAATGAAAATCATTTTATTTAAAACTTACTCATTTATCAAGACCTCGCGTGTCTGCAAATACAAAGAATCTGCACATATACAGTAGCAACAGTTATTCCATCTGTGTTTCCATCTTGGACTCATCCACTGCAGCTTCAGGCAGTGCTTTCCTGAAGTCCTGTGATGCATGGGTATGAGGGGAGGAAAAAATAAAGAAAAACTGAAAACCCTTGGTCCCATGTCACAGAAATAGTGGTAATGAAAGAGGAAATATCTGAAGACACTCATGATGTGGAACAGATCTCATATTTACACAACAGAGAGCAGCTATGGATAATTTAAATGGCTTCTGCGTCACATCATTAATATTTTGAGATTCAGAAGGGAGAAGCCAAGCAGGACTTCATCAGCAAGTCAGGCTGAGGTCTTCTGAGTTTGACTCCAAAAATATGGGGGAATAATCAGCAGACTTCTTGACTGACAGTGTTAGCACCAAGAAATCTCTCATGGTAATGGCATGAACCTCTGCCCAGCTACTGCTGCATGCAAACCAAGTACACATAAATAAATCTGTACCTGCATACACACACTGAACAAAGTGAGGTATTCTCTTACAGGACTCCGTGTCCTTTTTAAGAGCTCAAAACATGCAATTGAGAATAGAAATTTAGTTGCTTTTACAAATTATTTGTAATAAAAGAACATGAGATTAGGAAAAGAGGAGCATGTTGTACCACATTAAAGGAAAGCAAATGTTGCACAAACCATGAAAAAAGGCACTTCTGGCCTGTGCAGATTAACTGTGTCAGCACAGCACATACTCATCCTGAATTTTCTGGATTGATTTTAGAGACAGAATCTGTCAGACATCTAATACAAAGCTACCCAAGGCGAGAGCAAGGTGAATGATCACTGCCTCTATAACTCTGCCATCAAAAGCAGTCCAAGCCTTGGAATTCTGAAATTATTTTTTAAATGGCTTCCTTGACAATTTTCTCTTTGACTAGCAATAGCACTGACGCATTTTCTTAGTCACTTCTCTGATTTGTTTACCAAAAAATGCTGCAGCAGAGATGCTGCTTCAGGATGACAAGAATCTCAAGACGCCTGGAAAATGTTTTGCAACACTGACAAGTGCTACCAAATAAGAGGTTGTGTCAAACAGTATTAAACAGGTTTGGGAGGATCACTCCTTGACTTTAGGTTTTTGACATTGTCTCAAACTGCTCAGTTCTTTCCTCCTTTGCACTCTGCTGTCATTAGAACGCTATGAAAAGTGTCTGTCTTTGTAACTACAGCTATTTTATTTCATTATTTAGTATTCTGCAGCTATTCCACACAAGCTGCTGGGACCACGATTCCTATATCGCATCCCGCTAAATTCCAGACGTCACAAGGTTATTTATAATTTTATGTAACAGTCAATTCAATGACAAAGTGAGAAGGGATGACTCAGATTCACTGACTTTTTACTGACCAGAATATCATTCTATATCTGTATTTGGTGACTCTTGACTTCTAGTTTTCCCTTGAACTTGCCTGATGTTTGCTAAATTAAATACAAAATTAGGAAACAAAATCTAGTCCCAAATTTTTAATAATTTATAACACATTAACTGTCGTCATTATCCATAAATCACACAACAGCCTTTATGCTCTCAAATTAGAGCTTGTGCAAGCACTTTCAACACAACAGTGATACTAATTTCCCATTGACACACCTGTGTCCCTTAGTGTTCTGTCTGATGCACTCAGAATGTTCTTCCTAGAAACATGCAAGAGAAGAAAATAACTAAATATCAAGTATAACATGACATGAGTAAAACAGGAGGGGAAGAAGTCTTACTACATGAACAGAAAAACTTGGGGTTTTTTTCATTATTTCAAGGTAACAGTTATCTGAAAAGTTATGGACTACATTCATTCTACCACTAATGCAGTCATTAGATATCTTTAACTTAAACACTAAAACTTCCACCGGAGTGATTAAAAATTTTTGTATAGAAGCTTTGGAAGAAATATCTTTAAAATCAGGTTGTGTCCTATATTGCTACAGAGTAAGGAAAAGTCCTCCAGCTACATCTTTACTTCTATGTCTTCATGCCCCCTCTCAGGTGTAAGGTTGGGCTTGTTCTTTAAACCGTGATGGAGCTCAGGGTTTGGGACAACCTGATGGTGCCAGAGAGTTTGGGCAGACCCTGCTCTGTGACAAAGCCACGCTGTGTCCATGTGACAGCACAGACTGTGAGCAGGAGTGCCCTGCACACCACCCCAGCCTGGGGGGCCTTATGGTCACCTGGGCTCATGACTGAAAGATAGTTATAAGGAAAAGCAATTAAATATGAATAAAACTGTATTAATTACTTCTACATAAAACATGGAGGCTTTATACACCCTCTTGCCTCCTCAACTGAAAGTGGTAAGTTAATAATGGCCATAAGAAACAGCATGTATTGCATGCAACTTGCCTCCGAAGCTCTAAGCACAGAGATTTTCTCTTACATACTGTTTAAATATAGATGAGTGGTTTTTCAAAAATGGTAGAATTATTCAGTTCTTTGTTATTGATAAAATACTCACAAAGGTCGCAGATGCAGCACTTTATAGATGATAAATATTCCCAACAGGAAAATCTACTGAAAAAAAGCTACTCTGACCTTTTATCCATTGCAAAATGACTTCCCAGGCAGTAACAGCCCCATTTTGTTTGGTTCATTTTTTTGTTTGTTCTCCCATGAACTTCAAAAGCTGTATTTTATTAGTCATTCCAGGGGAAAAAAAAAAACAACTCAGCAACATTGCTAGTAAAATTCAGGAAGATATTGCAGAAAATTCCTGCTGCAGAAAAGAAAGCAAAGCACTGTACATGGAGAGAATCAGTGAAATTAGGATGTCCTTCACAAAATTATTGCTTCATTATTTGTAACCCTGATGTTCTTACAGCCTTTGCTGTGTAGTCAAGCCATACCTATCCAAACTATTTCTCTATATTTACATTAATACATTTATCACATCATATGCCTTCACCCCAAAAATACATGTGCAGCTACATATTATTTGCACAGAAACAGAAGAAATATAGTATTAAAACAAATTCTTATTATTTAGAAGCCAAACTCAAAACTTGGAAGACTTTAAAAGCATATTTTCACTGGCTTGAATGTGACAGTGGGTGAAGGCATTGCACACAAGTGCTGACAGTGCTAGTTTGTTGTACCACACCGTCAGGAGTGCTACATGCATAGTATATTTTACAATAAAAACTTGGAGGTACTCTGGAGCACCTTAAAATGTTAATGATGCCATCTTTTGTACTAGACAAGGTAGCTTAAATCCAACCCCCCATGCTCTAAGGCAGGGAAAATATTGTTAGCACTAGTCAAGAAACTCACAAAAATAGGTAAAATAGTTTTCTCTTAGGAGGCAAGCCTGCAGCACTATGATCCAGCATTTGAGGACACTCCAAGTATGAAAGCTGCAAATATGTCATTACAAAATACCACATCAAAGCCCAGGACAGGTTATTGCTCTACAAGAACAGAAGCCAAAGCAGATGATTTCACCTGACCTGCAGTGGCCACAAGCTCAGCTCACAGTATACACTACTGGGTTCAGGGAGCTGGTTTAGAAGGAACAGCTCTCAATCAGCTCCACTGACAATCTTCTGTCAAGTGCTTGCTAATTACTATCAGGAGTCAAGGGGCAGGCTTAGGTTTGCCATGAAAGGGTAATCCTGACACCTTGGCTGAGCGTTAGGCAAAGCCCAAAGTTCTCCTCACACACCAAGAGAGCAAAGTGTAGGTGCAATCCAGTTTCCAGCACTTTCTGGCACAGAATGACAGCTCAGCTCCAGTTTCTCCCTTTGCTTCCTGCACAAAATGGGGTGGGGTGGATGGTGTTTTTCATACCAGTTTGGGCCCTAAGAGAGACTGTGACATCACAACTTATAAACACCAAGTTGAACACAAGGCACCAATTTCCCCAGGGGCATTAGAGCCTGAGACAGGCATTGGATGCAGTGATTTTTGCTTACTACATTACAATGGAAACATCTTTTAATACATATCCTTTGGGTCCTATATTCCTGTAACAGCTTTATCTCTTCAACTCAGTCTAGCACAGACTTACCAAGCAATCACATACAAATTAAGAAGACCTAATAATCATTATTTTTTGTTGACTGGCAAGGGTGATATGGCTGATCTATTCATTATTAGTTATGGCTTATTTAGGTCTTCACCAGAAATACAGTCTGTTGTGATATAAATACATTTTTAAATTAACTCAGGATCTCATACCAGCTCTTTTACTCACATATGCCTATCAAATCCCCTGCATGTCTTTGCTGACTGGAAGTGGCCTATGCACTTGAGCAAAGGCTACATACATAAGTGAGAGAATATAGATCTAGACTTTCTTTTTCATGTTTTCTTTACACAGACTTGTGATTATTATGTGTTAAATGTATTGTTAACACATTTCTTTATAGTTGCTCCATTTATAATTTATTTGTATAAAGGATGTTATAGCATCCTCTTATTACAAGCGGTTCTGGAGTTCTGGGATTGCTATAAATGAAATCTAGGATTATCTGGGTTATCCATGAGTGAATTCCCTCCTCTTCAGTGAGCAGATTCACTTAGAAGACATTTGTGCATTCTTCAAGCTTCACTTTTAATTCTCCACTTGAAGAGCAGCAATGCAAGGTATCCACAGGAAAAAAACACAGAAAACATCAACCAACCATTAAAAAAAATAAAAAAAAAAACAACCACAAATTCCAAAAAATAAGGAAAATACTGAAAAAAAATGAACCTTAGAGAAATGTAAGCCTGCAGACCCACTGGATTGAGGACTAGAAATAAGCAAACCAGCTGGCTATGGCAGAAAAGCTCCTTTAATCTGTAATCTGATCTCACCCCAAGCAGCTATAAGATGATTTTTTAGCAAGACTGTGGGTTAATGTATGTTGGTATAACCCTATAAAAAAGGTGAGAGTCCATCAGAGGCCCTAAATATCAGTATATCGACACAATGCATTTGTTAATGAGAACAGGGCTTATGCACTGCTTGAGAAGGAGCTGATGGAGAGTTCCCCAGTCCCAAAACACCCTAAGAGTGTGCAAAGCAGAGCTGTGTAGTGCCTGGCTTGCAGCATCAACACTGGCAGAGCAAGTCTGCCACTCCCCCGTGCCAAGGCTGGGAGTGCAGGAGCTCTGGACAGGTTTCTGCCAGACCCTTGCACATCACTGCAAACTTGATGTGCTCAGCTCTCTTGCTGCACTAAGACCTCTGGCCTCTTGAGGTTATCCAAGGCTGGGAATCCCCCTCTTATTTGCAAAATCTTCTACAGAGAAAATGGTCAAACAAAAAGAAACAAGTTCAGATCCTAGAAATCCAAACCTATTGTAGAGCAGTTTACTTGGCATACACATCCCGCCTTACTTATGGTTTGAGAGGAAGGTACTGAAAGACCAATTTTGTACCTCTTTATTTCTTACATATTTCTTCTTATTTCTTCATTTCTTATGTGTATTTCTCATGATGGAAGAGAACACATTTTCATAGAAGCTTAAAACCTTGGCAAAATTCAGCCCAGAGCTATGCTTTCTGATGTTGGGCATAGAATGTGGGGAGGATCATGGCAGCAACAGGGACAGAGCGTCAGCCTCTGCAGGCACACCTCACCTCAGAGGGAGCAGGGGCAGGGAAATTTAAGAGATCTCCAGGACAGCGGAGAACAATGTTGATGCTGCTCTTTTTAATTTCTTGTCAGATCTGTTGAGCAGTAAGTCAGTATTTAATGTTTCACTCACGTTCAGAGTCCCTGTAACAGCCAGTGGCAAGATTGCTCCTACAGGCACAGGCAGAATGGCAGAGTAAGGCTGTGTGGAACAGCCAAATCCACATCAATCCATATTGGTTGATAGTTTCAATAATGGATTATAGCCACAAATAAAACATGGCAAGTTCTCAAGAAAACTTGGAGTTTGCATAGGTGCAGTTTTACCTGAATCACTTCTCTGCATATCAGATTTTTCGATCAAGCCTCATAATGTTTGACAGCTGTCTCCATGGCTCTCTGAGCATTTGCAGGTACTCAACACTGAAATAATGAAAAGCAAAACTTCCACTTTTTACAAAGAATCAAGATTAGTAAACTTGCAGAAAGATTTTTGTGAGCTGAAGGCACTTGAACTAAAAAGCTAAAAAGGGAGGAGAATAGGCTTGTGCTACTCCACAAATTATTTGGAGGCTCATTGTTAGCACTACCTGCAGAAGACAATCTCATGCCAACAGCACCTGGTCTGAATGCAAATACTCTTTGTCCTCCCACCACCCGCAAGGAGCCAAACATTTGGAGCCCTTAGCTAGGGAAGCAGTCATTGTAGTTACAATCATAAGTTATAATTTGTAATTGGAAGCTACAGTACAGTAGTCTTAGATGAGGGATCAGTGCTTTCACAAATGGGCAAGCAGAGGAGATACATCTGTCTCTGTACATTTTATTGAAGTATGATTCAAAGTGCAATGTTGGTGGTTTAACATAAATGCAACACATTTTTATAATCCTTATCAAACGTTCACTCACTAGATCAGCATAAAGCATGGCTTATTAAAATGGATAAGAGGGATTATGTGATTCCCATTGTGAAGAAATAAAAAGTATTTAAAATGCAGAGATTCTTTAATCTGTTGCTCCGAAGGCACCATGCACGTTGCTGATGGAACAATGTGTGTGCATCCAACTTTTAATCACACAGGTCCTGACAAAGAGAATAGTGAAATGATTCTTTCCAGCACGCAGGATAAGCTGTTAACAATATAATCCTGATTGCATGTCAAACTTTGATGATTTTGGTTTGGTTACTGAATAAGTATTTAATTATACTTTGCAAGTTATAACAACAAGGATGAGAGTTCAGAGTCTAAACCCTCATTGTAAAGTTTTGTGTAGCTATTTTCAGCATAAATAGCATTTTCTGACAAAATTTTATATGATTTCTGAGATTTAGCAAGGAAATCAAACAAAATTTGAGCACTCACAAATAAAGACCACATTTTCCACAAAACCATATCCCAAATAAAGACATCTCTGATAAAAGAAATAGAATATTCATCAAGACCTAAACTAAGCTTAAAAAAATCAGATCATTGTTGATAAAATTGCCTTCATTTAGAAAGATAATATTAATATTATAACTTTAAAAATGTTCAAAGGTTAGATTTCTTCAGCTGTGCTATTTTTAAAGACATATTTAGAAAAAAGCTAAAAGAAAAGGGAAGGGACATATCTCTTCTTGGAAAATATTGAGGAACCTGCCACCAGACTTCTCAACAAACTAAGCAGAGTTGGTCTTGAGTCAGCTACATAGGACTTGAGACAGTACCTATAGGACGAAAAAATGCACTTTAAGGAGCTCAGAAGTTAAGTAGATTCCCCCATTAGACTTTATCTAGGCTTTGTTTTCAATAAAACTTCTCATTTATTTTGTCACAGGTTGACTCAGGCTATGAGCTGACAAACACTTGAGAAATATCCAAAATGAGGATGTACCAAAAAACCTCAAAGTTTATTTACTTCTGCAAAAGAAGTCACAGATTAAACAAAAGTCCTTAACATTTGTAGCTTAGATGACTGTGACATCCTAACCAGGTATCAATGACAGGCATATTTCTCAAATCTCATCTGCTAAGTAAGAACAGTTCCTGTACTGCTGTGGCAAGTTAGGGTTTTGTATGAATTCACAGACCTATAGTTAAAATGTTTAGCAATCAAGTACATAATTGAAGCTTCTTTACAATATACGATAAATATCAGAGGTTGGAGGAAATTATGACTCTCATGTTTTTTTCAGGTCAGTGACAAATTCTGGTCTAACTTAGAAGTAACTTTGCACAGAAGTTTGTATTTTCCAAATCATACCTAGGGGAAGTGGTTTTGCTAAAATTACAAATGGGATCAGAAAGAAGCTGAGGACATTACAGTAAAGAAAAGATAAGAATACAACAGTGTTGCTGCACAAAGGGAGTTTTGCTACTTTCACATATCTGTGCTTTCACATTGGTTCTGAAAATAAGCTGATGCCTTCAGCAGTTATACTTGCACTTAAATGTCCTTTGATCACTCAGAATTTGTCTTGTGACCCGGAGCAAATTGGAAGAGAGTGCTTTCAATTTACATTATTCAGACAGGAATTTAAAAATAAATACTGTAATAATGAATCCTAATAAAATTATACCTTCCTTAAAATGGGGTCATTCCAACATGTTATCATCAGATGGATTAAATTTTGTATTAAACCTAGGAAACAGAAGAGCTCAGCACAAAAAATTACTCCTTTTCAAGAGCCATTGGTGTTGACAGAAGTGTATATGCTGTTGGCAGAACCCTCTCTGTAGTGCTCTGCTGGAGCCCAAGGGCAGAACAAACAAGAGCAAGTCATTAGTGAAGCCACCGGCATAAGTTTATGCAAACAGATAAGGAAACTGTGTTAACAGCTAGAAAGTGCCATCAGAAATATCAACACCTCGAGTGAAGTGACTGGCAGGGCCGACTGTTTTGACCAGACAGATGTACAGTGGTTCTGATGGACTTCTGACCCTTCAGCATTGTAGGAATGAGGTAATGTGTCCAAATATAAATTCAAATGTTAGTCATGGTCTTTTTAAGCACACTGCAACTTGAACTTTAATTGCTGTTTCTTTAGCATTAAAGGTAACTAAGTACATTTTAGCTTTTCCATCAAGAAGAAGGAAAATACACTGCCATGGCACAAGTCACTACAGGTTGGAGACCCAACTGGAACAACTGCTTTTCATGGTCTCTATAGTAACTCACCACCCATGTCTTTTATTTTGCACACTGCTCAGCACAAGTCTGTAGTTTAACTTTTGCCCTGTTTGTTGCATGAAGGGAGCCAATATGAGTAATGCTGAGCTACCCAAGCCTGGCGTCACTTAAATCAATTCCGTCTTTTTGTTAATCTTTGAAGAGTTAATTCTTCAGGTGAAACAGCAAACAGTATTTTTTACTCACATTGATAAAATAAATTATCATAGGGCTATTTTATTCTTAAATATTGATTTTAGAAAGGGAATGCATGAGTTCCTTGATAAACAGACTAGAACATCAATCATGTAATTTACTCTGACATTGAGTGAGATACGATGTCAAAAATGGGAGTTTCTGAAGGTGGCAACTTGTTGATTAAGGCGAACAATACACCACAGTCTGTGCACACAGGAGTGGACTCCCTACCTCAAATCACTGCTGTTTTCATTGTGAGCCAAACGGGCCGGCCAGTCACCAAAGCAGTGTATGAAGTCGTGAGCTGGATTATGTTAGTGCACCACCATTATTATTTAATGCTAACAAAAGCCATGGTGGGAGTTATAAGTCCTTGCTACTTTAAATGGAAAACGCAAACCGTGGTAAATCTAAAAAAAAAACAAGGGTTTCAAAACATATTTTAATAATGATTTTGACCAAAAAGGAAGATCTGAAATAGAAAGCAACAGAAACCTAAGTTGGCAACAACTCATATTCATCTGAAGAAAAAGAACACACTTCTTAGACCAGGTCCTTTGTAACCTTGCCATAATTTTGGGTTTGTATGTTTTATTCATTTCAAGAGGTGGTATTAGCCACATAATTGTTGTTGTAATTCATTCCTTGTGTTGCTATGGATTAAACAGTAACTTATCTGTAGTAATTATGCAATAGGCTGTAACTACTGAAATATGAATACTGCCAGTTTGTCCCACTGTGTTTCAGATCTGCTGCATAATTGTTAATGTTCACAACAGTGCAGTAATTGAATTACAGAACATTAGCCACATGATTATTATGATCGTAAACTGCTATCAAAGGGAAGACTGTAATAAGACTCCAAATTCTGAAGTTATGAAGTTCAGACCAGCTGTATCTGTCCCACTCTTACACTCAGACTTGTTTAATCGTTATGATAGTCATTATATTTCTTTCACCTGTAAAATTTCAGCACACATAACCAGCCTTATCTTCTGAAAGAGTTTCATGGTTCCAAGCTTTAAGTTTGATTTTGATGCAACCCACATAAGTCTTCCATGTTGCTAAATTGGCCAAGTTTCCAATTCTGAAAAATTTTAATATATTTATTTGAATGAGCCTACCTTCAAGAAGCATTGAGCAGATATCTATCTGCTCCAGGTTATCAAACTAGGGTCCTGGTGGGATTCACTTGACCTAATGCCAACTTTAGGTTGGCTACCCAGTCTAAAGCAGACATACAGTTTCAACATACACATACAGGGAAAAAAAAAACCAAAACATTTCAGGGAAGAATTCTTCACAAAGCACCATGTTTAAGAACCTGCAAGTAGATGTTCTTGAGAAATATTTCTGTTGAAGAGCTTTGGTTAAAAATATTTTTTTTCTGGTTAGTCAGGGTATGCCAAAGTCTCAGCATAATTTTGGTCCAATAGTACTGTTGAACAAAGGTCATTATCTTCTGTAGTTTCTTGCATGTACTGCAATTGAAATACAAAGTCACCAATCCAAAGAGAATGCCCATTTTGACTCTGAAAGCATCACAGTCCAGCCTAAATGCTCATTTTGTGTCACTGTTTAATTGGGAAGACTCTGTCACTGAGTTCTGCATCTTAGGTGGAATATTATCCTCATTAGTAATTTGTTGTATTTTATTTAAAATATTAATTAAATGCTTTGCATCAGAAGAACATGATTGAGAATATAATTGAAATAATTACTTTTAAAAAGATTTCTACTGTTATTTCTCAAGATTGCTTAAGCTATCAGAAAGACAGGTAATGTAGACCTGCATAAGCAAAAAGAAATCAGTATGGAAACAGCAAGTGTGAACTCTTCACCCACTGAGGCTTTCTACATCTGGCACCTCTGGGTTGTTCTTCCACCACTACACAGCTTGCATGAGTTCTTTTAATGCATGAAGTTGCAGATTATTTGTGGTGAATAAAGCCCTAACGGATTACTCATTGTTAATTAAATAACCTGATTCTGTCCACTGAATCTAATGCATTATAGTATTTAATGTTTGTTTGGTAAACTGCTTTGCTAAATGCTCCTTTGACTTTTATTGGTAATAAACATTAAGCATTTATGGCCTGTGAAAGCAGTTTCACATCTAGCTTATGCTGTTACTATTTACAGTTTGTTAATGAAATACCATTAACTTGCTCCAAACTGCAACTTGTTTTTGTTCTACTCCTTAACTTTTATTATATAGCATATAGAATAAGTCAATGGAAATCACATGAGCTATAAGAAACAGTGGTACTTGTTACAAAAAACCAAAGCTTTATGTTGTGAAATCCAAATATGTTATTAAATATATATAAAGCCCCAACTAGTATTTTTCCTTTTAATTCCTGCTTTTGCTACATGCACACATAATTTATTTGCATGTGCAATCCCCAGTCTCTGTTCCCTGCAAAGGGAGATCATCAGTTCCCAGGAAAAGTGCATTTGAGACACATCTGTGGAAAGCCTGGCTCAGTCCAAAATTAAACTTTTACTGTGCATGACAGTGGCTTCACACAACTGCAGCTATCTGATCTTAGTAGGTAAAATGTGCCTGCTTAAAATAATAACTTTTCTTCCTCCCTCCACAAAATAGACACATGCTTCTCTTTCTCTGTACTAACACAACACAGCTCCTGAGAGCTCTTGAAATTTAAGAGCAGCAGCCTGTGTGTGCAAGTGATTTGTGTTGCTGCACTGAACAAGCAATGCATTTTATCTGCCAGGGGTATAAAATACAGGGTTCTGCCAATTTAACAGTCTCCTATCTGTCGTGTGCAGTGGCAAACAACTTAAGTGAGCCCAAATCTCTATAAGGAGGAAGCATGTCCTGTATTTATGAGAGAAGATACACAAACATTGTGTTTTTCAGAATAGTTCCTTTGGTTTTGCATTTGTTTTCAAATTGTTTTCTTTGACCGTTAGGTGTGCCCCACAAACATAATATTGAATATATTATGTAATCATCCTATATGTTTATCTGCTTGGTCTGTGTCTACAAAGGGGAACATACTGCCCAACACTTTATGTTCTCTTTGCAATGCAGAATTGAAAAGTTAAAAAAATGGTTTGGTCTTTCTGATACATTTAATTCCTGTAAAGAAACCATTACTGTGACAGTGAAGTTTTCTCTGATGGAAGTAGTTGAGTGATTCATTATTCTTCCAAGGAAATGTCTAGTTTTGTTTAAAAAATCATGAAATAAATGAGATGGCAAGAATTCCAGCTGTTGTGTGCTTAAGAACAACAACACATCTATCAAGCAATGAACACTATACAGTGTCAAAAGAGGTGACATCTCAGGAAGGCTGAGGAGAGACCTTCTTGCTCTCTACACTTACCTGAAAGGAGGCTGTACCCAGGTAGGAGTCAGCTGCTTTTCCTTTAGCAAGCAACAGGACAAGAGGAAGTGGCCTCACATCACACCAGGGAGGTTTAGAATGGATATTAAGAAATGCTTCTTCACCAAAAGAGGTGTCAAGCCCCAGAACAGGCTGCCCAAAGCAGTCACCACACCTCTGAAGGATTTAGAGATGTGTAGATGTGGCACTTGGAGACATGGTTTAGTGGTGTGTCCCTGTTGAGTAAGAAACAACACAGACTCACCAGAAGGCTGGTTTGCACAGCATCCCACGTCTTTACTTCGGATCCTCTTTTATACATTGCTTGGATACAGATAGACCAGATTGGTCAAGTAATCAATACATTTTACCTGATTAGCTAATTACAAAACGCCTTTCTTACAAACAATCTTTGAGAAAAAAAACAGGAAAACAGAGAGTAGGAAAACAACATTTGCAGGTTGTTTATAATAATAAGCTATCATTGGTTATCTTCAACTCCCTAAAGTCTCACAAGCCAATTCTGGGAAAACTTACCTAGTTTTCTCGCTCTCTGACCAGACTGTCACATCCACATTGCTGGACTTGGCAGTGCTGGGTTAACAGAGTTTATTATCATAAAGGGCTTTTCCAGCCTAAATAATTCTATGATTCCATGAGGGCAATACTCAGACAAGGAGGTGCCCGTGGGGCACTCAGAAGGGTTCCAGTCTCAGACCTGCTGATGCCAACAGAGCCCGAGTCCAAGGCTCAGTGCTCAGCCAGGCCACCACATGCACAAGGAAACAGAAACTGCCAAGGAGGCACAGACCAGGACTTCAGAGGGAGCAGTGTCCTTAGGCTGCTCTTTGGGGAGCTTCACTGGCATTTTAAGGTCTCCAAATTTGCATCACTGTGTTTGGGTACTGCTCAAGGCCAAGCAGTACAACCTTCTCCTTAGCTGATTTACTGAGCTGTGATTTTTTTGCTTGAAGTTCTTTTTATTTAATATTGATTATTGTAGAGTGCTGTAAGGTAACAGCATGAAAATGTTATTAACTTACCGGTAGGGTACATTTTATCTTTGAAAAAAAAAAAATAAATGTTTGTATGTGAAGGTTTTAATCTTCATGAATAGCTGCATGATGAATAAATGTTAAGTGCAACATTCAGAAATTCTGATTTTGAGACTCAAGTCATACAATCATAGAGGGAAAAAAAAGAAACAATCTCACATTCTCCTATCCACCTACCTCCACAAAATCCAGGCAGAAGTAAGCTAAGAGGTGTCTAAAAGAAGCTAATCTATTCTTAACCTTGCTTCCTAAGTGACAGCAAAATTAAATTGAAGCAATCATGAATCATAGGAGGATCAGAGCTGAGTAACTAATTGGCCTATTTTCTGTACTGTCAGAATCCTCTCGAGCAATTTTCCTCAATTATAACTGCAAATCAGCATGTTATTTCCTCCTCACAAACTACCCATTGCTGAGGGACTAACTAGGTGTCCCAGGATATTTCCTGATCTATTGCTAGAGACCAATTCCCACTGTTAAATAATTACAGAAAGTTCAGAGTCCTGTGTTGAAGGGCAAAAAGAAGAAAAACCCTTTTACCTACAAAAAGAGAATAAGCCTTATTTTTATTAGCAGTCTTTTCCAATAACTGGGCTTCTTCTTTGATCAAAACTAGGGACAGCCTCAACAGAAGATTCTCAATACTTGTTCTTCAGATATTGATTTCCCTTCATTATGAAGGCTATAATACTAAAAATCTGCCAAATGCAGGGTCCATTGGAAAAAAGGACAGCAGTTATTCATTGCTATTGTTCAGGGAGATCAAAGATGATTAAACTTGCATTCAATGACACCAACCAAGGGAAGTTGGTGACTTTTCTGGCTAGCTGCTCATCACACGATGTACATTCCACCTGCTATTTGTATTCTTCAAGATGCATTTTTATGTCTATTATTTAGTTAACATCAATTTGCCCTTGTAATATCAAATATGTAATGAAAACAGAAAACCTCATCTATTATAAAGCATAAATAAAACCTCAAAGAGATCCCTTTGGAAAAAGGAAGGTGATAAAACAATTGACCCTTCTAAAACATACTATCCACATTTCTTCACTTCAACTGGACTATAAAATATACAGTTTAACAAGACTGATCTGGAATAAAATGTAGAAAAAAAAAAAGAGGTTAAAAAAATAAAATTCCTTATTCATTTCAGAGCAGGTGTACTTCACTGGATGACAAAGCATTTGGGTCTCCCAGGTGACAGGGCCAGCAGATTCACCCTGACCTGGCAGGACAGTGAGGAAAACCTACACATAACAGCCTTAGGGCTTTTGTTTGTTTGCTTGTTTTTTAAAATCTTTCCCACTACTAGCAGCTTGCCTGCCCAGGGGCTGAGCTGGATTTGCTTTCAGAGCAATTCCTTCTGGCTCATTAGTAATGACAGGCTCATTTTCCCCAGTGACACCAGTGGTAGTGCCACAGAGGCCTTTACTCATCTTTCACATACACTTGACATGAGAGAAGAATTGTTATAAGTATTCAGGCATCTTTCTTTGTTGCTTGAGCTGAGAAAGAGATTTTGGATTCAGCAGAAGTAGTACAGCTTCAAACCCCATCCTATATCACATAAAATAATGGCTTAGAATTGGAAACACCTTCATCTCAGTGAGTCAGGAGCTTAAAAAAAAGACACAAAAAATATAAATTGTGTGTATGCATATGTGTGAATTATCTTAACATTCTTTTCTACATCATGAAGAGTTTAACTTTTCTAAACAGTGCTCTCAGTGGTGACATTTTACCATTTTTTCAGTAGGTTTTTTTTTTTGGTTTTTTGGTTGGTTGGTGGATTTTTGGGATTTCTTTTAAGTAGACAGCTAACTATAAATTAAAAGGAAGTAGATTATTGGAACATCACAGAAATACTAGAATATATTTAAAGTTTCTGAGTTCTCATTAGCTGCAGTTGTCCTGTCACACTTAGAACAACTCAGCAGCCAAAACTCCATCGTTGCTCTCTGGGAATAGCTGAATGACCATCAGCATCTCCAAGAAGGTCTTATGCACTTTGCTGAAAGTTGTGCTGCACTAGAACCTTTTCTAAAGATTGGGCTATATTCCTCATATCCTGTTTTAATTTGGTCTAGTAAGATTCTGGGAGTTTCTATAGTAATAGAATAGTACTACTTCATAGAGACTACCCTCTTCAGGTCAGCTGAAATTATGCCCCAAAATTTTCAATTAATTTCTAAAACCCATAGAAATATCCATCAAGTTTCTGGGTGGTGCACTGCAGCTCTCTAATATACCACCTACGATGTCTGGAGGAGGAGTTTCACTGAAGGTGTTTAAAAGGTCACGCTTAAATAACTTCAGATGGCCTTGATTCAGTAATTTCTTGAACGTAAAAGCTGTGCTATGGTTATAATCTGTGTTCAAGAAACACTTTTTACTCTGTCCAGTTAAGAAACAGAAGAATGTTCATCTGAGGTCAACAAGGAAAACATTTGAAGACAAAGACAGAAATTATCTAAGGAATACTTCAAACATGTATCATCTGCCAATTTTTCTATGTCCTTCAATTTTATTGTTTTTTGGCGATGAGCCATTGCAGTTCCAAAGCAGCAGCTTTTATTCAGCTGTGGACCACAGGGCACAGCATCTCCTTTTCTCATTGCCTGTAGGGAATTTCAGATATGCATAAAAAAAAGAAAGCAAGCATAACACTATTGACTTCACTGATGTTTACATGTTTTGCTGGTAGAACAGAGTATCATTTAGCTTAAAGCAAGTGAATGTGAAATCTAATAAAGAGAACCCCAAGGAGAGCCCAGGATTTACAGCTCTCTAACAAAGATGAGCTGACAGAAGGTTAAATGATGTCACTTCTAAAGTACTAAAGCATTGTCTGATGGGGGGAATTGCAGCACTGGAAAGATACCTTGAACTCATTCACAGTGGTAGGAGGTGTGCTGGAGATTTCAGAGCAAAAACAGTTCAAAATTGCTCCCAAGAGAGTAAGAGCACACAGAGCACCAGAACCATGGCAGAACACCATACATAGGCTCACATACTTTGCCAAGAACCAAGGCTGCTCAGTGGATGTACTACTGGGGTGACTCTGATAACCCCCATGAGAACCTCCTAGTCTGGCTGATCTGTATTGTGCCTTCACACAAACTGTCAAAACAAAAAACACCTACAAAGGGGCCAGTATTTAAGGAGGACAGGGTTGTCATTCCATTTTGAAAAATGCAAGAGAAAGTAGCATTAAACTTTAGGCTGACAGAGAGCAGGCTTAAATTAGACAGTAGGAAGAATTCTTCCTTGTGAGTGTGGAGGGGCCCTGACACAGGTTGCCCAGAGAAGCTGTGGATGCCCCAACCCTGGAAGGGTTTAAGGCCAGAATGGATGGGCCCTTGAGCAACCAGCCCTAGTGGAAGATGTCCCTGTCCATGGCAGGGAGTTGCAGCTGATGGTCTCTAAGGTCCCTTCCACCCTAAACCCTTCTGTTATTCTACAATTTGCTGGAGGAGGCAGATGAACTGCAAATTCACAATTTAGTGTGTAGGATGATGCAAATCAGGACACGTGCTGCTGGGATGTCAATCTGTGCTGCAGAAGTCAGAAATCAGAGCTAGCTTTGAGTGTCTCAAACTGTGCTACTGAATCATGCATATTCATTTTGTTTATTTTTCTGATCATTTTTTAAATGTGCTTATCAATCAGTTGCCACAACTATTTGTCATAAGCTCCAATATTGCTGTCCCACACATTAGCTCTTTGATGCCAACCACAGCAAAGCTGATTCCAGCTTGCTGCTCCAGGGCAAGGATCTGGAGACAGCCCCTCCCCTCCTACCACACACACAGTGCAAAACATGACAGTACAGATGACAAGCACATGAAAGTAGATAATAATGGGGCTCCAACCTCTGTTCCTCACTTCTTCCCCCAATGGCTGGTTCTAAACAAAGGCTCTGGCAATAGATTTTTTTTCCCTGCAATGTAGTCAGTTCATGCTCTGGCCTTACATGTTGAAGCTTCCTGGTTTAATTCACACCCATGAAAACAGCTGTAGAATTTGAAATTGTTAAAGAAGATTAATCTGAATTGTTAAAGAAGCTCTGGAGTAGAATTTGCACGAGACAGCAATGCCTGGTAATTGTACCTTCTCAGCACTGTGTGTCATATAATCCTACCTCTCACCACACCATCAGTGCTATGCTGAGCAAAGCAAACTAACAAACTGCAGCTCAAGCCCTTTATATTGCAAACCATTGCAGTCACACTAAACGTCATCACAAATGGTCATACTGATTCATTAAAAGCTGTTACTGCCCTGGAAGTTAAAAACACTAGTGTGGCTCACCTTCTCTGGGGGTAAAAGTCTCCATCTCACCAGAACATAAATCATGATAAAGCCTTCTAAAAAGAAAACAAAACCATCCTCTCCCCAAAGAGTTTGAATCTGGTTTTTCCCCTGAATTTTTGCCAGTGTGGTGTTACAGTCATAAGCAACGTGTCTTCTAATGTTCTCTCCTCCATAAAGCACAGACCGTGCATGTGCTGGCACCAGGCCAGCACCACACTGGAAAAACATCATATGGCAGAGGAGCTCCAATGGGCATGGACACCAATAGCTGCCCCCAAACTCAGAGAATAGAGTGGGGGTACTGAGAAAGTTGAAAGACAAAGGACTTTTCTTCCTATTTTTCAGGAAAAAAAGCTACAAGGTTAATTACAGGATAGTTCAAGAAGTCTTTGGACAATGCTCTCAGGTACCTGGAGTGATTTCTGGGCTTGTCAAGAGCAATGCCCAGAGCTGGACTCAATAGTCATTGTAGATTCCTTCCAGATCAGGTTATTCTGTGAATCTTTTTCCAGGTTAGTATTATTTTGATAAAAACCTACTCTGATCTTTTGTATGATATTGTTCTCTTCAGTTTCCACTGTTTTATGTGCACGTGAATGCAATGACTCACACACCAGAAAACACTTCCCTGAGATCACCATCAGCTAAAATATAATACAGCCTTTCAGGGCATATGTTGGTATAAAAAACACCCTTACTTTGCTCTTTCATTTTCTTGTATTAGTGGCATCTATTGGATCTTACCTCAACTAGAATGTTTACATTTTATCTCCACTAAAGGTCAATACAACAGAACAAGTGCCAGATGACACTTCCCTTCTCTCTTGCATGCAGTTACCATCAGCTTCAGTGCACAAAGAAAGCCAAAACATTGCTGCACTATTTTCAGAGAAGCTAGAACTTACACCAATGTATTGAATAAATCCAAGAAATTAATCTGTGTTTTCCCTGCTTGAAAAATACAAATGCCCTGAAAAGGAAAAATATATGGCCCTGAGTGTACCAGTAGCCTTTGACCACCTTGAGCAGCCTTACCCTCAAAACAGCCCTTGCCTTTGGCTCCTGCTTTGCTGCCTCAGTGGGACAGCCCCACTTGTGCTACTCCACCTTAAAGGACTCCGAGCATTTGTCCCTAAAAATAACCTTTTATATACGGTGTCATGTCAAGTGTATACTACCTATGTGCATAACAACAGCTGTAGACAACAGTGATTCAATAAAATAAAAAAATCTATAAATGGCATCACCTTGCATTAAACTTCTGACTCGAGGTGAACGTGGAGTAGACTTGACATTCACAGTTATTCAGGTCAGACATTTAACTCTGCATGGTCCAGGTCCATCTCTCCCCAAGGAAAGGCTGTTCTCCTAATGAATGCATATGCTCGCTTTACATTTTCCCAAAGCCAAAAGAGGCTCAGATTGAGTTTGGCTGATATCCAAGCTCAAGCTGCACAGAAACACGAGGTGACTGTGAATACACTAATCAAAAATGTAGAGTAAGGAAAGGAACAGACTATTATCTCTTAAGAGGGGAGTTTGATTCTGGTTTCTACCCTGATTTTATACTAATGTTGTCTCCTAGGTATTAGCGATGCTATTTCTTATCACCCCTAATATGACAGAAAAGATAATTAGATTAAGTATAGCCAAAGCCTTTGCCTTCTTTTGTGCACCCAAATGATAGCACCAGAATGCAAACAAAAATCATGTACTTCCTCAATAATCCTTTTGAGTTCAGAAATAAATATGGGCAAGTAAATTTCAAAATTAAGACCCATATTTCAGAATAGGCAAGCCAGATTAAAGAAAGTGGGACAAAAATGCAACCCCTCACAGCTAGCAAAGAAAAAAATTCCCTGTAAGGGTCAGTAAAGTAGGATTATGTTTTTTTCTATTGATGATGTTCAGAATTTTACAGATGATTTCTGAAAAAGAAACAAGATGCCTAAGTGACCTGTGGTCAGTTTATTAAAAAAAAAAAACAACACAATATCAGTTTTAACACCAGTATCTATGTAAGTAATTCAATTCAAACTGAGCATACTTTGGATTAAACATGGGGGGTTTTAGCTAAACCATTGTCTTATTCAACACATTTATTATCCATATAACTGGAAAACCCGAAGTTATAAAGTGAACAGGACTTCAATACTGCAAGACCTGAATAGCAAATGGACTCATTCAACTACTTTGGAATGTTAACTTTTGCATCTCTCTGGGTTCAAGGTGGTCTGTGCACATGTCCTGGAGATTTCTGCTGGGCTGAAGCTGTGCTGCTCCTGAATCTGTTGTAATGATACAACAGGTGCAGATGTGTTTAAAACAGAAGAACATTTGACATTAGAGGCTTGTCAGAATCAAAACCCAGACCCTCCAGGTGCCACTCAGTCAAAGGTCTGTCAGAGACCTAAAGCTCTGTTTGATCTCACCACCTGTTAATTTCCCTGCAAGACTGCTTGGAGCCTCACTTCATCTTCCATACTCCAGTGTGTTTGATTTTGTTAGATGTTCTCATTGATTCCACTTAATGATTTATATTTTACCTATAGTCTAAGTGAATTGGCATTTTTCTACTGAAGGTAAGACAAATTACAAAAGGAACCCACAATGGGTCACATAAAACAACCACAGCGATCTCCAAGGAGATATTAATTGCCAAGTTGTGGAAACAGAGTAACCAAAGAGAAATAATACAACAGAACTGAAGGCAATTAGGGTGCTTCACATTATAGATTGAAACCAAGGACCTCAGATTGATAAGAGTGGACTTGAAAACCAGTGAAGTTGTTATTAAAATGACAGACTGGCAATTTGTGTGCAACTGGTTGTTGTAACAGTAATGTTCTACAGCTCTCAGGCTCTACAATTCCAGATGGGAACAAGGACCAGAAGCAACAGTATGGATGCAAGGGGCTCAACCTACAGAAACCTCTGCCAGTTCTTCATGCTAGTCTGAAAGACCTGAGGCTATAATTCCCTCTGAAGCAAGATGGAATTAGCAAAATTATTTATTTTCCCAGAAGAACACCCAGTGCTACAGGAGATGTGGTAAAACAACTTTTCCACATCAGAATAGATGCTATGCTGCAGCATACAATCCAAAAGAAAGGAAAACAAAAAAAAATATTTATCTTAGTTAAGTGATAGCTCAGCATGAGTAATCCAAAAGTAGGAAAAATGAAGTATTAATATCATATAATTTGTAATTCAATATAAGCATTATTATACATGGCATTACAGGTATTAGCATTCCACTAACAAGTAGAGAAATAATTCTTTGGGAACCACCATTTCAATATTCCTGGCTAAATAGGCCTTCTTTATATCCCATCTGAACAGTGCCTATACTTGAACCTTGTTTCCATAAGTCATCTCTGTTTATTAAGTAGCAAAAAATATAATTATTATTAATTAAAAGGGGGAAAAAAGTTTAAAATAAATAGTATTTTTTTATGTATTGAATCAGGTAAGCTGGGGAAATCACACCATTTGTGTTGAAGTGGAGTAAAGGTTAAGAATGAGACAAGATTCCAATGCAGAACCTTTTCATTAGGGCAAGAAATAATGAGCCAGAGGCAACATGTCTGGAAAAGATGGGGAAAAGATGACCACCCTTCCCCCAGGAGTGGCACAGCCCACACCTGCTCTGCTCTCTCCGGCAGGGAGAGCCGCATTATTCACGTGGAGAGGGTTTGAGAGCCACAGCCCTGCTCGGGCAGGACGGTGCCATGGTCCTGAGCTGAACGTGCCCCAATGAGAGCCCTGTGGCACAGTCCCTCAGCCACAGGGCCAGGAGAGCACCAGCTGTGCCAGCTGTGCCCCTCAGGGCCACGGCCACCTCCCAAAATCCAGAGGCAGTGCCTGATGGCAGCAACACTGAGCAAAGCACAGCTGATTTAAGGGGATGCATGAAACACAATGGGCTTCCATTACAACCTGTCATCCTTTTTATGCCTTTCCTACATGAGAACCTATTGAAAAAACCCCACCGCTATAATCACAAATAAAGCCACAAATATGAAAACAAATAAAAGGTAAAGTGCCGCACGCTGTTATTCCAGGGCACCATACAAATTCAAGCCATAAAGAACAAGAGGAGGGGCGAGGGGAGGGAAGGAGCCTGCTGCAGTCCTCCTGTGTGGACTCTGTCCCCATTAGTACAGCAGCAGTGACTCGAGGGGATAATTAAACTATTGCTGCTCCCGCTCTCCCCGCAGAGCCCCCCGGGAGAGCTGCATGGTGCCACAGCCCTGCCGGGTGACAGGCAGCGCTCAAACATCTCCCCACGTCACTCACATCTCCTGCCTTCCTCTCTTACACTTCTCAAACATCAAGCCGCCCTTATTTCAGCATTTACTCGGGAACCATTGAGGTTTCAGTGAAACTGGGAAGATTAATTAAGTGATAGCAAGTTTGAACGTGGGAGATGAATGATTAAAAGTTCTCAAGGTAAGAGTAGGTACTATCTTTTCAGCAAATGGTACCTACTTATATTGATGAATTTCTTGCTCAGTGGTCTATAATGTCACTTCAAGATGAGAAGCTGGAGTGCTGTAAAGAGAAATTTTCTAAAAACTACTCTGCTGACATTGTAACACCACTTAAGTACAAAGTCAGATAATGCAGTATCACTCAAATACTGCCAGACTGATAATATTTTTAAGCTATGGAAATGAAAGAAAGACTTCTGATTTATTTGTATTGCTGTAAAAATTATCAGAGCAGTTTAAAAAAAATAAAAGTGTAGCAGTTCAAATGATTATGTTCAAGTTATATTTTCTACTTTTTCTCATTTACAAGCTGATCTGCACTTCTAAAAACTGCATGACTGTTAGAAAAGTGCCTCTGTCTGGTAAATTCTAATTGTGTGGATAGAAAGGGAGGGGAGTACAGCCACTAGCAGCACCAGTTTTTCCATCCACAGCCCAGTTCTGCATCAGGAGGATGAACAGAGAGGCAGCAGCATAGCAGTGTCTCCACAAGATTATTTGCCCTTTGCTGAGCTCAGGGACCTGGTCCTGGAGAGCACGTGGTGGTGGCAAGGGCTGCCTGGCACAGAGAGCACACAGGACAAATGAGAGCATTTTGTATTGGAGTAGTGGCCAGGAAAGCTGAACAGAGAGAACAGGCTCAGTCTCCCATTAGTAATGGTTGCTGGTGCTATCCACTACTTTTGAATTCCTTAATTTATTAAAAGTGATGCAAAATTTAAGTATTTCCAGTTTATCTAATCTTTAATCCAACACAGGCTAACAGGGCCACACTGGAGCCACATATACATATTCACCACAGTCATCTGAAGAGGGACAAAAAGACTGCTCTAAATTTCAGGCATTCATGCTTTTTCTTTCTAAATCTCTTGCTCCACTGTTTTTCATAGGGCAATCACAGGTCAAACATCCCTAACTAAACACAAACAACCCTCTGCTGTGCAGTGTAATGAGCCTCAGCTAGGAATCAGTCATCGATGGAGCAATCAATAGCACACGTCTGAAGAAAGCACGGGGGTTGTAATATCATCTGTATGCCTGACACTTACCAGAGATAACATTAATCCCTAGAAGAAATCTGTGATACCTTTCAGTATTACTTTTTACCCAGAAGTATCCAAAGAATTAATTATAAAGTTAATTTTGAATAGTGGTTTAAACTGGAAATTACTCTAGAGTTTAAATTAAGCAGTAGATTGAAATGACTAATGGTTATTAACCAATGATTAAATAAAAGAGCTGCAGCTACTGACTATAAAAAGGTTTGTGCTGCTTATCACCGTGTCCTGAGACAGGTGACTGATGCTGAGATGCTGAGTGTGTGCTAATTCCTGCAACGTCTTTAGCAGTGGGGTGAGTGACATTCATAGCCTCTCAAAATAACATTTCAGGCTATTTAAATCAGTAATTTTCAGCTGTTTCCAGAGACAGGAGTCTACGAGACAACTCAAGAACTCACTCAGACATCAGCCACTTTGTGCTCACACAGCTCCAAGCAACCTCTTGTTTATTCCCATCATGCTGCAGAACAGGAAAAAGGGCAGAGAAAGCGAGCACAGAAAACCTGTAGCAGCAGGAATGAAGTCCAGTCCAGTGAGGCATCTTGGACCAATTTGCCTTTCATGTAAAAAACTCCTGATTTACTTCCTGTCTGTCTGGAGATGTCATGAAGTAAAACTCTGCCTGCATGAGGAATGGAGTACTACAGCAATGTCTTTATATCACAAACTTTCCTGTGCACTGCAACCTGTGGCACAAAACAACAAAAACTGCTTGAAATTCATGCCTCCCAGAATCCTATCTATTGAATGCTTCTTGCCTTGCAGGAAGCTGGAACAATAGGGGAATCAAAGGCAGCAGAAAAATCACCCTGTCGGGGGCAGAGAATAGGAGCTGAGAGGCAAGCACCAGAAATAGCCCAAAAATTGATAATATTTCTGTAAAAAGAAAAATGTGAAGGTTTTGCTAGGGGGAGAAAGAGAGGGGATGAGGAAAGAAATCCCAGACAAGATCACTTGGTTATTCTGAAACATCACTAAGGAATTTCAACTCTAAATATGTGCTCTATCAGCTAAGCTGAATTATATGCCTAAACATGTTGGATGTTACAGTCAAAATAAATTACTGATTTACTAAAAAACTATAAATCACAATGTATTTAACAAAAAAAAAATCAATTAACTTGTTCTATTTTTTTTTATTTTGTTTAACACCTAACATCCATTCATTCAAAGAGTCCCACCATCCCATGATGCCCTCAGCAAAAGCATTCTCCAATGATTCCAGCTGCAGGGGGAATTTGCTTTTTTGCTTTACAGAGGGATGCTCAGGTCCCACAGACCTGCCTCCCACCCCTGAATCCTGTACAGCTGCAACCTCTTCTCAGAATGCAGAGTGGGGGGAAAGAGCAGTTTCTTGCTGTTTTTTCCTACTCAAATTCTACACAGAAACCTTATTAACAAGCGGGCTCTGTCGCTCAGGTACAATCTGTGATGGTGATCTCTATTGTATTAAAAGGAAGGCTAATAGCATTAGAAGTGGCCAAGTCAAGAACTGGAGTGCTAGAAAATATCAGAGGTTGGCACTTTTAGCTTAGCCCACCCCTCTTGGGACATATAACAATATACCATGATTTAAGTGTGCTTAGTTTATCGTTTACTGTTCCAGAAAGGCTATTTTCCCTAGTCAGACCATGAAATAATGTGGGATCAGCAAAATAATCCACCAAAATAACTAGTGTTATGTGGACTGAGGTGGTTTTGTTGTTTGTTTTTGGTTCTTTTCAGAAAAACACCAAACAAACAAATATTATGTGGACTGAGGGATTTTTTCAGAAACCAGATCCAGAGAGATTTCTGGGAGAACACAAAGGGACACTTTTGACATTTAGCTGCTAGATTCCAAAGTACATGTGAAATCATTTCACAGAGATGTACTTATTTAACATAGACCAAGTTGTAGGATCTCCTGGATTCAGTCCTAGTGATGATCAAGATATTTTAATTAAATACTCCTAGAATGGGGACATGCAAGTATAGTAATTTGAGCCAAGAGAATGTCAAGCAGAATGATTTATATCCATCAAAGCTGTCAGGGACTGGAAACAGGACTTCTAAGTGAAAGGTGCTAGACCCACAACTGTGGGCACAGTACCTGTGTACTGCCTGTTTCCCTCTCTCCTTCAGCATCTGCAGCCCCTTCCCTTACACTCTAGAGAGGCCGAGGGGTGAGTGCTGATTTTCTCCTGGCTGTGCCATGCCGTGCCACTGCTCAGAGCCGTGTGTCCGTGGCCAGTCTGTGCCCGCAGCACCGCTGGCTCCACAGGGCTGGGGCTCCCCGTGTGCCCTGCCCTGCTCTCACCTGCAGCAGGCACAGCCACAGTGAGCTGCTCTGATACACCAGGTGCCCCTCAATCAAAGCACTGATAATAAGAGGCATAATTAGCAATTTATATGACATAGCAGCAATGGTATTTTTAGTGCCTTGAACATAGTTGGAATACCAGTAGGAACTGCTGCACGGAGCTGCGTGTTTCATGTGAACCAAAAGCACATCTAAATGAACAAATACCAAAAATGGAGATGGATACTGCCACCAGATGAGCCTGATACTCGTATCTGATAATGACATTGCTGGGAGAAACAGGCAGTTAAGAGACAATATAAAACAGGAGAGCTGCACTTGCAATTATAGGGTGACAAGGCTGTAACACTACAACATTTACACTACATATAAATCAGCTTCTCAGATGGCCCTTACTTGTAAAAGTGTCAGTCAGTCAAACATCTCTCCTCAAACTACCAGAGTTTTTCAGAATCATTTCCCTGTGCATTTGGACACTCCTTTGCCACCCAAAGAGCTCCTCAGTCAAACAAAAAGCAAAAGGCTCTTGGAAAGTTTGCTGCCTTCCAAAGGGAAAACCTACAGAAGCAAACCACATGTTTATGTTTTGCTGTGATCAGCTGTTTCATTCTCCTTGAACAGGAAACTTTTGGAAAAACAATTACACAAAACTGCAGGTCAAAATATTTTTTACATTTACAAATAAGACTATATTTATAAAAATGTGTATGTTTGGGATTAGCAGGAGTCTCGAAGCCATTTTCATATTTGGTTTAAGCACTGTAATACAAATATCCTTAAATAGACCCCTTTAGCAGACAGTATTTACCAAGTTTGATTGTGCTGTGTGGAGTTCATTCTTGAGTTTCAGATTAACCCCATTTCCATGACTAGTTTTATCACAGTGTTCTGATAATTTAACATATTTTTAATACTCACTCAGCTCTCCAGTCTCCAGAGTACTTGATGTTAATAATGCACCCTATCCTGAGGATTGTGGTGAAAACAAAAGACACCATGAGAGAACCCTGACGAGTGACAACATCTCCTGTGGCTCGGAGAGCTGAATTAATTTGTCCACGTTGACAAAGGGAGTTCATTAGACAAGCTCTGCTGAATCATGATGGGGAAATCTAAGAGGTTGTTGCCCTTGTCTGTTTGACTGACTCCACCCTGTAATTGATGGCAACATGAGTTAATACACCCTGTAGGAGCCATTCTCTCCTTCCAAATTGCAGGATTAGGTAAGGAGCAGAGGATGTGGCCTCCCTGCTTACCCTCGGGTTAAGGGGCAGAGCACACCTGCCACAATGGTTTGCACTGCCAGGAGCTGTCCTTCTCCTGGCTCCTAACACCCTGTTCAGCTCACCTCATCTCTTAAACATAGTCTTATTTTTGCAATATTAATAGACAACTCAGAACAGAATGTTTTCCATTATTCTAGATAGTCATTTTTTGCATTATTATATATATGAAGAATCTAGGATACAATGCACAAAGCAACCAAAGCAATTAAGAACAAATCTTTACACACCTTTAAATGCCCTGAGTGTCCTCAGGGTAGTAAGAAGGGTAAAATGACAGACTGCAGATAAGGTCCCAGCCTTGCATAGGGTACATATCCATTCATAAGGAAAAAAATTCAACAAATCCTATGCTAAAACAAAGTAGAATCATAATAATATTCCCCGTATTTAGTTTTATTTAATCACAAGATAAGCAAATGCAATATTAAACAAAGATTTAGGAACAGAAGACACAAAACTATCGCAGTCTGGTAACAAGACTTTACTTAGGGTGAAAAGCAGCTTCTCATTATGGCATCCTCATTAATACTGTTATTTATAATCACAAGGATAACTTGACCAACTTTTATATTAGTCTGAAATCAAAGGGCACTTCCCCATCCAATGAGAGATATTTCAAGAGTGAAAGATACAGTAGATACACATCTGAAAATAACATCCAATTAGCTTAAAGGAACAGAGAGAAAAACTCATCCTTCTGTAACATTCTCAGCATTAGATAAGAGATCCATTGTGGCAGCTGCAGTTGTCCCTTCCCTAGCTTTTAAATTCCCATTTTATAGGGGGAGTAAAACCCATCACAAGCCATTCACCAGATTAGCTCTGACCAGGTTTGAAGCAACTCACACTGCACAACTGACCAGGCCAGATCCAGCTCCCTGCCCTTCTTGACTGTGCCCACAGCACCCAGAGCAGGTGCCTGGCACCTCTTCAGTTCCCTGCAGCCAAGGCAACTCCTTGCATTGATTAGTCAACACCACAACAAGAGAAACCATCTCCTCTGCTGAGGTCATTCTGTTTTAAAGCACAGCAATGGCTTGCCTGTTTCTCTGGGGTCAGCACCATCAGCCACTGCCTGGGAAGAGATGCTGCAGTGCTGATCTAAAACGCTGAGCAGGAAAACATTGACACAGGGTATAGTAAAATGTGGCAAACCCCAGCTCGGGGAAGAAATTATGATGTCTGGCTCCAGATCAGGAGGCTGAAGGATAGCTTTATTAAAACTATACTATATTACATTAATATACTATTTAAATAGATACTATCCTATTCTACATACATACTTCTTACTTACCTAACTCAAACTCGTGACTCTCTGCTGAGACTCCGAGCCACAGCTGGATCCCATTGGTCACTGAACCCAAACAACCTTCACCAGAATCCAACCCAGCAATCACTTCAGGTAAATAATCTCCATACCACATTCCACATGGGGAAAACAAAGGAGCAGAAATAAAGATTGTTTTTTCTTCTCTCTGTGCTTCTCCAAGAAATCCTGAGAGACAGAATCATGTCTTTCTGTCCAGAGAATGTGAATGTCACACACAGGGCAGCATCCTTCCATTTTACTCTGAATATCAGTTTTTCCTCACTCATTCTTCATGCCTGTGGTTGATGCTCCCCAAAGAGCTCACTTGTGAGATCCTCTGCACATGCTGACAGCAAAGGTGCTGACAGTATTTGCTGATTATTTTTTTGCTAAAATCAATCTCTATATGTGACCACAATAAGTGAGTTAGGCCTTTTTTTTTAATTCATACTTAAAATAGCCATGAATCTTCTTAATGTGTCATTTGACATTTGTTATTACTTGGCTGTGGACTGGCTTTGAATATTTTATGAAATATTTATGGCAGAAGGGGATATGGGATTCATAAGAGCAAGACACATACAATATGTGGAACATTAGTGACAATTACCACAAGGGTAAAATTAGTATAATCAGCCATCACTTTCTTATGAAAAAATACAGACTTAATTGGTGGCAGGCAGATATTTCTTCCATTTTAATACTGCAATTTTTTAGGACTGATTTGCATAGTTTTCTTCACTTTTGCAGGATTAAATAAAATTCTGTTTAAATGTGAACTTTGGCTAATTAACTCATGGTAAACAGAAATGTCCTGTTCTCTTTTAAGAAATATTTAGCAAATTCCCTATTTGTTCCTAATAATTTGTTGAAAGGAGAGAATAGTAATTATGTGCATTACATCCAGCTAATGTGCAAACAGATTGTGAGCAGGTGAAACTGAAATTTATGAAAAAAGACATTTCTGTTTTGTGTTTATTGGAAGGTGGATTGAATCCAAAATCTTTAATTAAAAATTATTGTAAGAATCCCATGATTAAAAAATATTCTCCAGTGGTAATGACAGATGCCATTTTAGGAAAAGAAACACTGAGTCCCTGCAGTGTCTCCAAAGCAAGGTGTATTTGGACTTCCCAAGGGATATTCTGCACTGGCTGTCAAGGTGTAAAATCCCACCATGTCCCAGCTGAGTACCATGAAATACCCTGAGCTGTGGGGGCACATTGCCCAGAGCCAGCAGCTCAGCCTGTGAGCCAAACTCAGGCAGCTTCCATTGGAAGAAATGTTTAAGCAGTCACTTGGTGAGATTTCTCAGACTGGATGGAAATTCACCTGCTTTTATTTGTGCAGGGCTTGAGACAACATGCACACTTCGAGGAGATTTTGCTTCTAGATTTATATCCACTGCTAGAGCAGAGGCAGGGAAAATAAGTCAAAACCTGCTGCTGTACCATCCACTGGAGTCATATATTTAAAGTAAAGCTGGAGTTTGCTTTGTGTATCAAATCTGTAGTTACTACCCATGCAACAAGGCTTTCAAGGGATAGCTGGGGCTGAAGGGCCACTAAACACCTTCCTTTCACAGAAATTTGGATTGGACTCCCTCAAATTACTCACATTTTCAGCTTGTGCCCCTTTTAACTGGGCTTAAGAAAGCAACACATTCAGAAGAAAATTAGTCTATAATTGCATTACCCTAATTCATGTATCACCTAATTAATAAATGAAAATCCAAGGCATGCTGTTAGTTTGACCTGGGATTAGTACTCCCATGGAGGTTTACACTGTTACTTTCCTTGCTATACACTTTTCCCTGCAGGAAGATTAGCATCTTTAGGGTCATATTTATTTATGTGTGTGCATTTATTTATATGTATCAAATATTTATTCATTTTTTAAACAATAAGAGTCAAAGCCATTTAATACCAATTTTCCCTTGCCCACTAAAACAGTGCTTCTCATGCAAATACTTGTACCACTGTGATTGTGTTCTCTTGAAATCTCTAGGGGTAAGGTGCTTTAACACCTCCTGGGATTATGGCATCAAAACAGCAATGTATTCTGCATAATAGCACCCCATCTTAATGCATTTTGTTGCTTTTATAAAGAAGCAGACCTAACGAGCTCTCTCTCAGGAAAAAAAAAATTAAAAAATAGATATTTAAGCAGATAATGCAATTCCTTTGGAGGCCCAAAGTTCTTCTCCAAGTATGTGCATACAATTTCCATTAGCATTTAAAGGAACATGAAATGAGGAGAGATCTCTGAGCCTGTTCCATTGGCTGTTGTGAATATCCTGGCTGCAAAAATGTTAATGTTTTTATGTATTACCTCCATCTGCTTCAATCCTGTAAAACTTGGGTGTGCTATTTATAAATATGAATATGTTGAGTTAGTATATGTTTTGCCTGTTCTGTAGGCACTATTCATTTTCCTGCAGAAAGCACATCTGTCACTGCTTTCATTAGCAAAAGGTCCTTTTTACATTCTTTTTGAATTATAATATTGATTTTTTTTTCCCAGCACCGCTGTTTTGCATAGTGGATTGTTAAACCACTCAACAAATTTAAACCCTTGAAAATGGGGTTGTTAGTGGAAGTGCTGGCACACTCTGAGCTACATTGTCATGAGCCTGATGCTGTGCTAAATGGATTGAGCCACACTGACACCCCCCACCTCAGGTCTGAAGTCCCAAACACCTTGAAATACTATTTCAGCAACAGTTATGTGGTGATACACTGCTCGGATTCAAAACAAATTCTGTGAAATTCAAAGAAGCTGTGGGAATGAATAACCACAACTGAGGTGCTGGAAATGTCTCACAAATCAATCATCCCGGGTGTGAACAGAATTTCCAGGTTGGTTTCCTACATATTTTATTTTCACGGGTTTCTTTGAAGTTGAAATCTCTTTTTATTTGTAACATCCTTGCCCTTGAGTCTTTCTTCTTTTCTAAATATTCACTCATTCCCCATAATCCCTTTATTCCAATCTATTTTCCAGCCATACCTCCCCTGATAGCCTTTCAAAGGCCTGTTGTGCTCAGGCCCATCTGGATGCACTGCTACACCTGGAGTTTTGTCTCCACTCACCTCCCACGGGAGGTGGAGAGGCTGGAGCTCCTCTGGATGCTGCTTACCCAGCCCTTGGGGCAGAAATACTCTGGTGGAAGTGGAAGTTACAGTGTGCATGCCCACACCTGTCCTGCAGTACCCCAATATTTGGATCTCCCATGGAAGCATTCACCCGAGCACGTACAGCACATTCACTGATTGCTGAAATGCCACATATAAACTCAACATAAAACACCTTTGTGTGCCTACTCCTTTGGAAAAAAAATCACATTTCTGCAGTCCCTGTGACAGTGTAATAGTCTAGTATTTCTAGTATAATTATATTCCCTTTAATAGTCACTATACCAGGATGCCTTTTTTATGGAAGATATATAGACAACATTATACACACTTTCTGAGGCCTTTTCTGAAGTACAAAAAAATACAATCCAATGAGGGCTTGGAGGCATTCTGGCTTCACTAATATTCATATGTTAGAACAAACAAATGTGGAATTTTGGATTATAGCCAACTGAAATATCACATCAGCCTGTGGTTTCCTTTTGAATGATTAAATATTGTACCAAAATAACTTTACTGCTTCTATTCAGGGGGAAAACATGATGAGAAAAAGCAGAGAAAAATATATGTATCAGTGGGCTAGGCAGCAGATTGCAATGGAGGCACCCTGCTTTCAGAGCATTCCTTTCCCCGCTGCAAGGAACTCCTAAAATCTTGGTGGGAGAACAGGCAGAGTTCATGTGGTCAGGACAGGGAACAGGTGTCCCAGAGCCACAGTTCTTATGGGGGCTGGCTGAGACCTCTCCTGCACCAGGCTGGACCCACACCCAAGCCTCCGCCTGCTTTTGCTGCTTGAGCAGCCCCACACTTGCACTTGGATCAAGGCAGGCTGGGGTATTCTGAGCCCAAAATACCAGGCAGAACAGTTGTGGCTTTTCCCAAAGGCTGGCTAGAAAATCCCCATCTTCACCTTTTGCCTATAAAAGCCTGTTCTGGGAGCGAGGGGGTTAAAAGTAGAACCATTTGCAGCTCTATTTTGCTTTTGAAATGCTAGATTTCTGAGATACTCATTAAAAGATGAATTCAGACAGTGTCCTTGAGACAGTTAATGAGATATGCTAATTTAAAATAAATAGGTCTGGTATGAATTCTTGATAAGAAAACATCTGCTTGGATCTGCAGCTCACTTTCAAGGGAGGTAACTGGGTCTGAAGACAGCACGATATGATAAGGAATATGTGGCCATCTTGAAGGCAACAGTTTAAAAGAACTGATTGTTTTTCAGGTTAGCCCTTGGAGACATTTATTTCTTCTGTCTGACTTTTTTGTATCCAGGGACTAAGAGAGGCGGGCCCAGGGGCAGGAAGGCACTAAATGCATTAAGGGGCCTCCTCGGCCACCAAAGCCCCTGGCGTGAAAAGCAGTTCCAAGGCACTCCGTGCTCCCCAAACAGCTCTCTCCTGTCTGGCAAAGAGAAGGATTTTGCCTGAAAGTCACCAGAGGAGCTGGCACTACACATCCCCCTCAAGAACTGCAGAGCATGTCACCCTGATTGCCACCTGTGTGACACCGTGTGGGTGGCAGCCAGTGTGTTCCTCTGGGTGAGCCAGCAGCAAGGGCATCTTACCCCCCTCTGACCTTGGCAGTGAAGCAGAGTGACTTTACAGTACAGATGGACACCCAGGTTTGTGTCCTGGGTGTGCCGCACGTTTTATTATTGGGTTGGGGTTTTTTTTGACTCAGTCACAGCAATGTGCTATCTCATTTTATACAGAGATCCTTGCACCATCCCTGCCTTAGAAGCAGCAGCTTGGATAACACCTTGTAGCATTCACAGAGCAGCAAAAAGTGGCAGGAGAAATCCTGCCACTCCCGGTATCTGCTCAGATCTCCTCTGAACAGTAAGAATTGCCATCCCCAAGATGGTCATTTTGTCCAATAGCACAGAAGTGAAGTGCTATGGAACAGGCAGTGCAGCTCTCTGGCTAGCACTTAGAACAAAGCTTATGGGCTTATGTGGGGCTTGAGCTTCACAGTCATATAATGGTGTAGTGCACATGCTACAAAATTTTCTAGAATTTTAGAGGTTCAATATTCAAAGATTATTTATACTGACCTTTCAAAAATTTCTGATTCATTTGTTTTTATTTTTAATTTAAGTCTATGCACTATACCTGTTACAGGGTTTTACTGAACGCTGTCAGGCAGCGCCAAAATCCACTGGGTATTCAATCCCTTGTACTCAATAATATGAAATTAGGACTTTAATTCCCTTCCACCACACCATTCTTTTCCAGTTGCACCTGTGCAGCCAGGCTGCCTGTGTGCCTGAGGGGATGAGGAGATTCTGTCTGAGAAGTACAGTTTGCACTCACTAGCCTGACTTGGACTGAGCTTGTTCTCTGTGATAATCTGAGATCAAAATATGGCTGAAAGATCCTATTGCATTGTGACATTTCCTCTTCTCTGTCTGCACCAGCTTTAGGGCTGTGGCAAAAATCAATGAGCTGCACAGGCAGGCCTGAGCTCAGCCTTTAGATTTTCCTTCTCTAAAATACTGATGCCTCCAAAATGGATCTGAGGGGGTGTTTGGAAAATATGACAGTACCTGCCTATGTGCAAGTGCCTGAGTGCCAGCTTTCTTGGGTGATCAGAACATGATACCTATTTCTTGATTTCATGTCTAATAATAGATTCCTAATTTCTGTTTCTGTCTGGTAAAATCTAACTACTCAAGAAGGTAAACCAGATAATAAGACATAAAATATCTGTTCTTTACCCCCCATTATTGTAACAATCACATTACACGAATATTTTTTTCTCTAAAACATTTTGTTGAGGTAATTTTTTTGGCAAAAAATATCATGATTATTATATAATCATAATATAATTTGCTACAATTATTGTCAGACACATCATCTTTCCTTAGCATACCTTTTCTCTCCTGATCCTGAGTTGCTTTGCTCAGTGCTGTGTACATGTGCAGTCAGCATCATGCTGAGTCATTTAATAAGTGAATCAGAGATATTTTTATAGCCCAGAATTTTATGTTTGTGCTGGAAGCTTACAGCTCCCAGTAACCTGAACTTCAAATCCACTCAACTCATGTCTTTAACATGGAGTTTGATCCCTGAGTTTATTTGTGACAATAAACAGAGAATTTTATAACAAATAGTATGCACTGATGGTTACTTGTAATTATGAAAGATGATTGCCTCCTCAGTTCGTGCTGCTGCTTCAGAGGGTTACTGGACTTCATGAATAAATGATATATATACCAATACAGCAACTTCTGTTACCCTGAATATTTTGTTCAAATGGTGTGAATGCCAGTACTCAGGATATGAAATGCAAGGAGAAATGGTCCAAAATATTCTATACAATTAGTGTTTACTAAAACTATCATGCTGATAGTTTTGGTAAACACTAATTGTTTAGAATATTGCATATGCATAATGTAAAATGGGACTATCTGACTATGTTACATTTGTCCAGAAGAAGGTTTGAAATCAGGTCCAGATTTCATCTTCACTGGTAGTAACCAAGCTTTCATTAAGCCATCTCCTTTTAATTTAAAAAACACAGAGTCATATTTCTAGCTGATATAAATCAGGACCACTTCCAAAACTGCATTATATATGTCATTTACAGAGGTACAGAGGCTTCATTCTCAAGTCATCTAAGTTTGAACTTTACTACGTAAAGGACAACAGAAGTCAATTTGTATTATGATTGCTGAGTAATTAATGAGAGAAGGAAAATCTAGGCTGTATTATCCTTCACACTGGATAAATTGCTTTCTATGCCTTTAATAAGGTGGGCTAATGGCCAGTCATTAACATGTTGATACATTTAGCAAATACTCTATTATATAATCTCAAGATTAATTTTGAGGAATACCCTTGTCATAATTCCCTTTGCTACAGCTTAATTCAAAGGTTCCACTTGCACTTTCAGCTGGGTTGCACAAGTGCTAATGAAGCACACACAAAGTCCTTGCTTTTCTGCTACTTGTACCTCACCTAATCCCCTTTAGGAACGTGCCACTCAGTCCTGTAAAACATCTTAACGCGGTGTCTGTGCCCTGCTGGAACCAGCTGGGAGCTCTTCATGCGCCATGGAGGGGATAAAGGTGAGCACTCGCAGCCCTCACTGGTGACTCAGACTTTGGTTGTGGTGGTTGGTAAATATTAACAGCATTGCTTGTGCTGCCTGGAGGGCGCAGTGATCAGAGCTCTGCTGCTCGTTCTGCTGCACAGACACAAGAAGAGACAGAGTGGGACAGCAGAGGGGAATGTGGGGGACAGGAACAGCGCCTGGCATGAGGGACTGGGGCTGCACACAGCCCGAGGGCCAGGGAGGAGCACGGCCCCTCTGTCCTGAGTTGTGCCACATCCTCCTGTCACCATCCCTGCACTCACTCAGCCCCTTTCTGGGCAGCCTGGCTTTCACCAGCCAGTCCCAGGCACTCCAAACGTGCTGGACTCAGGAGCCAAGCCAGACCTCCCCACATCAGTTCTGGGTGACAGCTCCCTGATCACTAAGCCTTGCAGATACCTGCAGTACAGGGACATTTGGCAAATCCTGCTAGTGCCTGTAATGTCATAATAAACTGGCATATTTATGTACATTTTATGTCTTTTTGTGATGTGTTTTGGGGATATGATTTTTCATTGTTGTCATAATCAGTCAGTCAGAGAACTGGTACCTTTCCACAGACAGAAATAATGCATTGACACTGCCTGACTGCAATATATTAAAATTTAAATCACCCTCTGGTCTGCTGTAGGAATCATATTAACTGGTCCTAAACACACAAAAAAGGAAGGACAATAAAATTCAGAGAATGATAAATTACTGATGTTCTTTCATATTTCATAAAGAAAAGGTTTTATAATAGCCTGAAGTTTACTTACTAAATGTTTATAAATGCTAAGATAATTTTTTTTTAAAAATCAGAATAATATTCTAAGTTAAGAAGACATTTCTCTGACATTTGGCAGCTTCACAGCCTAGGTAAAGAAGAATTTGCAGTAACTATGAATTGCCATTTAATTTGGGACATGAACAGCTTAATTGAGAAAGTGTGTTGGAAGCCAACAAGCCAGAGTCACAAGTAGTAACTTGAGTTCCCAGTGGCAAGCCCACCATGATCTAAGGATCAAACTGTAGCACCTTTGTTTCAGTAATTAAGCATACAGTGGCAGCAAAGACTATTTTTGTTCCCAAATTGAGCTCCTGCAACAGAAAGCTGCATGAGCTTTCAGACTGAGATACACGTGTGAATTAATTTGTATAATGGTCCAAGAGACATTTTACAGATTTCTGTTCCTTTTCTAGATACTTTTCTATCTGAAAAAGTTGCATTTTTCAGTACATGTTATTCTAGTCCATTTGCCTGGGTCCTTTCCATTCTGATAATTTCAATACCTGTGTATGCAACATGAAATGAGTCCCCCATTGTTAACATATCTGTTAAGTAGAGAAAATGGGGAATTTGTGGTGGTTTTATTACAGTTTATCTTCATGCAGCTATGTTTGGTATCAGTCTGGGCTTTGGCTGTAGAGAATCAAATAAAATGCATTTTAATGCTCACATGAAAGAGCAGCTGTTACTTCCCAGCTCTACCTTTTACATGTGTCTGCCTTTCCCTCTCCCCACCATGGCCAATGTAGTGTCTCTGGCCCATTAATCAAGAAATCAAATCTGAGTTTGGCTGATGTCTTTTTGAAATGTATTTTAAAAAAATCAACGCTGGCTTTTGTTTTGGGAAATTATCAAAAAACCTTTTATGAGATTTCCAAGGTTGTGGGACAACCCAAACTAAAACTTTCTTACTACATTGAAGAAAAGACTGTTAGAACAGGTAATGTCCATTACACACAAGTCTTTTGTTTCCTTCTCTGAGTTCTACTAAAGTCTTTTTGATAGAAAAAAAACAAGGTTCATAATGAGGTCCAAAGACCAGCTGCTTTTGCAACGGGCAGGGTGGCACAACATGTCAGATTTTTTTCTCTCCAGCTCAGCCAACATTTCTTCTCAGTCATATTGATGTTCTTTCACAAGCTCAGTATATTTTAAAAGTATTTGCTGCAAATGTATCTCAGACATTTGCTTGCTATACTCAGCTGCTTTATTAAAGCCAAACTCAGCAAATCACTTTATTAAGTGCAATATCATTAAGAGACTCCCTGGAGTTTTGTGGGAGTGTCTTGATGCATATCCACCTCTCACACAAGATGTGCATCTCAGGGTTAAGGGAAAATTGCAAAAAGCTGGCAGGACACCGTCTGTGTTGGCATCACTACTACAGTTTTTGGGTTTTGAGTTACAGTTTTGAGCTAACAAACTACAATACTTCAGCACGAAAAAAAGTAAAGGATCATGGCTTGAACCCTGCCAGATGGAATATGGAGACAGCTCAGGAGAACTTGCCAAAAAAATGTGTGTGTGCATGCATGTGTGTGTACAAGCCCTTTATAAAATTAAGCAATCTCTGGAAATTTCTCCATTTCAAGAAGCTTCAAATCAAATGCTCTTTCACTTGCCAACACCAAGAGAAAGTTATCACCATTTATATTCATATACACATAAGTTTCATCCAGATGGTTTTACACACTGTTTCCTGTAATCTAATGCATTTTTCTGCTTGTGAATTACAGAGAGATGATTCTGGTTATGACAATTATATTCACACTTGTAACTGCCTGATAAGCACAGAGGTAAGTGCTTTAAAGCCAGCATTAGCTTCAAACTTTCTACTTTTATTAATTATCTGTTCTTTGTACTTGGTCACCTAGTCACAGAACATTATTTCTATTTTAAATGTGTGAATAAAACTTTCTAGAATACTAGAGTATGGAACAAAAAGCATATCATTCTCACACAAATACATACTAATTTCTGAAAGACTAGGAAACTGATAACAGGAATGCTAATGGCTGGGGAATCATTCCTTCAATAACTGACACAAAGCCAAGCCTCAGCTGGCACTCATCTGCATAACTCCAGTGTCTCGCAGGAAGATACAGCAGCTTACACAGGCTGAGAGGATCTGAACTTTTGCTTCTTGTGTCTCTGCTGTATTCTCCTATTGTCATGGCCTTTTTACCTTGCATAAATATGTGTTAATTAGCTTTAATTAGGATAATTGCATCATAGCTATTCTACTCACACTTTCAATGGTATTAAAGAGATTCAGCCCCTTTAGGTTTTTGCTAATGATGCTGGTTCACTTGGAGAGCAAAGTAATATTGCCAGGTCTGATAGCAAAATCTTTTTTTTGAAAGAATTAAGAATCTGGTCATGTTCTAAAGCTGAATGAAGGTCAAAATCTCAAATTTTTACAAAATATCTGAAATATAGCTAGGTATATACCTATAAAATCATGAAACAAGACACATAAATGTGCATTAGAACAGGTAACAGAAGAAAATGACAATGCAGTTGCAAGACTTTTTCTAGTGGATTACGTTTTTAGTAACACCAGCAACGATATTCTCTAATCTCATTTGGTCAAGTGCAAATCAACTATTTTTAACAGAGACTAACACTGTACAGGAATGGAATAGAACAGTTCAGTATGAAGGGTTCTACAAAAACCATCTACCCCTACTGCCAACTTCAAGATTATAAGAAAAATCCTTGGCTGCCCTAATATTTGCTTTAAATAGGCTGGGTGGGCAGAGCAATGCAAACCATCTTTTGACTCTGCTTACTGGGACTGCTGGAAATCAATTTGGGTTTTATCATGGAGAGCCATCTCAGGTCTGATCAAATTTGTGTTTGCTCCAGAAAATAATTCCATAGCTTTAGGCTTTTGCTGCGGTTGGTGCCCCATCAACTGAAGTTAACAGGAGAGTGTTTAGAGCAGGCTGTGCTGCCTCAAGATTACCTGCAAGCAAGAAATCCCTGGATGTTGGGCTAGAGCAGTTTGGGAGCTATAGAAATGAGGCTTAGCAAGAACCACTCACCCTTAGTCAGTAATTAATAATACACAAGTGTCCTAGTGCCTTCTGATTACATTGTTAAGCAGTGCAGTGATCCTGTGTCACAAAGGGCTCCTGCACTGCCCTGCACTCCTGCTCAGTGCTCACTCCGTTTATGTCCCCTCTCACACTCTCAGGTATGGAATCACCAGTCCCACGGAGGTTTCTGCAGAGCACCACTTCAGCAAAACCAGCCCTGAATTCATCACTGCAGCAACATAATGTAGCTTGGCACAACTGTATTATAGTATTGCATTCTTGTGTTGTACTTAAGGCCTGTCAGCAATTTCATTATTGAGTCCTATTTTTAGCCGTTCGTAACTTTTTAAAAAATAAAAGCATTTACAGTGCAGGCTTAATCTGAACAGCAGTTTTTCTCAGTGGGAAATGTAATGATATACATTCTGTGTGTGTAAAACAGTACAAGCAGTTCCTTCATCTACATAAAAAATCTGCTGACTTGTGTTTCCTTATTTTTTTTCTGTGATTTACTCTTATTCTCAAATGGATTCTAATAAATTTGCAATTTATTGCAAAACTTTCACAGTGACACAGTAGTGCTAACGTGGAATAATGTTATACATGGGCTCCATAAAGCTGAAATTCACAGGGTGCAGCAGTCAGTGATACAGGTGATACCGAGCTGATGATTATTGATGAAGAAATTCCCCTTGACTTCATGGGTGTAGTATATACCATGACAACTTTAAGCATCATGAAGAAAAGTTCTTGTGCCAAAAAATAAGCAGGGTTTTATTCCTTTCCATAAAAATCACAATGTAAATCCAGAATAATCCTTGGACGAGCTCTGAAGATTTTAGTATCTAAATTGATTAAGAGCCACATTTCCTATTTGCTTCCTACACAAAATGATTTTACCATCTATTTTGTGTTATATGACAAATTCTGTCTTGAACTGCATCTCTGGAAATCCAAACTAGATTAAAGGATCCTGGTGGACTGCTGCCAACTCGCCCTTCATGTAACAGAGCTCACGGATTGGCCTCTCCACCTTGAAGGTGAAAAAGCATTTTTCTTGTGATGGCTGAGATTACAAAACTAAAGGCAATTCACAACTTGTACAACAAGACACAATTCATCTATATATTGTTTTTGGAACAAAGGCTTGCTTTTAAAGGTGGCAATTACAAGTAATTGCATCTCTAATAGTGGTATGTAGCTCAATAATCAAGGCCTTCCCATAGAAGTGAGAAGTACATGGAATAGCTTACTTTTTATTTATTTCCTAACATTTTTTTAAAATTTATTTATTCTGAGCCTTCTACACTTGCTTAGGCTGACTCTATGATGACCTGCTCTAATGCAACACTGATGGGAATGTTTATTAATGGCTACTTAATTGCAGAATGTCGCAAAGAACATTATAAATGTAAGAAACTGGGATAATTAGATTAAACACTGAATGTATGCTTGACAATATTCAAATATGCAAAATCTGCTCAAAACCAGAAGTTCTTCATACAGCAAGTTCAGCACATTTTTAGGCAAGTATTTGCTATGTGCCAGCTTCCACACCTGGGTCCCCTCCTCACAGGAGCTCCATTAGCTGGCACAGCTTTAGCTGCAGCCTCCTCCCAGATGTCTCTATAAGAGTCAGTGGCAAGAGAAGACTTTTCAGCAATAGAGACACAGGCCAGCAGCAGAAAACGTGCAGCAGCATCAGTTTGTGCTAAAGCATCAATTTTGATTAGTTACTGGCCAGTAGCTCCAAGATGTTTTTCAAATTTAGCAAAGCTTCTTGTATTTTACTCCATTTCTGCTAATTCCCTACAAACAAGGGTTTGCATTCCTTACATTTTTGTAACCATCTTTACCAGGGAAAGCTTTGCACATCTTCAGTACCTGGCTTTCTTAGAGCTGCTCCTCACCACTCAAAGGTATATCCTGGTGGACCCTGTCAGGTAAGAGAGAGACAAGACCTGCTCAGCATCAGCAAAGCTGATGTTTGAAACAGGTTTATAATTTAGGTTTCTCCATTGCTCTCAAACTCCCAATAAATACTTGATACTTTATGATACTGAAACCTTAATCATTTTCTGTTGGCACAGGGAGGTTGTGGCGAAAATATTGAGCACCTGCTCCCAAAACAAACAAGCTTTGTGTGCTATGATGACCCAGGTGATGAGCTATGACTCCTTACCCAGCCTGGATCCTGCAGGGTCCAAAGGGGCAGCAGCATCCAGGTGAGCCAGGGCTCAGCAGGCCTAGTCCAGCTGGTGTTCACAGCACCTTTCCTTCTGGGGCAAAACCCACTAAAACAGACAATTTTGAGAGTATGTTTCAGGAAACTGCTAAATCTGATTGCCTAGGTGGGAAAAATGTCATTTTGTGGACAGTTGCATATGGAGACAATTTCCATATTACTGTCACAGAAGGAGCCTGTGTGAATGCCACATCATAGTTACAGGAAAATAGTTCTGGCAAGTGGGGCTGTCCTGTCATTTTGTGGAGGATGAAGATCTATATGAGTATATTTTTTCTAGGGAAAGGATGAGCAGGCACACACTGTGTTGGCAGCTCTGTACATTTTCAGCACTTTTTTTACCTACATAACTAATGCAGACTCTAATTTGGTGTTCTCAGATTTTCATCAAAGCAGCAAGAGCCTCACACTACAGAGCAGTGTGGAGCAGCCAGGCAAATATCATCCTAACAGCAAAAGTGCAACTTCTTAGTTTGTGCCAGAGAAACTCCATTTCCCACACCTTATAAATGATTCTTTTGCTTTAATCGTGCCCAGAGATGGAATCAGTTTTAATACAACACAACTAAAAATCTATCACTCTGAAAAAGACTTTTCTATGTATATATTTAAATATGTTACATCACATATATCTTTATATAAAAGGATTTTATTCTATCAGACATACATATGCTTGTAAACACATCATCCTATTTACTGGCATGAATTAATTTCTTTTTAAATTCATTTTTTACTTTCTGCCAAATCATTAACCCTGTGGCAATCAGTTCTGTAATTTAATTACCTGTTGGAAAGAACAGCCCCTCCTGGTAAAAACAATTGGCTAATATTTTCATGGGGAAATTTATATCTCCAAGAAGAGATTTTCTAAAATCTCTGCTTTATAGAAAAAGTTGATGATTCACAATTCACTTCCTCAACCTGCTGATAATTCTGTAGGCTCCTGTTAGATCCTTACTGCAGTCATCAGTTTTCCAACACAGCAAGCTCCAGTCCACTTAGTACTTGCTACAAACAGATGCCATTTCATTTTTATGGTCATTCTGATGGCCTTCCTGCTATCTTTTCTAGGTCTCCTGCAGCCTTATGAAAATAGAATAAGTGGAATTCTGTACAGTATACATATTTACTACTGATAGATACAGCAGTATAATGATACATGCTGGTTCGTTCTCTTTATCCCCAAAAAAGCAATCAAATTGTTCATTAGGAAACAATGAATGTGATATCATAGAGTTCCCCTGATTTTGTTTTTTTTTTTTCCTTGCTAGCTATAAGTTTGATTGTGAAATTCACCATCTAAGGAAGAGAGTCTGATGGCAATGTCAGAAAATAATTTATGTCACTGCTGTGCAGCGGAAGAAAACTCTTGAGGTTTCCATAGCTCTGAACCCATGTAACCTCCTACTGGATCAGTGTGGAAAATAATCCTCACCAAAAAAACTCTTCAAGGACCATAAGGAAATCTCTGGTTTTGCAAAAAATTGCCTGTAGGGCTGCTGCTTGTGTTGCTCATGGCAGGATAATGTGCATCAGCTTTCAGTACTGTCAGTAGGGTGCTTTCCATCACCACATAATCTATGCATAAATCTAATGATCCATAAATTTGTCCATGGCTTGAACAAGAAGTGACTCTAAGCGAGGGAGCAGACCTATTAGCAAGCAGAGATGCTGCACAGGTAGCAGGACCATGGGGTCACTGCCAGCCACCACCTGGGCTCAGCACTGAACTTGCTGGAGCTGTCTGATGGTGGGACTATACAGCCACAGATATACACACCAAGGCATGAATATACAGATAGAGATATATAATAATAATTTGAGAAAAAAAACTTCTAAAGGATCAGGATTAGCACCTCACAGGTGATGTAGAACTCTTTATCAGGATCACAGCCCTTAGAGCACTTCATTGCCTGTCTGGCACACAGCCAGAAAAAAGTATGCTGCTGCCTGGGTGAGGTTCTGCAGAATATTAATGGCTTTCATAGCCCACACTCTCCTGGATTCACAACCTCCCCAGGAGTGGGCAGACACAGGTATTTCTCTTTTAGCCTTTCCTTTCACAACATCCAACAATATCCCCCCATCCAAGATGCAGAGGTGTCACACTCAGCAGGGCAGGCCAAGGGCAGAGCTGCTACAGCCCTGGCAGTTCCACAGAAAAACTGGTCTCAGGAGGCAGGTTTGGGAATAGGGGAACTTCATTATTTCAGCTAGATGCAGATGGAGCTGAAAAAGTGACTCTGGGTCACCCAGTGAAAATAGATGGATATGGCTGGGGCACACACTGTGTCCCTGCTTCTCCCAGCCCAGCTCTGCCTGCTGGCACAGGCACTGCCATGGGCAAGTGGCTGAATCAACAGCAACAGTCAAAAACGTCTTGTGTCTTGTTCCACTTGGTGAAGGAACAGCCCTTTTCTTTTGCAGCAGGCAAGTCTCCTCTTCACAGGAGGCACCAAGATATGAGCAGTGGTCCCCTAGGAAGAGCCACCACAAAGATGAGGGAAACCTGCATCCCTGGAGAGCCCAGTGAAGGGTCCTGGATGGTGCCTGTGAGTGCTTGTACCTACCTATACCTGCACCTACCTTGTGTGCAGTCAGAGCACAATCCCCAGGTTCCTTAGAAGTAATAAATAAATGCAAAAATACATATGTACAAAGCAGTTTGTTCATATACTATTCATTCATTCATGTATAAAACAGTGTAGTATGTTAATTCAGGTCCACAGTGTCAAGGCAACACTCCCCACTTCCATTTCTGAAGGCAAAATATCACTTGCTACATTTAACTTACACTTTTGATGACAGAGCTGGACAGATTTCAGATATGTTTTTAAACCTCCAGAAAATATGCATCACACTTGTTTGTCATGCTTAAGCCTAATGTGATCTGAAGGAGAGGAGAAAACAAGCCCGACAACTAATATATTTAATGTAATAGACAGTAAATATTAAATACAAGTATTTATATGGGACATAAAACCTGTCGTGTGTATAACAGAAAGGGGGAATGGTGTATAAGAGTCAGGGAGCTGTTGTTTAACCCCATGGCAAATGTAGCTGTATTCTGCTGCTCCATGGAGCAGTGGTAACAACACATGAGCCAAAGCTCTTTACTAGAGTTTCATACCTCATTAATAATATCACAGGTCTTGAAAGGGGATCTTTTTCCCAGTATGAGAGGAAATTATTTCCCTTGTTGTGCTCTATCACGGTGCCTCCCCGATGCATCATTTTGCATTTATTTCCCCTTCCCTCCCACATTTCAGGGTAACCAAGCAAAGGTGGGTTTGGCAGATTTTCACAGTGCCTCACAAGAGGCAGATAATCATGATTAAATTCCTCACTCTCCAAGCTCTACTTTTTTTTTTTTTTTTTACATAGTTTTTCTAATCATAATTGGTTCATCTGAGAATTGGAGCTCTGTTCCCCCTCTCGTTTCTAGTAACCAGAATCACTCTCTCTTTTTTTCTCCCTAGAGATAATCCCCTGGAGATGGGAAAGGTTTTCTGTTGTGGTTTTTGCTTCCATGTAAGCTTTGAACAATGACTGCTGAGCTAGCTTTGACAGGTGTTAAAATATCTTGGAGCCGGCTGAACATTCATATTGATTAACTAATACACGGACAGAGGTTTTTAGAACCGATTGCTTTACACTGTTTCAGAAGGAAGTGGAGAAAATATGCTACATTATCACTTTCTTTCTCATCCATTTTCATGTACTATATTCCATGTTCATCCAGTTTAACTGCTAAGCTGTCAAAAAACAGAAAATAGTGAAGAATGTAGTTATGTGCTTATTCAGAAGATTGAATCTTGCTGTTTATTGCAGCTGTTTATTCATGATATAATTAGGCAGAAATATACAGCTTATGGAAAAGTTAATAAATTCCTGAGACAGCCCTAAATGATTGATGAATATTTTTCTACTAGTCTGATAGAAATGCCTTTTCAAAATAGAGAATCTTCAAATTTGCAATTGTCAGTGTCCCTTTGCCTCATCTCTACAGCTAAGTAGTAATAATAAATACCAGCCAAAAAGATTTACCTTGTAATCCAAATACCTGATTTTATACTTGTGCTTTATACCTCCCTTGTGACATGGTCCTCAGTGAAAATGTTCAGTGGAGAAAAGTTGCAAGATGACACCCCTTTAGGAGACAAAGCTGAAATGAATTTATCACAATGACTTTAACAATGAGTTGCGTTCACAGCTGACAATAAGAGAGTAGGGCCTCATCCTCCTACTGAAGGGTGCATCATGGTTTAAAAAGACAAAATTTAATAGCACTGAAGTAAATGTTGGCTTTGAGCACAAAAAGTGAATATTAAACATTTTTATAGTAGAGATACCCCACAGCTAACCTCTCAGTTTGGATTCAGACAGATACATAAAAGTTTGTGATATTTAGATCCATTTTGCCCATAACAGTAATACATTTCTCTAAAAAAGCTAAAATTTTGGAATTTTCAGGCTGTTCACATGCATAACAGTACCAAAGCCACCTCCTTCAGAAAATGCTGCATACACATCTCTAAGAAAATACAAATATTCTGCTCTTATATGTCAGAACTTGCCACTAATTTAACAATCAACTCCCACCTGAATTGCTAATAAAAAATGTAAAGGTATTGCATGATATAAAATAAGAGTGTTATCACCAGGCAAAAGAGATGTTGATTTTTTTCCTTCACTTTTGGCATGCTGCATGCCTGTGTGCCCAGCAGACAGCCCAGGCCAATAAAAAGACTGATTTTACCTGCACTACGTGCCCAGCATGGCCCTCGCTGATGGGGGCACGTCCTCCTTTACTCTGGCAGAATTCAGCTTTACCCCGCTGCATGAAAGTTCCCTTCTGGGAAGCAGAGGTTTCCTTCTATGCAAAGGTGGAACAGAGAAACTGAAGTCAAATTACTTCAGGCCTGGGCATTCCTGACTCCTTTTTCTGCCAGGATGTTTTGTGGAACAATTCTTTTCTTAGAGTCATGACTACTAAATCCAAACTTTTTTCTATTTTCCTTTAATGCTACTAATGAGTTCTTATTATGCTTTAAGTACCTCTTCTAACTCAAATTAAAAGTTTACACTGTCAAGTCATGTGTGTAATGAACTGAACAGTTCTTCAATTTAAAGAGCATTAGTTAATTTTTAACTCAGGAACAATAAAAAGTAAGAATAGGCTTCTTTAAGCCCAAGAATGTGGCTTCAGAACCCTTTTCCCTTAATTTTTATTATTTGGTTTATCTTTTCTTTTCCTATTTTTTGATTATCCTTTCAGAGTTTATTGAAACAAAACACAATTGGGCCCTTACAGAAACCTGTTTTCTGTTAATGAATGCATGAGTACATGAGAGTTGCCATAAAGTCATTGTAAACAGAGCATTAGCTTTTTTCTTCCTCCTTTTTTTAATGGATTTTATGGATTAAATAATTAAATTATGAGCTATCCACTCTTTATGACTGCACATAAATCATGCACTTTGAAGACATAAGGGATGCATAAGTAAGAACTCCTGCCTGGACCTGTCCTGCACTTATATATGAAAGTGACAAGGAAAATTATGGTCCTATTTATGTTAATTCAAATGTTGAGAAATATCAACTAATTCAGTTCTGTGTCTCTAGATTTACATTACCATAGCAGATTCATTTTCCCTTTTTACCAGTAAAGGGGCTAACACTGAACCTAACACTGAACCTGAGCTTCAGAGTTCTATTAATTAGAAACTTATACCAGAGCCATAAAAAATAAGATTAAAAGGTAATTAAATGAGTATTTGCACCATATTAATATTTATGTTATTCACATGTATTTTTAAAAATAGCCTGCTCTTTGGAATACAAAGATTTTTCTTAGTTATAAAAGATAATTGTCACTACTGGACACGAAATGAGTACACAGAAGCTTGGTAAGTTCAAAAGAGAAAAAGAGCCAGTTTTATTCAAACATCTGGTATTTATAGAATTCCAAAGGTGACCGTGGATTGGAGGATGGAATTACCACCTCTCCAACCACACTGGTCCAAAGATCAATCAATTATTTCTCTCCACCCACAGAGAAATATGCAAACTTTTCTATTTATACATGAAATTGTGTGGGAACTCTGACTCTCAAATATGTAAACATTATCAGAAGGCTAAAGAAATTTTATGAGAACTTAAAAACTTTCAAAATAACTATAAAAAAAACTTAACATTTTTAAATATCAGGGTAACAGATAATAAAGTCATGTCAAGGGAAAAAGGTGAGACAATGCCAAAAGTCCTTTGTTTTTATTTATTATACATTAAGTATGCTTAGTTTTCCAGATAAGCATTAAATGGATGCACTACTTTTCAGAAAACCTTCACTTATCTTACGTTAGTTGAAGCTGTGATGCTCTTAGCACAATTTGTGGTAAAATTTGGTTAAGACTAAGCTTCACTGCATTACCCCGCAGGTCTTTTGTCAAGTCTGAGGAGCCATTTGCACAATTTCATCTAGAATTTTCAAAATTAGAAAATAAAGATATTTTTCACTTTCAGGGAAACAACACAAGTCAAGGGGTGGGGGAAGGGGGGATGGAGGAAAGTAACTAAGAAAGCTAAACCTACTCAGGGTGTAGCAGGGAAGTAGTGGAATCATTATTCCTGGAAGTGTTCTAAAAGCATATGGATGTAGCACCTGGGGATATGGTTCAGTGGTGAGCACAGTGGTGCTGGGTTAATGCTTGGACTCAATTACCTCCGAGGTGTTTTCCAGCCTTAGCAGTTCTGTGATTCTGGGATCCATGTTTAGCCTCCATGTGCAGATAATTAACCATGCAGTGTGCCCTGGCCTGTGCACAGGGCACCCAGCACAGCAAGATCCTTGCAGTCTGGAGCATCCCCAGCAGCAGGAGGGAGGGAGGGGGATGGTAACATATTTCAGACACCCAGACCTTCCAGACTCTTTTCCTTTCCTGACTCACCTTTCAAGAAGTGTTTTGGACTCACCAGGGTGACACTGTACTGACATCCAAACCAGGCTCCAGCCAACCCTTCCTCACTGGGCTGGACCTCCTGCTCACTGCACACTTCAGCACTCCCTCAGCCATGGCTTGAAAAAGTGCAAGCCAGAGCCCAAAAGAACATTTTCACTGAAGTCCTGTAATGGGAACAAGAGATGTTAAAGTAGACCAATATTTCACGCCTTACTGAGCTGATAATTTACCATAGAAATATCTTTATCTTAATAACGAACAATCAGATTGGTGAAGTCCATGTCTCACTTTTAAAAAATGTTCTCTTCTCAAACTGCTCGTCTGAGATGGCCTACATTTGCACATTGCACTATTAGCAAAATGACTGTGATCATTTTAATTTAACAAATGGAAATGCGCAAACACCTGCCTTTGTGCTAATGAGCTTGGCCTTTGGAACTCGTGGTGAATGGTTGCAGGTTATTAGACATGCCCAGCAAAACAGTGGCTGCAGCTTCCATTTGCAGCTCTGTAATTCACTGAAGTTATCTCATTTTCCCAATTGGGTCCAATTACAACAGTCATGGTAAATAACCTTCCATTGCTGGTACATTTAATTTTCTGGAAAAGTAGCTGGGAAATGGGTCTGGGGTACTTATATGAATAGGAAAAATTGTGTTGTGCATCTTGGGGGTGGGGATGTACAGGAGAGAGAAACAGTTCTATAAAGTCTCTGTGTATTAAAACAGAAATTTTTCTTAATAAGAAAAACTGGAAATATTTATCTCTGCTTTTTTTCCATGCATCTCTGTTTGTCCCCAGATAGATTTCCCTCCAGTCATATCATCATAAACCTTTGCCTTGTAGATGACAACTCCTTGCTTTTCAACACTTCAAATCAAGATTACCTGACCTGAAGGAGAAGAAAAACCTTGTTTTTTTTTTTTCTTTTCTACTACATATTCTTTATTTCAGTCCCCCTGTATCACATTTTATATATTTTTAAGGAAAATATTCTATTCAGTTTTTTCATACTTTATCCTAAGGAAATCAGCCTGTTTATCTCAGACTAAACTGATACTTCAGACAAATCACTTCCACTGGAAAGGAGCTGTCCTAGGCCTCTTGCTGTTACTCACCAACAGGTGCTGCCATCTCGTAACTCAGCATTGTCAGAAAACCAGTTTTCATTAGCCTGTCCTGGTATTTCAGCATTTGAAAAAAAAAAAAAAAAAAAAAAAAGACAGGTTATTTCCTATATTCAGGGCTTTCTGCTCCCTGCACTATTTTGTTGATGTTCATTTTGTATTTCTATACATTCCCCCTGAGCGTTGAACTAGAAAATAAAACTGAAGCTATTACTCCTCTCTATAAAAATAAAAATCTCACATGCTGAGCACTCATCCGGTCTTCATAACACTCCTTTGGTTTTTCCACATTGTGTGACTGGATGCAAGAAAATAGCTCAATTATCTATTGGACATGGGCACTAATGAGGCCCGGGTCACTCTGAGCTAATTAGAAGAAGCCCAGTTCTTTAATGATTGCAGTCTTAATATAGCTAAGAACCAGGATGGCAGGAAAATTACTTGGTGCCACTCTTTCTATTCTTCCCATTCTACCCATTCTGGCATGTAAATTCTTCCTTATTGTTACTCATGGCTGACTGCCCCACTAATGAATGTGATTTCTCCAGTCAGATGCTTATGAAAATGTCGTGCACTCCACGCAAGATGCAGTCACTGAAATGACCCTCCTTCAGAGCAAAATCATTCTGCCTCAGGCATCCACAAACAGAAAGGCTAGTAGGAAACTGAATCAGTTGTGATACTCCAAACTGTCCTGATCACACCGAGCTCCTAGGATGATTGTTGCTCTGTCCTGTCTGATTTTTCTCGTAGCTCTTGGAGCAATGCAATTAGTGGCGATATGAACATTAATTGACCTAACCACTGAATCAGAAAGGCAAGCCCTGGAGGACTGTGAGACTGACGACCCTGGAGGAAAAACCCTGACATTTCTAGTTAGTGTTTCCACAAGCAGGTAAACAAATGAACAGAAATTGGGCTGTGTCACCACGTGTAGATGTCCCATTAACAAGCCCAGGGGAAATATTTTCTAGGAGCATCAGCAAATGTGTTTTATGTGGTAAGCAAGCTGCCATTCTGGGGAATTGATGGTTTGCATGCACAGTCAGGAAGAGCCCTTGTTTATGCACTGCCAGGCCATGTCCCATACCCAGCTATGCTTTAATACCTTCAGAAACACAACTGACAACTATTCCACTCCAGAGAAAAATGCTATTTCAGAGCTCAGTCCAACACACTGACATCTACCTGCTCAGCTTTAACCCATTGTATGTGGAAAGAAAACTCCCTATTTTCACATAAACTCTATTAAAATATCATGGGATTACATCACCATATCACAGAATCATAGAATGGTTTGGGTTGGAAGGCACTTTGAAGATTATCAAGTTCTACTGCCCTTGCCATGGGCAGGGACACCTTCCACTAGACTGTGGTTTCCTAGCTGACAGCATCAACCAAATCAAGTACTAATGTTCCACAAAGTACAGTTAATTATCATGTCGCAATTTTTTTAGGGAGTTCAGTCCTTTTAGGTCTCATTTGTGGTTTTGTTCAGACCTCTCCACACAGTTTCAGTTCCTGAGGCAGCCTGTGCAGAACAGCAGCTCCTGTGACAGTCCTTGTTTATCTTATCTCCAGCTCTCAGCCTGAGAGCCTCCTGTCACCGAGTCCTGGATGAGTCTGAACAAATGACAGATGTGAAAATGGTCTGCCAGGGAGGACAACCCTGCTCTCCCTTCACTGCCTGAAGCTTGGTCAGCTTTACCTGTCACTACTTACAAAATCTTTCAAGCATTTGAGACCACTTTCATTGCCACACTGACAATGCAGGGAATTTTTGTGGTCTAATAGCTATCTCTGTCTTGCAGTTAGGCAATTTGGAGGACTGGACATTCCCACCACCACCACTCAGATGGATTATGAGGGATTTGGAAGTGTGAGGTTCAAACCAACCCATCTGTGCCATCCTCTGCATCCATGGCAGGCAGCAGAGGACTGGGACAATCTGCTCTGGCGCCCTGCACAGCCCCGGGGCTCCTGCTTGGTCTGTGGGGCTCCTGCAAGGCCCTGCTGGCTGCCAGACCCTCTCCACCATGCCAGAGGGGCTGGCAGGTCCTTCCCAGTGCCAGCTGCCTGGTGCAGAGCCCTTCGCACGCTGCTGACAGGGCCCCGAGGAAGAAGGGGTGGCCTGGAGGCAGCCAGGGGTTTTGTCCCTCCCCAGGGACAGGGACAGGAGGCAGAGGGGCTCAGGGAGCTCTGCCAGGCAGAGCTCTCTACCCTCGGTCTGTGGGGGAGCATCAGAGCAGATGCTCTTCCCTCAGCACCTTTGCCATTGGCCTGCCCTTTCCATGCCTGAAATTCCTGATGTAACAGTCTTTTCCATTGGATATTCACACCATCAGCTTTAGGCACCTACTTTAGCTGGCTAATTTAAGAGCTTGGGTCCGTCTCATTGGGTACTAACAACAAGTTGTAATTAAATGACATTTTCTATGCTATATTAAACTCTTTCAGTCAAAAAATATCTCATTGAAAAATCAGGAAATAAGTCCCCAGGGCTATCATTATCCATCTGCTTTCCTAGCAACTTTAGGCAACTGCAAGTTTTAAAATAAATTCATACAGGATGCCTCCCTCTCTCATGTGATATGGACATGATATCTTTCATGTTGCCTTCTTGGAGAACAAAAGTTCCAGAGATATTATTTTGCAGCAAAGTGTCCCCAGCCAGCCATGAAGGCAGCAATCCCCTGCATTCCCAGGTGCCCTTTGACTATTTACAACCTAACACTGAGCTGCTCCTCAGCATCTCACAGATCCATAAAGGAGGAAAGACGGTTACACCCTCTTTGAACAGGCAGATGAGAGAGTAGTTGACAGCTGATGTTCAATGGAAATAAACAGAAACAAATCAGATCAGAAAGTCTGAGAGACTCAAGTGGGAAGGCTCAGCTTTGGGGAGACCAGTAGGAAGGTGAGAGGTTTTCTAGTGTATAGATTGATTTTCACATGACCCACAACATCCTTCTTTTAATTGCAAGAAGTGCAGGACTTGAGCTGGAACGATTAATCTACTCACACAGGAATGCATGAAGCACCCCAACACTGCTCAGGAAGAAGCTGAGATGCTGGGGAGGGAGCAAGTTAACAGATTTTAGGCAGTTTAAGAACAGATTAAATCATCCAAATTGTCGAAGCCCAGGGCACCAGGAATATTTCTCTGTCTGCTCTGGGGTGTCCTGAACCCCAGGGGAGCACTGACTTTGACCCTCATTCATGGAGAAAACTTCCTAAGCCTCAAAGTAAACTAGAAACCACAAAAGTGTGAAATAGATTGTAGAGATTGTAGGTAGTAGTATAGTACGTCACATGGGTGAGAAATTTAGGTTTTAGGATTTTTAGTATGTTATAGATGGGTTCAAGATGGAGGATATAGGGTGTTGTCTTGAGTTCCTTTCTTCTTTCTTCTTCTTCCTCTTTCTTCTTGGGTTTAGGTGGTGTCTTGTAATTGGGTAAAAAAATCCGCATTGCGGGTCTTTAGGGGTCAGTTTTTGGGTTAGAAAGGAAAATATTTTAGGTGTCAGTTCTTAATTGGGTAGCTTAGTTTTTGATTAGACTTAAAAGGCCTTGTAACAAGAGATTGTTGGCCATTTTTGTGCTGTTTTTCCTGCACGCAGAGTCTGGTGCAGACAGCATGCTGAAGTTTTGATAAGATAACAATAAACAGAAGCTGAAGACCGAAAAAATCCAATGCTTGTTCCTGACACAGAATTGCTCCAGGAGGGTCTCCCCTGCCAGGGGAGCCCCCCGGGAGTTGCCCAACTTGGGGCCAGCAAACTCACACCAAATAGTCACAGTGTCTCTGCATTGCACACATAGGCAATGCCCCCATAGCAGCCAGCCCGGCTGGCTGCCTGAAGCTGGGAAGAAGGAATATTCCCTCACAGGAGCAGCCCAAAGCTCATCAATAACAAAGAAACCACCACCCTGGGAGCGGAGCAGGAGGTTTGCAGAAGCAAACTCAAAGGACTGAAGGAACCAGAAGTGGGTCACTGACATTTGAGCACAAAACTGCTAAGCCTGAAAATGCTTCCATTTGTTCAGTGCAAAGCACAACAGAGTCCAGATGTTTAAATTTAATTCTTTAGACAATAAAGATGACAGCAGCTACAACCCCGCAAAGTTTCTTTCATCTTTCAACACGATACATAGATTATGTTTCAGAAAAACTTTTAAAAAAAAAGGAACTGTGCCTCATTCCTATTAGGCTTTGTGGTTACACATACTCGCTCACCTCCCAGCAGCAGCTGCCCCTTAGAGCTGCATTGTAGTAAGCTTTCCATGGTACAGCTTAGGGCAGGGGGTGATCATTAATCTTTGTGTTTCACTTACTTAGTCCTTAGTCCAAATTTAAGCCAATAGAGACTGTTTGTTTCGGGCAGGTGTATCAAAATTAAGATTTGAACAGCACCCACTTGATATTATTAAACTACAAGTTTTGCCATTTAGCTTCAAACACAACCATGAATATAAGTTATAAATAGACACTTTAATGTTCCTTTCAACTGATGTTAATCAAAAATCCTGAAGGGTAAGTTTTGCCTCTGGGTTCAGGATGGAAAAGCCTTCCAGTTATTTCAAAGATAATTCCATTGCCACGTTTCTTCCCCACCTCTTTGCTGTATGCCTCTCGAAGGGGTGTGCAGTGACATCAGAGCCTGCAGTAACTGCTAAACTTTCCCTGTACAACTTTCTGGCCTTAATTGCAGCCTATAAAGAGTTGGGGCTGCTGCCACCTATGGACAAGCATCAAACACAAACATGGATTTGCTACTGGAAAATGGAAGCGTGAACTGACACAAAGTTGTTAATATTCCCCTGTAAATATATTGTTCACTCCACCATTATTAATGCCAAGCTTTGTGCTAATGAGCCACATTAAAAGTTTATGGCACAAGGTAGAATCCACAGAAAACATCCAGCACCTCTTGTCCTGGTCCCTCTGTAGTCAGAGCTAATGGAGAATAAACCCCAAATTTCAGTAATATATTGGTTACTATGCTCAGCATGTTTAACTCATAAAGAAAATGAATTACTGTGTTTTAGCTCTGTCAAATAACCAAGTATGGATTAACCTTTGATTTAGATTCTAACATGCCTGAATCTTGTTGTCTATGGACTTAGCAGGACAGCGCAACATTTTTTGATTGATTCACAGTAGCTGTGCATAGATTATTTAAAAGTACATTACAACCTCTCAGGAAAAAAAAAGCAAGTAGCATTGTAAAATAATGCAGCAATCCTGTCCTTTTTTCCTTGCATATTATACCTGTGTAATCTAAACAAGTGCAGAATGGAGCCATTTACAAGATGAAATAAACACAATTCTCAATATTATTGCAAGACAGCAGTAGAATAAATTTCACTGTAATTTCCACTGCTGTTGTTTCTGTAATGCAAAAAAGTGATGAATGAGTATCTATTTCATATAAATCATTGTAGGATCACCTGGAATCACTAAATCTAACATTTTTAAGAGGAATTTTTAAAACTTATATTTTTCTTTTCACTACATGTTAGGGACTTGGAAGGTCAGAATTCTCAATGATTTCTTTATCTTGTTTCCTGACAGATGCTGAATATCTAATACCCCTTCCAGTTCTTGGATTTTGGGGCCACTGTAATATCTGTAAAAATAAAACCTGAGATAGCTCACATAGGGCATCCAAATTCCCAAATTCACAAACCACAGCCATGTTTACAAAGAACTCCTCCTCCTTTGCCATGGAACACAGAACTGGCGGAGAGCGTGACATGTTTGCTGAGACAGGGATATACCTCACACAGCTGAGTTAGTTTCTCAGATCTGCAGAAAAGAATAGATCTTATAAAATAACAATAATAATTGTGAGAGATGAAAAGATACCTTTAAACACGCTGTAGACAAGATTTCTTTGTCGCAAATTTAAAAGTTCAGGAAATCACAGTCTCCCAAGCTCTTTGAAGAGCACTGAAAAGGAAAGGAAACCAGGAATTGTTTCATCTTCCAGTCCTTCTGAAATGGAGATGTGCTCAGCTATGAATAGCTCCACTTTCCCTCTATTGCTGGAAATATTCCCAGCCTGTGACTTATTCTGAAAGAGCAAGGCAGGACCATCCTGACAAGGTCCTGAAGAGCTCATTTTGTCTGTACTTGAAACAACTGGAACACGGTTGGTCAGTCTGCATGAAGAAACTAAAGGAGTTGGAAAAGAAGGAAAAGCATGTTCCTCAGAGTGTGCATGGCAAGGAGTGAAACGCTTGTAAGCCAAAGGGCAAAAAGCTGAAAGGAGCCCCCAGCCTCAGAAGTGCTGGACATCCTCTATTCCATCTCCAGACAAAATCTATTTTCCCTATAGAAAATAGAGGCTTTCTGCCTCCCCTGCTCTGCCCCCATGAGGGTCTGCTCCTCCCTGGGGCCCCTCTGCCCCACTAAAACCCTGGCACCCCAGGGACTGTGATAGCTGGCCACACCTGGCTGTCCCAAAGCCACCTCCCACATCGTAGCCATGCTCATCCCAAACCCTTGACTTTACAGTGCATTTCCATGCAAACTTCTTTATTTTAGGAAGTTCCAGAATTATATTAAAAATTAAACTAAGCTTCAGTAAATGCATAAAATTATTCATCAGAGAACCCCAAATTCTTTCAGTAGCTAGAACTTTTTAATAAAAGTTCATCTAGTTTCTTTTGGGTTAAATCAAGCCTTTTCCTATGTTATGAGAGAGATAATTCCTTTATCAATACACTGAGCACACATACAAATTTGAGTCATTAAGAGAATTCCATGTTCAGTTTGTACAAACTCAATTTGTGTTCGAAGCTATATTCAGATATTTCCCAGCACCTTCACTTTAATGCAACACCAGGACATCATCTTCAGAATTATTTTTTTTTTAGGGGTGTAATTACTCACCTCATTCTTTGAGCATTTTATTAAGTGTCACTCATGTTCTCAAGTTCCTACTTACTTCAGTTGACAACAGTTGAAATCCATTTTTTTGGGACTCCACAATATTAATAAATTACAACATATCTGTTACCACAACACACCTGGCATCTTCTAGCATATTTCTAAGACTCTTCTTGCTGCAAGCCAATAAAAACTGTATTGAAAAATCTCTTTAATGCCTGTTACTTTGTGTGCAGGTTTTCTGCTCTAACATACCTAGCAAGTTTGGGCAGACTTTGAACAGATGAAGTTTTGAACATCCATCAGCTCAAAACTGTTGATCTGTTTGATACAATTATTGATGTGCTCACCACGGGCACCAAAAGAAGAATATGTAGCTGAACTTGCTATTTATGAAGGCAGGATAGCAGAGAATTTTCCATATGTGGGGTTCAAGTCTTCCTTCAGTCTAGCCTCCTGTTGATTTAAAAACAGCTTCAGTTCTTTTGAAAGCAGAAAATTAGGATCTAATTGTGGAATACATTATTTAACTGCAAAGACACTAGCACTGGACAAACACAGTTAAATCTAGAAAATAATTAAATTAACAAGTTTTTTTCTTTGAAAACAATTACATTTTTTTCTTTTACAGAAAATGTTTTATACTATTTATTTAATAATAGTAGATAAGTACTGATAACAGTGGGATTATGAGCAGTTTGTTTGATATGTTTGATTATGTGCAGAATTGTAGCTAAAAGCAGCAAGTGGTTTTAACATGGTATGTTGGTTAGAATTAATTAGAAAGAATTTTCTATTCCAGGGAAAGGTACCTTGCCTGCTCCAGGCCTATTGTCTGGAAACAGAGACAACCCCACAAAAAAAAAATCAGTTCTTGCCCAGGAGAAAAGAGGCATGTCCCTAGGGAGAAAATGGAGAGAGCAACCTATTGATGGAACTCCCTCCTAAAGTAATAGTGAAGCACAGGGAGGAGCAAAGATCATGACAGAGAACAGATAACAAAGAGTGAATAATTTCCTGAAGATAAGAGACCTGTTTAGATTAGACAAAGTCAAGGAACAATATTTGCAGCTAGAAAGTCCATCAACTTGAAAAGAAAAAAACCCACAAACTGCAGGCTTACTTACAGACAGAATTCTCAAATAAAGTAGTTGCAGCTAAAGTGCATTAAATAAAAATACACAACAAACTCTTCCTCAACTTCTGCTGTTACTGGGACACAGGTTTTTAAAAGCACTAACAGATCCCTACATTTCACTGCACTAATGATACCTTTGAAGGAAAAGCAGGATTAAATAGCTGCCATCCAGCAGGTACAGTGGATCCTTCTGTCATGGGGTTAAAGCATATTGGTAAAATGAGACTGGTTAGGAGAGATTCAGGTTGATGCACAACATTGTGAATTCCATTTTATTAATCCCAGAGCTCAGTCCTGGGAGCTGCTGTCACAAAGGGAGAAAAACGCAGTAAGAAAACTGAATGGGACTAGGGACCTGTGATTACATGAGAAAATAAAACAGGTTCCCCTTGTATGATTTATCAGCACAGCTACTGAGTAGCCATTTCAAGCAACTTTAGCACAAACTGCTTAACACTGGATGTTTTTCCTAGCTGTCCAGTGGCTGAAAACAGGTACCTGCAGGAGAATCCCAGGGTTCAGCACATGAAAGAACAAAATGCACTTCTGTGCCTTGGGATTGCATAAAACTGTGGAAAATACAGTTCCTCTAGCCTTGGGAATGTTACAGTTGTTTAAAAATGTCACCTGATTCCTGCAAACTTGGCTCTGCATGATGTTCCCAACACCATGAGTACAATGTGGTACTTTCTTCTTCATAGGCACGATGAGACTTGTTCAAATTGTGCCTAAAATTTCACACATAGATAATGCAACAATCAAGTCATGACCTCTGGAATACCCTTGTAAATGAGGGGGTTTTGTTGTTTTCTTGCTTGGTTTTTTTCCCCAAATATATTTTCATGTTATGTCATATCAGTGAGGAGCACCATCTCTGTGCTCCCAGTTTGGCAAGATAGATCAAATGTTTCAGTGCCTTAGCCCTTAATTTTTTTTCCATTTTCTTAGAGTATAATTGCATCTAATTGTACATTTTGAGCAAATACACATAATCACATCATTATGACAGGCAATTACCTTATTGTATTGTATAATTAAGTAAATCACACAAGAAATTGTGCAGAACTTTAATAAAATTTTCCAAAAAGAAGTTAATCTTTCCTGCAACTGACAGAAGAAGCCATTTTCACTTCTAATGATCATAATCAATTTAGCATTTTCTACCCTAATTAGTGGGCACTCTGCAGGCATGCGCAGGATATGCACATTCAAGCAAAGTTCTGGGTGATGACATTCATGACTTTTCATGTGTGTTTGCTGTGTGGAAAAACAAACATCCTTATGTAGAATTTAATGACCAGTTGCTTCAGAAAATGCAATATCAGGAGAATTCATGTATATATCAAATGCATTATGTTGAAAACCTTAAAAATCCACTATAATAGTTTTATCAGTATGGTTCAAAGTACATTATTACCTGTTAATGCTCATACATGTGTTTCATTACATAGCTTAGGAGCTGTCCTTTGATGGAAGGAGACTTCCCCTTGGCAAGGGAATTTATTTATTATCATAGCTGATTTTTGTTATTGTCACAGGAAAAGTTTCTGTACTACCTAATTATATATATAGATTTTATACACACCCAAGAAGTGGGTTAGGAACTTAATATAGGCAAAAAGAAAAACACACAAGTCACTTTAACATCACATAGTCAAGCAACACAGAACTAAAGAAAAAATAGTGACTGCTGAGCTTTAAAAGAGATTCTTGACACACATAAAAGGCTTTTTCCAAATTTTTTGTTGCATTTTCCCTCCTGGAATAAAACACAGTCATGCCCAGTATGCCAGATTTAGGGCTGTCTGTAGACACCTTTATGAGAGGTTTACCCACCTCCCTCAGAAACTGCTCAGTGCCGTCAAGGCACTGTAAAACAGTTCTGGTTTCTAAACTGGGCTTTCTGCACAGACATAGAAAAGATCATGAGTAAAGATCACACAAATACACCTTTTAGTCACAACTTACCAGCTCACTCTGTTGATATTGACAGTGATTTTAGGAACAGCTGATTTATATCAGGAGCTGGGAGCCGTATACTCTATACTCTTTATGCTCTCTGTGTTTCCCAAAGGCAACAAAACCCCAAACTGCCCAGAAATAAATTGAATCCACATGCTTAGGAACTACTTCCTCCAAACAGCCTGTTTCATTTAGCAAATATTTTGAGAAGTAAGGTCAACATAGATTGAGCATTGAAGAAGTGCTTTAGAAGATGCAGTAAACAGAGGAGAGATGCACACAGAATATTCGACAGAGCAAATATGTGACAGAGAACTTTTGACAAATACAAAGCACTTTTCAAAGGCATAAAACCAGATCTTGTTTCTTCCTATGTTACAAAAATAAACTGCAACTAAAGAATAGCACCAATTAAAAAATAATTTGGCACTGCATATTTAACTTAAGAGGAAAATAGGTATTTTACACACACACTCTGCAGCTATCAGAACAAAAATTGACACCCTCATTAGAAAGCATGAAATCGAAGTTGTTGGCAAAACTGTCTGAAAGCAGAATGAAGAAAGAAAGAAAAGAATCTGGGGTGACAGTAAGAATGTTACAATCAACCAAAACAGAGGATGAAACTTGAATTTGCTTTTGCAGTTTCCAGTTATCAAAACTTGACACCTCTGTCACACCAGTATTCCAGGAAGAAAAAAAATTAGCACTTCAAACACCTCCACACACACCATCAAACACAACTTCTATACACAACAGCTCCTGTCAAATGTCTTTTTCTTTTCTTCTTAATGGTATTAGTCCAAACTAGACTGCACTTGGAGGAAGAAAACCCAAAACGTAGGTCGTCTGAATAACAGAGATACGGCCATGCATCAATGTGGTCTATATAAATAGATCTTTCCATCACTTTCTGATAGACTCAGACCATTTGAAAAATTTCAAATATAGTCACAGAAAGAATTTGGAAAGAACAGTTCATATAATTATCCCTCTTAGAGAAAAAAAAAAAAAAGAGACTAGAGGGGGAAAACATATATATTCTGCAGAGACATTGACATTGCAGCTGGACTTCAGGAGAGAAACACTTAAAGCTTTCAAAAGACATTTTCTAGACATTGGTCTAACTGGTCTTTTGTTTAATAGAAACACTTTCAAAGACTGGAATTAATCCAGATTTGTTGGTTTAATAAAGAACTGAATCCAGCTCACTGATTTAATGCACTAGATTTACTGCTATGTTCTGGCCATGTGAAGAGCTGTAAATTGGATTTAGTGAACATGAGCAAGTCAATAAATGCCAGAAAGCAGACAAGACACCAGTAAATCCACACCAAAATCACTGCAAAATATCTTAACCAAAAGGCACTGACCTGATTTTCCACTCACGCCATTTCTTTCACTATTTATACCTGCCTAGATATAAAGAACATAAATTAACAAATTCTACTTAAAACCAGATTTCCAGGCAGGTAGGTAGGTCTACACCAGCTGAGAAGCCTGTCCCCACTCATTTCTCTCCTCAGAGGAAAATCACAGACTCTTTCAGGTTGAAAAGAGCTCTGAGCTCATCAAGTCCAACCATTAATCCAGCACTGCCAAATTCAGCACTGAACCCTGTCCCCAACAGCTGCATCTACACTTCTTGTTGGTAGCTCCACCACTGCCCTGGTCTCCTTGCACATTTATTTCAATTCATCCTTGCCAAGGGATGTGTTAATAAATATTCTCTGTGGATAATGTTGCCTGATCATTTTCTTACCTTCCTCCACAAAGAACCAGACCCAACTGAGATCCCTCCTGTATCATTAATTTAACAGAAATGCATTTTCAGCTGCCCATCATATAGAATTTGACAGGGAAGTATAAAATTTGTTGAAAAAATACACAAAGTACTCTAAAAATTCACAGCTAAGACTGCATTAAGCTATCATGTACGCGAGTTTGGATGCCTTGCAGATACATTTTAAGGCAAACAGCTGTACATGCTCATTGTGTGATACCTGCTTTGTAGATGCACCTTTCCCCTCATGGCCAGGCACCAGGACAGCAGCAGCCCACAGGAACCCTCAATTGTTTCCTGCGCCCCAAGCACACAGGTACAAGCTCCACCAACATTCTCTATCTGCTGAGTCCTTTCCTTTTTGAAGGTGTACAATTTCACTGCAACAAACCAGAAAGTCACTTTTAGTGGCAGCCTTATGCTCTTGAAATCTATAAACATCCAAGACAGCTGTGGCAACTCGGTAAAATTCAAAAAATCTCCTTTTCTTCAGTGGTTTGAGGAAATTGTGACTCTTGCATAAACTGTCATGTCCTCAGTTTTGAGGAAAATTTCAAGCAATCTCACAATTTCTTATAGTGTGAGTTCCTAAATCTACAAGGAATCTGGCCCTCTCAGCTTTTTAATGCATGTACACAAAGTAAATTTACACTTACAAAACTAACCTATCGATTGTGTCCCTCAACTACACATTTCATAAGATAAAAATCTCTGTTCTTATCAGTGAGAGCAACACAGACATTGTTTTTTCTGAGGATTTCTAAACACAATTAATCTGGGTTTAGATAGTTACATAAACCTCTGGATTTAGGCAGTGTGGACATTACCATATCCAGACAAAAATAATCTGTACTTTTTTGCCCTGAGGTCATACAATCCTCCTGAGTGCTCAGGATCCTGCTCTGAACATTCATTTCTCTCTCTCTCTCCTTACCTGAGGCCACTTGCTTTAGCCTTGGCCTGTCTCACAGTTAAAAGAACAGTGTAAAGTTAAAAGAACTACTAAAGAAAGTATGTTTGGACTTTTTAATTCTCTCTGACTTTTTGTATACTTCTCTCCAAATTTTCTTAATCATCAAAACTGTTCCACTACAAGCAGGTGTGACTTAACACCAAGCTTTTGTGCTGCCTGTAAGCACCTTTCCAGTTTCATGGAATAACATTAATTATTAGCTCCATATAATTAGAATTTCCAAGTCTTCCAAAGAAACTCATAAAGAAAAGCACATTTCCTACTGAATAAAACACAAATACATTTTGTACATCCTAAAAATAGGTTCAGAAAGGGTTATGTATTGGTTCTTCTGCTTCACTCACACATACAATGACAGGTATTTACTAGCAATGTAAATATCTTTTTCCCTTCAGTCTCACCAAAGCTGCTATAAAACATAAAAAATAAGATGAAAGCCATAGGCCCCAAACCTTGATGCTAAAGCAGATCTCTAAAACCTCCCCCATTTTCCATTGAAAATGCCACATCCCTCTCAGTAAGGAGAACATGCCTCTGATAACTGTGCTAGAAACACAGTAGATCACAGTGAAAATTAGGGATTGGGCTGAGACCAAAAATAAGAAGTCTTTAGAGGTGAATTAAGCATTTAATGCAGCTCATACTTGGGGGAAAAAAAATAAAATCATGTTATGTCCCATTGCGTGTGAGGTGTGTCAGTGCAGTGTAAGGTGGCAGCTGCAGAAGGGACCAGTGCAGCCAGGATGGGGAATTAGAGCACCCATCACTCACATCCTACATCATCACAGTTCAGTGAAAATTTCATAATATCTGTATTCTTGTAAAAACTTACTAGATACTCAGGACACAGAAGAAAATTATACCATGCACTTATTAACAGATAGTGTACAAATCCCAAACTCCTATTCTCTCCAGTGACCATCTTGGCAAATACAGATACCAGCACAGAGTTCATTTTCTATGTTTCTATGCATTATCTAACTTTGCCTTTCATGGGTTCATTAAAACAGTGTTTTGTAATAGCATCAAATTAGTAGAAAATCTGGCATGGAGCAGTTTGACAATGATATAGTTGTCATGATAGTTCTACTTTTTTGCTTGTACCTACTCAGGCATCATTAGAATCAAATATCTACCTCTCAGCATTTCTCCTGGGTTCATCCAACTCTGAAAGCTCTCAGGCCATTAAAGCATATCAATTAGTAATGATTTTCTTCCAGCCCCAGCAGCCACTGAAGCATACATTAAAGGTGATACCTGCAGTCCAAAATTTAATGTGGGCATTTGAGAATATCTACTTTGATGAAGAGATTATCAGAGAAACTCATTTGCTTAAAGTTTTAGATCACAGTTATTGAAAATATTTTATTTGCTGAACAAATGCCTGATGAACATTCCTGTATCTGTTAAATAATATTAATTGCACACAGGTTGAGGAAACACAAGAATCATTAAAGGATAAATGAGGTTGTGCAATGGCCCAGAAGAGCTAATGTTATCACTTTCCAGGCTGCTTTTACAACCTTCTGAGTAGGACAATTTTGAACTGAGTCATCGTCGCCTAAGGAAAGTTACTTTCACTATTTGAGTATATCTATCCCATTGAGTAGATGTCACAGAGACAGCTCATTACAAGCACTGGAATTAGAGGGCTGTCACATTCCTCGCAGCTAGGTTAGGTCCCTTCAGCCAGAACTGTTTGGAAGAGAAATCCTTTCCATGCTCACAGGCATTTCCAAGCCTGAGAGGTCACTTACCTCTTGTCCAATGCAACTGAAGTCAGTTACCCAAAGATCAGACTGCAAAGCAAATGTAATTAGTGAATGCAAAACTTCTGGAAAATACACTTTGACCATTCTATCTACATTTACTTCTTTTTAAACAGAGAAATATACTGCTCCTCATGGAAAATATCACAAACCAGTGAAACACTAGGAGCACAACAGAATCACATTTAATCCTCAGAGCCAGCACCATGAGACTTACTATGGAGATAGAGATGCAATTGAATTTGTCACTCCTTTGAGTGGCAGAGGCTCTCACTCCTCCTTAAGTGATGTGACCTGGAATGATTTTTTTGAATACAAGCATAAGATTAATTTCCAAGTTTTTATCCCACTGTTATGCCTGTAAAATTGTTTCCACCTGAATATACTTGACATTAGTCATAAATCTCTGGTCAAACAAAGGTGAAAAAGGATGAAAATGCCATATACAACATTCATTCTTACCTTCAGCTGCCAAGAATCTTCTTTTAGTATAGTTGACCTGATCATCACTTGAAACATTCATATATTGGTTTAATTATCTGTATAATCACCCAACAAATTTGACACCAGGTTTCTCAGCAGGAGTTTGCAGATTCCTTCTCAGCTAGTTAATGAGTCTTCAAGTTTGATCTGGACACTGAACACATACCTGGTATGACTCTTTCAAATAAGATCTAATTTCTTTTTCATGTTTTTTTCTTTGAATCTAAATAATAGCTCTGCTGTGACCACACATTCTTTTATACCTCTACACAAGTTTCTATACTAATGGAGCTAATTTTAATTTCCATGTGGAAATCCCCCCCAAACAGACAAGATCAACGTGAAAGAAGCTTTCAGTAGGTGGCAAATGCTCACTTCCCACAACCTCTTTCCTACTGTTCAGCCACCATGGCCACTCCTTCACCCTGGGCACGTCTGGCCAGCAGTGCCTAGCACACTCCATTTGCATCTCTTCTCCTGCCTAGTTAAACTCAGTGAGTATGTGCATACTGGGCACTACTTCCATAAGATGTTAAATGAAAGTATATGTAGAAAACAGATTTACAGGTTGAATTTTACGACAAAGATTTTTGAAATTGTAACAAATCAATCATATAAAACTTGAAGAAACACTTTTATACTTCACTGGATTACTTACACTTTGATATTAAAACCTTCTTCCAAAATACTTCCAAAAGGGAAAAAATATTTCCAAAACAGAAAAAGAAATATACTTCAGTCAAAGTGCCAAATAATCTATCTAGTCTTATCTGCACACATGCATGCAAGAAATATCTACCACCCAGGCAACAGTCTGCACATCCCCATTCCTTTCACAGCTATCAGACAAGTTTGACCTTTGGTTCAGACCTAAAATCTCCCAACCCATTCGTTCTATCTTAAGAGCAGTTCCTTCAGGGAAGGAGATGATAATGTATCTGCAAAGGCTGACTCTTTGTGCAGTTGGAGGGGGGAAGTGCCAGCATAACAAATTGCTCCTGTTCAAACCCATCAATTCAAAACAAGCATCTGGAAAACTTGACAAGAATACTCAAATGACCCTTGTGTTCTGACAGCTGGAAAAGAGAAAGCACTCTCCACAACAGGAAGATGTGTGCTCAAACTTTTTGCCTGGATAGAGAAACACATAAAACTGTTTGAAATATTTTTCATCAAAGCTCATTAAATAAAACTTTTAGTGCAAAGTATGACTCATGTAGGCAACTATGTCAGCACTCACAAATCTGTGTTCAACAGCACCAGAAGCTGGTCATGGCGATGGGCACGTTACAAATTCCCTTCTCTCATGAACCCCCACTGCTGCAACAGATCATTTCCTCCCTGTGACAGCAACCTCAATCTCCCTTCAGCCCTGGCACATCAGGGCTGCCACCTTGATGGGGAGAGCTTCTGCCTGCTCCACTTGGAGAGGCCACTGAGGATGGTTCCGTGAGGAACAGACTGCAGTTCTGCTCTCTCCAGTCCTGCCAAGAGAAACACCTTGATTAGAGTGTGCCATTGTTGACATAAATTCAATTTGATTGTATCTCAGGATTTCTGATTTGGTCAAGATCTGCGCTGAGAGGAAAAAATCGCAAAAATCTACCTTGCATCATCAATGAATTATCTTCATTCTGAGTTTCCTGACTTTGGGCTCTGCAGATGAAGCATCTACCTAGTGCATCAAAATACCTTAAAACTCTTCAAAATGCAACAAACCACTTCTGGAACTTTACAGCCCCAAATATCACTAACAATACTTAAATAATACTCTGGTCTAAATTGATTCTTTTAAATTCAACATAACAATTGCCCCAAATTTCCTGATTGAAACAGAAAATGGCAAAAAGAAAGGATGACCCTTCAGAAGGCACAGGTCCATTTGGACATTTAAGCTCTCCATAGATAGTAGCCCAAATTATGCTCAAAATGGTTGTAGACAAAAATTCTCTATTTACCTAAAAATGTCTTGGAAATGTTTACTAATGTCTTGTATGTTGGAAAAACAAAATTATAAGCCTCAGTACTTTGTAATTGCTTCTACGGGAGAAATGGCAGAAATTCTTTAAATTACTTGAGTTTTATTAAGGAAAAAAAGACCTGGTCCAGGATTTAAGTTGGTTTTGATTAAAAGTGGCTCTGTTTGGAGGGACTCGGTAACATATTCAGTATTCAAAGCCATAAAGAATTGACACTTTATATATAGCAGCAAACTCTGGACCTTATTTTTTTGTGTCACAAGAAAAATTAAACAAGTTACATTAGAAAATGGGTCACAACAGGATTTGCAGTAAACACTATACACAATATCAGCCATTTGTACAGAACACAGCTGACGCACACACAGAGTTTTCTGGTTTATGCCTTACTTCTACGATTCTAAATTGATTTACACCCCCATGTGAGACTCATAAAAGAGCCCTAGGCAGCTCTATCCTGCTCACATACTATTTGCAACACTGTGAATTTCTCAATTTGCCCATTTAAAAACATTCTCCCTTTTCCTTCCTTTCAATGACAGATTTCTGGAGGGAGTAGGGTGAAAGAGATGAGAACGGAGGTAGTTAATGGTTAGATACACAAATGAGACACAAATAACTACATCACCTTCTACTCCAGATCCTAGAGAAGCTCTGTTCTTTGGCTGGGGGAGTCACTGTTTCCCACTCACCTGCCCTGGAAAATACAATGAGGATCTATAACCTGACCACATGTGATGATGCAAACACTGCTGGGAAATGAAACACTGCATCTAACATGACTTCAATCAGTAGAAAGACCTACTTTTATTAAGGCAAAAGATTTATAAAAACAGGGATTTTTTATATGTATACACACACAGGAAAGACCTTCAAAATGAAGTATATTTGGTCCATAAAGAGGTTTGCTTATTAATTTCTCTCTCCAGCATGACATTGCTGGATCACTATCCGTCTTCCAGTTCAGAAATTAGGTATGGAGAAATAGAACAGGGGCTCTCAAGGTGGTCCAGGAAAATGGAGACAGAACAAGAACCAGAATTTGCTATCCTGATAGTTAATGCAATTGTCTTTCTAATAAGCCAGATTGCTCCTCTTCATAACTGCTTTTATTTTACCTCTCTGATGGGAAAATGGCTATGGAGATGATTTTCTGTCAGGCAACAGACAACTAGTGAGCAAATACCAAAGTTAACAATCATTTGTTCTGTCCGAGTGCAGAGCACTTTGCTGGGGTTAGAAAGGAAAAGCTCAGAGTTGACTTAGGCCCTGTATGGACCTGCTTTTTCTGCTGTCATTCACTAATTGAAGACTTCATGAAGAAATGGATGTGACTCTCTGCTCCTCCTGTGGCTGAGGTGATAAGCCCAGCTGAGGTGCCTGGGTGACACCTGCCCTGGACACCCTGGATCTCAGCAGCTGAGAGTGGCCAGCGGAGCCCAGCTGCTGAGAAAGGCATCATTTAGGGTCTGGGGCTTGCAGCACCCTGCCCGGGGCTCACCCCATCTCTACCACCTCCTGCAATCCCTGATATCCAGAAACAGCTGTTACCCTTCTCCCCACATGTGGCCACTCGAATTCTCTCTCAGATTGTATTCACAGTCCCTACACTTTGCTGTTCATTCATTAAAACCTCTCTGGTTTGCTACAAAACAACCCTTCAGTAGGGTATGAAGAAGTAACAAATCACATGCAACTGACAATTTTTCTTTTACAGTCAGTCATGTGAGAAATGTGTTGATGGTTAAGATGAAGAGCCTTTTTTTCCATGAGCCATAAATTTTGAATTAAAAACTGCAATATTTCAGGACTGTGGGTTTTGGGAACAAAATTGCAGTTAATCATAAAATCACAGAATAATTTATGTTGGAAGAAAACCCGTGGAGGTTGTCTCATGTAACCTCTGTCTCTAAGCAAGCCAACTTTTACCTGGACCTTGTCGAACCTTACTCAGAGCCTTTTCACACAGCTTTGCCAAGCAGCTGCTCTGTTTTGTGTATTTTTCACTTTCAAATTACTTTTTCTATAGAGCATGTACAATAACAAATTGAAAAGATGACATATAAATACTACTTAGAAGGCTCAAGACTAGCACACTGTCAAATTTAAGAATACTGTCAACATTAAAAGTTTGTGGGCTTTTTTTAATCAAACCAAATAAAACAGGCAAATCTTCCACAAGCTGCAGTATTCAATATATCAGAAAAGATTCTGAGTTAAAGAGAAAATAAGCAGCGACATGAGAACAAAATCTCATCCTTTTTGCCATGAAGGTGAAATTATGTTGGGAATCATCTATAATAGTGCATTCAAGATATAAATATTTCTTACTAGAAAAAACAGATCTATGTTAGTATTGACTTACCAACAGACATCAGACTAGCCACTGTTGGCCTTCAGTACATCACAAGGGTCTTCCTTGATAAAGCAAACATTTTTCTCTTTCATATAAAAATAGTTTATTTTTGTGACCATTCTGAGGAGGAAACAAACCACCCCTGTGAGTGACAGCAATTGCAAAACTCTGCCAGCACATTCACACGTGCAGACTGGTCCGTCATGGGAAGGGAAGCTCCAGGGGGAGCTGTGCTTGGCCCTGGAATTCAGCTGCCAGGCTCACCCTGGCCATTGGGCTTGGGGCTGTGGCTCAGGGCCTCAGCATGGACGTTGTCCCCAGCAGCCAGGTCCCCTCCCCCTGACAGCCATCCCAAACCTAAAACTGCTCCCAGGGCTCTCAGTAATGGTCATTACATACATAAAAGTGATTTCTTTTTAAAACATTACATAACAATCTCCATCCCCAGTTTTTGTTGTTGCAGTCACCACAAAAGCTGTTCTTGCTTTTATCTGCCAACGAGACCAAGATGGAGCTGTGTGCACTGCAGGCCTGTCCATACATTTAACAGAGAACCACTGAAGGGTGTTTGTAAGATATCACATCATGAGGGCAGACACTGCTGCCCTGACCCAGTGCTGCACATGTGGGAGCTCTCTGGGAGCAGGATTGGTTTGCATGGAGTGAGCCAAGGACTGCCAGTGGTAAGGGGGAAGCACAGGAGGCAGCATCAGAGCCTTGTGTCTCTGCACATCCCTCCTTCCTCCAAATGACACCAGATTGGATACCAGGAAAAAATTATTCACCCAAAGGGTTATCAAGCACTGGGACAGGCTGCCCAGCAAAGTGGTGGAGTCACCATCCCTGGAAGTATTTAAAAATATGTGTAGAGGTGGCCCTTGGAGATATGATTTATTTTCCTTGGTAGTGCTGGATTAGCAGTTGGACTTGATCTGAAAAGACTTCCCAACCTAAATAATTCTATGCCTTTATCACTTTAGAGGTGCTATGATTTCTGGAAAAACCCAATTTTCATAGGAGTCCAAGTGAAAATTGAACATCTCTGAAACCACTCCTTCACCTCTCTGTGCCTCAGCTTCTCATTTGCAAACCTGTGATACTACTATTTCCCTTCTCTGCCTGGTAAATGCAGATTTAAAGTTCTTCAGGCAAGAATTATCTCTAACGATGTGCATATACAATGCCTAAAGCTGGGTGTGCCAGTATAGACTGTGACCTCCAAGAATTCATGCTCCACTCCACAAGAAAATATGGAGGGGGGGGGGAGGGAGAGAAAAGTATTTTTGAATATAAGAAAGAAGTCAAATACAGCTAATTACCCAGAGGTTCCCATCAGACTCACAGACTCCCACAGTGGACACACTCAGTGGCTGTTCTTTATTTCTGAGCTTTACTTTAATCCCTCCTCATTTCTCTTCTTTCATTTTCAGTCAGTTCAGGATCCTAATGTTTTTTGCCAACTTATTTTTAATGGGATTGTTAGCATCCAGGAAGCCTTGTCAAATAATCATTATACAACTGCTTTCAGGGACCCCTGTGGTTGCTTCCACTTGCCGTGCATTCTCCTCCACCCCCTCTCTCCTTACATTAGCAGGGGAGATATTTTTCTTACTAGGAAAGCATCAAATTAAAAATCTGGCTGTTTGACCCTATCCTGCATGTTCATCCAAATGCGTAGCTGCTCTGACTGCCTGATGGTCCTTTTACATCATTACATTGTCTTTGGCAATTCACATTTACACATTAGCCAACAAAAAGGCATTTGTAAAATTTTTTCTTGAGTAACAAATTGAAGTCTGTCAGCTACAGGAAAACCATAAACCCGCTGCTCTTCCTCACCCAAATGGAAGAAAGGTTGCTTTTAAATGAGACTTTTAGTCATTTCTATCTAAGAACATCTCACTGATTGCTCACCACCCACAGATCAGCCCTTTCAATGACTATTGCTATTCAGAAATGCTGAACAATGTATGTGGCTGAATCCTAGTGCTTTGCTCTCTGCTAAAGATGCTGCATTATCTCCCTATTTTGATATTTTCTGCTGCAAAGCTTACATTGTGGCAGATTTACTTTTCACCTAGTTTCCCTGTATTTTTTCTAGTTTCAAATCTAAAGGAAAAACATTGCTGTCACCTACAAAATATTTATGGCCAGAAATTTTAGGGTCCCAAAACCTTTCAAAGCAAGGTGTAATAGTAGAGAGTTGGACCAAAGATTCAGAAGCGCTTATCTCCCACAGCTGTCACTGGAAGCTGGTAGGTTCTGTTAGAGCGTGGCCATTGAGACAGTCAGAAAGCTTGTGGGGTGTTTTCCTCTCAGTCTCATGGTTACTGTCAGCAGTAGCTCTGCAGGAGAGAGGGATTATGGCAAATCAGTCACATGCAGTGCCCTTTGCCATCAGCACTTCCTGATATGGGGCAATTCCTCTTTCCTCTCTGGTGCACCAGAAACAAGATCTCTGTGCTGCCCTGGGCTCGGGCTCACCAGGCAGTGCTGCTCCCTGGAGCACTGATCACTCATCCAGGTGCCTTAACCTTTTGAGACTGTGTGAGATTTGTTACCCTGGTTTTGAAATTATTTTAAGGAGATTCACCTGATTCATGTCAAAAACATGATATCTCAAACAGTTTCAAGAGGAAGCTCAAGAACTTGAGAGTGCAGAGCCAAAACCTGTCCTTCCAGGACTTGCCCTTCCTGCTAGCCTACTACCATTGGAGAATGCACTCAGGGTTTCCAGAGCCATGATTTTGAACACAGTTTACCTTTCCCAAGTTTATTCTTGGTATAAGACAATCTGTTAGACTCCTGACATTTCATGAATCAACTGAAAAACATGATGGTGTAGAACTGGTTTTTATTTTTTTAGTCCTACTTTTTTGGCAGGGAGAGAACCCAGAATAAGTGTGTTCCTTTATACATTTAGTGTGATGCTTTTACAGGGACTCAGGGACAATCTGCCTGAGACAGTAAATCAGCTGGCAGACATCCATTTTTGGCACTGTACTACTTGCATTTTTCTGACAGAGTCAAATATTGATGAGATCAACAAAACTAACTGGCTGAAGACAGCTGTCATTCTCAAGAAGGATAAATCCAGTATGGAAAGGGTTGACAGACATGCCTGAGGAAGAAGTTTTGTTGCGGTTCTCCACAATGGTCCCACCCAGGCAGAATTAAAATCAGTCTGAAACTGCTCTGCCATTAAAGGAGCTGAACCATCTTGGGAGGAGCTCAAGCTGGAGATGCAGCAAATTCACAAAAACACCTTTGTGAGCCTGTTTCTCCTTAGCAGGTCACATTGCTGCATGGGTGAATGGAATAATTTATATTCACTCCAGGTCTCACTTAATTAGAGATTGACCTTGATTTTAGTTTTTTGCATTCAAAACCCTGAGAAATCCTGACCCATCCTAGCTTGTTACATTTAGGAGAGTCAGTTTCCAGTCTCTAGCCCTGGACAGTGCACTCTGCAATACACCTGCCCTGAATTTTATGCCTTTAGCAGCCAGCAGAGGTGGAAATAATTGTGCTGAAAGCAGGATGTATATAGACATTGATACCTTTCAAGGGATATCCGCGGGTAATGACAGCACAGCAAATTGCACAGAACCATACTCTTGAAAAAATTCACCCCTTTTTGGGTTGGCAAGTCATTCATTAATCAATCTTGATTACTATGTATTTATTTCTTGTCCATAAATATTTCCTAATTAGTGTCCAAGAATTATTGTCAACGTGTTAGTTGCAATCAATTGATAGTTATGAAAATTTGCAATTCATTATGAATGCAGTAAGACAAGTCACCAGGGGTCTATGTTATTGTTTCTGCATTTGCTTTGGACAATTGTTTTAAAGAGGAGATTAATGAATCCTGATACAAATGATGTAAAGAATAAAGAATACAAGTGACAATTTTCAAGTGAAAAAAACACTTCTGTCAAAATTCTTGGCTCAGAGATGGTAGAAGTCCAACAATTAACAAGTCATAATTAGAATAGCCTCACAAATCACAACAAACAAAATCTTTTCCCGTACAAGTACTGTCAAGCTTTAACTATTGTTTAAAAAGCTACAGAGCCAGACATCATCCAGCATTCTTTTAAATGTAGCAGCTATTGTTTCAAACACTAAAAATATGTATGCAGAAAGAAGAATTTGGTAATAGTTTTGAGCACTTAGAAATACTCTAATAAACGTTTGCAGAAATAGCTCTTCTTGACTGGTTATTACAACAGCTTCACAAGAGGATTGCCATCCTGCATAATTTAACAACAATGCTCTTAAACCTTGTGAAGTAAGCAAGTGAAAATGTTTAAAGTTTTTTATACACATTCTCTATCTTAACACTATTAGGAATTAAACCATAACAAGAAAACTATATGTTAGGAGTATCTGGGTTTGCAATTTCACTTGCACAGGCTATGGTACAGATCTCAAAACTATGACAACTGTTTTTTGAACTGATCCCTCTTTGTGTAACCACTCCAGCCAATTGGTCCCTTAAAAATGAACTGTGTGAAAGCATGAGTTTCATGAGGAACTCCATACTAAATATCAAGACTGCAAATCAAACACTCAAAAGCTGAAAATGCCACTGATCTCCCAATTGAATTCTCGCTAAAACCCTCCCATCCAATCTGTCTGCAATAGTCACTCAGTTTTGCCAAACAAAAAACTGAAACTTGGAATAGGATGTATCTGGTAACATCACAGTGGCAATTCTGATCCAATTTATTATTACCTGGCACCATCATCTATTTTGTATCAAAAAATCAAATGCTAGCCAGTGTGTGCTACAAGAGGAAATCTGCCCTGTAAAGGGAGCGTCAGCCTTGGTGTTCCCTTGGCCAGGACACAGCAAATTTTTCCCCTGAGCCTTTCAACCAAAACACATCCATGAAATTCAATGCTCCAGCAAAACCCAGTTTCTCTGAACGGCCAAATGAATGTGAAAGCAGCATGTTAAGAATATCTACAGTGGATAACAACAACCATTTAAGTTCAGTTACATCATCTTCATTATCCAGATTTTGGCCTAAAGGCAAGATTTAACCCCAGACGACTCCACAGTAGATGGGCTGTTCTGCTAAATGGGAAATTGAGAAAATGCTATTATGTGGTTTATCATACAGAGAACATCAACTCATCATAGAACACAGAAATCTGAGAATTTAATGCAATTTATGAATAAAGCTTTTGAGGGAACTGTTGATGAATAAAGAGCAACATTAGGAATTAGGTACAATTCCAAGTGTTTCTAAATTAAACATGCTACAGTCCAACGAATAAAACAAGGACCACAGGAGTTTGCTTGCTGACATGTAACTGGGATTTGCCCTAATGCTATGACAAGTGTCACATAACTCAAGAGAAAATTAGAAATTTTGAGCAGTCATCAAAGTGGGAAACCTGACAAATAGGGCCCTATGCCACATGCTGAGAAAAACCAAAACTGAACATCTGTTCATTAAGTGATCTCTGTCCATATTGTGTACTGAATGGAGCTGGGGCTCAATGTCAAAATAGAATTGCTTATTTAACTAAAAGCTCATCATCAGAGACACAACATTACATAAGCCCCCCTGATCCTCTTTGTTTAAAAATTCATGGCCTTGTCTTTGGAAACTAGTAAAATTCTTTTGTTATAGTTCTGTGTGTAATAATTATACACAAAGCCTTGTGATGTGCTAGGAGGCCTGAGGTGGAAAAGCAGCAAAAAATGAATCTTCACAAAGTTTGAATGTCACAGACTTCACCAGAGGAAAGCTTAACTTAACATCTTTCTGGGAAACCATTCCCATGTCATTGGTTTAATCTAAAATGTAAGATTAGATAATGAAAGGGTAAAGAAGAGCTTTAATGTTTAGGTCTGGTTGCTACAAGTGCTGTTAATTGGCCCTTCAGTGGAAAAAAGTAAAGACAGACAGTGGATGAATCCCTGAACGAGAAGGTTAAATTCAAAGAAGCCCATGTAAGTGTACTTTGGCCTGTCAAAGAGAGCCATGTGAGGTGGATGGGCTATAGAAATGTGGGACTCACCACACATTAGCAATCACAGAGGCACTCCAATCAGGACAGCACTTAAAACTTGTATCTCAAAGGCAACAAAAAGTGTTGGCTGTGTTTGATTGGAGTGAATGTTCCTTGATTTCACAGTGTCCTAAAACTACATTCAAGGTTCTTCTGGAAAGGGTAAAATAAAGTGGCATGTGGTTATTGCCTTGACGTCTTTCAGGAAAAATCAATAATGAATATGAGTGAAGGGTCAGAAAAGAAACAGATCCACTACTGGGCTAACCTAGAGGGTTTAAATCAAACTAACTAGATTTGATAAACAGTGAAGTCTCTCTCACCCATATATTGTAGGTGAACTAAGCTATATTGCTCCTGAGAGCAAAGTGCTAATTACATCCTGGCAGCATCCCCAGGCAGGGCACAGCTGACTCTGTGTGGTTCCTCTGGGCACTCATCTTTGCAGGGTCCTGGGATCCAGACCCATGCCACTCCTGCCCTCCCAAGCCCTGTGTGTCTTCCTCTGCAGTGATGGGCAGTCATGATCAATTATGTGCTCAACAGACACCCCAAAGAACCAGGCAGGCTGAAAACTGCCTGTGAGAGCAAAGAAATGGTGAGCCAGGAGAGGTGAAGGTGGTGGGGAGGGGGGAAAGAATGAAAGTATAATTCTGCTGCCAAATGCATGGGCAGGGTGAGATGCCTCTGATGAGCTGTCACTTTTCTTGTAGATGCTGCTCATCCTGCTCTTCAGGTCATGGATGCACTTCTGAAAGCATTTACCTCTACACTGGACATGCAAAATAGTGAGATGTGGGGCTTGTATTTTAAACTACCCTGAGAAAGGCTAAAATCCTCATGTGGCAAAATTTCATTCCAGACCTTTAGCTATGCTATACTGAAATTTCATAAAATAACTACTCATCTACAGCTTGATACTCAGGATTACAGTGAGGGAAAAAAATAGAAACATGGTTAATCAAGATGGTCCATGCATCCTTGACACTTGCACGCAGAGGAAAAACTGCTAGAGATTCTCTTTTCCTTCATTTTCTACTGAGCAAATTTTTTTATGCTCCTGTGCACAGGGATAACTGTTGCACATTAAAGAAAAAGTTGTTTGTGGGGGCCCCTAATTATTGGTGAATAACACTGGCTACCAATAAAAAAGTCCATTTTCCCAGAGTTCAGATACTGGCAGTAAGCTTTCCCTGGGAGAGTACAAAGCTAATGAAAAGTCTGTTCATTTTGCAGCTCAGATACAGACAACATTTGTTATTCTAGTTTTCCAAAATGAACATATAGTCATCAGATGTAATTGTTTACCAAATTTGATACTTTTATATTGTGTCATTCTGGAGCCTGAATAAGCACAAATAAGGCAGAAATGTAGCACAGAGAGGGGGAAAGAAATTGCTCATAGAATCCAAACAAGCCTTCATTGTATTTCATGTTCTTTCTAAAACACTGCAGAGCCTGGGTCTGCTTTTTGTACCTTATTAGCACCATCTAAGGGAAGAAAATGGAAATCACCTAAGGCTGGACAGAAATTGTAAACAATGGTGAAATCTTTTTCACTGTGGTGAAAATCTGTCAGAATGTTTCAACTCAAGATAGATAAAAATCATGTTTCAGTTCTCAAATGGCTTACAAAAAATATAGATCAAACTTATCAGTGAAAAAAAAAATCAGAACATTAGAATGCAACTCATGGTTTTCAAATTGAGGCTAATCTTCATATGCAGAAACAAGAAACAGTGAGGGTTTTTCCCTCCACTAATAGTTCCATATTAATGGACGAGGTGTAGGATGCGATGTCCCACAGAAGAATGAAATAATTCATTTGTGCAAGAGAAGATTGCAATACTTTTTTCAAAAATAAATTAATATGTTCTTTGTGGGGAGGCAGGAAGTTGGAGCTGCTAACAGCTATCCAAAAAAATAAACTAAAGGCTTAGATTCACAGTCATGGCAATTTGGTGTGACAAAGAGTCACCTAATAAATCAACTTGGGAAGCCAATACAGCTCAGCAATGGCTACAGGTGCAGAAATTACTATTTGCCACCCAGTGGACCACTATTTGCCACCCACTGTCGATTAATTAGAGCTCTAGCTCAGTACCTGATAGGATTTTTGTACTTAACTGGCTGAGAGTCCTCCAGCTTCTGACTGGGACAGGCTGGGAGGTGCCAGGGCATTGAGGAGCCCTGCCTGGGCCAGGGCCACAGCAAAAACTTCCTCCTCCTTGGCTGGTCCTGCTGAGGCCACTGCATTGGTGAGGAGTGGAGATAGAAAACCTACTTGGGAAAGACCTTTTGTCTTTGGGAAATAAAGCAAAGACTGACTTCTGAAAGCTGGTGTCTTATTCTTTATGTTTGCTACAGCAAGCACCTTGTCCTACCTTCTTCAATGCTGTTCAGCTGATTACCTTTGTATTTTCATCACAAATATTCACTATACATTAGTCTCAATTTCTGCCTTTATGTTGTCTTTTCTTCTTGTCATTGGATTTCTGTTTGTGAGTTCTAAAGTATTTTCTTTAGTTTTAAATTAAAAACTATTTCATGTTAAGCAATTAGAAATTATTATAAAGATTCTTCCATCATAAAATAGCTTTCCCATTGAATATAGAAACAATTTACCAGCATATGAGTCATGCTGGCATCTGCTCCATTTGCAAAATAAAGGGACAGCCAAACACAGAGTGAAATAACAAGAACATAAAGAAAAGACCTATAAATAAATAGGTTCTTCAATGCAACAAATAATTACATACAGCACCAAAGAGAAATTCAGGTTAGCAAAAAAAGACACAAATCTTACAAAGAGGACAAACAATTACTGGAGTCTTTTGCCATATTTTCTGCTAGGACCTCCATCATGTTCATTTTTAAAGCAGGATATGACATCGTTCCAGAAGCTCTACTCTGCTTCAATTAAGAAATAATTAATCCAAGTCTCCTCTACCGTGTTATAAAGGAGGTCAGACTAAAAGATCACAATGATAAAAAAAAGTCAAATCACTCTGCACTGTGAATAATTTGTCGGATATCTTTCTTCTTGTTCAACCATTAACATTTGCACATGTTAATTACTTGTCCTGTAAAACATAGTAAATAGTGCTCATCGAGCAAAAACCTTACAATAGGCTCATCTATTACTTACACAGTAATTTCCTCTTTTCTCAAAGAAAACTTTCAGAAATTAATCTCCATTTCTAGTACTTCAAAATTTTAAATGCAAAATTTGCTTCATGTACTCACTGCAAAATATTATTTTCTACTTAGATAATGTAACAAACATTCTTTTCCTAGGGATTGTGCACAGAATACATATAAAAAACACCGATGTGAATGCTGTCTGAGTTTAAAAGTCTAAACTTTTGTCACAGATCTTACAGAAACAGGCTCAGTTCAATTTATTGGTTAATTCAGTACCCTATAACCTAAAGGAAACGGATGCTGGAGCTTTCACAGCTCGTCAGAGAAGAAAGACCTGAGGAGCTGTCTATTTAAACAACTTATTCAATCTTGTGCTGCAAGTCAACACATTAATTTACTTGCTTTCATTTTAGCTGTCCCTATAAACAGATGCAAATTGCAGACAGTCAGCAAGTAGAACAAAATAAAGCAAAACCTAAATTGAATAGAAAAAGGGAAAAGTAAACCAACACAAGAAAAAAGCAGCTGCTTCCACATGACAATTCAAATCACCCTTAGAAACAATTTTCATCTGCCACAGAAAGAACAGGGCCTGCCTTTCCTCTTGCAGCAACACACAGACAGGGTTTATTAGAGTTGATAAGGAGAAGGAGCATGACAACAAAGAAAAAGTTTGATGGTTAAAGGTTCAATAATTGTTTATGAGCCTTTGAATTTTCTGTGGCTTTAGCTCGTACCTACCTCCACAGAGTGGAAAACACAATGACAAAGCTGCTGGGGCTGCATGAGGAGCACATGAAGAGAACACACACACTGAGCCAGATGTGCAGCAGATGCCATTGTCAGGATCAGACCTTGCTTTGGTTTCCCAGCACAGGGGGAATACGTGACTTGCTCTTTCTATGCATTGAGCCTGTTTGATGTCCATCTCAAAGAGCATGGCTGCTTCTGCTCCCTTTCCCTGCAGTCCCACTGGAAGGAAGGAGCCCATTACTTGGGCCGAATGTTTTTGGAAGCTAAGACGAGATTTTGTCACAACATTTTTTGGCTGAATAACTTTTACTGAAGTCTGTTCACAACAGCAAGATTTCAGCCAAATTTGCACAGTTTGAGTTGACGTGCAGACCAACTATTTTTATTCCCTTTCCCCAGACAAAGGAGGGGACAGAAGTTTCCCTGTTGTCCCAGAGCTGAGGACAGCCTGTGGGCTATACCTTCACAGCACATACAGCACAGTAATATAAAGCTAAACATGCTAGAAATGCATGTGACTGTCACCTTTTCTGGGCTGTCAGCTTGGTGACCCCTGCCAGCACTGCAGAGCCAGTGCTGGGCTGAGGCTCAGGGCCCCCAGTGGCCTGGTAGCCATGGCAGAAAAGGCAATGTCTCTCCTAGAAAAATACTGCTGGTTCGGTTTCCTCTGCTCAAGGAAATGTGGCATGTATAGGAGCCAATACAGCAAAACAGGAAAGCACCTAGGAGGAAATTTAAACAATATAGCAGTGGAAGAAAAAATAAAGATTTTCTCCCTTTTGTATCCATGCAGGATCTCAGTTCATCACTAAAGCATGCACCTGCTCAGCATGCTGTGGGCTACACAACATATATGTTGTTCTTTTATCTGCAACAGGTGTATATTCTACTTTCTTTGGGGAACAGCTTTTGCTTAACACCTACCTGCAAATTACTAAGAACATTGCTAGCGCTTTAAAACCATCAAATTGTTGTAATAGCAGTAAATTGTATTTGTGACTACATTGAAAATTGATCAACCCAAAGTTCATGCCACAGCAAAGATTTCATTTCCTCTGAAAAATGCAGTAAGATGCTCCTCTACAATGGACTGCAATGTGCTTTTATAAACTACTTTATATCTTTCGAAATTATGTTCGTCATTCAAGAACTGCATTGACTTCAAATCCTCAGGATGCTCCAAAAGCACATTAGCTTTATTACTTTAGATTAGCTTTTCAGATAGTACTCACAGTGCATCTGAGTTAACAACTTAGCAACACACATATTGAAACACATCATTTCATGAATCCCCAGACTTACAGAATTGTGCTCTCCTGTACACTGACAAGGCTCCAGTGAAGCTATTGCATCTTTAACAATTTGTGCCAAGATATAAGGATTATTGTGAATTTATGACCCAGTCAAAGTCAATGAAAATTTCCACTGGTTTCAACAGAGGCAAGTTTTTGCCAATAATTTTTAGAACTCTTCACTTTTTCTCTGCAATATCTTATTTTTGCATAACCAGAGGATCAGCTTCATCCAGCTAATTTCACACATCCAACTGATGCTCAATAAGCTCTATATATGCATTTAAGAGAATGAAAGAGGTTGCCTTAGGACAATTCAGGAACAGCAGTATCCCAGCCACACTTAGGAAATCTTTCTCCCTCTCCCTGTAAATAGAGTGAGTCTGCTGCTGACTGAGCTGAGGAGACTTGAGAGAGTGGAGGAACATGAACATTAGAAAGAGTGTATAGAGATAAAGATTCTGATGGGATGATGACTCAAGTGATCCAGCCTCTGCTAGCAAAGCTGAAGACAGAAAGGCACAAAAATTCAAAGTTTAGACATGAAGATTAGGCATGAAGGACTTCCTTTAACTATCCTGCCAGCCCCTTGCACAGCAGTGCTGGTACAGGTTCCTGGGGCTGGGCTGCAGAAGGGACATCTTTGCATTTCCCAGCAGAAAGAGCAACATTCAGCAACGTTTATTTACCCAAGAGGACAATATTACCTCATTCCATTACTTAATTGCACTTACTACTGGAAAAGTTTTCTGAGGTGCAATCTAAGTATCTCTGACTGCAGGCATAGGTATAAACTCAGTCTATTATGTCTTTTCACAGACCAGTGAGCATAAAGGAGTATTTTTCTCATTGTAGATTCTTTCTATATATTCAAAGATGTTGAAAACCCTCAGTTTCCTTTTCCCTAAAGTAGACTACACTAGTTCTTCCAGTATTTACCATCTTGTAAGCAAGAAAGCAACCTCAGCAAAGAAAACGTCTTGTCATTCTCCCTGATTGAGGTGTATTACTCATCTTAGAAATCTGCAACAACAATGCCTGGAGAGGCTGATCTGCAACAGAGACTGGACAGAGCTAAGATAATAAACTAGGTATTTATTAAAAGTAGCATAAAAGATTGGATTGTTCTTGGATTGTCCCAGAGTTACCTTTGGCATGGTAAGGTAATGTTAACTCGTGTTTAGTTTATGATGGAAAACCTGCAGGCTCAACTAATAATGAGTAGCTAATTATTCCTTATTTAAATACTGCACTTTGGGATTTTATCCATCCAAAGTGTACATTTGCATGAATATTTGTATAAGTGTAAGACCTGACCTTATTGAGTCCCAGAGTTCCCAAAATTATCAAGAATTCTGATCATTTTCTGCAAAGCCACTGCAGTTCCTTCTGGATCTCACAGCCTACAAAATCTATAAAGTAAACTCAATTCCAGCAGTCACTGATGAAAATATAGAAGTGAAAAAGACTAACAACCAGAGGTGACTTAATTTATGTCTCTGACATGACTTGGTTATTGACATCCATTACTTATTTCAGTGCAGTTTTCAACCAGCTGAGGACACACACTAGAACGATTTTGTCTGGAAAACACTCCCTTTCTGTATCAGAAATGGTGTGCTGCTTACCTCCCATATCCATCTGACAACTGAGGGCATTAATTTATCATGACAAACAACCTTGTACTTATTAAAGTTTGCCTCTCTCCTCCTTTGCACTCTCTTTATGCAAATTTAGCCTGGCTGAGTATCAGATCCTCTTGTCCCGAGGTCATCTTTAGATTTTTTCTTTCAAAAAGCTTTCACATTTATAGCACAAAATGCAGTGATTCTGAGCCTCTACCAGCATTTTCACATGATCCTTTAATAGGACTTGAAAAAGCAGCCTAGACTGACTGGTTTCAGGGGATCTATTGCCTCCCAGATTAAGATATAAGTAATTGCCCATCCACTTCTATCAAAACCTCCACCACAGCCACTTGTAATCTCCATCACAGAAATCCCAAGACATTTGACAGGAACAGCTGGGTTTTGCCTGGGTGTAGAAAGCAAAGCCACATGCAAAGCACAGCCTCCAGGGTATTCCCACTGAGCTGAGCTGACACACTGAAGATCACAAAGGAAAGTGCTCAGGACAAAGAGGAAGGCTTATATTTTTGCACATTTTTGGAGTGTTTCCTGGCAACATCTGCTGGTGCTCTCCAGAAATATTACAGAAACTTGGAGGGAAAATCACCTCTGTGTCAGGAGGTTTTTTAGAAAAATCTATGGAAAGGGAAGGAGAAATCACTCACCTCACCCCATTCCTCCCTCCACATGGCAAAAACTTAGATGAGGAAGGAGCCTAAAAAGAGCAGCACAGAGCAGGGAGTGGGTTTTTTCACTCTCTAAAGAAGTCCTTTTCTCTCTGTACTGTCAGTTCCAGCAGCAGAACCATTGTGCACCATCTCAGCTTTTCCCAATTCATTGATTTAGGCTGCAGTCATTGTCTTGGGCATTCTCCATCTTTTCCCTATATTTATTGACAGAGAAGGACAAGGAGCTTCCAAACAGCACATCCTGCCCTATTTTCCAACACGCTTCAGTGCCATATTTGCCCTTTGAGGCAAATATTTTCCTGTGATGGTCTGTAACCTCAAAATGCTTTGAACAGACTTTGATGAAGATGAAAACTGCAATCTCAAACCAAATTATTTACTTTTAAAATATGATTTCTTTAATATTCAGTCTCTCCTGATGAACTTTTGCCACTGAGGAATCTTTGTGTTTAGCAGTAGTACCCCCCACTGCAGTGTTGGCAGCCTTGGTGGTAGCAGTAGTTTACCTCTAAGTTTTTTTCTCTGCATCTCTGGAAAGATGCATTTCTGCTTCATAACTCTTCTTTCCTGTTTGTGGGTCACATCCTGATTGTCCAGAGACTTCAAATCATATTCTTGCCTTGCATCTTTTACTCTAATTCTCAGAAGATAGAAGTCATTGTTGCTGCATAGATTTTCATAGTTTTATTTTCTACAGTTTCCTTCATCCAAGACAAGAATAGAGTGTTTTACTGGTCCAGAATGGAATCCTGGGTTCCTAAAATCTGTAGTCAAAAACCAGCCAAAAGTAGATCTTAAAACATGCTGAAAAAACACCATTAAAGAATCAAGATGGGTTCTTCCAAAGCACTTTTCCCTCACAACACACGTTTGAGCCAGGGCAGTCTGTCTTGTCATTGAACCCTCACTGTGCATTACACCCACTCCTCGAGAGCTGCTGCTCTCTCTCCCACACATGGCCCTCTGGTCTGGCTGGTGAGGAAGGAGGCAGCCCCTACTCAGCCCAGCCTGTTTCAGCAGGTGCTTCTTTACTGCAGCCATCTGTGTTCTGTGCTGCAGCCAGCCAGCCCCTTTCTTCACTGATGTACTTATATGACTCTTGTTTTGGGCTCACATCCTCAGAAATCAGCTGTAACTGTGCACGAGTGCACATGGAGCACTGGCACGGCTTCCAGGTGCTCCTGGTGGACACTCATGCACCTGGCAAGAGACTGCTCCATAACCTACGCACAAGATCCCTGCATCCTCCTCACCTGCTGAATGGGAGTTTATTTCAGTTGAGCATGCAGAGAGCCTGAGGCCACTCTTGTATACAGCAGAGGGAAAACAGGAGCTGGATGCTGCTCACATTAAATAGGGGGACATTTATTGGATTGGATTACATAATATAACAATAACAGTATTGGATTACATACTATAACAAGTAGGGGAGAAAAAGGTACTGAGACACAAGAGGAGACTTGCAGAGCATATTAAAGGAAGAGAAAATCTATTATTCATATGCAGCTTGCCTGAACTAATCAGCATTTTCCTCTTAATTTGTATTAACTTTGCAAAAATCTATTTTTTCCCATCTGATACAAATTACTGAAGAATAAGCAGCTTGGGTTCTACTACATGGACTGATAAATAGTTGCTTTGCTCTTTAGCAGTCTGCACTTTGAAAATGATTGAAGCTTCCCAGCCTTGAAAGGTGGGTCTTCATTTCTGATACTGCCACACAGGGACTCCTGCCTCACCTGCAGAGCTGTTACAAGGCTGCTCAGAGCAGGACAGCAAGTGGATCTGCACCAGACCTCTGCCTGCACCTGAGCTTGTGCCTTGCTATACTGAGATACTCATCAGAACTGATACAGCATTTCCCAAACTGGAAGGGACTCAAGAGGCTCCTAAGGGCCAGAAGGAGAGCTAGAGAAAGGCTCGAGGAAATTTTCCCTTCAGAATCCCATGTGAGGTCCAGCAGGGAGAGGCAGCTGCTGAGGTCACTTGCAAGGTGGACACTGATCCAACTTTGCCAAAATCTCCATGTTCCTTTTCTGCAAGGAAGAAAAGTTCACACTCTACAGGTAGGTACTCCTGAAGCTCTTTTCTAGGAGTAATTTTAGTCCTGCTGCAGTCTGGCTGGTCTGATTCATCTTCTCACAAATGTATCGACGTGTTCCTGTCCCGATCACATAGAGCCAAAATAAGTCAGTTTGTGCACTTGGTCCAGGTTTGTAATGAGCTGTGAGGTAAGACTTGCCCAGCTGGCCCAGTGCTGGCAAACCACAGTGTAAAACACAATCCTGCCCCTTCCCAGAGGGCCTCTTCCTAGCTCCAGGCCCTGGGAATTTAAAACACTATCAGCTGTGCTGCACGGCAGGCTCTCCAGTGGTTAGGCATAAGCAGGTCATGATCTGTCTGATTCTCATGATCTGCAGATGAAAGCGGCTGAAGTGCTGAGGAATTTCAGATTTCTCTCCTGTATCTTCTTATTTGTTTTCTCAAGATCTTTGTGATTCCCAGAATATCTAACTGATAGGCAAATGTTCAACAGCAAAATCTTTTTGTAAAGCTTTTCTATCTGGTTCTTACATAACATTACAGTAAAGACAAAGGTAATAAAATAAACTTCTTTTTTCTCCCTCCCACTGAGTTGCTAGGTTTCTTTCCTCATTAACACCATATACTATACCCCTGATTTGCAGCCTCACTAAACTTGGAGAATTGTTTTCTGTAATGCAATTCTAAAGTTTGTTTTAAAGATGAAACACAGGCATTTAACCTGTCAAAAACAAAGTTCAAGCTGGCAGCTTTCTGTATTTCTGCCATTAAAGATAACAGACCTGGTCCTGCGGGGGTTTTTTCACTCAAGGAAATCTCTCAAGTTTGAATGGGAATTTTGAGTAGGCAAGGATTCATGGTGAAATATGCCTTCAAAGCCCTGCTATCCTGTCCAAGGGCACAGAAAATTGCTCTCACATTGGGAGTCTAACAAAGATAAAGGGAAAGGAATCCTCCCCTCAGTCTGGCACCCCAGTGCTGTTAATGAGTTATAAGGATTGCAGAAGCAGCCAAAGCACCTATATACCCTCTAAAGGAGGTTGTTTCAGTGGGAACAAAGCTGAAACAGAATTAAACACTGTCAAAACCCCCATTTTTTATGTACACAGCTGAATATTAACTTAGTGTCAGGTCAGCTAGTTACAACCCATTGCAGCTCACTTGCTCCAGAGAGATCTCAATGACAACACCCTGCTGATGATCATGAGGGATTAGAGGGCACACCCAGCATAATGTAGATTTAATTCCAATCAGCTCTTGCAAAATTCTTCATTTTTAGACTTCTTCACCTCTGAATACACTTTGAATACACTTTGGTGTCACCAACAAGTCAGAACTTCTAATGCAGATGTCATTTTTCAAGGTGCAAGCTATGCCAGCTACACTGTTATTTGTCTTCATTCTAAAAGTGAACATAACCCATGTTTATCCCACTAAGGGAGTCCTATTTCCTTTCCTGAACATCTCTCCCATTCCCATACACCCTGCAGGCATCACCTTTTGTTGGTATGCTCCAGGGTAAACCACCATTCATTTAAAAGTAGTGAACAATCTACACAAACAAACAATCCAAAACTGGTGAACTTAAAACTGGACCTTAAATTCCTAGTGCTGATAATCTCAGTTGTGAACTGATTCAGCACTGAAATTTTGCTGTCCACTTTCAGTTCTCCAGGTGACTTTTTGTCATCAGATGACATAGTCAACAAATATCCTGTTTATTTTGGAGTCAGTTGCTGCAATTACCATGTGTCTCCCTTCCCTTCTGTCTCTATGTGTTATCTTACAGTGTGACATTTTGCTATAAACAACAGGCCATGGAATGAAAAAGAAACTAAGAAAGTATCAATATAAATAATCTTTAGGGCAAATGGAGCCAGAGAAAGAAAGAAGTTATGAAAATGTGCTAAAAGCCTGTTTTATAAAGAGAGCATACAAATATTATGCTATAATACACCTGAAGATAACCAAATTTAAAATCTTCTCCCCTGTTGTGTTGCTGAGGAGACAAACACCCTTGAGCTTCAGAGTTCATGTAAGCTTAGTCACAGACACCAACCCAAGTATTAATTAAAAATTTAATAAGAAAAGAAAGAGGGAGGAAGCACAGGAGAAGCATCAAAAAGAGAGGCAATAATTGGCACTTCTACTAAATGGAAATCAAAGTTCTAGTCATGGCAAATCTGCCATTGGGTTGCTGTGGGAACACAATAAAAGGGCTGTCCAGCTAGAGAACTTAAGTATATCTAATGTGAGAAACAGGGCAGGTAGCAATGATGAAGCATTGGTTTTGTTCCACATTAAATTTGACAATGGACAGCATTCAGAATGAGGAACAGCTCAATTAAACCAGGAGCAAAGGGAATCACTCCAGAAATGTCAAGACATATGTCAGTCTATAGGTCATGAGCCAGACACCAACAAAGGAATACTCCAATTTCTACATGGCCTGGATGCATTTCTACACACAATAAGGTATGCTGTCCACATTGTGATGCCAAGACCTATGCTAAAGCTCCTATTACTGTTTCCATCAACTAAAGATCTATATTTTACAATAGTCTATTCAAAATGTTATGGATTGCTTCGGCAATGCTTGGCAAACTTTAACTCCTTGTTCCTGCTGTCTCCTGAATCTCACCCAGCCCATTTCCCACCCACCAAGTGTTTCTGCATCTTTCTGTTCACTCCCAATCTCTTGTCTCTAATCTGTTGTTCCCTTCTGTGCCTGCTGCCTTCTCTCCTCACCTTCCCTCTCTGTCTCCACAATACCAATCATCACCCATCCCCACTCTTTTTCCAGCCTCCCTTCCACAACACCATCTTACAACAGATACAGCAAGTCTAATTTTGTTCTCAGAAAAGAATTGGAGTAATGAGCAAAGCCCTCTAATCCTTTGTGGGTCTAGCTCAACTAGAAAAGCATTCCAAAATTTCCAAATTCTCTTCTGAAAAGTCTTGAAAGCAAAACCTTAACACTAGACAGGGAAATTAGCAAGAAATCTAGTGTCCTTCACTGCGTTTGTTGTTTTTCCAACATCTTTGGATTGCACAGACTGGATACGTTTCAAGAAAATGACACAGTCTTATTAATGCAAGTAGTGTATGGTTAGTGCAAAACATGTAGAAGTGAATTAGTATTTAAAATATAGTAGCAGTTATACACATTTAGAGAATTGGTTCTTGCAATCATGAATGAAATATGGCAGCCATGTGCTTTATGCCAGCAAGAACACTCAAGGAAAAGCTATTGTATGATGCAACTAGGAGAGGCCTCTAATGATTATTAAAGCACTGAGGAGACCCAGAGCTTAAAGCAGAGGTGATCCATCAGACTCCTGCTGCCTCTGAAACTGCAGCAACACCTACAGACCCCCTTCTGATTTCCAGTTTCCAAATCCACACAAAACTCAGTCAAAAAAAAATCCCTGGACCAAGGGAGTATAACAAGCACATTTCCACCTGCATGGATGCAGGCAAAAGACCAGGATAAAAAAAATGGCAGTCTTACATTGCAAACTTTCCTTTTGCACTAGCCACATAGAAGGCTAGTCTTGGTATCTGGATGAGAACTTTATACACATAGCAACACCAGTACAGCAACACAGAAGATTAAAAAGTCTGTGCCACCAACTCTTATAACATTAGGGACATAAATAGGATTGAGATACATATGTAGGCACCTTCAGGACAAAATTCTTTGCAGACAAAAGGAATTACTTTTCCATTAAGAACGGGTACTTAAAGATAAGAGGAAGCAATACAAATTAAAGTATCTGCCATACCATCATGAGAGCAGCCTTGACTTTGCAAACACCTCCTTTCCATTTGGCTGGCTGGGCAAGAGGAGCCTAAGCTGTCCCAGGTCCCTTGGCAGGAACATCTCATACATTTTGAGACAGTGCAGGTGATCAGGGAATGAAGCAAAAGCAATGTCTTGCCATCCTCATTACACTGAAGCCAAAATGAATCCAGATGACAGCCAGACCTCGTTTGCTTTGGTCCCTGAGAACACACACTCCCACATACAACAAATTGTACCATTTCCCAAACATATCTCAAAATTTATCCTCATTCTAATCTGAATCATCAGAAAAATATCACCTTGGTGCACCACAAAGGTAGCCAAGGAAGAAACCAAAGTTGTCTTTTGTTTTTCCCAATTAAAGCCTACATAAGAAAAAGAAAACAGGGTTTAAGAATAATCTTTGAGTTTCCCCCTCCTTCCAAATATTGTTTTCCACTTTTAAATCACTGTGTGCCATCTGGATGAGCACCTTATCACTAGCCAACAGGGGGAATTCAGTGTTTGTATTTATATTTGCATTTATATGGCATTCTCCTACACTGTATCTCAAACCACTGACAGAGCAATGAATCACAGTCCTGGTGAGTGGTGACGCATCACGGCAGCAGCATCGCACAAACGGCACAGCTGGAAATGCTCTGCGTGCTAATTAATCTTGGCTGCTAGTAATTCAGAGAGAGGAGAGCCTGGCCTGACAGATTTGGCTCTGCCTTACAGTTTGGACGAGAGCTCAGAGAGACAGCATTTAGAAAAATTGCTTTGGGAATGCCTGACATAGCATTTCATTGAGGGGATGGGACCAGCACAGCGCTCTCAAAAGACTGCATGTGTTGTAGATGCTTGACTAAAATACTGTGGGCTTCAAATAATTTCTTCTCTTATTTGATAACATAAACAGGCCACATCTGAGATATTTGGGAACCTAGAAGATCAGTTCATTTAGTATGAGGGAATTCAGAAAAATCACTGAAAATATTCAGGAGAAAAAAGCCCAAACAAACAAAGAAAATGACCAAAAAAAAAAAAAACAAAAAAAAAAAAAAAAAAAAAAAACCAAAAAAAAAACCTCAATACCAGAACTACCCAGCATTCAAAGGATGTAAAAAAAGAAAAAAAGTAAATTTCAGGGATCAACCCTTTTTAATTTGCAATTCAAAAATTCAAAGCTACAGGCAGTGTAGATTTGAGACTGCTATTGGGAGCAGTAAGACCTGTCCTGCTATAGGGATCAACCCAGTAATTCTGCAGCTAATAATGCAGCCACTTCAGATGTGCACATCTGGCTGCTTCCTGCAGAAACTGAGACCTTTCCAGGCTCACAAAAACCACCCTGTGCTGCCAGCAGGAAGGAATTGCTGTATTGATGAGAAAGTCAGGATTCCTGCAGGACAGCCCCTTTTATGTGATGAAAAGGATGGGAATGTCTCCAAACAGCCTTTCTCTGTACCTTATGCAAAAGATTGCCACATCAGAGCCCCAAATAATTCATGTTTCTCATCAGCCCTCTCATTCGGTCCCCCTCACACCAGCAAACTCAGTAGTACTGCTGATGCTGCAGACTGCTCTGATTAATTGCTCTCATTACAAGCTCATTTTTTAAATTTCCCTTCATTTTAATGCAGAACTTTTCTCTGGAACCTGACTTGTAATAAGCAAAAAGCAGTAATAAGTATGAAAACAGGTCCCAGCGGCTGGCAAGGAGTGACGGCTTCACCAAAGGGAGAAAAATGAGAAGGCAGCCCCTCAGAAGAGGGGAGCTAATGATGAGCAATCACAAGCCAAGTGACCTGCAGGCATACATAACAGGGGCTGGCACTCAGGAGAGGAACAGCAAGAAGCAGCATTGCAGAAAGGCCATGGGAAGTGCCCTACAACACCTGGATAAAAGCTGCAGCCCCTGCCCTGCTGTGCGTGCTGCTGGACAGGCCAGAGCAATGAGAGGGGCTTCACTCCAAAAGACAGGAGAGGCAAGTTTCTTTATTAAAATGGCACATTTCCAGCAGGGATTTTCTTTGAGATAAGTGAAAAGTAGATAAAATTCCAAGCAGTTCTCAGAGGTGAATCAGAGGACTTGCTGTGGACTTACTATAAGCACAGAAAAATAGCAAATATCACTCTCTCTTCACTTTGACAAACATTCCCTTTGAAACAGAATGAATGTGAATGTAAACTCGAGAAATGAGGGGGACAGAAATATTTTTTTTCTAAATGGATGAAATGTTGATTTTACTGAATGCAGCACTCCCAGGCTGTTATTCAAATGCACTGCCAGTAAAAAGGTGCATGATGATTGTTCTTTATGGACTAGTTTCCTTAAGTTCAATACTCAAAAAAGGAGTATTCTTCTACATCAGGCTTGAATGCTTAGACTTCTATCAGAACAATTCAGCTGTTTTGTGGTGGAAATGAAAATTTAACTTACCTTGCCCTAGCCGACTGGAATCATCCTGTTTCTGTGTCTTCAAAGTTTCAGTGTCACAAATCAAAGGTTCTTAACCACTCTCTATGATGGAAAAGAGAGAATAAAGTCTTCTATTTTATTGAATAATATACTGTTTGTAACTGAATACTACTTGCTGTTTGAATAATACTAACAGGATGAGACCTGTAGGAGCAAGGTACTGCTGTAAATCTCCAAATACAAGGAGGCTCATCAGGAAGAAGTTTCCATTTTCTCCAAACAACATTTCCATTTCATCACTGGCAGACACAACTCAAGGCAAACATTGTGGGCTATAGGCATAATACAGCTCCACCAGCTATGAAAATGGAATTAGAAAAAAAAATTGCAAAACCACAGGTCTTGCATCTAGTTCTCCTTGTAGCTGGTGTTTCTCCTGTAGTAACAAAAATAAAGGAATGATAGTTTCCAACACAAGCCATGTGTAAAATTATGCTAATTTAAAACACGGGAGCTCCTAATACAAGGTAGTTTTGCAGTTATTAAGTACTTACTGAACTCTAACTTCAAAACCAAATTTTTTGCAATGCATAAAGGATAGAGTATTCTTGTATGTAGTGAAATGGATAATTAGCTGAATGCTCAGTAAATAGCAAGCTTGCCCTTGACTTTCCTTGCCACTATTTGCCTGCTTAGCAGCCATTTATGGATGCTTGACTAATAACCAGTTCAGCTCTGTGTTCACTCCTTGACAGCTCAGGTTGCCTGACATTTCTCAGTTGCTCTACACTGATGTATGCTGCTGAAAAAAAAAATAGATGTACCAATTCTAGTTCTTTGTGATTATTTTCCAGTCCTTATTTTTACCAATTAAAATTACTTCTTTAAGATTTACAGCCCAGAAATCCCATGTTCCCTGACATCTCAAGCTGTGGCTCAGTTCAGAGTAAGAGGCAATTCCTCCAGAAAGCCCAGTCTGACACAATCAAACACATCTTGTCAAAGTGCAGCTAATCACAACCCTGCACTTAATCACTTCAGCTTTTTCAGATAACTCCAGACAGCATTACATTTGAGGATTCTTGAAAAGTTCAATATAACCCAGTATTCAAATATCCCAGATCACAGCTTGTTCATCAACTTGATGCTGCTTTCTACAAATATGTCACTATTCATTAAGAATGGTGTCATAATTTGATATACAAAGTTTCTGAGAACTTGCTTACAGTCTGCAAGTTGCCTAGATAGAGATCAATGTCCTGGGGACATTGGAAATGCCTCTGGGTTTCTGATGTTAATTTTTGCACATGTCATTTTAAAATAGCATTCCTCAACTCTTTAACTGTTATACATCTGTGCATAAGATCAATAAATGCATCTCTACTTTTGAGAAGATCCTCAATTTGTGAAGCTTCTTGCTGAACCAGCTAAAATTATGGACCTAATTATTTCTTTTGTTTGGACAGGATCTAAGAGTTAAGTATTGTCCATTGTTGCAGCTGTTTTCAGAACAGGAGGCAGACTGAACACTGAGCTAAGCAAAGCTTAGACTACTTCCACACTTTCTTCTACAAATATCACTCCATCCAAGCTTCCATTGTGCCACTTCATTCAAAGTCACCTTGGCCCTAATATTATATTATAGCTGCTGTTCAAATTATTGCTCTTTTCCCTGCTTTTCAGAGTTATGAATGAGTGGGAGACATTTTCCATTAAAAATTTAAACCATGTAGAATGTCATGACTGTGAGATGAAAGTGAGGTTGCTCAGATAGTACTGGAGCAGAGGAGAGAATTCTCCTGGCAGGAATGCCATGCCCCATGGAGAGGGGTAAGCACTGCCACCCACAGCACTCCTTTATTTACAAGGCATGGGGCCACGTCCGAAGGGAAGCAGATGGGGGCTCTGCAGCCCCCAGCAGGAATCCCTCCCAGCCCCGGGGTGCAGCTCCCAGAGCTCTGTAAATGCCGTCCCCACCGAGCCCAGCAGACACCCAGGGTGGCCTGTGCTGTTCAGGGCTAACAGCTGCTGCCAGCCCCAGCTGCCCCCGTTTTCCCTTTGTGGGAATACTGCAAATCCCCACAGGACACATGAAATGAGAGTGGGGTTTGCTGGATTTAGTGATTAGTAGCACTTTAACTCCTGCTTTCCAGTAGTCCTGCTAAGCAGACAGCAAAATACATGATAGGAAAGCCTCCAGATGCTCTCATTAAAAGCTTCCTATGATTTTAACGTTATTTAAATGAGAAACTAATTTTTAAAAATCCAGCTATTTTCAGTTTATTCTAATTTTCAAAGCTTGCTTGCCTTCAAAGAGAATTTCCACTTCTCCTAAGGATTATTTTTTTTAATGAATATTATTTAATAATATTAAAACAGCTCATTTGCAAAGAAAATAATTAAAGTCACACAAGGTATAAGAAGAGGAGGATGACTGATCTGACCTTTTAATTAAATGATTAACATTAGTCAGCAACAACACAGTGAAATGACAAAGGAATACTGACCTTTTTATGTCTTCACTAAGAATGGAAACAGGGCACAATCAGCATTTAAATCTTTTCAAATTGTAAGTTATAGAACCACTCCCCTCAGAAATAATTCATAATTACAACCTTCCAAGCTCAGTATATATATGGAATACATACTCTGCTCAGTGCATGGAAAAATAGCAAAAGTGACCAAGAGGAAAAAGGTCAGCCTGTCATATTTTACTCGTATTTGTCTTAAAGTCTACAAAATGTGTTCCTCTGAAATGGATGGACTCTGCTTCAGTGACTTTTTCAAAGCCATTATAAAAGTTACCAAAGTGTTAAGATATAAACTGGACTTCAGTGAAGCCACGAATACTTAACACTAAAAGTGAAAGACAGTGTAGGGCTTTCCTGCCTAGCTATAACTCCACTCTTACAAAAACAAAGTTAGAAATAAAAAAAGGGGAGCGGGCATGTCTGCACATAAAATGAGAGGTGGTTTAAACAATGAAAGTAATTTTTCTTTTTTAAAGTCTTCTTTAACTTTCTATATTTTGAATTATAGATTTCAAATTGAATTAATCCCAGCTTGAACTATAGGTTAAGGTCTTCATGTTATCTGAACAAAAAGAATTTACAAGTTGTGAGTATTTACACCCTGAATGAAGGAGAGATAAAAGAAAATTGAAACAGAGGTGTTTTTTTTCCCTGGCTTTGTGGGTTATTCTTTAAATAAACTATATAGGCTTCAGGCACACAATGACACTCGGGTGTCTGTGGCAGCTGTATAGCAAATAGCTTTGAAATGTATACTACCAAATATATAGTCTGCTTCTGCAATTTGCTTGTAAACCAAGTAGGAGGCAAGAGTATATTACATGGTGAGCTGCATTTTTATTCAGATCCTCTGATCCAGTCATGCTCTTCCCAAGCAGCACATCTAATCTACCAACCAGGATTTTGTTTTCTGCTGCTTTCTGTGATTGAATAAGGCTTGAGACTATAAGTTCTGGCAGTATTTTTGGACATACACACTGTTCTACCAGAAGCCTAAACTGCACTTTTATTGTCTTTGCTAACACCTGGCCCTTCAGCTAAGATCAAGGGCAGTTCAGTACCTGAGACACCTTCTCCCAAGACGCTTTGCTCTGCATTAACAGAGAGGGGAACTCAATGATGTTGAAACTTTTCCATCACCTCTTATTAATAACCAAGTGATTAAAATGCATGGCCTTGCTATGGATCACCTGGAGTCTCTTTAGCCCATTATCTTGTCCCAGCTTTTAGCTGTACATTGTTCAGACTCCAATGATTATTTTGATCACCTGTTTCCCATTCTTTACCACATGACAGTGCTACATATCTACCTTCCCAAGGCCAAATTCCAGCAACACAACTACAGGAAGTATGCACATCTATGTTTTATAACATTTCATAGGCTACATTTCATGGTTTGCTTCCTTATCTGTTTTTCTGTTGACCCAGAAGTAACTTCTGCTTCATCAGAATAATTTCAAATATAGGAAAATATATAGAGGAAAAAAGATTTCATTTTTATTTCATTTAAACCATATTCTTTGAAGGCAGCAACACATACTTAGTTGTATGTTTTCACAAAATCCATCTGAACACAAGAGTGAAATGAGCTGTACAGAGGTTCCATGTAAAGAGAAATCAGCAAAAGCTCTTCTTAAAGAGCTCTGCCATATCTGACTTTCAGTCTTATTTCTACTGCCACCTTTCATTGATAAAGCATTTTCAACTAGCACAACAACCAATTCATTTATAATTTGTGTTTTTATAGTTATTTCCTGCTAGGACAAAACAAGGTCAAAAATATAAACAGTGTAGCTAAAAATGCAAAAACCCTGAGGGATTGTCTGAAGTCAGACACTGCAGCATCAGACACATAATACTTCTCTGTTTGAGTGAGCTCACATGCAGACATTTTGTTTCTCAACTATTTAGCTGTCAGGACAGTTAAAAAGAAAACAGGCTATAGTGCTTTGCTATCTTAAGATTATTTCCAACATGCTGCTTTGAGAATTTGACCAGGATGGTGACATCTTGCCAGTGCTGACAAGTTTTTGGATTTGTGGGGTTTTTTGACCTCTGCAACAATTATGCATGAAGGGGGAAAAAAGAAAGAGAAAAAAAAAAAAGGAAAAAAAAAAAAGACAACTTACCTCTTTATATTTAACCTTATCAGGGTTTTATTATCTAACCCTGAAGTGAAAGAAATTCTATGCACTTTCCCACATTTGTTTCTCATCTTTGCAAATCCCAGTGGCTCCAGAGTCTCAAATGTGAGATAATCTGTAGATCAATGAGGGCGGATGTAAAACTCTTGCTAAGCCGTGTTTTCCCAGCTGGGGGTAAATTCACTTGCCTGTATGTAAAATTTCCTAATTAGAAATGTCAAGTCTCTGTTAAAAGCTCCCAGAAATTGATGCTGAGCTCTACAAAAAGTTAACTATTCCATAGCTGTGTTTTATCTGACTCATCAGGAGAAACTTTCCCATATTATTCATAATTAGGGCTATCGTAGCAGAAGAGTTTCAGAATTTTACTAGGTGGGAGTTTCTGCCTATCAGCCATAACAGCCCTGGGAATGTGCCCCAGGAGGAGCAGAGCACTGGCTCCGGGCACTGCCCAGGCTCTGGGCATCCATGGAAGGCAGCTGCCTCATCCCCAGAGACTCTCCACAGCCCAAATCCAGTCTGAACAGAGCATTTCGGAGAACCTTTGATTACCAGCCCACTGATATAAACTGCAATATTGCTCAGCTCAGAGTGGAAGAGAGGAGTCCAAACTATGCAATCCCCAGGTTATAGAAATTAGAAGAAAAATCTGGGGTTCTTTCAGTGCTTAAATGTTATGCCCTTACCATTGGTGATGGATCTATTGAAATTCTGATTTCAATGTGAGACTGATAAAGGTGATATAACATATTCAAAATTATATCCTGTCCTCTACTTACTATGGATTTTTCATCACCATAACATAGTTATATTTGGATGGTTTTTGCAATGTTACTGTATTTCCTGGCTCTCACTATAATTGGAAGACATTTTAGAATAAAGGCACAGTTACAAGTAACAGCAATTTTCCTATGTTAAAACTCTATTATTTGGTAAAATTGCAGAATATTGATGGTGGTGGAGGTGGGAAATGGCTTTAAACATTTGCACAGAGATAGAGTCCTGACTCTGCATCCCAGCTGATCCCACATATGTACATGCAAATCATTAACAAGTTCATTGAAGCAGAGGTGATACCAAAGCTTTGAGTAAGCATGGTGTAATGCCAGAACCATGGCCATAGCTTTCATTTTACCCTTATTAATAACTAAGGTGGTTTAGTCATGATAAAACATGATGTGTTGTATCTGTAAATGAAAATCCCTTTAAATAAGTAGAGAAAAATTCACGACACAATAGCCATATTCCACTTCTTCAACCAAAAAAAAAAAAATCAGATTTGTGTTCTCAGTTAAACTAAAAATAAATAGGATCAAGAAAAAAATAAACTGTTGACAAAGACCTGCCACAGTGCTCAGTCAGATATTTTCTGGAGTGCAAACCAGAGAGTGGAACCTCCATAATATAAGCTATATTATGGGTTGTGGGACTGGAACTGGCTGGGATGAATGGTGGTTTAGCCTCGGTGGCATATACAGGAGGCATCAACCTGAGGCCATGGGAAGTGGGATACTGAAAGGGAGATATCTGGTCAGGTCATGACAAGAAGAGTGTGGTCATGGGAGTTGTTATGTTAATGGAATGTTAATGGAATTATTCTATATTAGGTCATGTTTCTGGCTCTCGCTCTCAGTTGGTTTGGGACCTGTCACATCCGAGGTCATGTTCTGAGATCATGATTGGAGCTCTGCCCTCAGAACACCCTAAATATTGTTACATTCACCACACCCCTTGTCTTTGGATCTTGCCCCTCAGATTGTGCAGTTTCTGTGTTTGTTATTTTGCTATTCAAGTTTTTTATCTTTGGGGCAACTCCATCATTCCCACCCCTCTGTTTTGCCACGCTCCCCCCCACTGGTCCGGGCTCAGGGTCGCAGCGAGCTGGACTGTGACAATGAGTGGATCCTGAACATCTGGCCTAAATGTAACAAAATACTCTGAAACTGGGACAGATCCAGCTCTCTCCAATAAACATTCAGGACAAAAGAAAGCTCAGAACCCAACCATAGCTGGCCCCTGCCCCATACTACTGCCAGCCTCACTTTTAACACCCAAGGAACCCAGCAAGAAGCTTTATTTCTACCTATTTATCCAAAGTCATGACATCTACCCAAACAAATATTGCAAGAAGTCACCTGCACCTTTTTTTGTAGCTTTTCATGTGAGCTTGCTCATATAATGTCAGCAATTGTCCTCCCTGCTTAGGCTGATAGCTATGAAATAACCTGTGTTTCACTCCTACTTGCAGAGTTCCAGTTATTGCCATGATTAGGTGAATGAGGTGGTGAATAAGTGCAGGGCTTCAGTGCCATTCTCTCCTCAGGAGCAATCAAACTGCTTTACAGCATTCTTCATACAATGACTGGAAAGCTTAAACTTGTGATCATATTTTCTCTCCCCATAAGAAATAAAATTATGGAGAAGAGGGAAAAAAGTTAAATCAGAGTGGGTTTTTTTACACTTTAAATGAAATAACTGGCTAAAATACAATGTCTCTACCACATTGTGAAATAGCTTTCAAATAATGAGAAGACATGAAAGTGGATGCCACAAATAAGTGAACTGTTTCCCAGGAAGACAGCAGTTTCATTACAGGAAGAAAAAATAAACACATCTTGGAAAGGCAAATACATTTGGACTGTAAACAGGGGCCTGAAGGATTGTTTGAAGGCTCACCATTTGATTCCAGTGCTCATGCTTAATATCCTTTTTTTCTTGTTTTGTTCAACTTGTAAAAAATGGTTACTTAGGAGGTTTCAAAAGCAAGTAACAAAATAATTGAAGAAACTAAAATGAGTTATATAATCTATGAAGTTTCCATTTAAGAAAAAGCTACTAAAACCTGGGTGATCTGCCATTAAAAGAGCAAAAGTTATGTGGTCCCCAGTGACAGTAATTAAGGGAGACCCTTCTTGTTTCATCATTCTAAAAGCAGATTATGGTTACAGCACAAAAATAAAAAGTGTAAATATTCCTGTCCAGAGTGCAGGATCAAGTGGCACTCGCAGAGCAGGGGACAGTCACTCCTGGGAGAGGCAGCAGGGACATCAACATTCCCCGCAGCAACACTGGTGCAGGAGGAGCAGGTACTCACTGCTGGACCTGGGTGGCAGGGGGTCACCACAGGAGCTGGAAGAGGGAATCCCCAAAGAATGCTGCATAACAGCCTCCGAAGCACCAGTGTCAGAGGTCTGCCAAAGCTGCATGTTGATGGTCTTATTGTTTGTGTCATTTCTGGTGATTAGATTTCTGCATGCCTGAGGTTTTTTCCTTTAGATAGGAGCTTCCCCCAGTCCCCAACCCCAAATAAATGAGAACAGAAAATGCTCATGCTGAGAAGTAAAGAGCTGATGAGTTCAGGAAATGATCTGTTAGTTTGCTAGGAATAAAATACTGCAGAACAAGACACAACAACACTTTCATCCTTTTCTTTGTGGGGATTGGAGTGCCAGCAACACTTGTCTCCTGCCCAGCACACGGCCTCAGCACAGCCTGCTGTCTGGAGCAGCAGTGGGCAGGAAGCTCAGCAGATGTTCAGCCTTCTTGGGCACTTGGAGTTCAAAACTCTCCTCATCTGCAGCAGAATGAAACCAGCAGGTCGTACAGCAGCGCTGCAAACTATACATTGTGCTGCCAGTGGCTGGAAGAGCTACCAGGGCTCCCCTGCTGCAGAAGGGATGGTGGATTTGAGCATTGCCAACCAAAAACTAATAAAAAATTAACTCTTTCCTCTCCATCTCAAAGTTCTCTCACATTCTTTCAGATTCCTGTTAAACTAAAGCATGACCTATTGAGGTGAGTCATTGTGACAAACCAGAAAATACTACATTGTCAAAAAGTAGTTCTGAAACCCTGGGCAAATTTGCAATTTGGGAAGCTAATTGCCATTTCTCACAGACTGCACTTCTCACAGATTTTAATTATGTATCTATCATTCTCATAATCACTAGTGTAATTACACAGTTATGAGATGCTGAAAGTGGTTCTTTGTTATTTGAAGTTAAAAGCAAAAAAACCCAAAAAAACAGTTTTTAAAAAAACTCAAACTCTTGTACTGACAGCAACCAGCGGCTCTTTTAGACTGCGGGAAATTCTGACAAACTTGGCTGTGACCAAGTTACATCTGTACAAATCAGGATTTGGTCTGGCATTTTGCTATTGTGAAATTGACCCTACACAGTGAACTCTTCCCCCAAAACAGACACCCCCACAATTTACCTGCAGGTACACACTGCAGTTACTTTCCATCACTAAAATACTGATGGTTATGTGAACAGTGTATGGAAAAAAATAGAAGACAACTCTGACCACAATCATATTTGTTAAACACTGCTAAATTCAGAGGAGAAGTGAAGGTGTGAAGGTGCATATGTGATTTTGTGCTCTCTGCTAAAATGACTCCTTTAGATTGGATTTAATAGTAAACAGAAAACAAACATTTTGATAGGGATATGCCTACTCATCTCATCATGCACATGACAGACTGGATGAAAAATAAGCCTCAGCTTGCAGTGCACAGCCACATTTGCTGTACATTTCCAACATTTATGTAGACACATCCTTTACTTGACCTAAACCCATCCTCTGGAAGCAAACCATACCAGCAGCTTTACACAGAAGTATGAAATGAGTATTTTCATGAAAGGCTTTAAATAATGGCTATTGATGAATATAGCCTGCCCTCCTACTATCACACAGACACAGAATATTTCACAAAAGTGCACCATGGGCCCTTTAAACTGCACAGGGAATTTTACACTATAAGGCAAAAAAAAAAAAAATAGCTAGTCAATCTGGCAGTAGGAAAATGGCACAGTTATTTTGATTTTAACATTATTGTTGTGCTATTAAATAGAATAACAGCCCTAAGTTAAATAATGGAGGTCATTTGAAGGATCCTCATATTTTCTTCTGGGAAAAAATAAAAATTTTGAAGCCTTGTAACTGACTATTTATAGAAACTGAAAATCACCCTTATAGCCACAAGGGAGTCAAAACATCCAAAGTCATTACTTCATTAACTTTGATTTGTTTCCAGCTAATAGAACTTAAAAGTTTTTGACTACTTACCATGATATTCTATACCAGTCATTCACTCTCAAAATCAGTGTGTCACCAGGCAGAGTTATGCCATTTTCCTTCTTCCCTTTCTACCCACAGAGCTCAAAGACTGTTTGTCCTCTTTCAGCAGAACTGCAGAGATTCAGTCTGGTGACCTGAAAACCTAAGTAAGCCTAATAAGAAAATTAAAGTTTTCCAGAACAATGACTAAGTCACTCTAAAATATTAATTCCTCCAACAGGAAGCTTATTCCAACATAAGACATTGAGTTTGATTCAGCACTGAAGAAACCCAGTGCAATATCTCTCTCCAGCCTAAAATCCAAGCTGCTTCAGGGAATTACCATCACCACACATTATTTGTTGCATTGAGAAGCCTCAGTTAATAAATGGCCCAGAGCTGCTGCTGTGGCACCTCTCAGAGCAGGGACCACTCACACAGACCTTCTGACTGGCAGACAAAATTATCCTCCTGTTAAGAAAATGCAAAAAAAAATCTCAATATAGTTATCCTAATAAACAGAGACTAAAAAATAGGAAAATACTCTGGATTATCAGGCGTGAGGCACTAATGTGAAGATTTTTATAGCTTCAACTCAGTATGAATATTACTTCTGGAAATAACACACTTCATTCTAGTCCATGCTGGGAAAAATGAGCAGCTCTCATGGTCCAGAGACATTTCTTTGTGTCCTTAAACCATCTGAGCTTTGAGGATACACACAGAAGACTTGAGCTTAGTACTAGATATTGTCCAGGTCAACTGTACAAGTCCAATGTTGTTCCTGAAAAGAGAAAATAACAAAAGCTTTTCTTAAAGCAGTCTCTGGGTTTTTATTTTTATTCCCTTTCCTAAGGGTGCATGATTAAGAAGATATTAATACAGTAAATTTTCAAAGGAAAAATGCAGCTAATTATTTAACATAGATTTCATAATATTTCTTTTGATATAATGTATTAGAAAAGAAATATTAACCCACGTTTATGCTTTAACCAGAGTTCAGTCACTCATGCTTCCTCAAAATAAATGCATATTCTGTCTGTGACTTTCTGTATTCTTACCTTTGTCTGGCACTGTGCTGTGGAGCAAATAGATTGAGAGATGCAGTAATACACATAACCTTTAGCTTAGCTTTTATCACAAGGAAAATAGCTACTGTTGCTATGGTTGTTTGGTCAATCTGTCACCCCATATCAGCATTGTTAGTATTCACACCTGATAAGAAGATATCTTCAAAAAAGAAGAGGGGGGGGAAGTAAAGCAAAATGCTCTGCAGAAGGCAACCCAATTCTCATCTAATCTTTTTTAAAAAATCTGCTGTGTTAATGTATCCTGTGTGCCTATCACTGAAATCATATGAGACTTCAAATAAGAGTAAAGATAAGTAGAAAATAATGAAAAATAGAAATCTGTGCAGTTTTTTTCTGATTATGGTGATGTTTAGACTTTTATTTGTAAACCACCCATAAGATATTTTCAAGGTCAGGAAAATAAAAAAAAATTTTACAAAACAGGGATGATTTTCAAGTACATCTAAGCTGCATTAAATCTCTGAACTATTGCTCTGCAACCTGAAACCAGTCCCATATGAGACTATTATTTCTCAGCATCTTGTTAGTCCTACTTTGCACATGACCTTGTGAACTACTGATCTTCCTAAATAACTACACTCAGCCCTAAAGGCACACGAACAATTTTTACAATTAGTCTTGAAAATTTAAATTAAATTTTGTTTCAGACAAAGCTGTACAAGGCAGGCGTTTCAAAGTATTCCTGCAAAGTAGACTTTTAGAAAGTTCAACAGTCTAAAGAGTGAAATATGTGAGCCTGAACATAATCAAACAGCCACTAAAATAAACCTGAGCTCAGACAAAAGCATGAAGTTTTTATTCACAGATTTCCTAGTAGTGGAGATGCCACCTGCCTCAGTGAGGGCCAGAGGGGATTATGTAAGTCTCCCATTAAGCATAAACACATTACAGACCACTAATACATACTGACAAGATGCTTTCTGCTGCTCACTTTCCTCCCTTATCCATTTTTCACACAACTACTCATAGCCAAATGTTGGTTAGTCACCCTGGGACCTGTCCTTGCCACAGAATCCTTCTGGTTCTCACCAGCTCCTCATGGTCCCATCAACTCTTGTCTTTACTCTGATGGTCCAAGACCTTAAAAAAAAAGTCAACAGACCTGGCCCTGTTTGCTGGGGAGTTCCAGAACCTCCCAGATGTCCTCCCCATGGAGCTGACTGCAGTGATTCACTGTGGGCAGTTACCCTGCAGCTGTTGCCCATCACTGCTTGCTGAAGCAGACCCACGTGTTGTGGTGGGAAACAAGACAAGGAGCTTTATTGCTTCTTGTAAAAGCCCAGATGAGAAACTGGCACACTCTTACCTTTGGCACCAGTCTAGCTTAACACCCCACTGAACCCTGCTCACAGAGAGCCAGGGCTGCAGTGACACTGCTGGGGGATCACCCCACTAATCCCTGCTCACAGAGAGCCAGCAGTGCAGGGACACTGCTCTGGGATCACCCCACTGAACCCTGCTCACAGGGAGCCAGCAGTGCAGGGACACTGCTGGGGGATCACCCCACTAATCCCTGCTCACAGAGAGCCAGGGCTGCAGTGACACTGCTCTGGGATCACCCCACTGAACCCTGCTCACAGGGAGCCAGCAGTGCAGGGACACTGCTGGGGGATCACCCCACTGATCCCTGCTCACAGGGAGCCAGCAGTGCAGGGACACTGGGGGATCACCCCACTAATCCCTGCTCACAGAGAGCCAGGAGTGCAGGGACACTGCTCTGGGATCACCCCACTAATCCCTGCTCACACAGAGCCAGGGCTGCAGGGACACTGCTCTGGGATCACCCCACTGAACCCTGCTCACAGGGAGCCAGCAGTGCAGGGACACTGCTGGGGGATCACCCCACTAATCCCTGCTCACAGGGAGCCAGCAGTGCAGGGACACTGCTCTGGGATCACCCCACTGATCCCTGCTCACAGGAAGCCAGCAGTGCAGGGACACTGCTGGGGGATCACCCCACTGAACCCTGCTCACAGGGAGCCAGCAGTGCAGGGACACTGCTGGGGGATCACCCCACTGATCCCTGCTCACAGAGAGCCAGCAGTGCAGGGACACTGCTGGGGGATCACCCCACTGATCCCTGCTCACAGGAAGCCAGCAGTGCAGGGACACTGCTGGGGGATCACCCCACTGAACCCTGCTCACAGGGAGCCAGCAGTGCAGGGACACTGCTGGGGGATCACCCCACTAATCCCTGCTCACAGGGAGCCAGCAGTGCAGTAACACTGCTCTGGGATCACCCCACTGATCCCTGCTCACAGGGAGCCAGCAGTGCAGGGACACTGCTGGGGGATCCCCCCACTGATCCCTGCTCACAGGGAGCCAGCAGTGCAGGGACACTGCTCTGGAACACTGCTCTGTTCAGCACCTCCTGAGTGTACATCGTGGCCCAGGTCTCCAGAGCCCTTCTCTGCACCCACAGTCAGGTACTGATGCACTCTGCTTATCCAGCTACACCCACAGCAAGGCACAGGAGGTTGCTAAAGGAGTCTATTTTCCAAAATATTCATTTGTTCTGCTGTCTTCAGGAAATAGGATGTCCGCCCTTGCAGGTGTAATGGAACCAGTATTTTATCTCTTGGCTTCAATGTGAAAGGGTGAGAAAGGTTGTTTTATTCCATCCTAAGGACAAGGCACAAAACCTGTACATGCAATCCACTGATTTGTGCCTATTTCTGCAGATAAACAAGTACACAAGTAAATAAAAGTAGGCTTATTTAAATCTGGTGACAATGTGTGTTCTTTCTTGTATTTAAAGACAGACCTCTTGTTTTACATAACTTAAATTAGTAGTGCCTCTAAACACTCTCCTAAAAATTTAGCCCAAAATGGTGGCTTAGGTTCAGTTGTTTCCCACATCAGAAGTGACAGAAGTGACACAGAAGTGACTTTGCACACTCTTGCAATGCAGGCATCCAGCTCACAGGTAGATGTAGGTTAATACATATCCCAGCAGCAGTAAAACTCAAAAATAAGATTGCAATTAAAAACATGGATGTTGAAAGCTACAGGGTGTTATCTTGTCCTGGTGATGCACACATGCTGCTCAAGTCTTCAAACATTTTGGTAGTCTTTTTTGGCTCCATCCTAAGGCCCAGGTTTTAACTTGGACAAGTCCCTTGGTTACTACAGCACATAAGTTGTCACTTGCATGTTTTGGAAAGCTAAAAGAAAAAGAGTATGCTGGCAGTTAAAGATGTTTATAGTATTTGCAGAAGTGAGGGCTAGGCCATAATGGGTTCTTTGGAAGTAATCACAACACAGTATATTTAAGCATAAAGAGAATAATCACTTATATCAGCAGGGTAGGCAAGACTGCCATTTGCTGACATCAATGCATTTATTGAGTTACTGTTCCTGAACTCAGGATACTAATTTATTTTTTACAGCAATTAGACCCTGCTGGGAGAGAAGAAGAGAGAGGTGTGAGACTGACCACCTCTCTGATGAGCAGTGCTTAACACAGTTTGCAAAAATATTCTTCTCTATGTCACACAGTCAGTGCTGCTTAACAGTGCAGGAAAATCAAATCCAGAAGAAGAAATGCATCTGAGACATGAAAGGAAGAAAGCCAAAGCAAACCCCTATTTATGGTGCTGTTGCAGATGTCACACAGACACATCCACCAAGCAGAAAGTTACATATAAGGTTTTTTATCTCTCTTTAATAAAAACTTGAAGCTTTTGAAAGCTCTAATCAAATCTCAAAACAATTTCCAGCTATAAAATAACTGTGTATTTTGAAATACAACATAATCAAACCCAAGTATATGTTTCTCAGTTTAAACTACCCCTCTACCTGATCTTCCTGTTAGCCTTGCCAAACTGAGTTCTCTAAGTCTCCCTCCAAGCTTTTGCAACTTCCTAGAAAAGTAAATAGGTTTATATGTCTGGAGTGAGCTGGGTGAGGAGGAGGGGAGGTGTCTGAGCACACTGGTGCCCTTTATGTGCTCTGAAATCAAAGCAATTATAGCCAATTTTCTAAACTAGGAGCCAGTGAGGAATACTGTGCAGCAATAGGAGCAACATAAATTAGGAAAAGACAACACTGTAAGAAATCAAAATATAAGAACAATTATCCTTGTGGGACATTACATATTCAAATGAGGATGAGAAATGGCAAAAGCTAAGTCAGCATTAGCAGGTCAAGCTATTAAAGTTGCTTTATGTATGGAATGAAGAACAGAGACCGGCATGAAGTTAGAGGGAAAAGAAGCTGAAACACAAGGGTAATTGTAGGGTCAGGAAAGATGGGGATGAGCTCTGAGTTATCTGGACATTGCTGTACCCTCTGTGGGTACAGATACTAAAGAATTAAATGCTTTAATAAAAAAGTAATTGGAGAACAGGACAAATAGTCACCCTTGAACTTACTCATGATCTTCTTCCAACTCTGTCTGAACATGCCAATTTTTAGAGGGGTTATTTACTGCCAATAAACAGGGGAAAGGCTACATGGCCATAAGCTCCATTTTTTTGTCAAGCCAGAAAATGAGTGCCATGGCTGTTTCAGGACTCTACAAATGACTCTGCTCTTTCCAGTGTTGGAATCCTGGATGCTGAGAATTTTAAACTTTCTGTGCTGAAAGGCACAGACTTGCAGGAGAGCACTGCATTTGACCTGAGGCTGTGGAGAAGACTTCCAAAATTGATTAATAGCACTGGGATTACAAGTGTGTAGTTGGTTAGAAGTGTATAATATCACAGGGTGGAAAATTAGAGTTTAGGTTTTTAGAATACAGTAATGGATATGAAGCAAGATGAAGGTTTTAGGGCAGAGGCAGGTTGTTCTTTTTCACCTTCTTCTTCCTTCTTCTTCATGGGTTTGGGTGGTATTTTGCAATTGGGCAGAAAAGTCCACATTGCAGGCCTTGAGGGATCAGTTATTGGGTTAAAAGGGAAAATAATCTAGGTGTCATTTCTTAATTGGCTAGTTTAGTTTTAGTTCAGCCTTAAAAGACCTTGAAACTGTACTTCTGGGGCCATTTTTGTGCTGTTTTCCTGCATGCAAAGTCTGGTGCAGATGGCATGCTGAAGTTTTGATAAGATAACAATAAACAAGAAGCTGAAGACCGAGGAAGTCCAATGTCTCTCGTTCCTGACACAGAACTGCTCCAGGAGGGCTTCCCTCGTTAGGGGAGCCCCCAGGGAGAAGCCCAACATGGGGCCAGCAAAGCCATAGCCCAGCTTGCTTTGCTCTGGTTTTCACTGCTCAGCAGGGACAGCGGGCGCAGAACAAGGGACACCGTGCACAGCAGCCAGGTGAGGCCCGCTGTGGGCAGTGACAGCCACAGAGATCCTTGAGACAATTTTGGCAAGATTTTCTCCTTGCATACAACAGCTTATTCAATTCAACAACAGATGCTTTCCATGTTATCCCCTACAGCAAAGAAGTTATTAAACAGCCAGCCAAAGCCTCGGTGCTAAGGCTGCCAACTGGTGGTTGTAACACTGAGTTTTGTATTTCCCTCCCACACCATCACTTATCATTACTACCCACAGTCTTCCTCCATGCCAATTTTTACCAGGAAATGGCAGGCCCATTCCATACAGTGTTAAAACACCCTCATTTTCATACAGGCTGAAAAATTCAACCAAGCCTGACTGCAGGGGCAGATCTCACTCCCTTTGCAGCCCTCGAGCCCCAGGTCCCTTAGCTGCCTGAGATTAACCCACACAGAGCCCCCAGGGGCTGGGAGGGAAGGGCTGAGGCTCCAGCAAAACACAAGGGATTGCAAGGAACTCAGCTTGGAAAAGCTTCCCCCAGGTCGTGAACAGCGTCACACAGCAAAGTCCTGCTCGGCTTGGCTGGCAGGGGCTCTGGGGTCTGAGGCACAGACACCAAACAAACCCAAAAGGAGAGGAATCCACCTGCCACTCACGGCGACTTTAGCATTTAGCAAACACCATAAAAGGTGCCACAGACATGAGGAGTTCCAAATTTTGAAGATATGCATCTTTTGCCTCTTGTTCTACTCTTGAGGCAGGAGACAGGATAATAGCGATGTAAACAGTCCATGCTTTTCAAAATTTGGCAAGTAATGTTTAAAAAGGCAATTTTTTGCTAGGTGATTGCTACAGGCACTAGGTCCAAAGGGTGAAAATTGAAATTCTTAAGGCCATAGCAGAACTAAAGAGCTGTTAACTGAGAGGGAATTAATCCATGGGCCAATTTATAAAAAGACAGAGATGTTGTGAACACATGGAGTATTAAAGGAATAAAAATGTTTTTGTAAAGAATGTTTCTTCCATTGAACCACACTTACTTTAGTGTGGCTTCAAGAGCCCCAAGACAGGGTGTAAGACAACCCTAGATGAAGCCCTCAGAGGAATCTCTAAATCTTCTACTGAGCAGCAAAATCAAATCAGATCATGAAGAGGAACCATCACTTCACTCTTCAGTTTTTAAAGCACAAGTCCCAAAAATGTGAAGTGACAGAATTTTGGATGACATGCAAACCCTTTTATCCAGAGCAACATTTCTGTATAAACTTCTCATCTGACAGGACTACTAACTCCTCTTTGATTTTATTAAATCAGGATAGTAAGGGCCAAGAGAGATTTCGAATAAAATTTTGAGACTGCTTCTGGTCAACATGCAAAGCTGATTTCAAGGAGTTCTTCTGTCCAACCCTGCACAATAAGAAGCTGAGGCATATATGTGTACAGATGGAGGAAAAAAATGCAGAAAGATTCCTCTCTCTCTCAGCCTTCCCCTGTGACCTTCTCTCGTACTTGCAAATAAAAGAATTAAAATAGATAAATCTGCCAGCCAGGCTTAAAACTTTGTGAGTACAACTTGAGCACAGGAGATATCAAGCCTTCCCGAGACCTGGGCCTCGGTTTCCCTCCTGGTTTCTCAGCCTCGGTGATGTGCAGCTGCATCTGTCAGGAGGCATCACGTTATGTCAGAGATTTAACGCAATGAGAGATACAACTGGTTCTGGCACGTAAGAAAACGACAAATCAGTCTAGAGAATTTGAAGAGACAGTTTTCTGGAGGAACACAGGTGCACAAGCTGGGATTTAACAAAAGTTATTTGAAATGCAGGAAGTAAACAATAAAAAAGGCCATTTTACCCTAAGTAAATTTTAGAAAATAGGTTTTCTATCCAAATGTTTTGCTACAGCTGCAAGTCTCAGATTCAAAAACTGACAAATAGGATTTCTTTCAAACTCCAATATGAAGTGAATGGCGGAGAATGAAAGAGACAGAATTTCATATCCATTAGGATCCCAGTACTCCATTTTAATCAGGAGTCACTTGCAGACTGAAATTGCCTGGTCTGTACATCTCATTGAGTCTTTTGTGAGAAATTCAACTCCTTTATGTGTTTGGAGTTGTGTCCTCACACAGGAACAAGCAGTTAACAAAGACCTTGGTGAGACTGCAAACCTTTCATCACAGAGATTGTCCCACCATTATACAATCACAATATTAACGGGTCAGTCTCTTCTATTCTGTCTTCACTGCTCTCTCCTGTGGGTACAAAAGGTTCTGGGGGCAGCAGTACAGGAGTTAAATGATTCCATATACCCTATTACCAAGGTTAAAAGAGGTTTTCATCACAAGATCACAAACCTGTTTTACTTCACTTTCTGTCTATTGCCATCTATTTCATTGCCTCATGCAATAAAATAATGGTTAAAAACAAACAGGAGATTTCAGAATCACAGAATGGTTGGGGCTGGAAGGGACCTCAGGAGCTCCCCTAATCCAACCCCCTGCTGCAGCAGGTTCAGCCAGAGCTGGCTGCACAGAATCACCTTGTCCAGGTGGGTTTTGGACATCTCCAGAGAAGGAGACTCCACCACCTCTCTGGGCAGCCTGTTCCAGTGCTCGGTCACCCTCACAATTAAAAATGTTTTTCCTCCTATTCAGGGGGTGGAACTTTGTGTGTTGGTTTGTGCCCACTGTCCCTTGTCCTGTGCTGGGCACCACTGAAGAGAGTCTGGTCCCATCCTCCAGACACCCACCCTTAACACATTTGTTGTGTTGTCTCCAGCCTGAAGAGACCCAGCTCCCTCAGCCTCTCCTCATTTGAGAGATGCTCCAGTCCCTCACCACCTTCACAGCCTCCACCCTGTCCAGTAGATTCTTGATCTTCTACTGCCAACCCACAGGAAACAGACTGAGAACTCCTCCCACCCTGAAGCTCCATACAGCTCCCATCTAAACCCACAATTTATTCCTCACCAGTCTGGTCAGAGCTTCCCAGACTGAAACTCAGGCTGTAAGATCCTTCCAAAGGAAGGTAAGAGTGACAGAAGCAGCCCCAGAGCTGCAGTTAAGGAGAGGAGGGAGCATATTCTTCCTTTATGCTGGGAGTGGGCTTGGAGAGGCTCCCTTCCATCCGCACATCTCCCACTGACACCCATGAGAGCTAAGCATCAGGAGTAGGAAAATACAGAAAGGTCAATGCTAAAGAAAAAATTGCAAAATACTGAGGTTTTTACATTAAAAAAGCAAAAACAAAATAATAATAAAGAAGAGAGAAATAAATAAGACCTGGCATTAAAGAGTGGGTGCTGACTTCACCCAAACACCCCAGATGATTTTAGTGTGGGATTTTTGTACCTCAGTGCAGCCTAGCTTGCTCATGTTTTGCCAGTACTAGAGGTAATCTTTTGAAATCAAATTATATGTGTGCAACATGAATTATGTTTCTGGCTTGCACTGCAGTAAAACTGCACATTTTGCATATTTTTAAATGAGAGGAAGAGATACAAAAAAAATAGAGAATTATATGTCAAAACCAACTTACCAGAGATGCAGATAATTCCAGACACAAGCAACATCTTAGCTCACAGGAAGGATATGTAGTATCACATACAAAAATAGCATTTTTTTTTTCACTGAGAAGATACCACTGACATGAAACGATTGTAATATTTTCCACAGGAATCTAATGTTGCTTGGGAATAGCCAGCCATCACAGCATGCCTACAGCTAATGCTGGCAATCCACCATCCTCTTCCAGTGACACATGGCTCAAATGTGCTCCCTGTGTTTCCCCTACCTCTGAAATAGCCCAGGAAACACAAGGTTTGAAGGGGCAAGTTGGGCCCTGTTGTCAAGGATGACTGAAATATGTTATTTATGGGGAAGACTGGGAAAGAGTGATCATCCACATTTGAAACAAAACACCAATTTTGTTTCTTTCTTTCCCTCTGGAAAGCATCTGATACAGCCTCTGAGAAATATCTCAGCAGAATTGAAGCCTTAGTCACTGTTTCTGAAGTTTTCTGGACATAAAGAATTACTAGGATGTATAATAAGGAATCCACTGGCCTAACAAGGATTTATTTTTCCACTCACTGGCACACCAATTTAATTAAGACACCAAACCAATTAATAAGCCCTACTAATAAGACCCACTATCTATTAGCATATGCAGTGAAAGCAATTTCTGCCTGTGACTATTTATGAGTGTAGTTATTCACTTGGTAACCATTTACATAGTAACAGCACTAAAAAATGCTATTGAGGACAAAGAGGATGGGAAATTAAATGCTGTGTCTTTTACATTGTATAATTTTAAAATATATATTTCCAGTGAAAATAAAGAGAAAGGGGGAAATTCCTGCAAGTTGGAGCAAAAATAAACATGTCCCCATGCTTTCCAATGTCCCTGGAGTCAGCCATTCCCACACACACTTCCCAGCACCTTGGTGGCCCCAGCAGCCTATAACAGATCAATAAGACATCAGGGTTGCAGCAGCAACTGGCACTGCTAAAACCAAGGTCACATTTCAGCCAGTGTTCTCCCTGTACTTAACAAATACACATGAATTAAAAAGAGTTAATTAGCAGGTGTCCTCTTTAAGCTGGAGAGCCAAGAGCACCGATGCCAGCTTCACCCACCTGGGATATTCCCTGTGGCCATGAGCCAAGTGAAGATCATCACCAGGCATATTTCAAATCCACCATGAGATACCATTTTGCAAACCTCCCTGGAGGAAGGGATCATTATTCAGGAAATGTTCTCTCCCAAGTGGTAGACACCATTTCATTTATCAGCTTCTGTTAATTGCTGTCTCCAACCATCTCGTTCCACTAAGGCAAGCAAAAGGAACTTTTCTGGGAAGACACCCACGACCATGAGGAAACCGATTCAATTAGGCCATTTATTTTCTGCTCCTATTTACAGTAATTTCTGGTTTCGTATTCTGAGTCTCATCTCAGGGCAGTATATATCACTATAACAAGAGGCAATTTCTGTGAGATGCTCCCAAATTTGCCCCCATTTGTTTTAATGAGAGAGAGATGGGTGTAAATAGAGATGCAAAGTATCAGAAACAAAACCTCATGAGTGAGATGAGAAAAGATTTCCCCAGCATTATAACTGTAGCATACCTGATGCATGCATTGCTTGTGCTAGGCTAAAGAAAGTAATAGAAAGCCCTCCAAATAATGAAAAAACAATCTTTCCAGAAGTTTCTGGGCTCCTCAATGAATTTCATCCAAATGTCATGCAAAATAAAAACACTGCCGCATATTTGCCATAGGAATTCCTGAATAAGCCAATGGTAAAGCAAGGGGTGTGTAACTGACTCTACCTATGGTGTATAATCAAAGAAGTAACTCAGCTGTGAAATTTGGATTCAGCTGTTTTCCCAGATCCCTATCTGGCACTGATTCAATGCAGACAATTAGTTACTTATTTCAGATGGCTGCAAACACACTTCTCCCTGTCATTTCTGGCCATCTCTCTGCTGCTTTGCTGAAGAATCTAGGTAATATTTCAGCAAATTTCATCTGCAAGAAAATATCAAAGCTGAGCATGAAGTTTGGTAAGCTTATTATTACTGATATCTTTCCCAAGGAGGAGAGAAATGAAAGGCAAACCAGAAAAAAATGTAGAGGCTAACCATATATTTGGTCAAGTGTATATTAATGGCAAGTATAAATAAAAGCATCCCAAAGTGGTATGAGAATCGCACATTGGCAAATGGCATAGGAATAACACAAAATTAAAATTAAAATTCTTGGAATTTTGATGGGTTAGGTTTTGATTCCTCTTTTCTTTTTAGCCCAGATCATTTCAGCAGTCTTGCAAAAACTTGCAATGAAAAAACAGGTGGGCTCGCAGTCTGCAGCAATGGGCTGGAGTGAAAGGAAAATCTCACACTGTGCATGGGATAGAGTAAAACATTTCTAGCAAGAAGAAAAAAGAAACAATCCAATTCTTGAAAACACTTATTATAATTATTCTTTCTGCTCATAAAGAAATTAATTTTACAGAAATACACACAACCAGGCAGAAAGTTCCTGGATGATATTAACTTCTTTCTGGTAAAAGAAGGAAAAAGACAAATTGTTGGTAATTGCCAGGTAACTTATTGAGTCACCTGCAGTGGTCAATCCCAATTTTTTACTAAGGATGAAATATTCAGGCAATGTAATTTTCAAAGTTGAAGAAAAAAGAAGCCAAACAAACAGCCAGCTGAAAAAAAAAAAAAAAAAAAAAAAAAAAAACCCAAAAAACAAAACTTAGACAATACAATATCCTTGAAGAGACTCACTAATGGGTCTCAAACTAATTTGTGTCATTATTCACTATTTTAATCATCAAGGACAGCTTGCTCTCTGAATTCCATTAAAAAAGAAAAAAAGGCCAGTTTTAATTAGTCTGGTTTCCCAGCAATCCCTTGTACCTATTGCTGTGACTTCAACTAAAAGAAGTCAGAATAACAGCAAATATATAGCTCAAATAAAAGATATGTTTTGCGAAAAACTTAGTTTTCCTCAGTTCTGTTGTTATCATTTCTGTTATTTTTTCATTAGATGCTCCACTACCACTGATCCCCCTCAGGCAAAGCTTACACAACTGCTTCTGAGCTTGCAGCACCTGCTGGAATCAGAAAAGTGCCCTTCCTGGAAGAACTCCAGCAGAATGCAAGGAGCAGCAGCAACCAGGAGGAGGCTGAGAGAATTCTTTATCGCTGTCTCCAGCTCAGGCTTGTGCTCCTTGAACCCCTGTGCTTCTTGTTAGTCCACTTTCCCACCCTGTCCAGGTCCTCCCGCAGGTGACTCTCCCTTCCAAATATCAGCTTCCCCACTCAGTTTGGCATCATCAGCAAATTCAGAATACTCTTTATCCCATATTCCAGATTATTTATTATGACAATTATCAGGCCCAATATCAATCCCAGCTGGATTACACTTCCTGTAAAATCTTCAGTCTGCAAGGAATACATGGAACAGGAAGTCACCCAAAGTCACAGAGCCCAAAATTGATTGGAAGTCAAAATCTCAGGTCAGAACCTTAAGGGGCTGTTGAAATCAGGAATGCTTCATCCACTTTTTACATCAGAAGATTTGTGGCAGAAATACTTCAGTATTTATTTGAAAAAATATTTCTGTTGAGTTTCTAATCTGCATTTCAGTCAGCCCATAGCATACAAATGTGTCATTTTAAAATATAATCCCATAAAACTCAATGACTGCACTATTTCTCCTCTTGTCAACATACTAATTTTACAACATACTACTATTTGCTTGAAGAAAACTATTCCCAACATATACCAGTGCAAGAAAGAGGGGAAAATACCCAAAATTATTTTGTTAGAAATGAAAAATTTGGGATGTGGATCTTCTAAATAAGGGATTTACACCTAGAGCACAGAAAAATGTACATGTGGATGCATTTCATTAAGAACATTATTAGAAATCTGGTGTGATCTATGTTCCTATCAGTTTATCTCAGCACATCCGGCAGGCAGAGGGAAAACTGGGAATGTTAGACAAAGTATTATGAAATTAGTACAATTGGGTCTTTCCTACCCTAACATTCAGAAGATATATTTTCAAGAAAGGGATCAATTCTCTAATAAGACTGAATTATGCACATCTCATTTACTGGAAGAAAGCATGAGAAGAGTGGTTTACAGGAAGGGAAATGTGTAAGAAACAATAAATTGGATCTTGAATAGCTGCTGTAACCTAAGGAGTCTTCATTTGCTTTTGACAGTTTTTCACTTGTCTCTTGAAAATTATGTTACACAGAAGGGACTGCTGATGAATTTTTGACAGTGCATCAGGTTCCTGGGTTTTTTTAAGGCATCCTGTAACACAGTATCCAAACTTTCTATCATAATTGCATGATAGCTCGAGTATTCCTCATGTGAGGACTCATGGGAGAAATTAGGCTTCTTTCATGTAAAATCTGAAACATTCTCTGGCTGTCAATACCTAACTGCTCAGCAAAGGTGTTTTTGTCAGCAGAGCTGCTGAGACTAAAACAGTGGGATGTCTCACCAAAATGTATTAACTCTGAAATTCTCATCATGAAGGGTGAAGTCAGTCTGTTATGGGCCCATTTAAGCATTTTTGTGGGATTTTGTAAACAAGCCTCAGCATCCATTTACAAGGCTTTTAAGACTCTATTGGAGCTGATCAAACTGTGGGGGAAATTTTTCACCTAGTGAAAAAAACTCCATCTTTTGGAAAATAATAATAATTAAAAAACTAAGATCATTCAGTTCTTTTGCACAGGTGATGCCTTGTGAGGCTACCTGGAACAGAGGCTGGACAGTGTTAAAGGAATAAAGCAGGGATGTTTTAAAAAGGCCTTCAGAGGATACACCTTGGGCAGTGCAAGAGCCCGGACATGGCTCCACCCAAGCGGGATGATGGGTCATGTGTTTTCACACTTTCACAAGTTTTGGTCCATTTCCATATTGGGGCCAATTGTCCAATTACAGCTTCAGGTTATGAGCTCCCATCCCCCCGACTGCTCTCCTCAATTTGCTGTTTATACTTTTTGGGCCTGGAGCTGCAATGGTGTTCTTGGGCTGCAGAAGGATTGTTTTGTCTGACTAAACTGTGAAGGGAACTTGCTAATACTTTATATGAAGTTCAGAGTTATATCCTAATGCAGTACGGAATCTGGAAAAACAGAAAGCTAAAACTTAAAGCATCAAGGGACTGGGATGTAAACAAGTTACTGACACTGGCCAGAGAACAATTAAACACTTAACTGGGACCAGCAGCCACAGATCCTACTTCTCATGGTTTGTAACAAAGAAGTTTTGGCCTCAGGTTCAATTTCCCAGTGATATCTTTCCTGAGAGAGCCTGTGTGTTTCTACCCAAGGCAGGATGGGGATCTATCAATTATGAATGTTCTGATAAGCTCTGGAAGGGATGAAACCAACTGAGATACAGGCAATCATTTGGAGACAACAATGAACTCAAAAAAGCCTGCAGCACTTTGTTTCATATCATACATTGACAGAATTTTGACTTTAATAATTCTTACAGAATTATGGCTCACAGAGATGCTAAGTTATGGCATGAACAGATGAGAGCACCTCCATACCATCTCCAGGTGCAAGCTGTTACCCCAACCCACCCTGGGGTGATATCAGTGATGTATCTTTCCTAGAGCAATGCTTTTAGTGATCTCCTATTGCTTTGCACTCACAATGAGGTAGAAACCTGCACACAAACAGCTGCTCTGAGTTCTCACAAATTCACACCCTGCCTCCTCCTCCTCTAATGTAATTATTTACCCACGTACCTGAAAGTAACACAGACATATGTCAGATTTTACTAACAGGATCGTGGCAGGTGTCTCTTTAATTTGGAATTATGGTAGTGTATCCTTCATCAGCATTTTGATAATCATATTTGCAAAGTTGTAACATTTGAAAGGCTTAAAGACAACTACAGGCACAGCTTCATTAGGGACTCTGTGTGTGTGTGTTGGGCAGCTGCTGCACTGTGTGCTCCCTCTGTGCCTTTTTCTACATGTACACTGTTGACATACAACATTACAAAAAGAGGCTAAAGAATTTTAAAGTGCAAAGTTAAAGTGGTTTTTGCCATAAGACATAACATTAGCCCTGTGCAGAGGACAGGACCTGGCACAGAAAATATTTTGAAACATCTGTGATTTGTTTTGTTTTTGCCACTTTCCCAAACCTGAGAAAGCTTTTGTTGTTGGTATGTTTCTGAAAGGTTTTTTGCCTGCAAGAGAAAGGCTCTTTAAATTGTCTGGTAAAATGCTTCAATGCAGAATGCATGAAGGGCATACATTAACATACATTGATTACTTGTATTTTTAAATGTAAATGTTGTCTGCTCAGCATCTGATGGAATTATACCAGCACAGTCAGTAAATGTCATTGACATTCAGCTCCCTGTTCTGAAGCTTGATAATACCTCTGATTCTGCAGTTTTTATTTTGATAATATTCATCATGGTTACAGAAAACTACTCCAAAACACAATAGCTTCTGTTTCTCAGACCTGGGCATTTTAGATGTAATTTCCCAAGGTGTTAGTCTTTGACAGAGGGTTCTGGGGTTCCCTGGCACAGCACTGAAATGTGGCAGCAGCTCTCTGGCCACAGAGAGCAATGCACAACCTTCCCAGGCATTTTTCTGGGGAAGACTGTGAAGATCAGAGAAAAGAATGATAAACAATTCTTATCTTCACTTGCTGCACCTGTTGTTGTGTTCGTGTGGAATGTGTTATGGAGATTTGTTTACCAAAGGGTGGTTTCTTAATTGGCTAATGCTGATGGTGTTTGGATTCAAGGACCAGTTGGGTCCACCTGTATGGTGACTGTCTGTAAGGGTGATGGGTTTCTTAATAAGTATAGAATATTAATAAAGTGATTGATCAGCCTTCTGAGAGTCATGGAGTCATTGCTAATTATTACCCATCCGGGGGCATGCAGCAACACTGACAGCCTGTGACTTACTTTGTGTGTGTCTCCAGCTCCATTTCCTCCTGAAAGTGGCAATTCAGAGTCAGCTCAGCAGCACTCCCACCATCAGTGAGCCCTCCTCTCCTCTGAGTGTAGTATGCCACAATATGTCCAGAAAAAATACCTCTAGTGAACTCTTGGTCTTAGATATACCGCAGAGAGGGAATCCCACCCTTTGCAAACAAATATCCAGTGCCCAAACCCTCACCACTTTTCTTTCCAGACAGGACAGGGATAGTTTCATGCTACCTGGCTTCTGGAGTCCTTTTGTACTAACTTCTGTGCTGTGACAAGCACACAGAGCTGGCTGCAGTGGCCTCCACACACTTGGGTAACCACACGCCTTGTCCTCACCTCTGAGCCCTTGTCACAGACCCTGGAACAGGGATCCCCTGCCTGAAGTCCAAAGCAGAAAGACTTTATGCTTTAGCTCTAACTTAGTTAGTGCAATAGGACCTAACTCTACAAATACAAAAAATCCAGAAGGGAACAAGATCAAATCCTACCTGACTCTGAATTCCCCAATTTTATGAACAGGTGGCTACTGGCAGAAATTTGAATCACATTTGCAGAGCTACCTTGCCTCCCACTGTTCATTTCTAGCCTGTTCTCTTGATGACACAGGGACACTAATACATCAAGACATTATCTCCCACTGTTCCACAGCTTCAGAGTGTCCCAGGACCCATCAGTAATGACCAGGCAGACAACAGCTGCACAGCCTGCTCAGCAACACCCACATATGCAGGCACTGTTGCCAAATCTGTACATTTTCTCTCAGTTTGATAAGAGAATGCCCTTTTCATGCCCCCAGGTAATGCACAAACACCACTCTTTGACAGTCAATAACCCACTGCTCTTTTGACATTCTTTTGAATCCATATAGTTAATTAAGGTATGAATGTCTATCCAAAAATCTATACTGATTAAGCCTGGATTACAGAGTCCTTTCCTTGCTCATTCTGAGTAACCATGCAAATTATGAATATCCAGACAAAGAAAGCAGCTCCAATTCCTGTGTATTTATTTGACTTGAGATCTGCCATCAAAGAAAAGAGTGTCATTACTTGAGCATCAGGCCTTAAGTGATAGATTCCAAGTGCATCATTTTTAGAGCCATTAGAGGTTATCAGGCCTATGTGGTTGCTAAGATACCATGAATCTTGAAGGAAAATATAAGATAATAGTAGGCAGTCACTGTGATGTTTATCAGAGTGTGTTCTCTGCACCTTACTTAATAGCACCATGATTAGGATCATTTTCAAGAGTTCCTGTCTATTTTCTAGCTAGGTGCAAGAATACAACTGCACTAAGTCAGCAAATATTGTTTATAATTCATGTTTTGCCACGAGTAAATGAATTCGTGGATGCCAAAATTTGTAATTGCCACAGCAGAATTTATTAACAAGTAAGAGCGTGTGTCTGTGTGCAGGTTTCTTTCCTGGCTATTAAATAGTATATTTAGACCTGGAATGAAATCATCCTTTATTGATTTCAAGTATATTTTGTGATAAGAGAGACTGTGCTTTCAAAGAGTTTTTAAATTAAATTTGTAGCTGAGGTAATTGCTGTGGCAAAATTATGCAACTAAAGTAAAGCGTTATGCAGGAGTTTTCTTGATATTATAATTTAACTGCCTCTTTTCTAAATCATGAAAGTGTGAGATGCCAGATTAGGGCAAAGAATTAGGTTATTACTGAATTATTTTATATTCTATCTCTGGAAGTATCTGGTGAGAAATAAAGGGATGAATCCTGCAGTGCTATGAGAGTGCTCACACCATAACCCCCAAAGTCCTCTCTGGGTTCACTCTTTCACTGCTCCAAAATGGTGAAGTCCAAGATGGGAAAATTGCCCATCCTCCCTGCTTTGCTACCAATAAAGAATGTCATTCCTACGCCAATGGACAGAGATAGCCAAGTAAGCTCTTCTTAGAGAGCTGCATGGCTGGTGGTGGTTGTTATTCCTGCTGTTAGGTAGACAGGAGTGGAACAAGTTGCCCAGAGAGCTGTGGATGCCAATCCCTGGAAGCGTTCAAGGCCAGCTTGGGCCTCAACAACCTGACCCAGTGGGTGGCACCCCTGCCCATGGAGGAGGAGTGGAACTGGATGGTCCCTAGGGTGCCTTTCAACCCAATCCATTCTAGGATTCTGTGATTCTTTTCTGTCATGCACTAAACCCACAAACCTGTGGAGAGATGCCAGCATGCCATTTGAAGGAAAGCGCACAGAACAAGACAAAAGCTCAAAGGGTGGGCTTCCTTTATCCAAGCTTTCAAATAAAGCACCTTCCCATTCCACACTACAGAGGCACTAAAATGCTAGTGTGATTTGCCAACTACCTTGCCCAACACAAAACAGAATACAGTTCAGGTGAGAAAAGCTGCTGGAACACACAGCAGAAGACACCGAGCAGCCCAGGAGATCAGAGCAACATTATGCTCCAAGAATTAACCTGCATCTTATACAAGATTTCAACTGGATCTCACACAAAACAAGACTGGTGACACCTTCCTGGAACTGTCCCATCCACATTAGTGAAATTTTGTTCTATGAGCCTGCAGTTCTGACTCAAAGCAAAGTTTCCCTATCCTAGACAAGAACCACAAACTGCTTTCTAATTCTTTCAAGACCACTGGAGATTTAGACAGTCATTTAAAACTCAGAGTTTGTTCAGAGAGCCTAAGAAAGACCCACTCACAAAAACTAAAAGAGGCAGTAATATTTCTAATTTTCTTTCCACCCACAAAGATGAATACACATTGACATCTGTGTACTGTAACTTTTTTAAAGTAAATGAGCCTTGAAGATTATCTGTCAGCTAAAATGCACCCAAGGGCTTGCTTTGCAATGTTTCTTTTTTAAAAGAATGTTTGTTTTAACATTATTGTTGCAACCAGCCAAAGAAAAATGTAGAGCCATCATAAAAAATACGAGCAGATACCCAGTTGTTAGAGTTGGTTTAGGAACAATCATAGGAGTGATGGACTGTGCGACCCAGGAGAGGTTCCTTCCAACCCTAATGATTCTCAGAATTGATTTTCTTTTGCAACTCACTTTCAGTTAGTCCTCTAGAAAAAAAAAAAAATAAAAAGGGTTAGATCAATGCTGGCTTCAATGACACAGCCATTCCAGCTCTTGCAGCATTTTCTCACCATGGTAATCTCTATCTTTTTGTTTGTATGAAAACCATTCTCTACCCCTCAATTCCTGGCTGTACATAAAAATAAGGGGATGGGCTCATAGTTTGCTGAGTATAGGGTTGAACGTGACATTAATACTAATTAGTTTGCAGATAAAACTCTGGCTGCACTTCTCAGAGGGTGAGTATACAGTTGTTCTGCTCACAGTTTTGGAGAACTAATCATTTCATTCATTATCACAATTACTAAATAGACCCTCTTCTAGCTAGAAACCAGAACAGAAATACAAATATAAGAAATGTGTATTTCCAGAAGGATCCATTCTGTAAGTTTAACATTACAGAACATCAACACAATTTCATATAAACTGGTATTTGCAGCAGACTCTTAAGGACAAATTTCCAGGACTTGCTTGCTTTCAGTTAGCAGTCTAAAAGAAGTACAGCAGTTTACTCCTGCTTATTTTCCTTTTCAGTCCACTGACATAATAATCTGGGCCCAAACAAGAAAGAAAATTCTCTGTAGATCAGGGAAAAAAAATTAATCAGATGAACTCTAGGGCTATCTCAGTGTTTTGAGTCACATTTTGCAATGACACATAGAGACCAACTCTAACTCATCAGTACTGGCTGACCACAGTGAACAGAGAATAGCATAAGGGCGTTCCAAGATCCCTCTTTTGATGGAGCTGCCTGTAAATTATTGCAGAGCAAGAGGCCCAGATATTTCTCAAAGAGCCAAGCTGGTTGGAGGCATAAAGCAACATGCTTAAAACAATAATTAAAAAACCAGAACACCCATAGTTTTAGTGCACTGCACAGTGACATTCTCCAAAGCACCTCTCTTAATCAAGCACAATCAAGCCTCCCTTTTGTCTCTTTCCTTGAAAAGGATTGGCACCATGGAAAAGGGTAAGTGGAAAGGTGTGACACCAAAATGGCTCAATAAAGCTCCAATGCTGAAACACAATTTCCAAGATTTGTGACTTTCTGCTATGCTGTGTATTTCTCATTAGGTAGGAGGGCTTTAGGGACACAGGATGCCTGGAAGCAGTGGTGATGGAAGAGGTAGAGGGACACGAGTTACCCCAAGCATTCATGTCCTTCCATGACTGTCACTGACCTGGCCACAGCCTGATCTGGAGGGCAGCAGTTTGCTGCCAAAGCTGGATGCAAGGCACAAAAGCAGCACTTTGAAGGTGCACACAAACAAGACCTCATGTTGAAGCAGAAACCATTACAGAATGACAGCCCAGATGCACCCACATCCATATATTCATCCCTGGGAGTGCTGTGCCACTGCTTCATTTACCTCAGATGCTTTGCAGCTTATTGCAGGCAAGACTTAAATTTTGAAAATGGGAGCAGCTGGAGGCAGACCTCTCCTGGCAAGCCCTGTGGATATCTCCCTCAGGCAAAGTTCGTAGCAGTCAGTAGCCTCTAGTATTTGTCATGTATCTTATTTTTGCATTTCTCATTTTAAAAGCTCTCCATGCCCATGGGAAGGCAGAAGCATGCCATGCAGACAAAAGCTGGTGTGTCTGTACAGGAACAAAGCTGGCTGTGGTTTTGAACTGGTTTATAGAACTTTGACTTTTCATATGCCACAACATGCCCCTAGCTCAGGACACAACTCGACAGAACTCCTCAGGTGTGACCTGACCTCTGGCAGGTGAGGGCAGTGCTGACCCCCCTCCTGAGCTGCTCGACCAGCCCTTGAGCAGGTGCAGCCCAGGACTCCTCCTTTGCATCCCCGCTCTGCAATAATTTGGGGGCTGTTGCCAAGAATGACACAGGAAAGGCTCCCAGACTTGCCTGCCCTAACCCCCCTGTCTCCATGGGGTGGCTCATGAATTCCCAGGGTCAGCACACACTGTCTCTGACACAATCTCCTTCACCTTGCACCAATGCAATCCACTCAGTTCCCAGAGCAGAACTAACACTTGCATTATTTTGCTTATGGCATGTGTTCTTTCCTTTCTGCCTTCCAGGCTTATCATCACCAAATATTTTAGCAATGCAAAGTTACTTCCTCATTGTAGGAGATTTACATGATTCACAGAACCATAGAAAGGGGTTGGAATGGACCTTACAGATCTGTGGTCCCACCCCCCCTGCCATGGGCAGGGACACCTCCCACCTCCCTAGGCTCCTCAAGGCTTTTTCCAATCTGACTTTGAACTCTGCCAGGGTTGGGACGTCCACAGCACCCATGGCTTTAAGAACTGTCCAAAATCCCAGAAAAGTCCCTGCCTTGTGCAATTTTTTACACTGTATTTGCCTTCCTTATCCCACAGATGATCTGTACCTTTTTGCCTTTGTTTTCTTCTTTGCTTCTACTTTTCTCTATTAAAGCGCAGGAAGTTTCCCTCTCTCCCTCTTCCCACACTTCTTCCACCCTCCCATAGCTGCTGCCACTTCTTGGATTTCCATAAACTCATCATGTGGAAATGTATGCAATACAATTCAGAGAGGTCACCTACTCTGCTCTTGATTTGCTTTATCCAAGTCATCCTGTTCCTCATTGCACCTGGTGTTTTCCAGACAGGCAATTTCTAGATGACACATGCATGCATGCATGGAAGCAGCACACATTCAAAAAGCGTTGCTGCTTCACATAACACAGAATTTGGCATGGTCTCATACTGCCCTGAAAAGCAGCTTTTATTGTGGGCAATACATCAAAGCCAAAAAAAAAAAAAAAAAAAAAAGCAAATTCAATCTGGTCATATCTTAGACTTTCAATGGGCCTGAAATACTGACATTGTAGAATTTGTTCAGCTCATACTCAGGGTAAATTGGCATCTTTCCTTCTACAAGGAACCTTTAGTAGAAATTATCTTGCTTCAGAAACACTATGTTTCCAAAACTCATCCTGATCCCACGGGCAGCTGACTGAAATTTGTGTTGTTTTTCAGTCTCAGAGTTGTTTTCATGCATACCAGACACAGAAACAAGGAGAGTCCAAATTTTTTCAGCTCAGCCATTCTGGCTTTCTGAACCCCAGATTTTTAGAAGTGGTGAAACTATCTTGGCTCCAAGATGGTTTGGGACTCCTAGATTCCCTGAAATGTGCTCAGTTTGAAGAATGGGCATTTAAAGCCACTGAACCATAAAATCCCAGCCAAGAGCAGTTCAGAGCCCCAGGAGTTCACAGCTGATCACAGGGAGTCAGACAGCTCTTTGGCTTTCACTGTGTTTCCCTTCTGAATCCTCCCACCTGTAGCTACAGGTTCCCATCCTCCTCACCCCTGCCCAAAAAAATCTGTCTTTTTCAAACACTCTGTTCAAAGGAAATTTCAATAGCAGGACACTATCTGGAGATCATAGCATTTTGAAAATATATAATTTCATAGGTATGCATGTAATATTTTTTTTTCACTACAATTACATCAGGTCACATCTCCAGGAATTAAAGTTAGGAAAGGGCCATGGAAATCAACTGAGCTGACTGCGCACAGTGCCATAAATAATCAATCTATTCAAAACATCAATGAAAGAGAAAGGATAGTTTCTTGGAACTTGCCTAACTCCATTCAGAGTACTTGTTTAATAAATATGGATCCCTGGGACATCTAAAAATGAACAGCAAATGGGAACTCTAGAATTCACCATTTCTTGTTCTGGGTTAAAAATTCAGCCTCTAGAACAGCTGACTTCTGAAAAAGGAAAATTCTTGAAAGGTTTTTTTACTATTGTTGACCAGAGCTGGTTGATATATTGTTTGCACCTCACACTCAAAATCAATGTCACAAGATAGAAAAGTTATATTCTGATGTTCCACATGTACCAGCTTGCAAACTGTAGAGGAGGAGGAGCTGCAATTTTACCCTTTCACTTTCAGCATCTGACTGATGGCCATTTTACAAAATTATGTTGCAATTTCCCTGGTTTACAAAGTCAGTAACCCCTAAGAAATAGTTTTGAAATCATGAGCTACTGAATGCACAGACTGGACTCATTCACAAAATGTGTTATCAGTAGATGTTTTCATATTCTGTTCCATTTGGTCTTTTGGGTTTTTTAATTGTAGTCTTTGAATATTAAAAAAAAAAAAAAAAAACCTACTAAGTAGGTATTTTTCTTATGTGATAGAAGACAAGAAAGAGCATAACCCAGTCAACTGCAGTCCACAGCTGGAATATCACATACATTGTAGCTTAATAATGTTCATCACTCAGATAAAATTTCATTAGCAAACACAGCACAAGTCAATGATGCTAAATTCTTTGCACTCATTTCTCTGCATCAAAACACACAATTGTATAATCTGATCTGCTTTAGTTACTTTCTCTGCACACCTGAAAGTTCCAATAAAACTGCACAAAACTGAGTTTCAAATAAGCATCTTAACACAAGCTGGTGCAGAGCAGAGGTAGAAGCACTGAGAACATTTGAAAAAATATTTTGATTTCAAGATTTTTGTCTCAACAGAAACCAAGAAGCTGGTAATAAAGAATTGGTAACCTGCTGAGAAAACATCTTCTCTAGATTCCCATTAAATTGAAAACAGAAGTACAAACTTATCTTTGAACTAATAAATTAATCAATCATCTGATGGCACAATACTGTTTATATAATTTATAATTTTATCATTTATAGCAAGTGCAATCTAGTAAAATGGCTTAAATAATAAGATATTGTTCTCCTTAAAAGGAAATTCCATAACAGACACACAAACAAATAGCAAATTAAAAACCCCTAATAGCAGTCCTTCTACTGGCTTTTATTCATTATCATTACACATCGATTACCATCATACATGTTTAATTATGAGAACAAAGATCTGACCAAAGCATTTTAGCATCTCTAATTGTGTAGGCTTTTAACAATGCACTGTGCAGTGCTTGTCATATGGTCTGAAAAAATTATCAAATAAGTAAGAGCTGCCTTCAGCAAACACCATCTTTCCCATTGACAGAACACTCAGCACCTGTTGCAGTTCTTTCACAAGGAGCCTCTCCAGCTCAGTTACACACTCCTCCAAAATATCTGCTTACTATAATAGTGAGAAATGTGGCTTTCCTTCCCCCTACTTCCTTGTGCTTGTCATTTTCACTGGTTGAAATTCAGATTAATATTGCTAATCTCAGGCTCTATCTGCAAGGTCCTTTTTGGTTGGTTTGCTTAAAAAGACTCTTAATTGGTTCAATTTTGAATTATGGTTTCAACACAAACTCATTTAAGTGAATCAGCTTAATCTGTGCAAGGCAAGGTAAGCCTTCTGCTAGCAAGGGAGTAAAATCAGGCCTTTTCTCATCAAATTCAATTTAAACTTCTACACAGGTGTATATCACAGCAGTCTTACCTAGAAACTCAGCAAGATTTACAGTCCTTGCTAAGGAACAATAAAAACTGCCTTCACTTTGATTTTTTCCTTTTACCTTTCAGGAGGTCTGGAAGTAGATTAAGTGAAGGAACAAAACAAATTATCCACATCCTTGTCACCAGTCTCATAACTGGTCCATTAGCACTGCAAAACTTGTGAGGTCTCATGCTCTCTTCTATTGCATTTTTCTACTTAAATGTAATGTAGAAACTTTACACCGGGCACTTGATGAAGGTCCATATTTCTGGCATTGCAGTAAGCATGGCAGAGAAGAATCAATTTGATTTTACAGAAAATGGAGGGAAACAAACAAATGAAATAGAAAACCAAAGGCCATCTGTGTCCCTGCAGACACTTTTACATGTGGAACCACAACAAAAGGAAGTTGTTAGTGCCCTACACATCACAGGACTGTTTGGCACAAGAATCCCACCTCATCTTTGCCACCCCAGGAGGAGCTGAAGAAATTAAATGTATGCAGAAAGCTGAGAGCTGCAGTAGGGAAATGGGGAAAGAAGAGCAGAAGGAGGCTGTGGTCCCCTGCTCCCACGGCAGAAGACATGATGGGAAATTTCAAAATGTCCCCAAAAAAAGAAGGGAGAACGAGTATGCAAGGCCCATGTGTGCTTCTTGCACCCAGTTCAGCCAGCAGAATTAAAAGTCAGGTAAGCTACTAGTTTCATATTTTTTTAGACTTAAACAATTCAGAGCAGGGATTCTTCTTTCTTCTTTGTTCAGCACAATGAGGGCAAATGCTTCAATGCCTCTGTGTGATGTAAAGAACTGCACCTAAGGCAAACAAAGTGGCTGAATGCTTTGGGAGAAAAATCCTGTAGTCAATATATTTTTTTCCTTCTCAGTGTTTAATGTTTATTGTCCAGAGTATTTAAGGCTTGAGTTTTGCATTGACTTTTTTAGGACTGATGACAGGCTCGAAGCTAAACACACGTTTAGATGCTTTGGCACAGCAGAGACAATAAGCCCAACACAGCAGAGGATTAAATCTACGCTATAGCCACTACAGCCTTCACATTGCTTTATTGCTAATTTTTGCACATATGTCTGTGATCAGTTACAGGGCTCTGACATATGGTGAGTGCACCTGCTAAGTTAGCCAGGGCTATTGCCTCAAACAACAGGGACACTTATGGCAGGATCTGCACGGGTATAAATAAGGGATTATAATGTCCCTCGTGCTGTAGTGCCTTGCATTCCCCAACCAGCACCGTGGCAGTGCAATAACCTCAGATAAACAGTCTAAAATGTTTTGTAAATATGCTATTAAATAGATTCATCACTCTTCCACAGTTAAGCAAATTTATTAATAATTATGCAAGATTCAAATTGATAAACTGTGTTTTCAGGGTTTGTCACTCATTTGCATGATTTGGGGTGGAATATGAACCGACCACTTATCTACCCACAGTCACGTTTTCATCAGTAAAATTACGTAAATTGCTCAAGAAATTGGCAACCACATCTGTGTGAGGGAGCCATAGAGTTCAACCAGTCTTTGTCACAAAGCTGGGCAATGGCATCCACACGTTCCTGCAGCACCAGCCTCCCTGTCCTGCTCCTCTGCATGTCCCAGGGATGTCCCTGTGCCCAATTAACGCCCCGTGGAGCTGCTCACCTGCAGAGCCTTTATTGCCAAACCTCTGAGCCAGCTTTAATCCCTGTGCTGCACACCCTTCCAGCAGGGCTGCCACGGCTCCTGGTGCGTTTTTAAATTCAAGCCGAGCACCAAGCACCTCTCCTGCCGCTTTCCAGAGGATGTTCCTCACCAGGTCCTTTACCTGGACACCAGATTGCCCAGCCCGCAGCTGCAGCCAGGCTTTGAAGCAGCAGTTTGCACACATGGGAGAGAGCTGCTCCCCGTGCTTATCCTGTGTTTATTATGCCCTCACGTTTGTTTGGGCATCAGCCTCTTCTGCCAGATTGGAAATAGCTCGACAGCAGCTCTGCAAGTGCCCATAGGATGGCTCTCTCTGTAAAAGGGATTTTTAGGACAAAGAACATCAAGGTCAAGTCTCAGAGCTTTCATGGCATTCCACATCTCTAGATCTGCTCCCTAAAAGTAGGTTCTGGACTGTACCTGCAACATGGATTCTTGCAGGAATTCACCTTCTATTTCACTTGTCAGGAAAAAAAATGGCAAATGATGTATTTCACTTGAAAATATCAGGAAAACATCATTAAAGATTTGAATACAACTAAATACAAACCTCAAAATCTCATTTTCAATTTCAACTTGAATACCATTATCTTTTTCCTGTGTGCCCGTGTAATTTTATATTCTAGGATGCAATACCATATCCTCAGGCACAAGAGTAAGAATTGAATTTTTTCATTTTATCCAGTTCTGATTATTTTTGTAAGGGTATTGAATGTGTGGCTAACATCACTCTAGTAAAGGTAATTAGCAAAGTACCATTTTTTCCTTCAGTGTTATTTCCACAGCCCTCTGTACACTCTGGCAGTTTTTTTACAATATTTTTTTTTCTTACTCCTCAATTAAATTATTTGCCATGCTTACACCTGAGTACACAGCATATATAGTCGAAGTGACATATTTCAAATTTGGGCTTTTCAACCCCTCCTGTCCAGCAATTTTTGCCTATAGAAGACTCTCCACAGCACATTACCATCAAAATCTGCCAGAGACACTATGCAATATTAGTCAAGTCATCTTTAATAATGCAAGAAAGGTCAGCAGCTCACAGAATATCAAGCTGCATATCGAAGAATTAAGAATCTTTTTCTCTGTGCAGATTTCATAGGTATTCTCTGGGGTTTTTTCCTGATTAATTTTATGCCAATAGCAAAGGATCTGTTTCATTTTCAGCATACACCAGAAAAAAAAAGCTTTCTTACCAAATGAGAGTAAGAGTATCAGTATATAAATCACTTCTTATATGTCAGTACATAAAAATAGTGTAGGGATCAGGGATGTAACACACTCTTTACATGAAAAGTAGCTGATTCTTAATAATTCAATTAGAAATTGCATTGTAACTCCATGTGGGACAGTGACAGCCAGAGCTCATGGCTGCACAGGCCATGCCCTCTCCAGACCATTGAACACAAGGAGCTAAATTCCATATTTTGTTCTTTCTATGCCACCAGAGTTAATGTTGCTTTACAACTAACAGGTTTTTCCTGGAACAACTCAGGATGTGATCACATAGTAGAGCCCTGACCTCTTGACTATATAATGCTTTTGTGATCAATAGCACAGAAATTAATGTGTTTATCATATCAGAGCATTTCAAAATTTCATACATACAGTCACTAATTACCTCCATTGTCCATGATACAGCATTTTGAAGTGCTGGTCCAGTGCTTTCAAAATTCTGCACAGGAATAAGTTGAATTAGGCAGTCTGAAAAATCAAACCCAACTAATTTCTTCTGTTCTCCCCAGGCCATTAATCTTCATGGGACAAATTACCACCAGCAGCTCAACAGAGTGACACTGATGGACTGGGGAGACAACAAAGCCACTCTGGCATAACTGAGAGGAGCATTTGTCTCGTATCCTCTGCAACTTCTTCCTTGAATTTTCCCCCATTTCCTTTTTTTAATGCAAATTATTGGCATTTATTATTTTTAATTCATGTATTTTTAGAATTATTCATTCAAGCTCACATTGAGCCATCCTCTGCTGAACAACATGACCAATTTGACTGCAATTTGACAAAGCAATTTTGCAAGTTTTTTTTTTTTTGCAAGTAGTTCTGCAAGAATAGCAGAACTATTCTGATGAAAGAGTAGCAGAACAAGTAATATTTAGAAATTTAGAAATTACACAGGATCCTGGTATAGCATTAGAGGCAAAATATTAATATTAAACTAAAAAGCTGTTAGCTGAATTCAGAGGGTGTTGTCATGATGAAAATGTGAGCTCTCAGCACAAATGTAACAGCAATGCAGGAAGATGAGCTCCAACTTAACAAAAATAATTAAAATCTAATTATAAACACAATACTAAAAAGTCTATTTCATTTTCCCAGACAGAAATTACACTCTTTTCAGTGTGGTGTGATGCATGCACAAATTACCTCCAGGTCACATTTGCTTTTGTCTGAAAGCTTAAGAGGAAAAATACCCCAGCCTTTTTCTTTAACCTATAGCAGCACAGCCAAAGGCACTGATGAGGTCACAACAGTACATAATAAGTGATCAGTAAAGAAAATGGTGCCATATGTTGCTTTTCCCTTGCTGTACTTAGTTCTCTGGAAAATGATCAACAGTAGTTGCAGCTAAATCCTACCCTATTTTTCTGTTACCAAATGGGGTTAAGAAGTCATGTAAATAAATATACATGAACTAAACAGAAACAGCTGGAAAGTTCCCAGAAGGGACCTCTAACAACCTCCAAGTTGGACGGACCATGGTAGATCAAGGGATCATTATTAAGATTAAAGGCTTACACCAAACCTGCTGTGAAATTCAATCTGCTGAATTTTAAACACTGATGGCACAAAATAGAAAGTACTAAATGGTGGTATTTATTAATTCTTAAAAAGCAAGATGAGAGAGTTGTTACATTTTCTGCATTCCAAATGTGCATGGTGCAATTTACTGAGATTAAAAAAATCTGTGGAAGTCAAACATTTCAGACAAACTCCTCCTTGTATTGGTTTTCTGGAGAAAAAAAAAAGATCAAGATTTGTAGTGCTTTTGGCTTTTGTTTTAAAGGATTTAGATCAACTTCATTTTAGAGAAGCACACCACAGAAGTGACTGGAGTAAAATGTGAACTCCTGAAGGAAGGAGCTTTTTTACCTTGGTAGACCTGTGCTATTCCAAATGTATCTGCTGGGATTATGCTCCTGTGCCTAACAAATAATGAGATGACAGCTGCCTGAGACTGCAAGCGTTCCTCAGTGTCTGACCATCCTCGTGGGATACCTGCTCCCTGAGTTGTGTTTCTGAACTCAGAGAAGTGCTGTACAAGTCCCCTGCAGAGGAGGGGCGCGGGTCACGCGGGGCAGCGTTCACGCTGTGTTTGTGTCACCCTGCACCCTGAGTCTCCACGCAGATGCCACCCTCAAACTCACTCAGCACTTCTCAGCTTCTCAGCTAAGATCTGTTCCCAGCCACAAGGTCCAAATGTATCAAATCTCAACAATCTCTCTTGAATGAATGAACAAAAGAAAGCTCCTTTCTTTTTCGAGTCAGTTTCGTATCCCCAAAGAAGACAGTGTGACAGTAATTAGTTATACTTGAGAGATTTACATGGGAAATGCTCCCTCCACAGACAAGCCGTGTGGAATTTATGTATATTTGGAAAAATATTTAGACTTCTGTCATGGCTTTGCCATCTGTATTCCTTGGCAATCATACTACTTGGGCAAAGAGCTATGTTGACAATGTAAATTAGGTCAGAGTGACATTGGTCCTCTGGGGGTGCTGGAAAATCTTCAAAGCTGCTGACAAATAAGTGCATCCTGTAACCTGGGAGGAATGCCTCATTAGTTGGTGCTGTATTTTCAAATGATAACTGTGCCCTGATCCTTTTAGTCAGCACACAGCCACATTCCACAGCTAGCAATCTAGTATCTAGCACTTGGGCTGGCTTAGTCAGACCTTTGTCCACTGGAAAAGCAAAGGATTTCACTTTAAGCATTAAAAAATATTTTGCATGGCAAAACTCAGCTGTTGAAACACTACAAACCATTTTCTCTCCAGAAAGATGATTACCAAGAGTGACAAGACCCATTGTGTGACAAGACGCTTGCTTTCTGCTTCAGCCAATTCCCACATTAAAACCCACTGACAATATTTTGGGAACCAATCAAATAGACTTATTTCTAAAAGCTTGACCCAAAGAGTTTGCATTCTCTTCTGGCATAGGGTGGCATACTTCAATTTGCTTTAATGCTGCTGTATCAACAGGTCCCTCTGAATATCCTAATACCTGTGTGCCAAAAACCTGGGAGTTGTAGGAAAATCTGGCTTGAAATAAGTACTGGCTGAGGGAGGGATCTATTAATAAATCAGGTCATAGGGGTTCAAGCTTTTACAAAGGGAGAAGTTTAGCAAAAGACAGTATGGGGAAAGTAGAATTTCAATCAGTTAAGATTATTTTCTTTAGTTATACAGTTTTCAAAAGTGCATCTGTTTCTGCTCCATCTTACTTTAATCTCACAACTCTTATAAGTATGGCACATTTTATGGGAACTTGGAAGAAACCTCCCTGCACAGATCTCTCCTTTCTGCCTATTTGGGATACAGTCTTGGAAGATAAACTGATATAAAGGGACAGCAAAGCACCTTTGTGAGTTGATTTGTGAAAATTGTTTCAGTGAGTAAACAAATGTATTTCCTTACTCTTGACAGACAGCCTCATAAAGTTTTCATAAAAGCTCTGCATTATTTAAATCCCCATTCTCTCCTGAGGACTGGAGGTATAGGAATCTCAGGTGATCCTGTGGTACCCATTCAATGAAGCTTTCTATATAGATGCTATTTTTAAAAAGAACACTCAGCAATGGAGCAGGTAACCTGTTTTTTTAAGATGAAGCCCACTCTTACAAACAGAAGAGATAAAAACAACCACTTACCTATAAGTGGTAAAGAGCCTTAGTTATGCTAGGAGCCCACCCTGCCTTTCTGGCATATCTTACTTACAAAGGTATTTTCAGAAAACAAGAATAAAGTGCTTCAAGGAGCATCTTTACAAGTGTCGACTTCTTTTATAACCATCAAAGTGTAGCAGGTGGAAATAAAAAGATAAGAAATGAAATGTGCAAAAATATTCATAACCATGTGTTTGGACTGCTCTTTTCACCCTGACTCCTGCCTACAAAACATCAGTCTGCTATTATCATCCTGCCAGATAAATAGGCAAGGTAGTTAAAAGTGACCTGCAAGAAACTTTTAACTTCTGAGCGCATCATCACAGCAGACACAAGATTTTTCCCCGATGAGTGCAAATTACTGTAGGACTGGTGGGTCTCTGTGGCGCACAAAGAGCAACACACTCTACCCTGCATAAAAGAGTGATTTTCACTTTGCATGATAATGAGCCTTTGTATTTTGAAAGTCACTAAAGAAGTACCTCTGCAGGAGGCCCGCTGTGTTAGTCTTCATTAAAGGATCCAGATCGATAGATTAAGCAAAACAAAATGGTAGCAATTCTGCCTTAGCCTGCAGCTCTTTCTTTGCACTCCTGAGCTTTATGGGAAGCACCAGAACCAAAAGAAAAGTTGCCACTGCATCAAGCAATGAGACTTAGGAAAAAAAAGAACTTAATTTCAGAAGTCAGTGCTCAAGTAGAAATTAGGCAGAGAGGTAAGTCTAGAGAGTGGTTTGTTGCCAAGTAAAATAGAAGAAAATTTGGAAACCCTTGGAATCCTTGAGAGATGTGACATTGCAGATGCAGAAGCAGCAGGTACCCAGGTGCACCTCTCCTTGCTCTGCTCCCTTAGCAGCTCCCTAGCAGATCATGGCAAGCACTTTCCTCCCTAATCTGTAGAAAAATGCCCCATTTTATTCAACCATCTCCAACAGACACAAACTTATCACACTTCTGGCTCACTTTTGCTTATCTCAAAGGAAATGTCTGGTGAAACTTGGAACTGGATGCAACTCACCAACCCTGCACTGCTTAAAATTAGTTGGTTGTGGGTAAGAGACTATGCTAAATAATAAGGGAACATTGGGAATCCCAATTCAGATAAGCATGCTTTTGTTACCCTTTCTCTTTTGGAAGCAGCTTGAGTAGCAACTTAAAGTAATCTAATAAAACTTCATCTCTATTTCAGGATGTGAGAAAGAGCCCCACTACAAGAGAGAGTACTGGGAAAGAAGGAGACCTGAGGGAAAAGGAAAATACTTCTATCAGTGAAGAACTGGGACTGTCTGTAAGAACTGTAGAACACAGAAGCTTGGCACAGTAAAATCAGAGAATGTTTCTGCTTTCAAAATGGGAAGTTATTACAGTCTGCAATCAGAAAGGAGATGAAAGCTGCACCAATGAACTGAAGCACCAAACTCGCACTTGAGAAACTGTAGAACTAAGTGCCTATTAAAAAGCCAGAAATCAGACAGAGAAACATGCAAGGGACAAGGTTAACTATCATCAAAGAGAAGAATTGAAAGAAGGTCGATAACAGCTTGGACAGGAAAGGAAGATGAATAGAAAATTTTTCTGGACCACCTCAAGCCCCTGCTCGGCAGAAGGGTATTGATGGGATTTGAAGTGACCAAGAAAAATGTGAAAGATGTGTCCTCCTTTCTCTCACAAAGTGAACTGGAGAAAAAAAAACAAAAAAAAAAAAAAAAAAACAAAAAAAAAACCACCAAGACAGTAAGGAAAGAAAAGCCAAAGTCAGAAAGTCAGAGAAACCTCCTTACAAGTTCCTTGGATTTGCTTAGGAGAAAGGACAGACTTTCAGTAGGACACTAAAATCACCGGTTTAAATCATTTCAGAAAAGTGCTCTGCATATTTACATAATACCAGTTATTGCATAATCACAGGGCTTTCGGTGCATTTCAGCCTTCTGCGTATTTTAATTGTATAGAATCACTTTTTACTATTGACAGAGACATAACTCATTTGAAACTCTTTGAAAAATCCCCAGCTGGTTATCCTGCTTGCCCAGACAAGAACCAAAACAGCAGGTATCTCAAACACTGCAATAATTTCACCAAGAAAACCAAAGCAAAATCTGTACTATAAAAACTGTTCATGAAAAGCAAATAGGAAGAAACTGCTCTGGTGAGATAGGAAATAAATCTGGACAATCTCAGAGAAGAACTTCTTCTGGCACAGGATACTCAGGATTCTGGTAAGTTCTTTTGGCCCCTTATGCTTCAAGTTCCTTACCCATCTAAGAGAAATAACAAGGTTATCAAGGCTTTTTAGCTTAGGTGCAAACAATTTGGAGCTGTGATTTTCTGGTCACCATGGCCTTTACTGCAATGACTCTCTGCTTCTCAGCATCTCTTTAATGCAAAGAAATTTTAACTCTTGGTGCTCTCAGCGGTCATAAATGACTTTCCCACCAGTGATGGGGTGGGTGTTGTCCACAGCTGTATTATAGTCATTGCAGACACTGGAAATGAACAAGGAGAAATATTTGGGAGGGGAAATAAAACTGTTTCTGGCCTCTAGAAGCCTGAGTGGAATTGGGTGTGTGGGTCAGGGTCCAGAGCCACTGATGGTGGAAGCTACAACCAGAGCCACAGCCAGGCAGAGGGTACAGGGAAAGAGCATTCGCAGGCCAAGGAGGAATGGGGCAACCACGCTGAATTCAGCAGGTCTTTCAGATCTGCCAGGGTAAGACAAATGGAGGGGACAGATCTACAAACCCTTCCGTATCCTTTCTTTCAGATGTCATCACTCTTTGCTTCTACAGCACAACACTGATTTGTTTGCTGAGAAATGCCTTCAGCAAACACCAGCAGTGACCAGCATAGAGATGTCCAATGTGTGACAACCACCAAAAGGCTCAGTCCTGCTCTAAAACCCTTGGGAGAGCCACACGAATAATGAAGCGTAAAAAAACCCAGACAGACAAATCTTGCAGATCTGTGTGCTAAACAGGACAGATCTGTGGGCAAAACAGGCTCCTGCAAGAAGCAGCTCACTCAGCCCCTGTCTCCTCTGTTACCTGCAGACAGCACAGAGTTACATTCTGTAATTTTTCCATATAACATCTCAAACTCTATGTATTGAAAGAAGAGGTTTAGTCAAGATCAAGGAGAGTGGTATTCAGCTGTCATGGTGATAAAAGCTTGAGAGATTGTCTAGATGAGCTCTTGATTTGTGCAAGCATAAGTAAAGCAGAAGCCAGCAGGTGAGAAAATGGCCCCAGCTGAGCAAACTGAGCTCCTTCCAGGGTTACAATTATTAAACAGTGTTTTGTTAAAGATTTTGGGGAGGACTGAAATGTAGGACCTGTGACAAAGTCCCATTTTTTCTAGGTTTCCTTTCCAACAGGGATGATAGGTTCCATATAAGCTACAGCACATGAAAGGGACTTACTTTTTTTAAAACTCATTCTCCATTGCAGGAGTAATTGTGATGAATTGTCACTCAAGAGAAATACAACCCGTTGATGAATTTAAGGACGTGAAATTAGAGACTGGTAGCAAGACAACAACTGTTGGAAAGCACCATGAGCAAATGATGGATGAGACCAGGAAAACAAATGGATGGATTGTCAAACACACAAACCAACAGCACATGGGAAATTGATGGCAGCTGTTCCAGCCAAAGCACGCACCTAACACGCTGCCTTAAAGCATCATTAACTTTAGTATAAAAGCTATGTGCTACACAGACTTTATTAGGCAGAATCACAGGTGTTTAAGAACTTGATGAAGTATTTTCTCAACACAAGTGTTCTTGTTGCACACACAGGTGCCTGGGGGGGTCTTCACATGTACACCAGAGTGACCCAACGTGTTTGGAAAGACCAATGAAGTGCCCATATTGGAAACAGTGTCTCCTGGAGGAGCAGTAAGACAGGCAGGAGAAGCAGGAGTGTGCCTCACGTTTGGAGTACAACGTTAGGCAGTGATCCAGTTTGACACTGGCATCTGTCACACAGAGCCTTCTCTGAGTGTACCTGGTCAGCCTCTGTCTGCAGCACAAGGTGTGCAGGTAAATCACTATTCCACAGCGGTTCCTACTCAGCTGCACTGGTGCACAGGCACTCCAGCATGCAAGAAAGAAGAAATGCTGCTTCACTACCCATCCAGGAATTTTTCATTTAGCTTAGCATTCATTCCACTTGAGTTCAGTTTAAAATAAACAGTTGATTAATCCAGAGAAAGCAAAACCAACCTCAGTCAGTGAAGAAGACAAACATTTCCATGACAAAAATGTGAGCTGTACAGCAAAGCTGGAGAAGAAATGGAGTCCTGCTTGCTCTGTTAGTAATTTCTTTGGCTATTTTTGATAATATCCTAGAAGCTTTTAAAGGACATTCAACAAAAAGGACACTTGAAGTGTTTGCAAAGATTACAGGGGATCAGGATGTGTTCACTATGCACAGACTGTTACATGCTCAATTCACTGTCATGGAGGAAGAAAACAGCAGAATTAATCCTCACAGAGGAAATTAGGATGATATTGTGCTGGGTCACGTTCCTGGATTATAAGATTTTCACCAGTCAATCCTGAGTTATTGCTTTGCAAATACTCAACGTAATTTGACAGATACTCTGGAAAAAAATACAATAAGAAATTACTTCCCTTGTGTTTCAGGATAAACATTCCATAAAAAAGAGAGGCATTTAGCATGACACCACTGAATGCCCACACCTTTATTAATGGAGGCTGTATTTCAAAGTAGGTCTCCATCATTCTGTTGCTATTAGCCCACCTAACAAGCCTATTAATTAAGGTGTCCAAAGACACAAAAACACTTCTCCTTGGAGACCTTCCTCTACATACCCTATTATGTCATAGAACAGTCTGCCTCAGGTGCTTTTCTACAACTTTCACCCTGAAATACATGTTTTTCCTTAACTACTTCTCACAAATTCTTGAGAACACATGCAGAAGTGACATAGGTGTAATAGTTACACCGCTCAAACAGAATGTCAAAACACACAGAGATTAAAGACAGAATTTGATTCTCAGCTTTCAAGGTGACTTTGGCTCCTAATATGGGATTTTCTAAGTCACCCACACAGATAAGGGCATCTGCACTTCACGCTGTTCGTGGGAATCTAACCCCACTAGGCACTACATCAGATACTGGAGATTAGTGGAAATCCTCTCTCTCCTCTGGCAGAAGCATAGGGAGCCTGGCACACTTAATGGGATACTTCAAACCAAAATACAGGGATTAATAATATAATAATACTAATACATAGGGATCACACACGTGAAAGGTGTGCAGTGGAGCAGGGAGATACTGTCCTCTTTATGGCGAGAAACCAGTTACTCCTTTGCAACTTTTTCATATCCTTTCTAGCCTAGTCAGTTGTAGTGAGTAATTCAACTCTTCCTGGCACTTCATAATTACAGTTATGAACATTTTGTGATGTCCCAAAGCCCAGGATACTCATGCCATGCAGGGAGGAGGATGACCCCAGGGAGCCTGAGAGAGGCTAAGAGCTAACGGTGTCAGGGTCAGCTGTAACACTTCTCATCCCAATTATTCTGAAGTGTTTGCTTGGACATATCTTGTTCATAAATAAAAACGTAATGGACTCTTTTGCTCGTGTACCAGGTGAGGTACCTCACAAGGTGAGTCAGGGTACACCACACTTATTCAGTCTGTGAACCACCCTTGCCTGAAGGCAAGAAATAGTGTGAAGTATAAAACACTCTAGTCTCTACAGTCTCTAATAAATTCTAGACAGTCACTCACAAACCTATGCCTCTTTTCATATTACTAATGTAGCCAGGAATGGTGTCTCATTGTGCAAGACACTGCAAACAGAAGCAAAAAATGGTATTTGCTCCAGGGAGGTTAGGCTGTATTTGGAGAAGGCAGATGGCAAATGCAGAAACAGAGGCACAAAGGCAGCCCATGGCTCACGAAGCAGCTCTGCAGCTCAGAAGTCAAACCTCTCAAATATTTGCCTGATGACCAGTGCTTCAGAATTCACTGCTTCCTCAAGCCCTTGTCCTGCCTGCAAAGTGACATGCAAATGCCTGTAGGACAGCACAGGGTGTCCTTTCCCTTGTGTAAATCTGTATAATTTCATGCTTTCCAAATATTCCTCTAATTCAACCAAACATTCCTTCTCTAAAAAGTAGAACACACAGATGTAAGAATGCTTATGTGCCTAAATTCTTTCACTTAAACCCGACATCAAACTCAAGCAAAAAGCCCAGAGAAAGCATATCCTACTCCAAAACATTTTAATTAGTCACACTCATTTAACTCTACATTTTCCTGCAGTATAAAGCAGTACTTATCTTTATGGTTCAGACTGCAAACTTCTTACTTCTCAAGATGCTCACAAAAGAAATCTGACTGCTTTTGGGTGGTGGTGTTGGCATCAGTAGGAGCTCAGCAGCAGAAATGGTTCACTTCCCTTTGGGAAGGACTGTGTCGTGTCACCCAGGTTTCTCTTGGTCACTTGCACGGTCACACTGCACATGTCATGTCCAGGCATGACACCATCAGTTCCAAAGCAAATAATTCACTGCAGAAAATTGTCCAGTTTGTTCACAGCTCCAACCCAGCAGGGCACAAGCACTGCTCTCAGTGGGGGCCCTCTCTGCTCAAGTGTCCAGCTTTTGTCTGAGGTTTGTGAAAGAGTTAAATGTTGACTTTAGAATATCAGTGGCCTTCCCACCAGAAAATGATATTTCAGCATACCATTATGGCAAATTTTCCTAATGCCTGCCTATGGGGATATCTGTGTAATGGCACCATCTGACTCTTATCATAATTTGATTCAAACTCATATTGCTTTTACATTTTATTTCTCTTTGCCATTCTGGCTTGTAACAGCCAACAGCAGGCTGAAATTTTACCTAAATGAGAGCATTTTTGCTCAGTGAAAGAACATTACTCTGTGCCATTTGCTTAATAGTTCACATTACTGTGTAGGGAGTGTTGCATTCTTAGGCCAACTTCCTGACACCCAGTTTGTTAAAAGTTTCAAGGGCAACACAGCAATAGTTTCTGCATGGAAAAAACTATACTGTCTGGGCAAAATAATAGATAGACTAGAAGTCACGAAAGATCTCAGCTGTATTTATGCACAGACAGAAATAAATAAATAAATACAAGCTATACTGTTGCCACAAAGTGTCTATGTTTTCTTAATGAAAACAACCTTTATTTAACACTGTGTTCATTCTGCAAGTAGTACAGAAATTTAAGAGATGGCCTTAGCCATTCTTTTGTTGTTTTCTGTGACAGCTTTCAATGATACTCGTTACCCAAAATTTAAAAAAAGGAAAAAAAGGAACAGAAGGAAACTACTGAACCCAGGAGCTGAGCCTAAAGTGGATCAATGTTGTGGTGACAAGTGAGAGAAACTATCAGCTTACTGCAGTGTGATCCAAACCAAAGGGAGGTGACTGCAGCAGGTGAGCCTGGCCCTTCCTGCTCCCTCTTTGGAAAGAGCTGCAGGGAGAAGGGAAGCTGCACTGAGGGCCAAGGCTGGTGGCACAGCCCTGAGAGCCTCTGCTGTGACAGGAAGAAGGGCCAGGAAAGCCCAAGGGACAGAGTGTATAGCAGAGTGTATTTAAGCACAGTAGGCTGAAATACTTCAGAACTTCCCATGTTTCAGGACTCCACTGCAGTGGATAGAACACCACTAATGCCAACAACTGAGCTGTGGACAATGGATGTTTGTGCTTCATTGGATCCTACCACATTTGGAGATTGCTTAGATTCAAATCACACAGTCTGCAAGAAGAAATCAAGTCACCATGTTTATAAAACCTTGTGGGACACCAGAAGACACTTTAAATAGTAGGAAAGGTATCGTGACAGTCGAAATGCATTAAATTGTAATTTTAACTTAGAAGGCAAGGAACATCCTGCCTGCCTTATCTCAGGTTCCTAACTCCTTCCTCACAGCCCAAGAGTTATACACAACTGTGAAAAAAGGAAAAAAAATGTATTCTCAAGGTAAGGAAAGTGGCTTTGATCAAGCTGGAAAAAAATTTCAGATTCAGATGAAAAGACACAATATAAAAGTAACACCCATAAAAAAGGAGTATGAGCTGCACCACCAAGAACAGAAAGCTATTTCAGACAGATTAGATTTTATGTCCCATGTTCCACATACTACATCTCATTCCAGAAATAAGACAATAAATCTGCAATAACTATGGAGCGATTTGCCCCAGACCATAGTACATTGCAAGCTTATGCCACCTACTAATAGACCTCAACAGTGATCCTAAAACAATGTTAGCACTAGTTATTTACCTCTAGGTATGACTACTATTCACACACAATGTCCAGGCCCTTTGATTCCTGCTAAACACCAGTCAAGGGTCCAGGGAAACTGTAAGTAACAGAATGTATGTTAAGTAACGATCTTTTCAGCACACAAATATATTTTCAAAATCATTTAAGTCCAAAACAATATCTGTGGAATTTAGTTTTTCCTTCTTTTGTAAATGTCACATCTTCCAGTCATTTGTCACTTCCCGGGCAGAGTGGGGAGGCCCTGGCACATGGTGCCCAGAGCAGCTGTGCCTGCCCCATCCCTGAAGTGTCCAAGGCCAGCTTGGATGGGGCTTGGAGCAACCTGGGAGAGTGGAAGGTGTCCCTGTCCGTGGCAGGGGCTTGTAACAAGATGATCTTTAAGGTCTCTTCCAACCCAAACCACTCTGTGATTCTATTCTATTTTTATTTTATTATCATTTCCTGACATTTTGTTTCAGCCTATTGTTTGCTACTTCTCATTTAAGAATAATGCAGTTTGTATTTCAAACTGCTAGAATAAGTCATCAAGCAGAAGCATCCACCCTTATTCAACCCAGAATTCAACTCATGAATATGTTACCCACCATTAAGTTTATATTTACAGTCTTGGAATCAAGAGTTTCCTCTGAACTGGAATAAGGGAATGCTGTGCAGAGCACTTTGTGCAGCAAGGAAACCTCAGTGCTCCATGCCCAGGAACCAGGGGCACTGCAGGGAGCTGCTGGCAGGAGCTGCACTGTGAAGACACCTGAACGTGAGTGCCCAGGTTTTCAGCCTTGTCACTGACAGGACATGTGGCCAGAGGCCATCTTTTCATCCTGGAAAATGTTCTGCACTTAAGCAGTGAAACTCACTAATTAGGAAGCTACTACACAGAAGTTGTAGGTGCCAGTGCTGCAAAGTATTTTAGCTAAAAAAGCCAAACTAGAGTCTGAATTTCAAAGCATGAAAAAGTTCTAGGATGAGAAACGACTAAATACAAACTGGGGTTTAAAATATACAACTAGATGTATTAAAAAAAAAAAAAAAAAAAAAAAAAAAAGTATTTTTTCTGGAGTTCCATCTTCCTTTCTCCCAACAGCTGGTCTTATTTTTCCCCTGACAAGGGTCAAAGCACATATTTAATAGAATTTTATAAATATCTTAAATATCATGAGAAAGATGTTAGTTATTGCCAGGCTGTGATTAGGACTGATATTGATCTAGAAGGCCAAATCTTTTTTTTAGATTACTACAAAATATTTTAGTGGCTTATGTTGAAATTATTTCAGAAATTGTTTTTATTAATACATGTCCATCTGTACTTCTAAGCAGGTGATAGAAGTTTGATCTGCAGCTTTAAAATTCTGAGACTCTTAGTTGCTAGGAAACCAAAAAATCTAATTCCTGTGTCTCTTGTAACACCAAAATATAACTATATACTGATTCTCTCAGAAAAACTCATGCTATGTATTTTTCAACTTCACCTTTTGTCAGTGATTTGAAGCTTTATTTTCTTTCATTTAGGCCTAAGAGAAGACACATCACTTATAAAGAGATTGGTAAATATGTTAACAGAAAAAGAGATGAAATATTCTTTTATCAGGATTTTTCATGTATCTCATCTCTGGAATAAGGGATGTCTGAGCAGCAAGTTATAAGGGCTTGAAATTGACTTCTAATATGGATTCACAAATTTATCTTTAATATTTCATTACCATGAGTGTTGATCATTTCTGGCTCAGAAGATGGTTTTGTAGACAATCAGTCTAGTGTTTTTATGAGAAACATTATTCATAAACATATGTAAAAAGCCTGTGCTTTCATTACAGCACAACCAGTTAACATCTATCTGGGTACACCCATCTGACCTTGCAATTACTGCCATATCTGTATGATGCATTGCAACAGAATTATTAATTCTACTTCCTTACACTTTTATTCTTTGGCTTGGCAGGTCTACTAGGAAGAATAACACATATTCCATTAATAACAATTATCAGTGACATGATAGGAACCTGAATGTTATTCAAAAAGTGGTATTTTGTTTGTGGACAGAGGTAAATATAAATATCTTGAGTTCTGGGAAAGTATTTTCTTAATTTCATCAAAGAAATGTTACTATATGTAAGAAACTGAGACAATGTACCCTTTTTATAGGAGGAAGAAAAACTCAACAACATCTGAAATAAAACTGATATCCTCTCCACAAGTTATCTCACATTTTCTCAACATATAGGAATAAAAAGTAAATGCACTCATGAAAAAAGTTAGGACAGCCAGTTTGTTCCCTTATTTAAGAAACGTCAGAATTCCAGAGGTCAGCATTTTGCATGTGCTTTTCTTGGGTCAAGGCAGGTGCCAGCTGAGCATCCTTCCCAGCCTTGGTGACAGCAGCCAAGAGCCAACACGCAGACACCCTGCATGTCCTCACCACTGCCTCCCCCGTTTCCAGCACCCCACAGGGAGGAAACATCCCTTCTTCCAGAAAACAAGAAACCTCACCTTGCACAAGGTAGTCTTCTTGCCCAGTTTTGGGGCCTGGCAGCTGCAGCCTGCTCCTGCAGCCAGAGGTGACGTGGCAGAGCTGGAGGGAAGGCTCTCAGACCCTGATGATGTGCCATGTAACAGCTTCTGCAATTACACTAAACAGACTTGTTTTTCTCTTTGCCTTTAACAAAGTAAACAGGAAATGACATCCAATAAACTGCATTAAAACGTTTAGATTGCAAATCACACACTTCAGCTTAAGAAATGGCCGATTATACTGCCACACAGTCTTTATTCTGCCCTTTCAGGATTATGACATGTTTTTTTTCAAATTCCATGATCCGACCTTCTCTTCCAAACGCTTTGGGTTTTGAGTAAGATAAGAGCTCAGTGCTGGAAGATAAGTGTGGGTAGAAATCCAGCATGCATGGAATTAAGGTTGCACAAAGAATTACAAATTTAGATTTTCTCAGTTCTCCAGTTCTTGACCTTGCAATAGAGAGGCAGATTTTAGTGTATAACTGTAGTGAATACATCTGCGTATACACTAATGGTATTATATACATATCTCAAATGTACAGACAAACCCATTTTCTCTGTTGAAAACATTTCTATTAGGGAATAATTTTGAAAATCCTTTGCCCATGTAAGTAATCCTAACAGAAGGACCCTCTGCAGACATAACTCTGCCCTGTGCACTTTGAACAGAAATCCTCTGTCCCTAACAAAGCATCAGTTACTCCCCAGAAAAACATCTTTCCTTCACACCCTGCAGTTTGCCCCTCATGGCTGTTATGTACAGCCCCTAAAGAAGACTCTGGAGAGAGGAGCAGAGCAGAGCTTCTCATAATATGGAGATGGAAAAGATCAATTGTTTACATTAAGGAAAAATTACTAAGGTAGGACCTGATGAAAGGAATGTAAAAAATATTGAACTGGGGGTTTGCAATACCTAATATGAGGGGAAAAAAAGGCTTTCTTCTCACTTAAAAATAAATTCTAATTCTCGGAGACACCCTCAGCATCACAAGCAGCACATTCTCCAGTACATGCCTTGCTACCCTGTCAGCTGCACAGGGAACTGTATCAGTATTGGGATTTTCTATTCCAGCACTAATATATGAAAGAATAATAAGATAAACAGCTTCCTTCCCAAACCACAATAGACTATTACAGCACGTATCCACCTTCTTTTCCCTTATTCCACGAGCTCTAGGTCTCCATCACTCTTATCTGGGTGTGAAATATAAGGAAAGCCACATCCAAATCAGAAACAGGATGAAGGAAAATGTCCAGAGGATAGAAGGCTCAGACTGGCTCCCTGCATTGAAAATAACCCACCCAAAGTACCCATGTGAGCAAGGCTCAGCAGGAGTGACCCAAGCCCCAGTCCCTGCTCTCTGCCATATCCCTGGCAGCCACCTACAAGCCTCAGTTTGTGAGGCTTAGGCTACCTAAGCTTATCAATTCAGTTCACTTTTAAAAACCATTTAATGCACAGTTAAAACAAGAAGGCTGCAATAAATACATAAAAGCAGTACTGCTCAATCAAAAGTGAAAAGGAGGAATCAGATTATACAATCATTTATTTGTAAAATTATTGCTTTGACCGAAATACAGTGAACGAATAAAACAGAATTAAACTTCAAGCAGCTACCATTCAGCCACCTCCATTCTCAAATCATCTGGAGTTGCTATTTATCAATGAATTTAATACAAACTGAAGAATAGAAATGTGTGTCTTTCCAAACCAAAGTAGATGGAATTATCTAAATCAAAAATGCAACCAAGCACCTGTGGAGGGTGGGAAGAAGCGCAGCAAGATCTGCAGATCACACAAAAGCAACAGACAGAAGATTTTTTGGTCCAAGCTACAATAACTATACCCCCATTGGAAATCAATTTTGCAGGTTTATTCTAGCTAAAGGCCTTTCCCAAATGTAAAAGAAAATTAATAATCTTAAAGAATATGTATCAATATCAGTGCTTTTGCACCATGTCCTTATTAAGGAGAAAGCCTTTGCAGCTTCTCCCTTACTTGATAACACTCACACATCTTAATGTATTTTGTTCATTTGAAATAATGAGTGCTTCCAGCATTACCACTTTTGAGAGGGGAAAGAGGGAGGGAAAAGAAAAACAAGCAGAAGATTAAAGTAAGAAGATCTTAAATTTAGAGTTCCAAGTCTAAAAGCTAGCTTAATCTCCTTTTAAAATAATAGCTCCTTTGGCACTCTCTGGGGACAGGAGAATTAATTTGGAAGCTCTCTTGTATATGTGATACATGAAAAAAAGTTTATACATACCTTATACAGGAGTACTAGAGTTTATCCACTTTGAAATAATCCTTTCACCCCCACAATATTTTAATTTTTACTGATAGGTGTTTTATTCACAATACAGTGTTTAGTGAAATTAAGCAATATAGAGGAAAATCAGCTGAAGCTCAAAGGTTTATTATAACAGAAACCATATATAGTTCACCACACAGAGAATAACTGCTACAAGGTCAAGATTAAAGACACATCACCCTTTCCAGATTGTGTAAAATAGAGCATTTTGGTATATGTTTTGCATTTTATACCTGTAGCCATAAAGAAACGGGTAGCTCTAAGCAATAGCTCTAAAGAACATGTTTCATATCCCCTGTGCTGTCAATAGCAACAAAAAGCTAATCTTCACTCAATAAATGTATCTTTTATAAGAGTGCTTCCTTTTACAATTTCTAGCATAGAAACTGCAAGAAAGGAACACACAAGATTAGATGAGCGCAACTTGACCTAATATTGAAAAAGAGATTACTGCTCTCCTATATTACAGAGGTTATAAAACCATTTATTTCTGAGTGGAACAGCTCACAAATACCAATTTCTTGCAGTAGAAACTGGGAAGACAATAAGGCATCATCCCCCCTTTAGTCTGAAATAACGCAGGAACGTTAGGTTCTTTTTTCTCTCTCTCAAAATGCAAAGGTGACTTACAATCTACTGTGCCTCAGCAATAAATTGAGAAAAAAAATAAAAGAGGTGGCTTGCTACCTGTACACACATATACTGTTCTATCATAATTAATAATGATAGTTTTATTATGGCCCATGTAGCAGCTAATCAATAGGCTTTGATAGTTGCACAGTCAACAGCAGTTCCTGTGTGCTTGCATAATGTTCTCTATAAAACTTGCTGCTCCAGATAATGCATTTACTACCAATGGCCCAAAGTCAGCAGAGAAAACTGTATTTACAGTCCATACATCACTCTTCACATTTATTCAGATTCAGGCTGAATGCTCCACAGCACAGGGGAGAATGGCAGAAGACAAGTGCAAAAAACAAAAGGCAGGGTGAGTAAGAGGTAGAATTACTGGATATTTGGAGATGAGAATCACAATTCTACTACTTCTGAACCATTTTTTTTCTGAGTTAGCTCTGAAGAGCTATCCCATACTATCTCAGAAGAAACAATCCAAAAAATAATCCTACTTCTCTCATAAGGACAAGGCCACGTGTAAGACTTGGAGATGTGACCCAAAGGCATGAGGAGAGAGAAGCAAGTTTCCCAAGAGCCTTGGACACATCTCTGTTTTAGCTACTGCAGGTTCAGAAGAGATAATTTTTTCTACTCTAGTTTTCAGGACATATTCCATTCATTTGCCAATCCTCATTCATCTCAGTAACAAGTCCCTAAGTGAGTGGGTTTCTTCAGAAGACATTGTGACTGAAGTTCCTCTAATTACATACAAATGCTTGACTTGAATTTTTATCTTCTTCAAATCTGGGATATCTCAAATATATTGAGAAACTGTCGGTGACCATGGCCTTTCATTTGGAAGAGGTACTTTGGTTTTGAAATCACAAAGACTGAATCTTATAAACCATATAGGGCATTCTAAAATCCAAACTTTTCATATAAGTGTCTACTCTGAAGCTAACAGCTTCAGAATCTTGAGTTTTCCTGTTCCTTTGCTTTCATCTCCTTTCTCCACAAAACACAGTGTTGCTGAACTAATTATTATCAGAAAGATAGTAGCTACAAGACAAAATGCAATGTACAATGTAATATATGTGTTTCAATGCAGAGTCCCTATTGTTTTGCAGCTGCTGTCTTGAGATTTACACTTTTCTAGTATGATGGAGGCCACAAAAATGACAGTAATAGTGATTTATGCTCCAGGTTGGAAAACAGATGCATAAGAAATTATGTTCTGGTTGGTTATGAGGAATATCTTTTGTCTTGCATTTTGCATCTTAGGAACAATGACTTTCACAAACCTTTTCAAACTGCTCAAGGACTATGAAAGGAAATTTACTATCCTTCCTGCTTGCTGGACTCTTAAACCCCTGTAAAACATATGATCATTTTATTTCGTTTCTACAGAAGAATACAGAATTTTTTCCCCCTATTTTCTCTTACTTTTTCACTCACTCACAAGTATCTTCCGCTTTTTCTCCACTATTTTTCCTTAAATATTACAGTAGATATAAATTTTCTACTTCAGATGATGTTCTCAATTTCAAACCTTTCATCTTTCTTGCCAACTCCATCTAATCTTTTAAGTCTTTAATTCTATGTGCCATTTTATATACTTCTATATTCTTTCTGGGATGCTTTTCACTGTACCCACAATTTAAACACTACTCTGTAGTTTTGTGATATTTCTACCTAAAGAACACCCACAATCTTTTTTCCCCTTTCTCATTTTCTTCACTGCTTGTCTTACCTGGCCATCTTACTCCTGACCTCTCCATTTTCCATTCTCATCCCTTCTAATTTATGGGCTTGCCTCACCCACTACTTTGCAATTAACCTTTGACTATTATTTTTACACAGCCCCTGTGTAATCCCTTCCAGACTGTTAATTCATAACCCCTTTTGCATTATCCAAAACATTTATTCAAGTGAGCACCTCTTGCAGTTCCAGCACACTTTGCCTCTTTGGGTAGATACTTCCACAATACTTGTGATGTTGAAGGAAATTTATTACATCAGACAACTACAAGCAACTCACAAAGTCCACAAAAACTTGAGATGTGGCCACTGGAAGTAAACCAGTGCAGCACAAATATTTGCTAAACCAGGTTACCAATTCCACCAGCTAGGGCAAAACCAAACTTCTTTTTACCCACCTGCCAAGACACTGTGCTGACCAACCATTTGTCCACAGTCACTTTTCCTTTTTTGTTTTCTCCCCTACACTACAGACATCAAGTTTTCCAGACTAGAAATACCCAAAGTCTGTTTCTTAGCAAGACATTTCTGGTCTTCATTAGAATAGGTATGGTAACTGAAGAAATTTTTATCTATTTTGCTTTAGTTTCACCACTCCTTCAAGCACAAACTGGCCTTCATTTGAGTAATGAATGATACAGCATGCCTTTTACACACCAGGGAAATTTCCTGTGCTCTCAAGACTTTTTCTCCCCTGCAGAGAATCTGAAAAAGATTAACAATCTTTCTGACTGACAGAAAGGATCAGACAAGAGCTCTCACCTTCTCCTTCACTACCAGCAGTGGGCAGGGTTATCTGTGCCTGCCAGTGCTGGGGGAAATTTCACATGGGATGCACCAGAATGGGCACAGAAACATGGAATATTTACATTTCTGATTGCGGCCTCCAATGACCAAGCTACTGGGAATAGCTGGAAAAGTGTTTCTAGACCTTGTTTGAATTCACAGAACACCAGGAGTCATATTTCTCCAAGTTCATTTCAGAGGAATACACAAGCTCCAGTATTGCCAGGTTTTTCCTGAAGAAGCTCCTTGCTGAATTACAGTGGATCATCACGCACAGCCTCACACTATTGACTATAAATCACCCATGTTAAGTCAGGAGGAAATGCATAATCAATGGCAGGAAAAGCAAATACTACATTTTAGTTGCCTTGGTATTGACTCCAGCTTTACTGGAACCCAGACTATGTCAGTCTGGGAGTCACTTTTACCTCATTAGTGTGACTGTTGCAATACAGGATTGGTGCTATTTTCTTCAAAACAACCACCTTAACAGCTCCCCAGCAGGTGCTGGGCAAAACCCACTGCACTGCTAGAAAACAAAGATAATGGGGAAAGCAGCCATGGCTGAACCTTTCCAGAGTAAGCAGAATCTGAAAAGAGTCAAGAGCTAAAGAATCTGTCCTGTGGCATGTGACAAGGTGCCTGCAGGACTGCTCTCATTTTGGTAACACACACAATGCCCAAAATTCCAGTGGGGGATTCTGGGGAGTGTTCAGATCTATACAAGCTGGCAGATAATGCCAGGGGTACCAGATCTGCCCCTGCATCCTGAGCACATCAACCACATCCTCTCCATCATCTCTGCTAAGTGATGCGTCACACGTACATGAGGCCCCAGGCTGTAGGCATGACAAGGATGATACACCAGAGTTGTTACAGACACATGGATAGCCTAACATCCAACAAGATTACATTTCCTTAAGATTCTCAGGGGAGGAAAAGGCAACGCTTGCTAAAGTGAGAGAAAAAGGGATTTTTTTCTGCAGGACAGGAACAGGGAAATCAGGTACAATTGCACTGCACTACCTTACTCCCTTAAGTCCTGGACCAGTACCAAGGAGAAGTATTAAATTTTATTATCTTTTTAATTTTACACTTACTATTTAATCCATTTAACGGGATTTCGCCCTGTGATTCCTACATCTCTGAAGGAGGTCAGAGTAGATGATCACAGTAATGTCTTCTGGCCTGCAAATCTAGGAAATCACTGGGCCATTATAACCTCTCAAAAATATGCAATTAAGAAGTACTTTTAACACCAGCAGCTGCCTGAGATTCAAAAAGCCTCTCTGGCTTATCTGGCTTAGCAAACTAGAGGAGCGGAAAAAAAAAATCAAACTTAAAACTTCCACAGTTTCCCAAGACTTCTAACAGTGGAGGTAAAAAAGCTTCGTATCTGAGATGGCAAAATGGTACCCACCAATGTCTCCTATATACCTACCATCATCAATCTTAAAAAAAACTCCACACATTGAATTCAGTTTGAGCTAAAGGCTTGTCTAAAAACCATTTTTGAAGAAAAATTTTTATGAATGCCAGAAGCAGAAATTGGGTTGGATTCATTTGCAGTGGTGGGAGGTGTAAAAAGGGATTTATCAGAGCCTGCTGCTGTTGCCACATGCCTGAGAGGATCAGATGTGCCATTTCACATGCCTGCTGAAGCACAGGGGCTGGAACAGTGGTGGCAGTGAACTCCATCCAGTCCTGGACTCAGAGGAGAAGAGGGCCACATGTCCTGAGGGAAGAGAATGATGAACAAGAAGAGAAATGAGTTAATTCTTCTTAAAGAAGGAAATGGCACAGCTGGTCTATTTTGGCCCATTACCTGCCTGAAGCAAGATTTTACCATTTTCAGAAAAGAGAAATGCAGGCAGATGCTGAATTAGAGACAGAGGCTGGGTGACATTTCTAGTTCAGACACAGAAGAAAACTTTGCAGACGCTTGGATCTGAAAGTTATCACCACCTTATCAAAATCAGAAAAGTGGATTGATCCTAGAGCTACTCTGACTTCCACTCTTCTCCTGAAGAAAACCTTGTTTCACCACCACAAGCATTTTCTGATGAAGTGAGGAAACAGCTTTCTAAAAGACCAGTAAGTCCAATAAGCAAGGTGGGTACAAAACTTCAATCACCTCAATCTGCAAAGAATGTTATGGGAGCTAATGTCATTGAGGAACACTCAGTCACTGGAGCCCAAGCCAACAGAGCACTTTACCACCCCAGAAACCCCACAGAGCAATTCAGCTCCTCCCAGCACTTGGGGATCACCTCAAAACAAGTTGTTTGCAAAAGCTGGATAACACTGTCGTTATGGTGCTGCACTTCTCTCCAGTATACAAATATTGCTTTGTGCTAAAAGGGAAACACTGCTGCTGCCTTGAAGGGTTTATTTTCCACTGGTTTCTAGAGGTAACAGAGCACTCCAGTATCATCCTCACACTCTGACAGTAACAGCTGCCTCTTGCTGACCCCGCAGAGCACCAGGGTTAGATAATAATGACTTGGCTTACTTTGCAGGTGAGATTTTATTTTATATACTATACACAACCTTTAACATGTTGCACAAGGTCAAAGAAGAGGCTGCTCAGAGCAGGGAAGTCTGCAAGTAACTCACAGCCCTTAAAAGTAGAGCAAGAGAGCTGTGTCCCAGGGAGCAGGGCAGGGTCAGCATGGCTCTAAGAGGAATTACTGGCAGTTTTGCTGCTGAATTCAGTAAGAGGGGGAAGGCAAAAGCAAAACGAACACAGTTCTCTAGAAGGAAAGGAGCTGCAGAAATTCAGGACAGAAAAAAGAAAAAAAGTAGAGAACTCTGGAGGTGTAAAGTACTTAGGAGAAAGGCCGTAAATGCAGGTTTTCAGAGGAAATGAAAGGGTCAGAAGGAAATGGAAGAAATGTCAGGAAAAAACAGAATTAACTTCTCAGCATTTACTTCTCATCCTTAATAGAAAAAAATATGGAGGAAAACCACCTGTACTAAAGCAAATACCAACTGAGAATGTAAGTTTTAATAAAAATAAAATGTTTTAATTAAAATGTACTGGTGAATTTCTAGTTCTGTAAAAGGAAACTGGAACTGAATATACACAGCTCCCTTTCTTTGGGTTCTTACATTTCAGAGGTGAGCAGGCAAAAGGCCATCTCACTTACCAGTACCAATATTTACCACCAATGTATTTCTGAATTTGGGCCACCAGCACCCTCAATTACAGTTTGTTTTTACAAACAACAGTTTCACAAATCTCTTTGTTCTCTGGAGGAGCTGAAGGCTCAGAAAGCACCACACATTAAATAGCTTTATCTAAATCCACCATAAACTCATGGAATGGTTTGTGTTGGAAGGAACCTGAAAAAAAACATCTCATTACAAGCCCTTGCCATGGGCAGGGACACCTTCCACTTGACCAAGTTATTCAGAGCCCCTTCCAGCCTGGTCTGTAGAGATGCTCAGTGCAGGCTTTAGAGCTTAAGAACACACGTTATTAAAGGCAAGGAAAAAGGCCTCCCTAGAGGCAGCACTACCAAAACGAAAGAACCCACACTATTTACCATATGTTCAGATCTGTAATACATTAAAAGCCATCAAGAAGAAATCACATGTAGCTCACATTGTTTTCAATGCGGTTTTTCTATCTTCTCATTTTTTACTGTCTTGGTTTGTATAAATGGTGGACTAACAACAGAGTGAAAATTATTTTTTGGGAGACATGGATATCACAACCATTGCATGCTGTTCATTCCAAGCGTGTAAGGGATGGTGTTATGTAGGAAACTGCTGCAGTGTTAAATTTCATTGCAATACATTTGCTGTGAATTGATGTAGCCAAATAAAATAGAAGAGTTTATTACAAGTCCTTTCATAAGAACTACTAATTGGAACTACCACTCACTCAATTACACATAGTGGAGTTTAGGTTTAGTCTTAGACACTTGCAGCTGAGGTAATTCACCAACTGGGGGGAAACATTTTCCTTCCTAACTCCCATCTCACAGCCAGTTTTTATGCCATTTGAATAATGCCTGTAAAAGATAAATGAAACCCATCCTTTGAAAAACAAAGCTAGACTCATCTACAAAAGAGGGATTACTTGCTTCCCATAAACTGCTTCTATTGCACCTGATGTGAACTGGAAAGGAAGAATCATCTTCTTTGGAACTCTGTTTTTCCAGACATCTTCTCCTTTTATGGTTCACTTAATGCTTTTTGTGGCATTATATAACAGAGATGAATTACCAGGGTGGCAACAGCACTGGTCTTCTTATATTTCCAGTATCCCAGAGAACACAAACACATGTTTTATGAAACAGCTAAAATGGTAATCAAATGACAGTTCAGGATCACTGGTAACTCCAGCTTAGGATTGCCAATGAGAAATCTAAATTGAACTACAGCAACATTGCCAGGCACTTAATCAGATTACTGCTTTGGAAAATTATTTGTTTAACACATTTGCTTCCCACAATCATGGTGGGATATTACCTGCAAAATTGTAGATATTATGTATTTCAGGTTTTAAAAATTACTTTAGTCTTCATTTTAACAGGCTGGATCCAATTCTAACTTGCTGTTTGTAAATCTCCTCCTTTAATACACCACTAAAAATGATTGCATAATTAGGCCACTTAGTTATGATATGACCATTTGTTTACATGGCATGTTTTAATGAATCATTAATATATTCTGTGGGCACTTTAAGTAATCTGCCCTTTACTTTGCTATTTCACAATATACCCCAGGCTTAATGGCCCATTAAAAGATGCCCTGTTGAATATTGTGGCTTAATTGATGCACTTTTGCTGTTTTGATATTATTTTCAGGAAATTTGTTTTTGTTTTCAGCAAGGAAGGACAGCACTAAATTGGAAATGAGCTCAAAAGGCCATCTATTAAATGGAAATGTGGGTGTTTTCTTTATAATTTTTTCTAATCCTCCCGGTGCTCAAGATTATGGCACATTTAGATTTAAATTACCAGATTGCTTGATCACAGCAGGAAACAGAGTAAGCACATTACTTCTGTTTTGACAGAACAATATAAGATTTTTATACATTTCATTAAACAGAACTACTTAAAGAAAAAAAGTCTCACTGTGTAGCACCATCTTTTACTCATGAACATCCTATTGAAAATCCAATTAGTATTTTCAGAAGGAAAAGAAGTCCTGCAGTTAAACTCCATTGTCACAGCAGACATCATATGTATGAAATGAAGTTCCAATATTTAATTTTTTTTCCACGATCAACCTTTTCAGTGCCAAAAATTTATCATGAATTATAGTTTAAAGTAGTAATTTTTTTATCTGTTTTCTAATTCATGCAGAGAAAATGGAAGTACATAAATAAGCTTAATAAGAACTCTGAAAGCATTAGCCTATCTGCAAAGAGGAGCTGGTCAGGAAAAATGCTGATGAGCGGACTTTTCCTTCACAGCAATGTTTCATTCTTAGTGATTCCAATAATACACTGTGAGACAGTATTTGTCTTTTTCATAGGGAGCAGATAACTGGGAGCATAGAAATTTCTGTTAATTTTAGCATTTTAACTCATCAGTATGCAAATGTTAATGCCAAATAGATAGATCTTGACACTAGAAGCTAAAGGTGAGAACAATTATTTCTCTGCAAAATTGTGTAAGGAACTCTTTTTATTAACCTGAATGTTATGCACAACAAGAGCAAATGGACTGACTGATTACATGAGAGATATCTCAGTCCATGAATGATAAAACATCAAAGCAAGTGGCAAGAAGTTTGGAGGTGGTCAGTTTTACACCTATTGCATCCAGACAATGAAATTCCAGTAACTCCAGTGTGGATGGCTTCTTCCCAAAATCCTGCTGCTGTTGTTTTGCCATACATTAAGGTAATGCTGTTTGTTATCACTCACATTTAAGAAACAGCAGTGAATGTGCTTCAAGAAACGTTTAGTGCAGCACAGAACTTTCTCCCTAGAGAAAAGAGTCTCATAAGGAGGTACAGCAAGCAGAAAGTTTGGGTGCCATGGGATATTAATTCTGGCTAATGCAGGGTAAAGACCCTTAAAATTACATAATAAAATACTATGCAAATTGCTAAGGCAGAGGCAAAGATAACATAGACAACAGCAGATACTTGAAATGCAGTGACATAAGGGCACAAACAATGATTTCTATTTGTTTTCATCCCCATTTCTTTTCTCATTCATTCCCACTGAGAAACCATTAAAAATGAAACTACAATCTAGTGATTCACATTTAGTCTGAGCTGATCTTAGGCTCAGACTTAATTCCCTGTGTTGATACAGACTGCCTCTTGCCTGAGCAAGTCATACATTCACACTGTTCCTTGCCCCCCGTGCCCTAAAATTAGTTATTCCCATTTCTCCCTGAGAGGTGACAGATGCTCCAGCACTACAGGGATACGGACCAGAGCGGAGGTAGCCAGCAGGATTTACCATGCAAGGCAGTCTTTGCTCATTAGCTGCTTTCACCTTCTAATGCTTTCAAAGGCGATACCTTTCCTGCCAGAAATCCAGCACAGAGTCTAAGCATAAACTAGAAAACGATTAGTAAACCTCAGCCAAATTATGTGCAGCTGACTGTGTGAGATGGGACAAACGACTGCCAGTAACACAACACAAAACTAATAAAGGCAATTTGTCACTAAATAACACCCCATAGCTAAGATAAAATGCTATGAAATCTGCATTCACTGGGGGAAAAAAAAAACAACCCCAAAAATAACCTACAAGAATAATTCTTTTGGCAATGAATGCCACCAAAACACACAAGTGTCACAGAATCCTGTCTAATACACATATAGTCCAAGGTAACAAGTAAAGCAGCACAACAGAGGGGATTGCTAAAGTAAACAGCTGGATTTGATGGACAATATCCTGCTGTGTGCATTGGGGATGAGAGGGAGGCAGCTTGGACTGTCTGCTCTGATCCAGATCACAGGGTACATGCAGCACATCTCCCAGTGCACTTGTATCACGGAATAATGTAGCTGCTTTGCTCTCAAAGGCTGTTCTGTGAAGCAAATGAAAGAAACTGGGGATTGTTGGGAGACTTCATTTCAGAAGCCAGCTTCCAATCTGAACTGCAACTTTAATGCAAATACATTTTTGTAACACGTGCACTGTGGCACAAGTCAGCCTGGGAACTTCAGTGTACCTAGTGGCACCTTAGAATTACCCCAACATGCTGTAAGGCAACATAAACAGCTTCCAAGCAGTGCAATAATATGTTCCAGTTGGAATGCCAGGAGCAGGATTGCAGGTGAGCTCTAACATGAAAAGTTAAAAGCCTCACATTCCAGTGGCCCAGCAGGACCATAACAGAGAAATGAATTAACAGCACCACATCCTCCTGCAGCATCACTGGTCTTATCTTTCCAGCATCCCAGAGAACAAGGAATATGGGGTTTTTGAGGCAACTAAAATGATAATCAAATAATAGATCAGGATCAATGGTGACTCCAGCCTTAATAGCAGTCCTAGCAAAAAGGAAAGCAAAGGATAAAGTAGGGCCAGGGTGCAGCAGGCATCAATGACCAGAATTTGGTTTTCTAACACCTGGGGTTCTGAAAGTTCAAAAAGCCCAGGCTTTGTGGCATTTAGGCCATCTATCAAGCCAGAAATTGTCTTACTTTTGTCAGCTGTGATAAAAATACAAACTTATATCATAAAGTTCATTAACATCCTTTCAGCCTCCCCCTCATCACTCCCATGTTACCACCAGCAGCCACAGCTAGGTTCTGCAGTTCATGCCCTGCACAGCTGCCCCTTCCCTCAGCTCACCAGGACACCCTGCCTGCTGCAATCCATCCTGGCACCTGCTCTGGAAATGTAACTCGCCCTCCCTGCTGAATGCCACAGCTGGGATCATCTCCTGCTCCAGTGTGGGCTGGGATCCATTTCACACAGCCTAGGAGAGTACTTCCAGTGCAGGCAATAGGAAATTTTCAGCCCAGAAGCCAGCACCACAGATGAACAGCATGCATTTTACCTAGTGGATGTATAGCCTGCACTTTTCAGAATTCACACTGTATTAAAAACAAATGAAAAAAAAACCACCCCCACTTTGTTTACAGCTCCAGCTAATGAAGTGCACGCAGAATACTAAATTGGAGGCACTAGACCAAAAATATTCTGGTTTCCTCTGCCCTCCTGTTTCTCATTAATATGCTGTAAAAGAAAGGATAACAGTCTGAGTCTATGACACAAATTAAAATTACATATACAAAGCCAAAGAGGAAATAACATACACACTGGGCTCAGAAATTATATTCAACAGTCAGATGAAAACTTGATACAGTGAGAAAAATATACTGCCACGTGAACCACCTCCTCTCCCCAAGGATAAAACAGGACTTCAAATTGCTTCTACAGCCAGCATCTATATTCACTAAGGCAACAACAGACCAGCTAACTACCTTTTGCAACTGAAAAAGCACAAAGGAATCCACGGCTGCTCCATACTCATAATTCTCTAAATCATGTGAGACACACGAAACCAGCACAAACCTGGTGACCTGCCATAAATGATCTGGACTCTGGCATATTTTTCAGCTCAATTTTTCCACCAGTGAAACCCAAATGCCTTCCCCTCCTTCTCCTATGAGAGAGGAACTGTCAACTTTCTGCCCAGGCCTGATTTAAAAACATAAATTCAATTTATATTTTTATCCTAGCAACACAAAAAAGTATCTCCCTGCTCCAACATATCCTGTCTGAATTAAAATCTTTTCAGAGATATCTACTCATTAGTTTTAGCTTAACATAGCAGGACTGCTCAAATCTTTTTTCCTCTTTCCTCAGTCACTGCCAACAGTACAGTGCTACTTGTTGCTATCCATAATCTGGGATAACCTGCATCTCCCATCCTTTTCTCTGTCCCCAAATCCACCTTATGTGCAAATCCTGCAGGTGCTCTCTACAGAACAAATTCAGATATGGCTCTTTTTATCAGATCACACTGGAAAAGCTCTCTCTGGGCTCCAAACACCTTTTCTCCTTATTAAAACAACACAGAGTATTTTTCTTGGGGTTTGACAAATGTAATTCCATCCCTGCTCACATCCATTTGCAATATTTTTGAAAAGATGGTTTTACTACTCTGTCACTTTGACCACATCAGCTGTCCTCTCTGTCATCTCTGGCATCATTTTGTCCTCCTTTTATGTTCCATCAGACAAAAAGCATCTTCATTTCCTAAGCTTTCCCTTGCCTGTCCCAGCCTTATCATCTCTCATTCTGCACTAGGAAACAGGCTGTCACTTATCCTCAGGCAGTGACTTCCACCTTCAGCACCCACTCCCTACAAAAATACAAAAGCAGCTTCATCCTCTCTGCCACTGTGTCCTTCATTGTAGGAAACAACATACTTTGAACCTCTCCAAAGTTACTTACAGTCCCTCAAATCTCTGCACAAAGTTTCCTTTCTGACACAGCTAGGGAGTGGCCAACCTTGGAGAGCTGAATTGCAGGAACTAGAATGCCATCTATTGCCACCACTCTGCTTTGTGTCCCCGTGCCTTTAGCGGCCACTTTTGTCTCATCTCTCTGTTCAGCGTCAGTGCAGAGCACACTTCTGTCCTGCAAACCCAAGGCTGGTTTTCTGGGCACTCTGCAAATGCAAATAGCAATAAACAAACTGCTGTCTTTCCCCTGCTCTTGGCTGTGCTGCTGCTCATGGAACAGCTTCATGTGAAGCTGTGCTCCAGCTCTGCTGCTCCTCAGGGCACGGTGTGGAACCGGAGAGTGCCACGTGCTGCCAGTGCAGGCTCTTGGTGAGTGCCAAGGGCTCAAAGAATTGTCACATCAGCAAGTATTGACAGGTAAAAGCTTTTATATTGGAGAAATATGAAACACTGCAGGTCTTGGTCTTCTTTTAAGAAACACACATGCCACAAGGTTTCATTTTGCGCCATGAGAGTTTTGCTTCTAAAGTTCAGAAATCTGCCAAAAGGCACTTCTTTGTACAAGCAATATTTCCAGAACAATACACTTTCTTTTCTAAAGTTGAAGGTGTTTATGTCTTGCAGAATCAATTCTGCTGAGGTCTCAATTTCCCACCCTTGGCAAGTGATAGATGTTTAGGTAACTTATGATATGTAGGCAACACAAATAAGATGGAATTTGATTCAAAAACTAGATAAAACTATAGTAATGCTAATCTGGGTTATCAATTCAGACCCAAAATAAAACATCAAGAACCAAAAATCAGGTATTGCATCTTGAAATGAAGACTAATAATACACTTGCTTGAGGACTGGTAAAGACACCATTAAGCTATAGACTTCCAGTGTACTGGCACCCCAAGAGTAGAGGCAAAAAGAAAAGAGGAATTTGGATAACCTAGAAAAAGCAGAGAGAGAGAGAAAGGGAAATTCCATTAGAAAACAGCAAGAAAGTTACAGATATTAAAAAGCAGAATCCTTGGAGTACTTCAATTTTTCTTTCCTAAGAGAACACAAAATGAACCGAAATCTTGGTTCATAAATCTATGTTAAAATCGCTTGACCTAATATACTGAGCTTTGATCTACTCACATCAACTTCCATCTTCAACTAATCATTGTGCTCTGCACTGGGTGGCAGCAGGACAGGTATATCTTTCCAAAACCTATTGGACAGTAACTAATTTTAAAGATTGGTTTGCAGTTTGTAATGACACGGTTCTTGTATATGCTCTGTATAAATCAGCACAGTCTCACATGCTACACTGAACAAATCAATAAATCACTTACCAGTAACACTTGCAGACCCTTTATTATCAAGTGCCCTTTCAAACACTTCCTGCCCCTTTCACATAATATTTCCTATCTTCAGTTGTTACTAGAAAGGTATTTTATCATTTATCTGTCTGTCTTATTGGAGACATTTTATGCTTAACTGCTTAGTTGCTCAAAGATTCAGCAGTCTCACATGAATGTTTTCCTTCTCCTCAATACCCTTGAAAATTCTAGCAAAATCTAAATAAACAATGAGATATGGAAGTGAACTAGCACGAAGTCTAAGACCAGCAACAAGATATTATGGGATTTGTCCATTAAATCAAAAGAAATAGATCTTCTACTTGTCAATGGAATTTGCTTATAACTGCTTATGACCAAAGAACATGTGGAGAATTATTCATCTTACTCTTCTGGGGAATCGCTTTGAAAAACAAAGGATTTATTTATGATGAGCTGGTGAAAAAGTGTGTTTTATCAAATAAATTATCAATTGCAAACTTTGTTTTAATTAGTAAATCACTTACAGGTGAATTTATGTACATTTGAATGCAAAATGATTTGGAGATACTCATGCGATTGTTTGTCTTCATAAACAAAAACAAAGCCTTTCAAGAAAGAGGGTAAACACATTTAGATACCTGAATAGGATAGAAATGAGTTATATTACTTAAATAGCCCAGCCATTCTATAAAGCTTTCTTTTTCAGAAACACCTTTATACTGCAACAAGCAGGTCCTGATGTCTGCTGGGGAATGAGCAGAGGGAATTGGGGAAATGAGTTTTCTTTGGATATTCTCCTTTATCAGTTTTTCCATACACTCAGTTCCACATTGTGCTTCTGCTCAGCCCACGCCTGGGTTCACAAAGGCCCGGTGTAGCTCAGCACAGCAGGGACACCAGAACCAGAGCTGTCCAGGGCACTCACCTGGGCCTGCCTGGCACAGGTAATGCCAGATATTTTATCAGAAAACATGAGAAACAGAAATTTCAAAACACAATAAGCAATATAATAAAAGCATATTCTTCAGATCTGCAGGTGATTCTAGTCCAATACCTAACATTCCAACCCTATCTCAAAGGACTGTGTGTTTGAAGAACAACATTAGTGGATCTTTCCAGTCTGCTCTTTCCAAGCAGCCAATAAAGAGCATCACATGGACCTGTGCACTCCAAATTTCACACGTCATTAGCAGAGGGAAGGGATTTCCATCACACTCAGCAGCAAGGACGGGATGATAGATTTTGTTACAAACTTTAAACTTCTAGCAGAAGCTAGAGCAACAAATCTGAGCTGAGCCTTCTTCCAAGAGAAAGCATGCTGTGCACATGTTGCAGGCATGAGAGACTGACTTTCCACAGACCTCCTTTGGTCCTTGTACTAGTCAGGAATCTGGCACAAAGACATGACATCTTAAATATCCATGTATTTGACCGAACGGTTCAAAAAAAGCAATAGCCATTGTCTCCAAATAAAAATATATTAACAACCTTAAAATCTAAATTGTTTTAATGTAGTTTTACCAATACAGTTAGAAGTTTCAGCCTTTCTGGGTGGCACAACTTAAAACACTTGGATAAATGCTCAAGACTTTTTTAGGAATCATCTCTTCCCCAACACTTTTGTAAGCTGACACACCAAACTTCTCTTCTGCAAGGCAGTCAGTAACCTTTTGTAATAAGAAATCTTTATAGAACCTATAGAAATTTCCTTATGTAAAAGTGTACATATTTCTCATGTGGCATTGGATGAACTACAGTGTGCTGGGGTGTGAAAAAAGCATTCTTGACAAAGAAGATGTAAGAAATAATGTTAAGTAGGCCTTGTCATTTCATCTGAAGAGAGCTGTGCCTGTGTAATAGGTATAAAATGCATAAAGTTTTATAACATGTTGCCTGCTCAGAATCTCTAACATTTATAGTACATTTCCATTATTATTTGCTGTAAATTGCCTATGTCTTTTACACTAAACATAAGTGCTTTCAGCTAGACAGCTAAAAGGTTTGATTTCACTTGTAGTTGACAGCATCAAAGAGAAAAAATTCTAAAACTTTGAGCTTAAAGCAGAAAAGAAAGATGTAACTTTGCAAAGATGATCACTAGAGAATGAACCTTGATCTATTTTCTGTCCCATTAATGCTAATTTTGGGGATTATTCCTCTACATTATTTTTGGAAATTTTGTCTCTCTCACTCACCAAAGAGCTGGAACAGTCAGCAGAAGTTTTTAATTTGATTCAGTTTGTCAATACAACAACTGTAGCCCTCTAGAATCAATACCCACATGCAGCACAAAGAATTTCACTGGCTTTTGTTTTATTGGCAGGCAGGGGACAAGGACCTGGCCATACTTCCTGCAGCTCTTGGTACTGGGTGAACAAAAGTCTAGAAACCAGCCTAGTCCTGTTTTGCTGAGGAGCCCTTTTCAAAAAGTGAAAAAACAAAATGGAGCAACTGAAGACATCAGCTTTTGCTTGGCTCATCTTCTCCATGTCACATGCAGTCTGCTCAGGGTACACAAGTGGACCTACCAGCTCTGTGGGACAAGCAAGGAAAGTGACCCCATCTACACTGTTAAAACATAAAAGGTTTGTGTAAAAGCTGAGCATCCACTCTGCACTCCTGCTCCCTGAGCTGAGCTGGGGACTGCTGGTGCACACTGTGCCCTCCTTCACCACTCCATTCCACCACCTGAGAGCAGAGGAATGCTGCCAAAGGAAGATAAATAATTGATGTTTACATAATGAACATATAGCAGCAATCATGTCAACAGGGAGCAACTAAAGCAAGAGTTCAACTGCAAATATGCTTTTGTAATCTCCTCTTATCTTTTGTTCTCTCTCATGGGCATGACCCAGTTTGTAACAGCTCCATGGACTGGAGGTGAGTGGAGAGATCTGCCCAGAGCTGCCTGGGAAGTCTGATGCACAAGCCTGATGAAGAGTAAGGCAGTTTTGTGCACTGTAAGGTAAGAAAAAGTCCTTCATCAGGGGAAATTGAATAAATCTTATCAAAATGCACCAAAGCTGGGTTTATAGGACAGTTATCCCAGCATACTATCTTTACCAGGCTGCCTCTGCCATGACCCATCATTGCTGACCTCAATTCAGCCAACAACTAAAGATCTCACTAGTACTGGAAATAATACAGACTCATGCAAAGAGTGCTGTACTCCCAAAGCAGTTTGCAGATCTCTGCAGCCAGAGAAAATGTCAGGCCTTTGGAGACCAAGGGACACAATCATATTTTCCCTGAAATTCTTCATGTTTGGTCAGTGCCACAAAGAACAGAGCAGTGGATTCCCCCACTTATGATCCAAACCACCTGTTCTGAAAACACTATTCCTCTTTAAAAGTACGGTTCAGGTGTAATCCCAATCTTTTTTCCTTCCCTACTGAGTAGGCTAGAAGTTAGTGAAATACTTCTTTTCAGTTGCATGACCCAAGAGTTCCTGCTCCAAGCAGAATGTTAGAATCTCTGTCCTGAAGCAGCCCCACCAATTATTAATGAAATACTGTATAAAATATGTGAAAGGAAAAAAAAAAACTCTTATCTTTCCAGGTTACCCAGAAATCATACAGGGTTTGTAGGTTTTTTCATTACTTGTCTGTTAGCTGCTTAAATGCTTATCAAGTGACCCCAAGGCTGCCAGCATCCCCCTGTTAAAGTTCCCATGGAAATTGTAGTCATCTCATGGCACATCCTGCCTTTTCCCTTCCCTACTGAATAAAGGTGTTTCATGACTGTTCCTGTCTTCACTGTTTGACTGACAATTAAAAGAGGGGTCTGTAATTGACTTATATTGGATTACACTCTACAAAGACAAACAAAGCCTTGATAACAGGTGAAAAGAAGTAGTTTATTTAGCTGTCTACAAGCTTCAAGAATAACAGCCCTTCACACTTCACGCAGGAGAGCAATAGAACTATGCTGCATGTCTGCAGCAATTCAGTGCTCAGTGTCTGGAAAATTTCTAAGATACATATAAAGGATAAAATGTGAATTACATAAATTCAGAGCCTAAAAGATAAGAGTAATTTATTGCCAAATAATCTGTTCTTGCTCAGAAGAGCTGTTCGTTGGAGCAATGAGGGGAGCCTTTGGTTTATACATCCCACAGCAGCTCAGTCCAAGCTGAGCACTGAGGAAGAAGCACAACCAGTGCTGCCCATGGGCTCCCAGTATTCCATGAGCTCAGCTGCAAGGACAGACTCTGCAGTGCCAAATCCCACAGCTCCTGGTCCTAATCCCAGTGACCCCAAACCACGTGCTGACACCCTTAACTCCTTGCTGAGTGGCACAGGGGCCCATGGGACCCTGCTGTTAGTCTGAGGGGCAGTTCTGCATCCTGACCTGGACATTCACAGGTAAGTACATTCTTCTGATTAACAAGAAACTGCCATCTGTGTGCCTTTGCCCACTGTAGACACTGTCTAGAAGGTGTCCTGTCATAAAAATATATTTATTTGGCACCAGCAATTCTATTTCTAGCAGTGTCTGAATTGTTCTCCATGCAACATCCCTAACAGGAAGCATTGAACCAGAGTAAGCAAACACTAATATCACAACAAACTCCCCTACCCTACCACTGTGTGTGCACATGCTCTTTGACACCAGATTTGAATGTCAGGTGTGTGGTGACAGCAGATGCAGTCCTAAAACAGCATTAAAAATATGCAAGGTCTTGCAGCGAGGCAGAAAGGGCACGTGCTCGCATGTACAACTGCCACCTTTGTCCATTTTATTCCTAGATGAGTAATGCAAACAATGCAATCATAAAATATTCTTTTGGTAACTTTTAGCATTCACAGTGTGCTTGTGCACTCTGAAAACAATTTAGACCAAGCAAAAAATAGGGCTGCTTTTCTGATTCTGATATCGAATTCTCTTTCTGCTATCCCCTCCATGAATACACAGTGAGTCAATCTGGTATGTCTTGTTGGTTGAATAAGCTCTTTGATTTTTGAATTATTTTGAGATTAACTGAATTTGAAATGTGTGCTGCATGTAATGTCTTGCTGACACAAAAAGATGAGCTTTGTTATTGACAGAGAAATGTTGCAAAGCCACATTTTTCATTACTTGTCTCTGCTGCTGAACTTGTGTTCCTGTCAGACTGCTGCTTGCCAAGACAGCAGGGGCCACCAGGTTGAAAAGTTCAATTTCCGGTATTCTTTCCTGGCCTCCCCGAACTTCAGAGAGTAACAAAGCAGTCTTGTCCCGCATGATAAAAAACCCAAATGTCTTTTGTAAATAGTAAAAGATAGTGATCATTAAATGAGGCTACGTGAAAGCTGTATAATGCCAAGAGTGCACCACATTCAACCTGAAAAACATGTTTTGGTCAGTATGATCTGTTATAGCATCACAAAAATTTACTACAGTTTCTACAAGTTCCCCCTGTTGGTGCTCTGAGCTGCTGTCCATCAGGAGCCCTGAAGAGATGGCTGACCACCTGAGAACTTCCAAGCTTGTAAAATGACATAAGCATAGGACAGAAGCACTTATTTCCAATGTTAATTTCCATGCAAATTGCTATTAGTGTTCTAATTGCCACTGAAAAAGTGACATGCCAAGACTAAGAAGTTGCCAAGCTGAATGCAGGAAAAGACAGAAGGAAGAGTCTCATCAGATATTCCCCCAACAGCCAGATGCAGTCTCCAAGAGGCTTTGCCCTTGGGAAGACAGGGAGGAGAGCATTGGAGCAGCTGCTTTTCTGCCACACCCTGAACACATATTGGGAACAACAGTTCTAACAACATTCCTCTTTGCTGTCTCAAAATCACCCCAGTTTTCCTCCACTGCTCTTCCAAGCAGGCGCTAAGGGAGTCTGCTGCCCACAGTCAGTGCTAGTGAGCCTCGGGCCGTGACTGCCACCTTTGACCCTGCCACCAAACCAAGTCAGAGGAAGGGACTTCACTCTGTGTCCCAGCAGAATTCAGGTACAGAATCCAGAGGGCCCCAAAAGTGACCTGACAGGCACCAGCACGTGCATTTCCTCTGCAGCCTGAGTTGCACGAGCTCCAAGGTCTGCTGAAAGGGAGGGCATGGCTCAGAGACTATGGGCTGCAATACCAGGGGGTGAGGTAAAGCTGCTGAAAGCTTGGGAGTGGTACATTTCTTGGGGAGTGTAAATTAGGGGAAATTTGCTGTTAGCCCACAGATGTAGGAATCAGAGGAAAAATAGCTTTTTATTCTCCTCTTTTTATTATTGCCTTCCATTCCTTTTGTCTGGCCAAACATATTTTGTGCATAGGAGATGCATTTGTACTTTTCCTACTGCTTTTGCAGCACTTTACACCATCTCCTTTCTTAGCCTTTGTTCTCTTTCTGACCTCAGAAACTCCTCTCATGTTTCTTCTCTCTTGCCTGCTCTCTTTCAATTTCTCATTTCCCTCTCCCTCCTTCATCCCCCACTTCTTCCTTTTAGCTCAAATTCCTGGTACTCGGGTTGAAAGTATCTCAAGCTATCAAGATTAATTTTCCTTTCCTATTTAGACCTGATCAGCAGGTATAGCAGGTGCTTTTGAGAGGCAGGAAAAGAGCTCTTGTCCCATAGAGACCTGTCCATTTCCAGAAAATCTATGGTGGTACAGTAAAAGCAACATTACTAATATCACATTTCACTACTTTCTCTGATGGCTGGTTTAATTGAAATAAATTATGAATCCCACATGTGCCACACTAACAGAAAGCAATAAAACACAATATTTATGAATAAAGATAGCAATTATCTTATTAAATCAGACAGTAATGCTATTCTATCAGAGGACTCTTCATCTCACATTATAATCAATATAATTATGAGTGCAAAGAAAGGGCTCTTGCTATTACTATAACTAGGTCCAACAGATTTGAAAAAGTAATGAAAGATTTTCTGTAGAAAGTAAAATTTGGCAGAGTTATAACTGAGATTTTGAAACAATATATTTGGCTTTTGAGATAGAAAGTCTTGGATAGCAAGCCAGATTTTGACATCATTGACAAAAGTATCAAGCTGCTGTAATTATATTGACATCAGTATTGTTATCCAAGATTGATACCAGCATGACTGGGAGCAAGATCTCAATCTTTTAAAAGCTTTTGTTTTTGAAGGCTGAAAGATCTTAATATGACACTCAGACATTTCCACAGTTCTGCTTCTGTAGGTGGTAATTTTCTTGAGGTGTAGCACACAAGCTTGATAAGAGAGTGATCCAAAATTTATGTCTATTTCTGGAACAGCTATTTTACTCATTAAAGTTAAAAATTATCCCCAAGAAATATATACTTTGTGCCTCAGTTTCATTTCTATATTCAGGGACAGGTTTGACCAAGATTTTAAAAAACAAGTGATTCTGACAATTCAACTTTGTGCCTATTTCCTCAAGATTTAACCTGGTTTTTCAACAGATGCACCCATTTTAAGATGCTTTATAGAGGTTACTTAAAGCCACAATGGTGTTATTAATGTAAGAAGTAAATATATTTATTGAGTAATCTATATTAATTACTTCCACCAAGACACAAAAAATTAACCCTGTATGTAACACTACTGCTCTTATTCAAAAGAATAAAAAAGTAATTCTAGGACAAAGTAATAATTTTTGAAGTTATTTTCTGCTTATTTTTTTGTGAAGGAGGAAGGAAAATCCAGTCACTGATCAAAGTAAGCATTTCTCCACATGGTCCCAGTACAGCCATACATCTAATCAGTAAGGGAACATCTAAATCAATTCTAAAATACTCCATAATCATAAACGAGCAAGTAATTAATAGAGACAACAAGAGTCCTGTGGCATGGAAGCAGGGAATGACACCATCCACACTTCTTTGGGCTGATGCTTTCAACATTTCTCAACAGGAGACTTGGAAGACCAGTTTCCCAAAACAAACAGCACAATTCAGGGCTTGCTGCTGATGTGAAGACTAAGAAAGACTAGGAGGGAGGGGAAAGAGAAGGGGAGCTTTTTAAAGGGAAAGTTATTGAACTCCAGGAGGGATTTAATCATCAACAGCTTCATTTGTGCTAGAGGAATATGCAGAATTGTCATGGCTACCACGGAGCATGAGAAAAAGTTTCACTTAATCGTAATATAAGCTCAACACAAGCGTTGCAAGGCAGCCATTTAAGAACATTTCCTGGGCCATTTAAACTGGGAAACCAGCAGCTGCCACTGCATGGGCAGTAATAGCAGAAAAAGCTCAAGGAAATGTGTCGAGGTAGTGACACTGCAGCCTCAGCCAGAAACCAAGGATCCTGACTCTTGGAAAACTTCCACTCCACCTGGTGTGCAAACACTCGCTCCACTCCCCTTGCTCTGTCTGCCTTTTTTCAGTTTGCAAACAGCCTTATAAGCACAACTCTACATTTAACATTTTTGCCTCGGTTTCATTCTCCTCTTTGAAATCAAGGGCATTTTAGATAACGAGATTCATGAATGTTCCCTGCTATAAATTCAGCACAAGTGTTTTGACCCCAGACAGCACCTATGATGCAGCTGGACACAGACTTAATAACAGCAGAGCTCTGAAAAAATTTCCCAGCAACTTTGAAAATCCTGGAAAAGTCCCCTGACCTCGTGCTCCATTACTTTCAAGTAACAAGCTCAGCCAAAGTTCTCTGACATCTCTTGGAGTTAGCAATTCTTTCAAATAACCTTTTACTAAGTTCTGTGTGAACCTACCCAGATTTACAGCTTTAGGATTAAATCACTCAAATCTCAGTAGGCTCAGTGTAAAAATGAGGTGAAACCACAATGGTTTTGAGTTCTACTTGCAATTTCAGGCTTGTTTTGAACTCAATGCACAAAGCAAAATGCACTTTAAGCCCAAGCAAGCAGTCTTTTGAAATCTTGCTCTCTTGGAGACATGGTAGACAAGCCACCTCTGCATATTAGTGGGAGATTTCTTCTGTGATAAAGGGTCAAAAGGAAGGTAAACACATTCCTGCCCTTCTGACTAATAATTTCCACGTCCCAGTTTCAAATACATGTCCATATCCTTTCATTAGTTTTCTCAGCCAAGCTCAAAGTTTTACGTTTCAGAAAATTTCACTTTCTACAGCCTGATGTCAGAAATAACTTATTGTGAGGTCTTGAAAGAAGCACTTATTTCCTCCACTCTTGATATCTGTTTCCTCCTCCTTTTTTAACAGCCTACAATATATCATAAATCCAAGGAACAGACTGGTCATGTTATTCATATTCCCATTAAATACTCCAGCATTCAAAAATTCAATACACCTCTCAGCAGATGCCTACAAGCAGGTTTAACCTATGGGTTCCAGCACTTCTTTCATTTTGCAGACACAGACAAAATAGAAATCTTTCTGCTGATTCTTTTCCACTTCCACTAAACTCCAAATTTAGCATGTATTGATCTAACCTGTCATTGATGACTTATTGACCTTGATATTTTAGCCTAACCAAATGTTTTTCTCCCTCCCCCTCAAAAAAATACAAAAGAGAACCCAGATCAAAATTAAGGGAAATAGTAGGATATTTTCCTCTGTTTTATAGCCTGTAATAAGCCTTGCCATTATTTCCAGATTTTTGTATCCTATGGCATTCTCCAGATCAGCTCACAGTCCAGAATGCACGGACCAAAGGCAAAAACAACAGTTATTAATACATGTAGCTCGTGATTGCAAAGGATACCATAAAACCATCCAACTGCTCCAGTAAGCCAATTAAGACACCTTTGTTTTTTGCACACACAAAAACCAGCAGGTGCCAATCTTCAGTGATCTCTTTAGAGACTGTGCTGATGTATATGAAAGAATTAGGCATTTCATGATTCATTTAACAACTATGATAACCTTCTTGTACTAAATGTGGGCTCTTCAAACTAACTAAATCCCTTTCTTAAAATACTAGCACATTTCTGTGACTTCTACATAAGGATGTTCAGTTTGTGAGTCCGTTTGGTTGTAGGCATTTTACTCTTGCTTTAACTATAAATTAGAAATGCAGCCTGAGAACTGAAAATGAAGTGGTACTCCTACCCTATTTCACAAAAATCACCATCAACAAGTATTTAGTCAATAATAAAGAATTCGTACTTAATTCATGGTTCCATTTGCACTCGAAGCAGAACAGAATTCACCTCTCTCTCCCAAAACTATATTGAGTTTGCTGTGTTAAGATTACCCAAGTGCAAAGTAATTTATTATGAAAGTCTATAGATATGACTTGAAAACAAATATATAAAACCTTATGAAAAAATATATGTAACCTTATAAAAATATATGTAACCTTAAATCAGTTACATGATTCCCACTGACATCAAGAGCTCAAGATGGGGATCATAGAGCAAATTTATTTTTAAAAAGTCACACTTTAGACATAAAGAACTAAACAGCTCAAAACAGACTCCATGCAAAATTAAACTCTATCCAGTCACTTTTTTTTAGATTCCATAGATTGCTTTGAAGCAAATTAACAAAGATGATTCAATAATTCAGCATCACACTAGGTCAAGAACAAGGTTCTGGTCATAAATAGAAGTGCCCAGAACATGATCATGTGTCTGCCAGGAGTATTTCCTTGTTCCAACATCCTTTCTCCACACATTCTAATTGTTTCATTTTAGCAAAGATATGTTTTTCAAATTAACTTTTACTGACCCTTGCCTTCTCCAACAGCTTCATAATTTTCATCATCACCTTCTGAATAATGCAAATAAAGAAAGCTGGGGGGGAAATGGAAAAAGCAAATTCTTTCCATCCAACATCTGTCCCAAGGTATGTACTGGCTGGAGGGGATGTGTTTACCCTGTTTGCAGCTTCTCACCACCAGCTGTGTATTCTGGGGACTTTCTGAAGACACAATTTCATCTTCCTAAATCCCTTTGCTCTTCAAGACACGTTTTTGTGGCCTCCCCAGGCCAGAGATAAGCCTTGTCAGTCTGAAGGTGTGCAGCTACTGGTCTGAAGTTTGCTCAGCCATCAGTCGAATTTCCATCCAAGCAACGATAATTATTTCCTGAAACAGGTACATGATCACTAACATTTCTGATGTGGAAGGCTTAGACCTGTGAAGCCTCAAGAAGTCAAAGCCTAAGAGGGGAAAAGAGTCTGTAGTTCTGCTGGTGAAGTACATGCTCCCTTTAATAGAGTCTCCTCTTCTGATTTTTAGTGTCAGATAAGAAAAGAGGTGTTTATGGCCAAAGGAAGCACTTGATATGGATTTCCAGGACACTTTATAGACCATACAATAGACAGTGACACTGGTCACAAGAGCTTATCAGAATCCAAGAGCATTTTGCTTATTGAGATGGTTACTCAACCCTTTACTAATGTTTCATCTGGTGACAAAAAAAAGAAATCTTGGTTCTGCTTCTCCTGCATTGGAGCTCTGCTGCGCCAGGGGAGACAAGAATCTGATGCAGTACCTGGTGAGCCTGCTAATACACCTGATGCAGAGGTCAACATGTGGGGAAGGCAGATTTCATGTACTTTTGACATCTGAAAGTTTGTGAATTTGAGCAAGCTTTGGGAGCTTTTGGCTCCCAGGGAAACCTGTCCTAGACAAAATATAAAGCCTAGAGATGTTTCACCCCAGTCAGAGAAGCATAAAATGTAGAGAGTTCACCAGGCATTAATGATGATAAATAGTCCAACATGTTATTTTATAGATTCGAGATTTTAAATGCAAGAAAAGCAAAGTGCTATGCAAAAGGGGGTGGAAAGATCAGGCAAAGTGTGCAAGAAGGTTCTCCCATTACAGTCCCAGCACAGGTGTACAACAGCAGCTGCTAATAGGAACTGTCAGGGTATAGAAACTGTAAGTGAACAGCATCAAAGCTGAGGAGGAAGCAAAAGAACAGAGAATAAGAGAAAGCACAGGTAAATAGTGGGACAAAAGTGCCATCTACACTTATAACCAAGGACAGCACTTAAAGTTAACAAATGCATTAACATTCTCAGGCAATAAGCTCGTAGAATTAGAGCATTTTAACATGTCTTGAGTAGCCTGTTAAAGGAGGACAGGTAGTGCTCCATAAATTAAATCAAATACATTATGTGATCACATTTATTTTTATCTGAGCCTACACCTCTTGAATATTTTATCATCTAAAAAAAAGAATATAGACATGCCCTGCAAACCCATCAATTCGTCAAGTTTAGGTTTTGAAATGCATATAAAATTTACACCCACTGAGGATATTTTTATACCCACATAAAAAGTTATTCTGGCAGTGTTTTGCCAATATGTCATCTATAAAGTTTTGTT